>NC_092661.1:12656147-13261326 GCF_032118995.1 Asterias amurensis
CGTAGTTTTCGAGAAAGAAGTAATTTTACACAAATTTGTTTTCGAGACCCCCCAGACTTAGAATTTGAGGTCTCGAAATCAAGCATCTGAAAGCACACAGCTTGGTCTGACAAGGGTGTTTTTACTTTCATAGTTATCTCGTAACTTCGACGACCAACTGAGCTAAAATTTCAAAGGTTTGTTATGCATAAGTTGAGATATACCAAGTGAGAAGACTGGTCTTTGACAATATACCAAAGTGTCCAGTGTCTTTAAACAAAGCATCAACACATTAAACAAAGGCTGTCCACGTTTCACAGGTTGTTGTCTTGGAAACATAACAGCCACCTTAAGACATTATTAAGACCATTATTTCTTTCACGGCTGTATGGTTGGATAATTGAACAAGAATGGCCGGTCTGGCCTTGGACTTGCCACTATAGAATAAACCACAACTCCCTTCTATCTGTTAGATTCACCGCGTGCTGTTGTCATGGAAACAAAATACAATAATACACATATCAATAACATTTTAATTAAAAATTTCACGAGTATGAGGACAGCAACTTGAATTAGGAAAAGACCCCTCTGCCCTTGAAGATTTTTTTCATTGTTAGCAGGTGCTGGCTTCGACAGGGTAAAACAATTGTTGGTATAGCCAACAAGCCTCGTACACGCTCAGTATGTTAAATAATTTGAATGTCACACAAAGTCAAGATATATACTTAATCGAATTGTTTTAACATGGTTTTACAGACAATGTTTACTGTTGTTTTAACTCAATAATTCAATTCATTATAGTCACTATTAAATTGTATCTTTAAACATTACACAACCGGTATCCATTGCGGACCAGCTTACATTATACAATTGTTGCACGATGTGACGGGGTCCATGGCATTTTGTACACCCGAGGGGAAATGGCACCCGAGGCGAAGCCTCGGGTGCCAGTTCCCCTCGAGGGTGTACAAAACCCATGGACCCCAATCACAGCGTGCAACAATTGTTTTGTTATACCTTTGTATAATAATGGTATTCCTCTTCTCGAAGTTCTGTTGTTATCTTCAAACATTATTACGACGGGGTATTCATTGTTTAATAAGCAGACGAACAAGAAACAATTCTTTACTGTTCCCTCGAACCCGCGTGTGTTTCGTACACAGCGCTGGAAATCGAACAACACTGGGAACGATCAACGTGATGTACACCGGTGTACATCACTTTTCATGTTACCCGACCCCGAGCCATGTAACATGCGTTTCTGTTGCACGTCACGTGATTGGTTCTCGACCAATCAAACTTCACAGTTTGTTACCGAGGTATAACAATACAATTTGTACACAAATTAAAACTCGTATTGCGTGTCAATAAATCACTTCATAAAATATCATAATCGTTTGACCAATCTTCTTTGTGTCATTTCGCTTAAAAGAACATTCCTAAACACATTGATTGATACCAGTCTAATTCTTTTACCATTCTGTAGGTTTCTTATTGGGGAAGTATTGATTATTGAACAGTTCACCGTACAACGAACCTCTGACTGGACGGTTCACAATTCAGTCAAAAATAATTTTACGTATTAAAGTAAACATTCAGCATGCGCCGTTTTGTTTCCACATTTGGTGTATCTCAACGTATGCACTAGTAAATCAATTGGTCGTCGAAGTTGCGAGATATTAATGGAAGAATAAAACACCCTTGCTTTCATGCTTGATTTCAAGACCTCACAATGTTTTTCACTATCAACAGCTCTCCACTGCTCGTTACCAAGTAATTTTTTATGCTAACAATTATTTTGAGTATAAACACCAACAAACATCAGCGCATAATAGTGCCAGATTATATTGCAAGTTGGGTTGTGCTACAGTTGGACAAAAAAGGCGCTCAGCAACCAAGTGACGGATAAACCTGGTCTCTAATAAGCAAACAAGTAACCCTTTTTATTTTCGAAATGTTTTCCTTTTTTCCCTTCTAAATTCCAAGTTGATTTGTTGACTATATCTGATGGGTTCAATATCAATATGAAAGACGCACTAAAAATGTAAACGTGATTTTCACTTTGATGCATACACTTCTCGGCTCAGTAAAATAACCAACACATAATACTACGAAGTACTGATAAACTTGTTCCCCAAAATAGAAAAAAAACAACAGCAAACGATACACACGATTATCATTAAACCTTACTTGACTTCGAAATCAAGCATCTGAAAGCACATAACTTCAACTGATAAGGGTGTTTTTTTTTTTCTTTCATTATTTTTTTTCTCGCAACTTCGACGACCGATTGAGCTCAAATTTTCACAGGTTTGTTATTTAATGCATATGTTGAGATACACCAACTGTGAAGGCTAGTCTTTGACAATTACCAATAGTGTCCAGTGTCTTTAAACTTATGTCATTGAATAATATAACTAGCAGTAGTCTCCTCCAATCAAGCTTTGTGCGTAACCATGACGTTTTTCTTCCGACTCTCGCCTTGTCTTTCAAGTCCAGGGAAAAAACATTTTGTTTTAAAGGTACGATCCCCCTTGTAATGTAGCCTTTTCAGCACCAATGGATATCAGTAAACGTCACTATTTAAAAAGTGCAGGCAAGGCACGACGTGTTTTTGAATGTAAAATGTTTAGAGCTGAAATATGAAAGATTTACGAAGTATTTTATCACAAACAAGACTATTCCAAGTGTTATCTACCAAATGAAAACAACGTAATGTATTCAGATATTGACTATAGAAGACATTCGACACCCCTGCTTTATTATTGACCATTCCTCCTGAGTGATATTACTCCGCCAGTGATTTTGAGCACTGCGTCATTTCCACTTTTGAGCTGGTATGGTGTCAACCGGTTGTGGAAAGACACACCAGAACAATATGAAAGTTCTGATATCGTTCACCATTGCGATGGTAGCCTGGATGTCCTACGAGGCATCAGCGACAGGTAAATGCAAAATCGGGTCCCATGGAACCATTTATGTGCCACAACAGCACCGCACATTGATTGGTCACTCATTTCAAAATCACTCGGGGACAGTTCGGTTCAAATGTATGATGCTTTGCTCAAGGCACAGTCGCTGTATGTCATTCAATCACAATGACGTCAGTGGCATCTGTCAGCTCAACGACGCCAGCAAGGAGGAATTCCCAGAGAGTTACAAGCAAGACGACGGCTTTTCCTACTTCGGTGTCTCATCAAATAAAGTCAAACCACTCCCTGAAGAAACGACGATGACAATCATCAAAACAAATCAAGAAACGTCACAAGCCCAAGCAGCATCGACTGAACAAGTAAGTTCCTCCTTTATTGCTCTCGGACGCAGACACAAAACAAGGTTATACAAATTGGTGTCATAAATATTGCAGATTACTGTAAACTTTTACCAGACATTATGTGTATTATTTCTTAGAGATTACCTCATCAAAGAATTGTTGCAAATGGGTCAACGAACCAATAATGCAATTATGCACATTTCGTGCTGGAACCAACGCGTTGACAACAGTGAAGTGTATTTTAAAATAAAGGAATAACAATCTATATTGGGGTGTCATGGCATAGCGGTTAAGAACACCGGATTCAAAAACTCTGGTGTTTCTGATTGACACAGTGTGGGTTCGAATCCCCAGCCGTGACACCTGTGTCCTTAACCAAGACACTTAACCACGATGCTTCGTCCTTTGGATGGGACGTAAAGCCACTGGTCCCGTGTGTTCCGGTGACACACGTAAAAGCACCCAGTGCACTTATAAAAAAGAGAAGGGGTTCGCTTCTGGGTGCCTGGTTTGATTGGCAGCAAAATGCGCAATAACACCTTGTTAACCATAACATGGTGCTATGAAAAAGGAGTAGGTCTCATATTTCAAACGTAGTCCCACATACCTTGCAGGAAAGTACTGATATCTTAAAAAACGCCCGAGCGTCACCGAGTGCAAAAACACGCGCTATATATAAGAAGCCACTATTATTATTATTATCATTATTATTGTTAGGTGTTCTTACAATACAAGCACGAACACCTCTTGCTATTGTTCTGTTTTTGCGTTTATGTTTCCTTCTTCCACGGAACCCTGCGAATTGAACCTTAAAGCCATTGGACACTTCCGGTACAGAAAAAAAAAAGTTCACAGATTTACAAATAACTTACAGGGTTTACATGAGGTAATGGTGAAAGATTTCTCTTGAAATATTATTCCATGAAATGCTTTACTTTTTGAGAAAACATTAAAACAATATAAATTCTCGACATCAAGAATTACGGATTTATAGTAAACACATGTCATGACACGGCGAAACGTGCGGAAACAAGGGTGGGTTTTACCGTTATTTTCTCCCGACTCCGATGACCGATTGAGCCTAAATTTTCACAGGTTTGTTATTTTATATAGAAGTTGTGATACACGAAGTGTGAGCCTTGAACAATACTGTTTACCGAAAGTGTCCAATGGCTTTTAAACTCATCAAAATTGAGCCGCGATATTAAGACAGCACAGCTGTCATGCCGTCATCAGGTGTCGAATGACAGGGTTTTTAAAGTTGAAAAATTACCATTTGCTTTTAGCTGTATCTCATTGAATGTAAAAGTTATGATGTTCATAGTTGGGCATCTGATAAATCATGACTTGGGCAACATTTGAAAAGTTAACGCCAAAATTGTACGACCTAACTTCCGGGTACCCGGGGTTGTAGTTTGCCTTCGCTGTTTTCCCTCAAAAAGTCATTGTCGGGCTTATTTGCAGCATAACATTATGAACCCTAAGATCAAGACGACACCAACTTGATTATGTCATGACGACGTCATCAGATTTTAAATTAAATCAAATCAAAGTCTATTATTCGTGACAAAAATCATAGCTCGTGCACTTGTTGTAATTTTTACAAATCATCCGACGAGGCGTTGAAGGTCAACAATTGCTACACAGGTATAGCGATACAATTTGACCTTGACTTCCGGTTAAAGCAGAACTTTTCTGAAGTATTTAAAAATATTTCAGAAAGTTCATCTCAAAAACTATAATTTTACTATAATTTATGTACGAATGTAAAGAACCCTTTATATTATAAATCCTTTATACAGAGATTTTTACCTTTTTAATTTTTTTGTTTTTTTATTTTTTTTTACCTTTACTTTTGGTCATAAACCGGACGTTAAAGGGTCTATGTAACTTTTGTAGGACAAAAAACACAATGTCCACAGATTTACACTAAACTTACACAGTTTGAGAATAATGATAGTAGAAAGCTTCCCTGCAAATATTACGTGCTGAGGTGCTGTATTTTTTTGGGAAATGAGTAAAACAATGTCATGAAAATATTACACACGTATTTTCATGACATTGTTTTACTCATTTTTTTTAAAACTACAGCACCTCAGTAAGTAATATTTGAAGGGAAGCTTTCCACTATCATTATCTTCAAACCCTGTAAGTTTAATGTAAATCTATGGACATTTTGAAAAAGTACCCAAATCCTTTAAAGGGACACATTGCCTTGGATCGGACGAGATGAAAAGCGTTTGTTATAAAATGCATATGGTTTGAAAGATGCTTTAAAAGTATAATACAATGATGCACACAATAATGCCTCGAAGTTGCGTGGTTTTCCTTATACGTCGTGAACAAACACGGCACGCCATTTTGTGAGATCAGATTTTGACTCCACAAAATGGGCCGACCGTGTTAGTTCGCAAAATAAAAGAAAAAATCACGCAATTTCGAGTCATATTTTGTGTGGATTCTACTTTTAAAATATCTTTCTTATCATTATGCATTTCATAACAAACGGTTTCAAACGCTTTTCATAGACCAACTCGCCTGATCCAAGGCAACGTGTTCCTTTAATTTTCAGATTTACTTTTAAAGGAACACGTTGCCTTGGATCGGTCGAGTTGGTCTTTGAAAAGCGTTTGTAACCGTTTGTTATAAAATGCATATGGTTAGAAAGATGTTGTAAAAGTAGAATACAATGATCCACACAAACATGCCTCGAAGTTGAACGATTTTCTTTTTACCTCGTCGACTAACATGGTCGGCCATTTATGGGGGTCAAATTTTTGACTCCCATAAATGGCTGACCGTGTTTGTATGCAAAGTATAAGGAAAACCACGCAATTTCGAGGCAAACTTGTGTGGATCATTGTATTCTAGTTTTAAAACATCTTTCCAGCCATATGCATTTTATAACAAACGGTTATAAACGCTTTTTATAGACCAACTCGTCCGATCCAAAGCAACGTGTTCCTTTAAGGATCCCGACAAAATTTGTTTACAATTTCAAGCTTCTATGCAGAAAGACCAAATGAACGGGCTTGGCATATTATTGTTCAATTTATGTGTATATAGATCACCACAGTTTCAACGGAACTTTCAACATCAATACTCGACTCAACTTCAGCAAAAGCAGGTAGGAAACAGGGCTGAGACAATAGTGTTATTCCAAGCATAAAGCGCGCGTTCTTATTTAGATCGTTTTCCGGGCATAATGATTTTGTTGTTGTGTTGTTAAGGTGACCAAGAATCCAACAAAAACATATTTGCGGATATCATTGTATCCCCTTTATTGAATGCTAGGCCTACCGTCCAATTAATTTGTGTTGATTGTTAATCAAAAGTACTATCCGTGTGTCTGCTTTAAAATATTAGTTCTCAATATATTTGTTAAATTTCTATGAACTGTTTATTTCTCACAATTTTTTTAATTTTTTTTTTAACAAGAGTATGGAATAAACGTTTATTGAATTGAATATTGGGGGGGGGGGCAATTTTTTGTTACGTGAATATCGCCACAATCGCAAGTATGACGTCAGACGCGGTTGGTTATCAGAAATAACGTGTGTGTATTCGAAAGCACTAATCTTGTTAAACAGATTCTGGCAATTTCAAAAAATCATTCACATTACGTCGGATCAGTAACCCTTTTGAAAAATGAACCAATCCCAATATCCATTGGTAGAACATTGGTGTTGAAGGCTACAGCAGCAACTATTACAAAGATTCAAGTTATTTGTTAGTCTTTACTCTTTTATAATGCTTCATAATCCAGTCGATACTAAAGGTCCATCAATGACCTGCAACCGAGATGTGTTCGGCTTAACCAACGACAGCAATACTCCCGCTTCTGTTCAGTGGTGGAATATAGATGCGTATGACAACGAAGATGAAGCTGTGCACGATGTCACTTGCAGAGACGATGCCGAAGGGAGGACCGTCAAATCAGGTGACTTCTTCAAAGTGGGTACCACCAACGTCACGTGTACGGCGTCGGATAATGCTGGAAACCCTGCACAATGTACATTCTCAGTCACTGTCACAGGTTTGTAAGAAAACCAATGTTCACTAATCAGCAAAATCAAGAAGCATATCTTTCAGTGTGTTGGAACATGTTCATTATGTATGCAGCATCAGAGTCCAGCTTTCTCCAGAAGACGATCAGAGCATACTGATCGAAACGTCGAGTTGAAACCCAAAGTTCGTTTTGGAACCACCCCCAACTCATTAAGAGATTATCATTACATGATGTAATACCGCAAACCTTTCTATATCATTACAATAATGGTTCAGCCCAAACGCTTTGAAGCATTACCAACATTTACATGTTATTCTTGTCAATAATAGAAAACGAAGCAGTGGATGAACAGTTGTAACGTAACGCGACATTTAAGTAAACATTGCCTCGTGATTAGTTACCAAAATATTCAATGCGAGCGCGGCTTCTGCTACCAATTTACTAACAAAGTGAAAAGCATTAAAAAAAAGAGAAAAAAAAAGAGAAAAAAAAACGTCCAGAGGAGCGTCAGTGACTCAACATATACACCAATGTCTTGTAAAGAGTTTCCCATTACTTGTTTTGTTTCATTACTGTTATGTTTTTGTATGTTTTTTAATTATATTTGAACCAGTTTGTAACATGAATCGCCTGGGTATGGAAAGTGGCGCCATAGCCGACAATCAGATTACTGCTATGAACGTCTTGAACGACGACTACGCAAACTATGGACCAGCACTAGCTAGGTTGAACAGCAATGGTAAGTATATCCTTTTTTTTTACAAAGAATCCGTAAAAAAAACTACTGTACAATCATTATGTCATGTTTAAAGCCATTGGACCCTTTCTGTAAACAGTATTGTCCAAGGCCCACACTTCGTGTATCACAACTTCTATATCAAATAAAAAACCTGTGAAAATTAGGCTCAATCGGTCATCGGAGTGGGGAGAAAATAACGGGAAAACCCACCCTTGTATCCGCGCGTTTAGCCGTGTCATGACATGTATTAAAAGTAAATCCGTAATTCTCGTTATCGGGAATTGATATTGTTTTACTGTTTTCTCTAAAAGTAAAGCATTTCATGGAATAATATTTCAAGAGAAGTCTTTCACCACTGCCTTCTGTAAACCCTGTAAGTTATTTGTAAATCTGTGAACTTTTATTTTGTTTCTGTACCGAAAGGGTCCAATGGCTTTAACGCAAGTAAAAACAATCCGCTTGGTCATTTTAAAACTTTAATCATCGATACATTTGTTTGATGACATAACTGACGGACATCTTGTGTATGATCCAATTAGTTGCACAAACAAGAAGGTAATGCAGAGTTTGTCAATTTATTAAGTGATTCAAATGTTTCATTCCTAGTAATAATGAACAATTACGGAATCGTATTGCCACCACATGAATACATAATTTCTCACACGATAACTTATCATGTACGTACACAATAAATGCTAACTTATCGTGTGCGTACACGATCGTGTACGTACACAATAAGTTAAAGATTTCGTGTACGTACACGATAAGTTTGAACTGATCGTATCATGTACACACTAAGTTTGGATATAGTGTGCGTACACAATAACTTTGGATACAGTGTACGTACATGATTATTTGAATATATCGAGTACACAATAGGTTAGGATAAAGAGTATGTACACGATAAGTTTGAATTGATCATGTACACAATAAGTTTGGATATAGTGTACGTACAGTTTAAGTTGGAATTTATTGTGTACACAATAAGTTTGGATATAGTGTACGTACAGTGTAAGTTGGAATTTATTGTGTACACAATAAGTTTGGATATAGTGTACGTACAGTAGAAGTTGGAATTTATCGTAAACACAATATGTTTGGATATAGGTACGAAGACGATAAGTTTGAATTAATCATGTACACGATAAGTTTGGAGGTAGTGTACGTAAGAAATGGTGTACGTACATGATAAGTTTGAGTTTATCGTGTACGTACATGATAAATTCAAACGAGTCGTGTAACATTTTCTTTCTTCAACCCATGGCTATAAATCAGTAAAATCTCGTAAGTGTCAAGGACTATATGTTCTTCTGCTTCTTAAAGGAACACGTTGCCTTGGATCGGACGAGTTGGTCTTTGAAAAGCGTATGTAACCGTTTTTTATAAATACATATGGGTAGAAAGATGTTGTAAAAGTAGAATACAATGATCCACACAAACATACCTCGAAATTGCACGGTTTTCCTTTTACCTCGTCGACTAACACGGTCGGCCGTTTATGGGAGTCAAATTTTTGACTCCCATAAATGGCTGACCGTGTTAGTTCGCACAGTAAAGGGAAAACCACGCAATTTCGAAGCAAACTTGTGTGGATCATTGTATTCTACTTTTAAAATATCTTTCCAACCATAAAATACATCTTATAAAAAAGGGAATACAAACACTTTTTATAGACCAACCCGTCCGATCCAAGGCAACGTGTTCCTTTAAGGTATTCGATTTGAAGTCATTTGCGTGTACAATAGATGTTTTGGGTATCAATAGATAAGAAACAAAAACCTTCTTATTTTACAGGTTACTGGTGTGGAATCAAGTGGACTGACACATGGATTCAGGTGGATTTCGGCCACACGGTGGACATCTACGGCCTGATCATTCAGCAGGGACTTTACGCACTATACCAAAGCCAGAGGGTTTTTTATCTGATGTATGGAGATGATGAAAACTCATTGATGTATCTAGAGGGTCGGGGTCGAATGGTAACTATCATGATATCGTAGTTTTTGTTCAATATTTGTAAGGGGTGGTATAATAATTATGGTCTAACTTTGTACTGGTCGACTATGATCAATACGAGAACTACGTCACGGCTTCTGGTCAAGTCTGGTCGCTCACCCGAACATGTGCAATGTACTGCTTGCACGCAGGCATATACCGCTAAACAAATGGACCAAACATTTCCAACTTTCAGAAAGTCCAGAGATTGCTTTGTACAACAATTCCCACAATTCACGGATAAAAGCTTCAATGGCAGCCTCAAATACCCCCAACTGCCCCCATGCTAAGGGTATTAAAGCGCACAAGGCAAACTTGCTCGGCCTGGGTGAACCATAAATCAAAGGCCACTCAAACTTTTCTCGAGCGTATAATGCGGAAGAAAATAATGGTCGTTGTGATGTCTACGATAAATAATTAATTGAGATCTTAAACACCTCTTTTGTATCATTTTTTTTTTGCTAATCCAGTACTATGTAGCCGAACCGAGATCTGCTGGTGACGATGTTTTGATCTCTGTCCAGACCTCATCACAGCAGAGAATGATCCGAACAAGATTCATCCGCATAGAACTCTGGTTGTGGATGGGAGATCTGTGCATGCGCTTCGAAATTATCGGCTGCAACTGAACACAACAACGGCAATAAAAATATTACTCGGGTGGGATTCGAACCCATGACCTTTTTAAAAATCAAGAGCGGTGTCTAACCAACTAGCCCACCAAGATTTCCCGCTAACATACTGTAAGTTAATATTTGTCATAAAAAAAAAGAAATATTTTGGAAACGGACAAATAAGAATTGTGTGTGTTTTAAGAGATGCACATTTGTTTTGATTGAACTTTCTGAACATAATATCTATCAAATGCTGCGGCGAGACTAGTACAATTTTTTTAAATTTATTCAAGACAGATTGAAAATTCGCAATGGAATTGTGTAAAGTACATGCACGCGTCACAATACAATGTTGTACCGGTTCCGGTATCAATCAGTTGATCTATATCATTATTAAGCTATAATTTATTAAAATTATTGATATAATAACTAGTTGATTGTGTGTTTGGTCAAAATAAGAAGACGTTTTCATTTTAGTTTAAACCTTTAAGCAGGGAATGTACAACAACTATGTTTGAATATATTAGTTGGGGAATAACAGTGGACCCGATGTTCACTGCGTGGGGGACCGGGTCCTCGCACTGTTATTCCCTAACTACACGACATTAAAGGAACACGTTGCCTTGGATCGGTCGAGTTGGTCTTTGAAAAGCGTTTGTAACCGTTTAGTATAAAATGCATAAAATTATTAGAAAGATATTTTAAAAGTAGAATATAATGATCCACACAGGTATACCACTCGAAATTGCGTGGTTTTCCTTTTACCTCGTCGACTAACACGGTCGACCATTTGACTCCCATAAATGGCCGACCGTGTTCGAGGCAAATTTGTGTGAATCATTGTATTCTACTTTTAAAACATCTTTTTAACCATATGCATTTTATAACAAACGGTTACAAACGCTTTTCAAAGACCAACTCAACCGATCCAAGGTAACGTGTAAAAACACACTTAAAACACTACAATCAATGTTTGTACAAAGTCCTCTAGTTAGCATTTACCCTAACCTCTCCTTTTACAGTTATGTATCAGAGCCATTATTTTAAGGCTGATTTTTAAAAAGATATACAAGCTGCCATGGTTTGTCAAGTTTCATTTCACTGATTCATTTTAGTAAACGAAAAATCTACAAATAACAGAAAGAATGCAAAAAAAAAAGATTCGTTCACATGTTTTGGTGAAATTTGTTTACTTGATAAAAAAGTTGCCTGTAGGAAATTTTGTTCAAAACAAAATGCTATTCTGCTTAATGTCATTGATAGTGTTGTACATTTCTTCAATAGCAGTCTACGTGGTGATAGTTTAGTGGTTCAAGCTGTATTTGTAATAAATAATAAGTGCTGTTTTGCCTATAGTCTGCTGTTGATAAGATTTGCTTGCGTATATATAAAGGTAACCTCACTTGACGGTTTTTATAATAATATTAAGATAAATCATCTAGAAAATCGCAAAAAATAATCTTTGTGTTTTTTTACCG
Source organism: Asterias amurensis (assembly GCF_032118995.1). Classification (NCBI taxonomy): domain Eukaryota; kingdom Metazoa; phylum Echinodermata; class Asteroidea; order Forcipulatida; family Asteriidae; genus Asterias; species Asterias amurensis. Next base: position 12,668,236 of record NC_092661.1, read on the forward strand.
ATTAGATTTTGGGCGTGTAAAGTACTTGCTAAATTGTGAATTCAGAAAACCAAACTTTGGAGTGTTACAAAATGTAGTATAATATAAACTTTAAGCTTGCTTTGTTTTTATGCAATCAGAGTAAGCGTCAATGATTAAGGTAAACATTATTCCTAACTCATGATATTCCGAAAAAAAAACATTACCAACAAAAAACATTCACAGGTTATTGTGAAGTACAAGTCTTAAACAAAAGTTATATTTACAATGCTGATGTACCTGGTTTCTGAAGATATCTCAATAGTGCACCTTCTCTTAATATTTTAATATTTCATTTATTATTGGAGTGGTTATTAGTTGGAGTCTGTGCTTTGTAGTATAAATACCTAATAGCAGTGGACACTATTGGTAATAATTACTCAAAATAATTGTTAGCAAAAAAACTCATTGGTAACAAGCAATCGAGAGATGTTGATAGTATAAAACATTGTGAGAAACGGCTCCCTCTGAAGTAGCGTAGTTTTTGAGAAAGAAGTAATTTTCCACGCATAATTAGATTTTGAGGTCCCCAAAAATCAAGCATCTGAAAGCACACAACTTCGTGTGACAAAGGTGTTTTTTCTTCTATTATTATCTCACAACTTTGACGACCAGTTGAGTTCAAATTTTCACAGGTTTGTTACTCGTGCATATATGCACCAAGTGAAAAGACTGGTCTCTGACAATTACCAAAGGTGTCCTGTTTTTGTGTAGATCTTGAAGGGATTGTACAGCAATCTTACCCCGAGTCAATTACACCATCAAAGTAAACTAAAACATGATCATCAAAACTATTTTCGAAACACTGAAATAATAATTTTTTTGGTTGGATCAAAACATCCTCACACCCAAGCTTTTACACCGCCATATTAGTTTTGCAGCAAATTTGAAATATCATTACTATGTTTTTGTTCTCCAAAGTAATTCTGCCAAAAAAAACCAAAAAACACACATTTAAGGTCATGTTGAACTAGGCCTACATCATGAGTAAAGAACTACATTTCCCAATCCAGGGTCAATCCAATTAAACTTTCTGTTCCGAGAGAGAGATAATCGACTATTTACAGTGCCAATGCATGTACGACATTGGGGCGGCGTCGTATGTTTTCAAACCTTTCATTAGTTGTATGGCGTGCAAAAATTAATAAAAAAGATCATTCAATTACTGTTAAACAAATTTAATTACATTTTTGTCCCAAGACATTATTGCTACTTGGTTAGAATCCGGAGATATCGCAAGGCATGACAGTAAAACACCCCACCCCCCTTGAAGCACAAACACTTCAAAATAGTCTGTTTTCCCCCATTTAAGACCAGCAATGTTTGGGGTAATGAACCAATCTGTTATATTTTCTCTCTAATCATATAGACATATTATTTTTTACATTTATCAGAATTTATTAGTGTCTGCAGTTAATTCAACAAGATTGTTTTTGCATTCTCACTTAAAATGTTTAAATTTTTTCCCCACGTTGGCACACCATAGAATCCCAAATAGCACGACACCAAGTGATCTATCTAGTGACTAAAGCAGAATGAAACTCAATCTTGCAGATGATAATTTTGTTTTGAAATTTAGAGGTTGGATGATGTTTCTTAGAGTTATTTAATTGTTGGCATAAAAATGCACTGGTGATTTGTACAAAAGTTCATCATTTTATAAATGTTTGAGCAGTAAATGGGAATCAAAATTTGGATTTGAAAACATTTGAGGGTTGATAACATATGACGCTACGATGCCCCATTTCTTTAGAAATGACCAATTACATCAACATTTAATTTTTGGACAACTGAAAACGGTTCATACAAGTGACACAATGACCATCGATCAATCACATCTGTGCAATGGTCCTAAGGCAGTGGACACTATTGGTAATTACTCAAAATAATTATCATCATAAAACCTTTCTTGGTTACAAGTAATGGGGAGAGGTTGATGGTATAAAACATTGTGAGAAACAGCTCCCTCTGAAGTGACGTAGTTTTCGAGAAAGAAGTAATTTTCCACGAATTTGATTTCGAGACCTCAAGTTTAGAATTTGAGGTCTCGAAATCAATCATCAGAAAGCACACAACTTCATGTGATAAGGGTGTTTTTTCTTTCACTATTATCTCGCAAATTCGATGACCGACTGAGCTAAAATTTCCACAGGTTTGTTATTTTATGCATATGTTGAGATACACCAACTGTGATACTAGTCTTTGACAATTAACAGTAGTGTCCACTGTCTTTAAGGCTTAACAGCATTTACAACTGTATTAAAACATTGACAAATTAACTTAAAAAAATCTAATGTTTAAAACTTCCTACCTACATTGTGTTGAAGTCGATATCCAGGTTCAGTTCAGGTCCAGTGGATATAAATATGTCCAGGAATGATGGGGCCAACAGGCCTGGAATTACATGCAGGCCATGGTCTCGGTTGCCACTGGGCATGGTCTTGGCCTCGGTGCACCTTTGTTCTCGGTTTCCCATTGACTTTACAAGATTATCCAATGGAAGTGATGGTTAAAACCGCGGGTCTACGTACAAAATAACGTAAACACACACATGCTTTTGTTGAAGACTCACATTGACACTGGAGGGCGCTCTATAACTTATAAGGCTTGCCAGACTGCCAAATATTAGTTTCTTTTTTATAGCAATAATTTTCTTCAAACTTAAACCTTACTATCCAGTTTTGAAAATTAAAAGGGCTTATAGGGGAAACAAATCTCGAAAGTCCCCCAACTCACTAAGTAGGCTATGAACTCTTCGGATTTTAAGGAAAAGAATGGGTTATAAATCTAACATACTGTGTTATTCATTGTATTGTTTCTATTCCAACATTCCATTTCAGACCTGATTACCTGCTGGTTTTTTGTGATTTTTTTTCGGCAGTTTTTCCCATTTTCAACTTCTAATTTTGACTGATTTGTTGAATATTTTAATCTTTTTTACCTGATGAGAACAAAAAACCTATATAAAAAAAGCTAAGGTTTTCATTGTTTTAGCTCATCCACTGGAACCAGGGATAACTCTTTGAGTTTTATCTCTTCATAAAATCTAGATGTAGAAAAAACTAGAAGCAATTATTTGATTTAAGTTTCAAGACCGTAATCTGTTGCAGAGTTTACGAGGTGCCGAACCGAAGTGTCCAGTCAATTCGGCATCGAGCAACCCTCGGCATCAAGAATGTCAGCACCATAAAAACTCGGCATGGCAAAATTCTTGACTAACAAACTCAGCACCAAGCAACCACTGTTTATTATTTACACACACAAAAAATAGTTGATTGTTGATGCGTTTGTTACTTTAATTTTGACTATGTCTTTGTTATAACAATTCTTTTCTTCCACTTTTTGTTTTGTCCTTAAGTTTATAAATGTATTAGTTGTAGCCCTTTAAGCTGACATACAAAAATATTACACCAAATGAGAGAGAACTTTTCAGTTTCAGAAAAGTTTAATTCATTGAAATAACAAAGTATTTACAGACTGCTTATACTCTCTTATCAAAGTCCAACTAAAAGTAGCAGTCAATCTAAAAACATACTCTATAAACATTTTTAAATGGCAGAAATCATGAGGTTTCTACCTAACGGAAGTTGTACAACCAGAAAACATCATTTAGAAGGGTCTGAGTAAAACAAAATGCCTGGGTTGGAGGGAGCCCTGTGCCTTCTGTAGCATCACTTGATCTAAGAAACTAAATAAGTGAAAAACTACTATTGCTTGCAGAATTTGTTTTACAAAAGGTTAAGAGTTTTACTTTCATTAATAATATCTCATTTTCAGACAAGCATCGGAGACAGAATTGTTTGTTTGTTTGTACTCTCAAATAAGTGTATGTCTATCCTTTGCTTTAAGTTGCAAACCTAATATTACCTCCTGTCTCTATCTCTGTGTCTGTCACCCCCTCTGTCCCTTCCCCTATCTCTATCTCTTTCCCTATCACCCCTGTATTTATCACCATCTCTATGACTATATCTGTCACTGTCTGTTCGACTATATTTACCACTGTCTCTATGACTGTATTTGTCATGGTCCTTGTGACTTCTTTCCCCGTGTCTCCCTCTACCCTCGTCTCTCTCCTCCCTGTCCCTAGCCGTTCCCCGCCTGTCTCTATCACCGCCTCTATCACCCCTTCTGTCACCTTCTCCCCTTCTGTCTGCCCCTCTGCGTCTATCTCTGCTTCTGTCATCATCACTTGAGCTGGCATGTTTCCGCCGTCTTTCCTTTATGGTATTTTTTCTTCTGCCGCCATCACTCTCTGAGCTGCTACTGCTGCTGTCACTAGAGGATGATCCATGGCTCTTCTTCGAATGCTTTGACCCTTTAGTCTGGAAAACAAAAAAGAAGAATCAATTACTACGTTTTAATACCTTGTCAAGTTTTATAAACAAAACAGTTTTACTTTAATAGAAAAGGCATTTGTGAACCTCTAAAAGATGACATTCAACTTGACCATTTTGCTTTGGCAAAAAGGAGGGGAAATACTAAACTCAGTTAGTTTTCATACTTGGTAAGTTTAATCGGTTAGTTTTGATACTTGGTTAGTTTTGATACTTGGTTAGTTTAACCAGGTAATTTTGATACTTGGTTAGTTTTGAAATTTTAACAGTTTGATATTGTACTGAATTACTTTTGACACTTGACCAGTTTAGATATAGTTTGACTGGTTAGTTTTAAACCTGGTTAGTTGTGATTCTTGGTTAGTTTTGATACTTGGTTAGTTTTCGATCCTTCGCTTGTTTAGATACTTGGTTAGTTTTGCTTCAAGGATATTTTAATACCTGGTTACTTATATATATATACATGGAATTTGAGGCATTGCATGGAGAAGTATTAAAGCCACTGGACACTAATGGTAGTTGTCAAAGACCAGTCTTATCACTTGGTGTATCTCAACATATTATGCATAAAATAACCAACCTGTGAAAATTTGAGCTCAATTGATGTTCAAAGTTGCGAGATAATAATGGAAGAAAAAATGCCCTTTGTCACACAAGGTTGTGTGCTTTCAGATGCTTGATTTCGAGACCACAAATTGTAAACTTGAGGTCTCAAAATCAAACTTGTGGAAAATTACTTCGTTCTCGAAAACTACGTCACTTCAGAGGGAGCCGTTTCTCACAATGTTTTATACTATCAACCTCTCCCCATTACTCGTTACCAAGTGAGGTTTTATGCTGATAATTATTTGAGTAATTACCAATAGTGTCCACTGCCTTTAATACATGTGTACATTATATCTAGTTTGTGGTATCAAATAATAAAGTACAAGGGAAACTGACTGGGTACATTTTAAAATGATTTTGGGTTAAACAAAGAAAAATTTACTAGAGCGGGATTTGAACCAACGACCTCCGGTTTGTGGTAACACCATGTATGTATCAAATGTTTATTACATTTAATGATTTTTTTACTACTAAAAATAACTCTTCAATAAAAACACAAACTACAATCACCTTAGACTTCCTTGATTCTTCAGTCTGGTCTCGGCCCCTCTTGCGACTTGTTGCTGCATGATCAGATGGTACTGTCTCTTCATCCCCCTCAAGAACAAGATCGTACTGTTTGCTGTTGAAATTAATTATATCAATAATAGTATATAAAAAAAATATTATAAACATAATGAATGTTTATGAGTGCAATGGTGCGAGTATGTTCATGAGTTGAAAGATGGAATGTTCTATTCTATATTTGTTTTATATAAAATCCAAGTAGATCTTTGTCATTTTGATTGGAAGATACAACTTTCATTTTTTATTTGTGAAACTACACCCATTTCTCTTTGGGTCGGCCTGTTGGATTCAACAGTCACAATGTGCGTTCTGTGCAGCTATTTTGAGACACGCAAAAGCAGAATGCTAGTAATTTTACTAATATGCGTTACCAAAGACATGCGCACGCAGTGATGTTTTTACTCAGCTTTTTCGTTCCATCCGAAAAGTATATTGCATGCTGGCAGTGTGCAATGGTACTTTTCTGATGGAACGAAAAAGCAGGGTGAGTGACTCAGCGTGCAATGGTACTTTTTTGCTATCACGTGACAGACAATCCTCCAATCAAATGGCAAGGATCTGCTTGGGTGTTATATAAATATATATAACTGTGTACATTTATAATGGTGACATCTCCGTCATAAATGACACTATCACTCAAGGCGCTGAGTTATCGAACTGTGGTGAAGCTTGTTAAAGGCACTGGACACTGGTAATGGACCCTTCCCATGAAATATGCTAATAACATTCACGCATGCGTACAGACCCTGTTGGTTGGCAAACGCCATAGAGTTGTGCACTAAGCAGACGCGCAATGGCGTCTGCGTGACGCACCCATTACCCGTGTACAAAACAGCGCGATGTTCCCTCAATTTGCCAACCAAAACGTTAGTGCGCACGCGCTATGTGCAATTTACATATTTCATGGGAAGGGTTTATTGTCAAAGCCCAGTATTCTCACTTGGTGTATCCCAACAAACCTGTGAAAATGTGGGCTCATTTGGTCATCGAAGTTGCCAGAGAATAATGAAAGAAATAACACCCTTGTTGCATAACTTTGTGTGCTTTCAGATGCATAATAAACAGCTTCAGCTGAAGTCTTTTATTATTTAAGTGAGAAAATGCCCCTCTCTCAAAAACTACGTTACTTCAGAGGGAGCTGTTTCTCACAATGTTGTATACTATCAACAACTCTCCATTGCTCTTCACCAAGTTAGTTTTTATGCTAACAACTATTTTGAGTAATTACCAACAATGTCCAGTGCCTTTTTAAGAATGACTTTTCGATGATAATATGTGAAGCAGTACATATTGCTGCTAGACCACGACTTAAAAATACAGGGTAAACACCTTTTCTGTACAATAAGTTTGGTTCTGTTTATGTCCACTACGCAACACATGTGACCAGTGTCTTTACTTCCCATCTGAAGGAAGAAAGCAATTTTGGTTTGTGCCGTGCAAAGACTGGGAATCGAACCCACACTCTGGTGATCAGAAATACCACATAGACTATCAGTGACTGGTATCCTGCTCATTTTTGCTTAGTAGGAAATTGTTCAGCAGTATGTCTTCTGCTTAAGCAATCCTATGATTCGCTGTAATAGAATAAAGAAAGACAGTTCTCTAAGAACAAACTCTACCTGGCATGTAGATACACACATGGTGTTACCACAACCCAATTATAACGAATCCCATGAAATTTAACCCTGTTCCTAGTTTCATCAGCTCTGCTTTAAAAGCAGAAAACACTACTTTATCATTTCTGCTATGTTTACACAAAAATAAACAGGACACCAGTCACAGATTTGACAAGCTATTGTAACAGGTATCCTTATTCTGGTAGTCATTATTTTATAGCGCTTAGGTTCTATTTGTGGATAGGCAGCTCTATGAACAGAATTTGAAACTTTGCATCGTGGAAATATGATTTAGTAAGGTTTGCGGTAACACCATGTAATGATAATCTCTCATTGAGTTGGGTGGTTCTAAAAAGAACCGTGAGTTAACACATACTGTCTTTTCAGTATTTCTAATGGGAGAGGTTGATAGTATAACACATTGTAAGAAACGGCTCCCTCTGAAGTGACGTAGTTTTCGAGAAAGAAGTAGTTTTCCACGAATTTGATTTTGAGACCTCAAGTTTAGAATTTGAGGTCTCGAAATCAAGCATCAGAAAGCACACAACTTCGTGTGACAAGGGTGTTTTTTTTTTCTTTCATTATTATCTTTCAACTTCGACAACGGATTGAGCTCAAATTCTCACATGTTTGTTATTTTATGCATATGTTGAGATACACCAAGTGTGAAGACTAGTCTTTGACAATTACCAATAGTGTCCACTGCCTTTAAACAGCTCCATGAAGTTAAGCAGAGGTCAATAATGAGTACATGAACACACTACATTAACACTGATCAACTGGAAAAAAAGTGTTGAAAAATCTGCTAGTGTTAACTTACCCATATTGCCTGGACTTGTCTTTTAGCTCAAACTTAGGTCTGCCATCAGAACTAGACGAAGGCATCTGCATCGGTCCTAAAAATGCAAACCAAAGATGAATAATGCAAAGGATAATTTTTCTAAATATGATTTACAATATTTCTTTAAGGTGGGGTCTACGTTTGTTTTTTTGTCAACATTATGCTTATTTATTAGCACCAATATCACGAACAATGCGTTTTGTCAACCCAGATAATTTTTAACTTTTTGATACATTTGTAAAAACAGCATTCATCTACGGTTAAATACTGTTAAAACCCCATGTTGATACCACCTTTGATTCAAAAGTTGTGAAAGTAGAAACGCCAAGAGAATAAACCTGAGAGAAGAGGTTCAAAGCCAAGTTGTTTATTGAAAATACATTGGCACGTTTTATTTCAATACTAATTTGTAACCCCTTTTTGATGCTATTTATCAGGAAAGAAGTTGACAATATAAATTAAAATATATTTGGGCATTTGAGTTACCCCCCCCCCCCAAAAAAAAAAAAAACACAATTATTTGCTTGTTTCTCCATACTGGTTTTGAAAAATTCAGCTGAAACACAGTTAAGTGTCTACTTGTTAAGAAAACTGAACTGTCAATGTTTTTTTAATCATGCAACAGTTTTGATAAGTATTTCATTCCTAAACACATTTGTCACTTTGTGAAAAAGCTAAACTTAACACCATGCTAAGTTCAACCCTTTTCCGAACCCTTCTTCTTACTAATAAAAACACTATTTAGATCCAACTCTGACCTTTGCCCTTAAAGTTGACCTTTGCCACCGACTGGCTGAAGTCAACATGAATCCTTCTGTCATCAATGAGTACATTGTCCATCTTGAAGTAAGCGTTCTCACAGTCCTCCTCCTATATACAACAAAAAGAAGACAACAATGAAGTCAAGGAATATGTGATTGAAATAACGCGTGGTGCCCAACATCCATTTGGTTTGCGATAACACCATGTGGTAATATCTCAAACAAACCTATGTACCAACAGGCCCATGTTCAGTCAACCAAACCTTTGTTCAGACAAATCTAGATTTTCAGACAATCCTTTGTTCAACCAACCCCATATTCCCATACCCCTATGTTCCTATACTCCTATGTTCTGACACTGTCCCAAAGTGAATTATTGTTCTGCCACAAGGTGAACTGTCGCACCTGTCCGGTCTCAAGTGTAAAAGCCCAGCACTGAAATCACTGCCTTCAAGCATGTGGTCCAGTGTTAAACATCCCAAAAAGCTGGATAAGTTGAAGCCTTAACACAAACAGAGACAAAAGGAGGACAGTCATTCTCACTTACATACCCTTTCATATTCAACAAAGGCATATTGAAGAGATTCTTCTGTTTTCTGGTCTCTGATCACTTCACAACTGTCAAAAAAATATAAGATAAAAAGATATAAACAAAGGTTTTCCCTGCCAATTTTAAGCAGAAAATGCATTCCATATAATTATTTTGCATTCAAGTTGCTCATTCATTTTTGGCTAATCCTCTCAAACTAGGGTTTCTTCTAAGCTACTAATGCATTCAACTTCGTTATCGTGCAAACAGGAGTTCTTTTTTCTCATTCAGATTAGTTTCAGTCGTTCTATTTCATTAGGCATTCAAGACTACAGTTTGACCATTCTTAAATTTGAATTAAATTTATTATTGGTGATACACAAAACAATTCCATAAATTAAGACCAATTCAAGCAATGATTGTATACAATAATTTCAGAATTCACTCTCAGAGCTCACCTATCAATCTTTCCGAACCTGGAGAAGATAATCTCCAGGTCTTCTGAGGTGGTGACTGGGTTCAACTTGCAGACGAAGAGGACATTCTCTGGAGGTTTCACATCTGCATCAGGCAGATCACCCACCTTTCATTAAGAAAAAATAGTGAAAATTTTAGGACAGTCAGTACTATATGAATTGTCTGATATTTGTCAGCGAATATTATATAAATATTGGATGCATATGAGTGCATTGCAGCAGAATATGATCACTCAGTGAAATCTGGACTAATAGATTTTACTTGGTGACCCGTGACCGTGAAGCAAACTGAAGCAAACTGAAACGGAAAAGCCAGATTTCACCGAATGATTACATTCTGTGACAAAATATAAACAAAATACCTTAATCAATTGTAACTGTAACTCACACTTGTCATTTAGACACAAAAGCTCATCCACCCCACACTGAAAACTCTTTTAAAACAATTCTAGATAGACGCCAAACTTGTCTAGACGCTAAACTTGTCAGCGATGACATGATCTTACCTCATCAGGATAATCGGACAGGTAATTATTTCTTTTGGAAATGACACTGAAAGCGGGACAAAGCATCCTATAGGTATCCATATAGGTCTCCTTTGTTAAATTTAGGGGGGAATAGAGGCAGCAAATCAGAGAAAATCTAGGCAGTACATGTGGATTGCTTACCATTTCTAGAATTTGTGCACTCGCTTTAGCCTCTTGCTCTTTTGTTGATTCTTCCACTTCTTCAGCTGTTTTACCTTCTGTGTCATCTATCTTCTCGTCAGCTCCTATTCGACCGCTCTGAGGAAATAGAAAAATAGAAATAGAAATCGGAGGAATAATAATGCTATAGGCCGGGCGATCCAGTGCACTGGACTCAGGTTCTGGTAGCTTTTTAGTCATTGAGTTGTGGGTTTGAAACTCGTTCGTGACGCTTGTGTCCTTAGGATAGACACCAGGCCTGATACTTCACAGAGGCAACAAAGAAAATTTCCTCCATGCCCCCTGGTTATTGCCGTGGTGCCCTTGAATTGTTCCAGTAGAAATTTACATTTTCCTCATAGGGTGCCCTTTATCAAGGAGAAAATGCCTTGGTGCCCTTGCCCTTTCAAAAATGATGCATACAGGCCTGAGACACTTTAACTAAAATTTGCATCTCGTCACCCAGGGGTACAGCAGAGATGGTTCTTGTGATTGATTTAGCTCGGTGGGCTACATATTTGGCTCTATACTGGTTTCAATAAAAGCAGTCTGTTCCAACACGATTCAGCGACAAAACACTTACCTCCAGCTGTTCTTTGGTTGGCTCAGGTGACCTATCAGGGATCTCAAGTCCTTGGGGGTCATCAAAGGGGTCATCCAGAATCACTGTATGGTTTATTCTGCAACGATGAAAAACAAACACATGCTGTAGTGCCTTAAAACTGTGACTAATCCAAGCAGCCTTCTTGTCTAGAAAACGTTAAAAGTATACATTTCTAAACCTAATTTTTCAGCTTCATTTTAATATGAAGTCCTTGTGATTGTCAACACACAGGACCTATCCTCCCATCCAAAGGATGAAGCATTTATGGTTAAGTGCCTTGCTTAAGGACACAAGTGTCAGGACTGGGGGCAATTTTCAAGCCTATGCTTACTGTAAGCAAAGAATCAGCGCTTAAGAAAAAAAGGGAAGTCCATGTTTACATCAAGCAAATTCCCCCAGCTAGCAGGGAACTTTTGCTTGTGAAGAAGCCCACTCCAAGTTTCGAGGCAATCTTAGCTTACAAAGCTAGCACAGAAATTAAGCGCTTGCCCTGGAGGCAAAGAATGGCAATTGCAAATGCAGAATACAGTTAGCCTGGGATTCAAACCTGCACTCTTCTGATCAGAAACACCACAGAGGTTGAGTTTACTGCGCTTGACCACCAGGGCCAAATTTCATAAAGCTAATAAGCAGAAAATTCTGCATTAAGACAAATGTTTGGTATTTTGGCAGGTAACCTATTTTCGCTTTAAGCAAAATTTATTTTGTGCTGAGCAAGTATTTGTGCCTACAGGCTTTATGAACTTGGGCCCTCGCTACGACACACCACTATACTGAGGAGTACTGGCAAAGTTTGTGGGGTGGGGCGAAGGGGTTGGGGAGAGGGGGAGAAAGAGGGTAGGGGAGAGTGGATGTTAAGAGTACATCTGACCTCACCTGATATCTTGATATGGTTGATGCTGATTATCACAGATAGCCTCATTGATTTTCGTGAGTACGTCAAACCCTTCGCTAACTTCTCCAAACACTGTGTGTTTGCCATCGAGGTAATCCAGATTCTCTGCCAACGTCAAAAGAAACTGAGGGGAAAAGGAACATGGATTTTGAAATCAGAGGTGTTTAAAAAAAAAAAGTGATGCTTGATTTTCAACTTAGTCATGGCTGACCGGTATAGTGCCTGCTGGCAATCTTTGAAAAGTCATAATTTGTGACATATTTTATTGACTTCTGATAAAATTGGGGCAGTTTAGACGAAATCATTTCACAGGATGCTTGGTATCGTTTATCAATCATAACCAAATGTATATAATATGTCATTATTAAAAAAACGTTCAACGACGTCACATTTTGTGATCTGTACATTTTTGTACAGAGAATTTTCAGTTCGTTACTGCATTCTGATAATACTCATCAAAACAGCATTTTAGCTTATGAGCTTAAGTGTTTTCACTGTCCGTTGATGAGTACAACAACAGTTATATGCTACACATTATTATAAAGTGGGGTTAGAGACTTGAAAAAGTGCAATACAACAATCAATTTGAATCCCTATTTTTAAACATACCTGAGAGCCATGCATGTTGTCACCATTGTTCACCATGGCAACAGCTCCTAGCTTTTTATGTTTGATGCGAGGGTTCGTCTCCATCTCAAAAAATCGAGCTTGGTCACCATAAAGTTTGCTGCAATTTAATACAGTGAACAAAAGAAAGAAATTTTCTTATAACCATAATTGCAAAAAATAGTTACTGGCCTGAGGTAATCATAGCAGTTAGTATAATTTTTATCCTTGTTGATTCAGCCAATTTAATGTACAAGACAATGAAAATACTTTAAGACAGTGGACACTGTTGGTAATTACTCAAAATAATTGTTAGAATAGAAACTTACTCTGTAACAAGCAACGGAGAGCTGTTGATAGTATAAAACAACATTGTGAGAAACGGCTCCCTCTGAAGTTTTTGAGAAAGAAGTAATTTGCCGCAAATTTGATTTCAAGACCTCAGAATTAGGTTTTGAGGCCCCGAAATCAAGCATCTGAAAGCACACAACTTCGTGTGACAGGGTGTTTTCTTTTATCATTATTATCTCGCAACTTCGACGACCAAATGCAGGCCTGATTCTTCATGGAGGCAACGAAGGCGATTGCCTCCGTGTCCCCTGGTCATTGCCTTGGTGCCCTTGAAATGCTCCAGTACAAGTTTGCAATTTCATCATAGGGTGCCCTTTACCAAGAAGAAAATGCCTTGGTGCCCTTGCCCTTTCAAAAACGAAGCATACAGCCCTGCAAATGAGTTCAAATTTTCACAGGTTTGTTATAATTGTGCATATTTTGAGACATACCAAGTGGGAGTCGTTTCTCACTATGTGTTTTACTATTAACAGCTCTCCATTGCTTGTTACCAAGTAAGTTTTATGCTAAACAATTATTTTGAGTAATTACCAATAGTGTCCCTGTGTCTTTAACACTTTACCTAAACATTGAATCACCTCCTTTGCCAGTACCTGTGGGGTCTCCTGTTTGTGCAATGAAATTTCCCTGCAGGATCAAAATTCAAAAGTTTAGATTTATATACAGTACATGTATTCAATGGTACTCAATGGTTTTATTTTCTTACTCACAATCAACAAAAAGCCAATCGTTGTGTAAAAAAAGTAACAAGTCATAACGAGAGTAAATGAGTTAAAGGAACACGTTGCCTTGGATCGGACGAGTTGGTCTATAAAAAAGCGTTTGTAACCGTTTGTTATGAAATGCATATGGGTAGAAAGATAATTTAAAAGTAGAATACAATGATCCACACAAGTTTGCCTCGAACTTGCGTGGTTTTCCTTTTACTGTGCGAACAAACACGGTCGGCCATTTATGGGAGTCAAAAATTTGACTCCCATAAATGGCCGTCCGTGTTAGTCGACGAGGTAAAAGGAAAACCGTGCAATTTCGAGGCATGTTTGTGTGGATCATTGTATTTTACTTTTACAGCATCTTTCTACCCATATGCATATTATAACAAACGCTTTTCAAAGACCAACTCGACCGATCCAAGGCAACGTGTTCCTTTAACATGATGGCTGAATGATAATGACAATAAGTACAGTAGATTGTAGTGAGTAAGGAGGCTTATCAAATGGGCCATGGTTTTAGTGTGGAACAGCCTTGGACAAAACACAAAGGCAAAACAACAACGGGCAGGAGACACTACACATGTATACAATGTAACATGTAATGAGTTTACTTAAAACAATAATGCAAAAATTAATTACAGCCTTAAACCAGAAAGAAGAAAGCTGAAAACGAGTAGTGGAGCTGGAAGTGTACATAATAGTTGAGGAACAGGACTCTTTTAAACAAAAGGCTTTAACATGACCCACAGAATGCTGATCTTAAATTTGGTCATCGAGAGCGTTCCAAAGTCGAGGCCCATAAAAGCGAAGTATATGCATACATACATAAGAGATTTGATTTTCAGAATAGATTTTTAAAACAGTGATTATTCTGAATTATGAATGGCCACATTCTTTTAACCCTTACTTTACTATAAACAATAAGCCTATTCGGAGTTCCAGCTGTGCATGTCTGTTACTGCTGACAACGCTTACGCAATTTGTTGCTCTCCCGTGACCTTTTGACAATACCAGCGGGTATTGTCAAAAGGTCAGCAGTAACAGACATGCGCAGCTGGAACTCCGAATAGGCTTATACAAGTTTCTTCTTGAAGTATGATATTTAAATTACCTGTACAGAATGGAAGAGGCAATAATTGTAGTACTTGATCTTGCATAGCTTTACAAAGTTGAGACAACCTGAAAATAAAACGAGATCAACATTAGTAGGTTTCATGTCTGATCATAGTATTTCTCAGTTACAATTTTAACCTTGGGGGGGGGGTATTTAAAAGCACATTACAATGAATACATGTACATGCCCTAGAACTTTGAGTTTTTTTTGGTTTTTTTTATGATCTTCCGGTCAGACCCCCAACATGCCCAGTAGGGGATATAAACACCAAGCTGGCAACAGCCAATCTATATCAATACAAACATTTGTTTATTTATACAACAATTAAGACAGACCAAGTCACGACTTTAGCAAATTTGGTTGAGTATTAAGAATGTCCATCACCTCCATATTTTTAGGTATTTTTTTTTAAGTAAACAATATTATTAAATCAAATTGTCCATTTCAACAAGTAAATTTGCATTGTTAAAAATGTGATTGAAAAAATAACTTATACAATTGTAATTGTTTGACTTAGTCAGTCAATCGTTCATTTCAGCATGTTCAGTCAGCATCGTCAGTAAATGAGTATTTTACTAATTGCCTCAGTCCTCAGCGGCATGGTTTACAGACATCATGCTGACACTACATCCATAACTCTG
This sequence comes from Asterias amurensis, assembly GCF_032118995.1. Lineage (NCBI taxonomy): Eukaryota > Metazoa > Echinodermata > Asteroidea > Forcipulatida > Asteriidae > Asterias > Asterias amurensis. The sequence goes on from NC_092661.1 coordinate 12,683,594, forward strand.
CTTCAGTGACTAAATGGCACTCACGTCAAACTCACATACAATTACAAGGTGTCAGACTGACCATGCTGACAGACACTTAGACAAGCAACTTTATAATTGCAAAAAAGAGGGAAATGGCTGATCACACTCAACTTTTGAACAGTGTTTTCATTTTGCTATAGACTATGGAACTGTTTTGAAGAGAAAAATGTAAAACATCTTAGGACATGTTAATGTTAATGCAATGTTATCATGGTTATTGAGTAATAAATCTAAAATTTTGTATAATCATGTAAATCAGCTGATCAGCTGAAAGTTAGTTGCTTGTCTGGACACTACATGTAACATTGTGCAAGAAGTCGGCTAGATGGACATCTGGACAGCAGCCCAGTCATAGACGGCGTCCCCCCGTAGACAATTCCACAACCGGAAAAGTCTCCGTATGGTGCCACCACGTCTTCTTCATTCGATATGAAATATTTATAGTTATATTATAATCTAATTTACCTCAACTTCCCTCAAGCTCAATGAGATATCCCTTTTTGTAATAAAAAGAGTGAACAAGTGATGGCACCATACGGAAAGTTATCCCCACCACAACCTAACAAAATAAAATTAACAAAAATGTCAAACAAAGTCTCAAGTCAAAACTTTTGAAATTGAAAAATTGAATTTGATTTGAAAATTCAGTTCAGCACTCAGCAGAATACAATGCCATCAGCAATACTCACATCTAGGTCTCTCTTCTGGGTATAAATCGATCACAATATCACCCAGCGTTGTTTCTAGTAGCACAGCCATTTTTAAGCAATTATATTGGTTTGTAAAGAAACAGTCAGGAAAATTTATGGAGCGAAATTGACACAAAAATCTTAGTCCACGGGGGCTGCCATTTTGTATTAACTGGTACGAGGCGAAAGCAGGCCAAAGAACCGCAATCACAGGATTACCAGCGTTTTTCAAGATTGCGCCCTCTACAGTTTAACAAACTCAAATTCAGATTGTCATCGAGTCGAGGGGGTGCTTGGAAACCGACGACGCTTTCCGCACAAAAATTTCACAACTATCGTGAAGAAAACACATCGTAATGATTGACTGCTAATTATCGTTATCTGGTGAGGGTTGATTGTTTTGTTTTATATTATAATGTTATACTTTATTTCATGACGTTTTCCGCGTCGTTTGGGGTGGGAAAAACAACTTCCTTCATCAGATCAGGTCACCTTCTTAATCTTAAAATTAAATAGTAATAACTAATAAAAAATAATAGCCTAGCCCTAGTACAGTAGTCTTCTTACTCTTATCTTATTAGTTGGTGGTAGGCTGGCACTGGTCGTGGTTGCCGATTGGTCATCCCCAATTAACGCTTAGCCCATCAATATTGCCACAATACGCTGGACTTCTTTGGCACTATTGATGGGGTGTTGGTCATTTCATAGAGTTAGGTCATTTGCTGTGTGATGGTTGGACCATGGATACGTTTGGCATTTTTTTAGTGTTGATTCTGCGTTAGTGGGACCTGCAAATGTCATTGAAATAAATGTTTATTGCTTTAGCACTCAGCTGCTTTCAGCAGCTCAGAGGCAATCATTACTTCGATTAACAAAACAAAATAAAGTCACTGAAAGTGTCTGCAGTTTTTTTTTTGTTAGGAAGATTTAGAACACGGGACCGACACATTGATTTTTTGGGGCATAAATATTATAGTGAAAAAGTGGTGGCATGATAGAGAATGTTTTCCCAAAGAAGATGCTGGAGTCCAAGTGAATAATTTAATTTAAAAATAACTAGGCAACAGTTGATAGAATATTGGTAAAAATTGCAATTTCCTTGATATGATTCTGAATGATCAAAAAACTGGTAATGCATTGACTCTAGTAAAACCACCGATGTGTCATTTACCTTCTCAGGTGTCAGGTAGACGGCTAAGCTTGAGATGGGTAAGAAAGGGAAGAAGAAGGGGAGTGGCAAGAAGAAGGGGAGTGGCAAGAAAGGAGGCGGCAAGAAGAAATCCACAGAGCCTCAGATGACCATCAAAGAAGCCATCTTGGCCTACCAGTAAGAAAAATGATCTTGTGTTTGTTTGTTTATTTTTTGGTTTGTTTTTTAGATGATCTTTGGCAAACTCCAACAAGGGAAGGATACAAACACCAAGCTGTGCAACAGCCAATTTCTCTCAATACAAACTTTGTACAAATCAAGAAATTGTGTAGTAACTCGATCCAGCAATGCTTAATTCTAGTCATTGTGAAGTTAGCAGTTAGCTTGGTAGGACTCGAACCCACAGCCTTGGAATTGCAAGTTCTGCAGTCCAACAACTTGCAGTCTTTAGAATTTCCTGGTGGGGACCCTTTGTTTTTTGTTTTGTTCCTCCTTTTTTGTCCTTCATAATGTCAACATAAGGTCTTTAAAAATGTACAATTTACATCTGAAAGGATATAAATATTGAGCATTTTAAACAAGTAGGTTGCACAAGTCTTCTTTTAGTTGCCCACAGAGAAAGTTGAGCACTGCTTGTAATAGACCGATCAGGTAGGCTCCGCCCACAACGCATGCGTGAGCAAGAACACGTGGGGCTCTCCAATGCCTTTCTTCACAACTCTGCCGCGCGGGCCAAGATACGCGCACGCATGTCGGACCTTATTTGTCGGACCTTCGTTGCGTTGTGATTGGTCAATACGCAATGGGGCGGAGCTTAGTGGATCGGTCTATTTACCATGTACAAGCCTGTGGAGTTTTTTACTCTCTCAGTGTACAGTTCAGGGGTGTTTAATATAAATCTCTTTTTTTTTCTTGCTCAGGATTAACATAAAAGAGGAAGCACTGGAGGAGTTCATGTATGAAATCAAAGGACTTGAAGATAAGAACCAAAAACACAAAGAAAGGGTGAGAATTTTCAAATCAGTCTTTTTTAGTTTGTAATACTGTTTTAACCCTACTTGTATGGTATATCGATGCCAGTGATTTTTCTTCAGGCCAGTAGACTTATGACCAGACAAGCCCGGTGGTCTTGTGTTTTTTTCATTAAAAAAGTTCTTATAGGCTACCTCATTGTGTAATACATGCATCTTTGTGAACAAAATAACTGACTACGAGTATGATAAATATCTTTCAATTATGTTGAGTATTGAAGTTTTAACGTATCGTCACAAAACAAATTAGATAGATTTTCTTGGTTTTGTTCAACTCATTTTTATTCTGGTCTTTTAAACAAAATTCTGGTCCAGTAAAAATTCCTGCACTTTGTGATTATTTCCCACAAATTTGTGGGGCTCGAATTTATTCCAGCCCTGCCAAAAGGCCAATGTTGTGGCATATAGCGGGGTATGGGTTGGTTGTCTACAGAAACACACCAATAGTTGGAGGGTTAATGAACTGGGTTCTTTCTTTCACATAAATCAGAATGAGCGTTTGAAGGAGGAGCAACTGTACCACATCCGCACTCTCCTCAAACAGGCGAAGGAGAGGGACTCTGAACTAGAGCAAGTTAGCGTGGTCAATAAGGAACATGTAGAGGGTGCTATGAAGGAGAAATGGAAGGCAGCCAAGGAGGAAGATGCACAGATTGAAGGTGAGGAGTTAGGGTTGTAGCTAGACCATTTATAGCGGTGGGCAATAAGTCCGAGTTTTTCAAAGTCCACCAACAGAGAGTTGATCAACAAAATTGTTCATGGTCAGGCCTGATACTTAACGGAGGCAACGAAGGCGATTGCCTCCATGCCCTTGGTCGTTGCCTTGTTGCCTTTGAAATGCTCCAGTAGAAATTCACATTTTCTTCATAGGGTGCCCTTTACCGAGGAGAAAATGCCTTAGTGCCCCTGCCTTTTCAAAAACGAAGCATACAGGCCTGCATGGTTATTATGGGGCCATCATTGTAAAAGTGCAAGCTTCAGGCATGATGCCATGTTTCCAAACTGTGTTATGGAGACCATGCAATAGGCTGAATGGCCTTTTGACTGTGTTTCACTCGGTGACATTTGCTACACCTTATCATTAGCTGTGTCTCAGATCATCGCACAGTGGACAATATTTCAGAGTGGTAGGCAAAAACTGTGAGTACTGGGCAGGTTCGCCCAGCACCGCCCACTATGGCTACAACTCTAGCCAGGAGTACTGTACATGTAGGTCGATAGCTATCATTTTAACAACAAGACAAGTTGATAGATGTGATGGGCACGCACTGTAAACAATGACTGTATTGCCTTTGTGGTTTATTATTTGCTAATTATTTGCGACACCTAGTGAGCAGTCGAAGAGCGAGTTCCAAAGGTTTAGTTGCCAAATTGCAATGAACTTGTTTCTCTTGATCCAGATCTGAAGAAGCTGATTGTGGAGAAGGAGGTTGAGTTAGAGCAAGCCCTGGTCACCGTTGAAAAGTGGCTGGAGTACAAGAACAAAGGTCAACATGAACACGCCAAGCAGATCAAGATATTAGAACAGGAACTAGAAGATATGCAATATAGCTTTGATGATATGAAAGGTACACTCAAGAACGGGTTTCTTAATTATTATGCCAAGTCCGAATTGATGGCTAATGAGGCTTATTCATCAATGTTGCCACTGGCCAGAGCTGTAAACAAAATATTTAAAATATTAAATAATAATGTGGTGGTTTTTCCATTTTGTCACATCAACTAGGTCCCTCAAAGTATGACCCCATTACCATGGCGCCCACAGTTATTGGCGTGGTGCCCTGTGCTTATGCTGTGGTGCCCTTTGCAAAGTTCCAATACCAATTTACATTTCTGGCATACAAGTGCCCGTTAAAGGAAAATTGCTGTGCCCCTTCAAGAGCGAGTTCAAGGCCTGCTTTACCCCAATTCTTAAAGCTGCTTAAGCACGTAGACTAGCTAAGCGTACACACAAATGTTGCTTACAAGAATCAAAGTTACCAGCTAAATACCTGGCCACGTGTACCATCTGTGACTGGTGCCCTGCTAATTTTTGCTCAGTTGAAAATGGTAAATGAGTGGGCCCAAACCTAAGAATTCCAAAATAATTTATTCTCCTTACATGAGTCTTTAGACAGCCCCAGCAACTGGATGGGCAAATAGGTTCACTTCAACAATCTTTACCCTATTCAAATCACTATTGTCCAAATTTGTACAGCCGTCGATTTCACCAAACTCTTCATAACTTAGGATTAATCTTAGGACTAAGGACGAGTAAAGTTCCGTATCCAAAGACGTAGGACGCATTGAACCCATCCTAAGTTAGGAGGGGGTTTACGGTTCTCATCCTAACTCGAGTTAGGATTCATCCTAGCGTTTCGTGAAATCGGCTGCAGGTTCGTTATCTTGTACAATGGTTGATCACACAAAACGTGAACACTGTCAGCTCAACCAATCCTGTGTATTACCTTTAATTTCAAAGCCAGATATCTTCACTTTGTTCTCTGATGAAGGACAATAGTTTGTAATCACTTTTATTTCATTCAGCTCATTTGGAGAAAACCCTCTTTGTGGCAAAGGATGAGATTCATAAATCAACCGAGGAGAGATTGACAGAGCAAAAACACATAGCCTCACAGGTAAGTCAGATTCTGATATGTGATGCTATCAAGCTAAATGAGAAAACCTGGGCCCAATTTCATGGCTCTGCTTACCGCCGAATTCTGCGCTTATGATCACGATTCCCCGCTTACGTGCAAGCGCCGAATTTCTGCGCTAGCCTTGTAAGCGTAGAATGCCTAGTAACGTGGAGTCGCACGCGCAGAAGCCAAAATTCGCTGCTAACCCGTGAAATACGCTTGCCGTAAGCACAGAATTCCCTGCTTTCGTAAGCGCCGATTCTGTGCTTACGGTAAGCAGAGCCATAATAAACCGAATAAACCCTACAACGACATGTGCATTAGTTAATCTGATGTATGCACAGAGTTTTGGCCACTTCTCCGAAGCTTTTATTAAATGAAAAAAAAATTAAGTTGTGATGGAGACTGATAAATCTAGGAGAACGTTGAGACTTTGCAAAACATGTACAAGGCAAAGCAAAATTTGCTGATCATTATTCTGCGTGTCTTTCTCCCTCATGCAGAAAGCAATGACAACGATGGACAAGTGGAGCACACAGGAAGTGAAGGACAACAAATGGTTGAAGAAAGAGGTAAAGTGATTCGACTCATCTAGAGAAAACAGGGCTGAACAGTTGTATTCATTGTTATTTTTAAGAGAAAGTACACAAAGATAAGAAGTGTTAGTGAGTGAGATCCCCCCCTTTTTTTTTTAAAAGTGGGGCTAGGGGATGGATTTTGATGTATCAAACCATTTATTTTGTGCATTTTCTCCTCCATCTTATTTGGGGGGCAAGTGTTCTGGGGCAATTCAATTCAAGGGCATTTTCTGTAGGTGGGTGTATAGAAGCCAATTTGTTGATTGATATTTTCTATCGGGGGGGGGGGGGGGGGAGTTCAGTTTGCCCACTAATATTATATGATTCTCCACTTTTTCAAAACGGACTAGTGCACCAATCACAGAAGCCTACTGTGCATCTTCTTGTTTTAATTAACAGTTTTTGATTTTCTTAAAAGTTAGTGTGGTGGCTCTGAAGATGTCATCTAAAACCTGGAGATTTCTTGTTGATTTCAGGCGGAGCTTCATCGGGCAGAGACCAAGCTTCTTGTGTTGGAGGTTGAGGACTTAGAAAAGGAGAACTTGGAGATTATGAGTGGACTCTTTGACTGTCGCATTGAAGACCTGAAAATATCAAGGTACATCGCTAAACACATATAAAATAGAACTCAAGAATAGAATTCTAAGCTGTGAGAAAGGAGGCTGATCAAATAAGACGAGGCATGTGGTAAACAGCCCTATACCTAATACAACAACTATAATCAAAGCATTGTATTTAAAGGAACACGTTGCCTTGGATCGGACGAGTTGGTCTATAAAAAAGCGTTTGTAACCCTTTGTTATAAAATGCATATGGTTGGAAAGATGTTTTAAAAGTAGAATACAGTACAATGATCATCACACAAGTTTGCCTCAAAATTGCGTGGTTTTCCTTTTACTGTGCGAACTAACACGGTCGGCCATTTATGGGAGTCAAAAATTTGACTCCCATAAATGGCCGACTGTGTTAGTCGACGAGGTAAAAGGAAAACCGTGCAATTTCGAGGCATGTTTGTGTGGATCATTGTATTCTACTTTTACAGCATCTTTCTACCCATAAACATTTTATAACAAACGCTTTTCAAAGACCAACTCGACCAATCCAAGGCAATGTGTTCCTTTAAACATGTTACAAAGAAAAAGAGTTCCCCTTGCGTTCTAATTAAGTATTATCCTAAACATTTTGGCGACTTGTATTTTCAGGAATTTCTACTTGACCCAGTTTGGTGAAGGGGATGATGTGGATGATGCAGGAATACTAGAGGAAGACCTCGCCCAAATGGACATGGAAGGTAGCGAGAAACCCTTGGCAATAGGGGGCACTGTATCAGGTAAGAAGACATAGAAGAAAAGGGCTAGGTAGCTCAGTTGTGACCTTACCGCAAATACTCAGTCTAAGCATTTGCAGGAAGTATGAACCGGGCTTAAGAGAGCATAACAAAGTTCAGGACATCTTTAGGAAGACAAATGGTGCTTGGCAGGACGCATTGGCTAAAAAAAAATTTAACTTAGGAGCTGAGCAATTAATAACTGACCCAATATCGGAACAAATGGATTAGAGGGAAAGATGGAGCATGCTGAGGTCTTCATCCTGCAGTGGAACTCTAAACTAAAGCCAGGTTCATTCTTCCTGCGAATGCGGATGCGAAGTGAATTTCGAAGTCACATGGCTGTTTTCGCAGCGAACCTTTCGCAGGAAGTTGAGCACATTTCAACTGAATATGCGAATTATTTGTGACGTCAAAATTCGTATCGCATTGGTAAAGTATAAACCGGGCTTTGCCAATTAGTATTTTTTGTAATAATATTTCCATGAATGTCATAATTATGAAGGTTCCAGAAGGCCTCGTCCAAAGAGCGCCACCCAAAGGGCAGTAGAAGCCAAGGTGTTTTCCTTGGCCATCAAGGAGGAGTCCGATGATGAAGAGGAGGAGGAAGATCTTGGAGGGCGGGGCATTCAGGAATGGACAGACGGAGACGAGGCAGGATTGGATAATTACTTGGAATACGAGGATGAAAATATTGATGTAAGATTGATGCGTTGGTTTCATTCTTCTTTTTATGTGATGTGATTTTTAGTCGTACAACTTGCACAAAATGTAGCTAAGCACAGCAAAATCTTGCAATACCACAATAAGATTACCAGACAAAATACTATGTCATATGTAGTAACAACTGTAAGTGGTATCCTGCTTACTGTTGCTAAGCAGAAAATTGTTGAGTAATATTTTCTGCTTTTTAGCAGCTCAATCAATGAACTTGGGCCCAGTAGAGAGTCTTGCATGCATATGTTAATGGGCCTTGTACATGTACTTGCTCTTGAATGGTCACAGCAATTTTCCTAAAAATACGGGGGTACTTTGCGGGAAATGCTAATTTGTAGAACTTTTGCAAAGGGCTCCACAGCAAAAGCAAATAGAAACCACTGCAATGCGCCGTATTTTTGGTCGCGTGAGGGCGCCCTCAAGAGTATTTTTATCACTTCCGGGGGGTAATGCGATTTGTCGTGCATAGTTTCAATAGGTGTTCTGTCACTTTTGTTGCACCGTAGTTTTAAGTTGCTTTAGAGGTGGGTTGTATCGGCTCCTTCGAATGTCTTATTGTCAGTAATGGATTAGATGTCTGTGTTGTTATTGTGTTCCAGTCTTTCATATCTATCTGTTTTGGGTACGAATGAATATAGTGATTGAGAGCGCCCTCAATTGCTGTGGCTGTCGTGGGTTTATTTATTACAAGGCCTTTGTTAATGACAACAAACCTCTCTCCCTCCCTCTTACAGGATTATCTGAACCTTGGTCCTGTGGAGTTGAAACTTCTCAGAGTGACCGGTCATAAGATGACTCTCCAGCGCCCTAAGAAACTGACCGATGAGGAGGCAGAGGCCAAGCTGTCTGCTCCCGATGTCTGGCCTATCACTCCACAGATGCTCAAGACGGTGACGGAGACATGATGGGTCTAGTCCGACAACAAGTGTGTGAATATTGTATATTGGTAAAATCTAAATGTATATACGGTGCTGATGAGGTAGGCTAGCCTTCAGGTCGTATCCTATTTGGCTACCATGGCTATGAATACACATGTTGCAAAGGATGTCCTGTACTTCATCAACAAAATGATGACGTGGAGAACTCAGCTGTAGCCGCCAATTCGGACGTGATCTAACTTAAGAACTGAAATCAGATGCAAGATTGTACAAGACACTTATCCAACTACCCAATTCAGCCTCGCTACCATGGGTATATGGATAGTATGCGAGTGTCAAAATGCAAGTATTTTTACGTGATTCAAAAAAAACATTTTTTTACACAGTCATCCTAAACTATGTACAGTTACACGTGTCACAAGATCAAAGAAGAATGAGAGGAGACCAGTTGCTATAGAACTTGATGTTTTTCTGGTGATTTCTTTGCAGTCTGTTTTTTACCCAAGTACACACAATGAATAAATCAGCCACATCTTTAAATTTAACTGACACATTTTATGAGTGGTTATGAGCTAGCAGTGCGAGCTAGGAAAAAAATCGTGCACCAAGATAGATCATCACTAGGAAAGAGGTTGGACTCCATGCACTGACATCATTAACCCATGATAAATCTTTGGCACCATTTTGCGTGTCAGATTCCCTTTGTGTGACTGCAGTGCTTAAAAAAAGTATGATTTTGTTTTAAGTGGTAAAAGGAAACATTTATTTTGCAATGAAAATCCTTTACCTGATTAAAAAAAACCACTGGAAATACTTTGCTGTAAAAGACATTTTAAATACACTGTGTATATATTTGATCATTTTAACCGGATGATAATATGCAAATTTATGGAATTAATTTGAAGAAATTGAAACAAAACAAAAAGATATGCAGTACAAATATGCAAACGGATTTACATATTTATCTATTTTATTAACATAAACTTCTGATTACTCTGTAAATGTTTGATAAATTCAGTCTTCTTTTTCTATGTACAAGTATCAACATTTCTTCCAAATCATTGATTCATGTTCACATTCATAAATTGTATTTTTAAAATTGTATCTTAAAATAAAATGGAATCATATGCAATCCCTTGGTTGTACTGTCGTCATTTCTCAACGTAGAATAAAAGTTCATTTACAGAACACTGCAGCTGCAAAATTATGTCACAGGTCCCAATTCAAATTTCAAGATGTACGCGTGAATTTACTGTGCATCTCCATGTGAAAAGAATGCAAGGTCAAAGGTACATTTGTACGAATCTGGATATCCCCTCACGGCTGCTATCTTGGGCCTCGATTTTCATTTATGAACATGTTGAAAGGATAGGGCAATTTTCATTTTGCAAAGAGAACTTCCATTTCAAGTCAATGAAAAACTTTTGAAGGGGCACCAAGGCCAAGATCAGGGGCAACGGGGGCCATGGCTTTCATGGCCTGCGTGTCATTCCAGGCCTAGGCCCAATTTCATAGAGCTGCTAAGCACAAATATTTGCTTAGCATGAAGTTCCTGTCTCCATAAAAACAGGACTTCCAATCATATTTACACATAATTTTCTGGATAAGCAAACAACAACTGAATACCAGTAACAAGCAATATGCAACAAATTAAAATTTGGTTGCTAAACCTGTTTTTATTAAGGAAGAAATTTCATGCTAAGCAAATTTGTGTGCTTAGCAGCGCTATGAAATTGGGCCCTGGTATCTGGTGTAATTCATGAGCCTTGAGGTGTGACTGTGGCCACAGATGTTCTTGCTAGTTCCTTGCCTAATGTTGGAAGGTCACTTACTGCGATACTTTCAGGAGACCCTCTGCCCAGAGAGACATGAGTAAGTTCTTGGTGTCTTCTTTAGGTAGCTTTAGCGTCTTACTCTGCACCCAGTCTGTAGACTCCTTGAGTTGATTGAGTGCTTCATGATACAAGACGGGGAACCGTAATCCATTCGACTGCAAATGGTGGGAAAATATTTCAAACTTTTAGAGCGATTCATTGATGAAGAAATCATTGTTTTTTAAAGGTGTACTTGTTAATTACTTAAACAGTTATTTTTGAATAGCTCCACTCAGTTGAAAAGCACACTGCAACAATAACAAAGAATGTATGATTTGAAAACGATTAGAGACATATAAAAAAACTAAAAGCAAACAAATGCCTAGGGACTGCCCAAAAGCGAACCAAATTACTATCCAAGGAGCAATCCCTTTATGTTTATAAATAAGATGTGCGAACAAATGGAGCACTGAAACAATATAACATGGCATCACAGGTGGAGCATAAATCGCATAATACTCAGTGTATGCAACTTAAAGGACGCGCACCTCAGACATTATCCTACACATAAAGTATCACTGACACCCTGACTTGCAAACTTATACTCCAAAATGAAGACTTACCGATCCTTGGTTTGAGCTCATCATGTGCTCCTCTCTGGTGTTGTTCAGCGAGTGTCTGACGACAACGTAACTCAAGCTCTGTCCGCACTTTCCGTTAACGTCAACATCTGTAGACAATTCTTCTTCATCTTCATCATCTTCATCATCTTCTTCTTCCTCCTCCTCCTCGTCATCCTCCTCCTCCCCCTCATCATCCTCCGTCTCTGTCATCACAAAGACATGCTTCGGAAACTTGAGTCTGACTTTGCAAGTCTCAGTTGGCATTTGACCTAGAGAGTCTGCCATGAGGCAAAGGGGAAGAGAAATTTCAATATGTTCTGTTGAGCCACCGTGGGTGAATAAGGACATATTGGTTTTCTTCACAGATGCAGGCGGCTTATGGAACGCAATGTATTGTTCATTTTGGGACTAAACTTTTGAAATCAGACCAACACAGACAGTTGCTTCGACCTTCCAAATCTAACACTAATTCTAGAGTCTTACGTAACATGGAAGATGTCGGTCATTTTATCTGTGAATACCAATTTCATTTATTGATTCTGGTTGTGAAGCCTTGAATCCTTGTGAAGCCAAGGACTCTTAGAAAAGTGAGCTAAATCACTGCACTAGCCAAGAACCCAAATGGAGAGGAGACAAGGAATTGCCCTAGTGCCCATGGCCTAGAAGGAAGTTTCAATTTTTAGCAATGAAGCTGATAAATAAAAATAATAAATAATAGGCAATGAAACTCTATAAAATTGGACTCCAGTATTAACATTTCTAGCCTAGAAAGAAATAGGCTAGACAAGGAAACAAGCTGTTTCCTCATAGCCTGAACTTACTTCCAGAGTCTGTGTGGTCCAATTTAAAAGGAGGAAGACGATTGGCTACAAAGTCCAGTACCATCTGATTGGCCGCTTGCTGGACATGATCTCCGATGTGATTGGAGAGTTGTCCGAGCAGACGCTGAAAGGATGACTTGCTGCCAGAGAGAGTGTCCTACGAAAGAGAAGAGGGAACAGTAGAACTGAGACAGAGACCTCGGGCAAATAATAATAGTAATAAAAATAATAGTAGCTTCCTATAAAGCGTGCATATCTTATCTAATCCAATCCGTCACTCAGTGACGCTCAAGGCACTTTGACATACAGTATTTTCCTGCACGATATGTGAGACTAATTTGAATTATGAGGCCTACTCCTTTTACATAGCACCATGTAATGGTTTACAATGTGCTGTGGCACAATGTGCTGCCCCAATCAAACCAGGAACAAGGGCACAAGTATCATGACAGGGTATTAAACCCACACTCTGCTGCTTACAACAACAGAGCTTGGGTCCAGTGAACTACATTTAGACCGATTGGCCACGACTTGCCACACACATGTAATTTTTTGGCTATTTTATTTACAATTAACACAGCGCCTCACAAGAAAAACAAAATAACATAAGTAGAAAACAAAACAAAAGAAAAAACCTAGAGGCTCTCAGTGGGGAAACAAAAACGTTTTGAGAGACCGCTTGAAGATCAGAGTAGACTCTGCTTCTCTGACGTCACAGGGCAGTTGGTTCCAAAGCTTAGGAGCTGCATTAAAAACTAGACTGTCTCCGGCCTTTTTATACGAGCGAGGAACAAGTAAGCGTGTGACGTCAGAAGCAGAGCGGAGCCTTCCACGGTCTTCAGAATGAACACTTGAAGTAGAAACTCACGCTGTTAGTAAGTAAATCCACTGGTACACCTTTCCTGAAATCCAGAGAGTTATTGATCGCGGAGTTGAGGACATTCGGAATGGCAAGCATCAGTACATCTCCAAAGGATCTGTCGAAAAACAAAAAAATCTCAAATGGTTTGGAATCGTTATGAGAGTACCCGGATTGAAGAGAGGTTAAATTTTGATCCACACTGTAGATGCGTTCGATTAGCTTCCCTGGCTCGACCCCGATCTGCCCCCGTACGTTCGAATAGCTTTGACGTTATTCCAGGGGCTCACCCGGGTCAGCCCCAAATGCCCTGCTTGTGGAACGGATCATTGGGGCTGACCCGAGGTGCATGGCGTCACCACGAGAGGGTGAGTGGTCGGCGAAGCTAATCGAACGCACCCACTATACTCTGTTCTTCAATCTTATTGTTGCGGCGACATTAGAACATAACTTACGATCTTTGGTAGGTACTGATGGTCACATGGGTTGAGTACGGAGAGTCATCTGGTGTGTCAGCCTGGTGCACAGTGCCCCGAGGGAAGTACATGAAATCACCTGTCTGCAGACAGAATTAACAGCTCATCAGCAATGACAGTGGAGGGATAAACATACTTCACATCGCATTGCCTACTGGCCTCGTCCAAATTTCATAGAGTTGCTTAAAGCCATTGGACACTTTCGGTAAACAGTATTTTCCAAAGGCCCACACACTTCGTGTATCACAATTTATATACAAAAAAACAACCCTGTGAAAATTTAGGCTCAATCGGTCATCGGAGTCGGGAGAAAATAACGGGGGAAACCCACCCTTGTTTCCACACGTTTTGCCGTGTCATGACTTGTGTTTGCAGTAAATCCGTAATTCTCGCTATCGAGAATTGATAATTGTTTTAATGTTTTCTCAAAAAGTAAAGCATTTCATGGAATAATATTTCAAGAGAAGTCTTTCATCATTACCTTCTGTAAACCCTGTAAGTTATTTGTAAATCTGTGAACTTTTATTTATTTTTCTGTTCCAAAAGTGTATAATGGCTTTAAGCACAAAAAGTAACTAGACATAACCAAATCATGCTTAGCAGAATAAGGTTTATCAGCCATAGTACCATGTAAAATCTGTGACTGGGTGCACAGATCATATTTGCTTAGCAGATATTTTCTGCTTAACCAGCTCTTATAACATTGGGACCAGATTAACAATAAATTTAGAAATGTGCAAGATAAAATGGCACAATAAACTAAACAAATGCACAACAGAAATAATGTAAAACCCTTAGTAATGGCAGACTCCTGGTATTTTGATCTTTCTTTCAAGTAGACAAAATATTTATTTATTTTGATTGGTACCTCTAGGATGAAGTCATGAGTTGGGAGACCGATGTCATCCTGATCCAAGTCCCTACTGTAGTCTCGTGGCAGTTCTTGTGGGGGAGCATACAAACGCCAATGTTTCCTCCCTTCCAACTGGAGAATAAGAACCTAGTTGGGAAAGGCAAGACAAACAATTTTAATTATTTTTTTTTCATTTCAAACTCACATTTATTTCCATACTTCATGAAAGTTTCCAAATAGCACATAGACAAATATAATATAAAAAAACCCTGAGTAACCTAAAACAGATTATAAACCACCTCTTGCTTGTTCTGTATTCTGGTTGGATGAAACACGGTCACATGGGATGAACTAATATAGGCTAGTGAGCGCGCTCTACTTTTGCGGCAATAGTACCAGAGCGGGCAATAGTCTTTGAATACATGTATAGTGCCCGCGGTAACAGCGCCCTCTCATGACTTGAACCGTGAACAACAACTACAAAATTCCTTTTTCTGTTCTTATTTGACATTTAAGACCCAGCTGTGTTATAAAACACATATTGACTGGCTTAATTCGGTAACTAGTGTTCGGTAACTAGTGTACCCCCTCGGGCCTGTGAGTGACCAGAAGAGGGGCCTATTTTCCCAAGGCCCGAATCTAGTCACTCAAAGTCCCTCATGGGAATAGACGTATACTAGTTACCTTGTTGCCAGTTACTATGTGTATAATATTTTTACAAGGCAGAAAACTAAGACTGGAGGCATCTTCTAGAAGCTGGGGCTTCTGGTGAGATGCCCGATGGACAGACTAACAAAAACAAAAGGAACAAGCAGGGGCACTTTCACACTGCCCACCCAAGGTCCCTATTCCCCCGGGGTTTCAGCTGCATGTTTCAAGAATACCCTGGGGTTTCACCGCTTAACCCTACTCCAGAGCAGGGTTGGCTATTCCCATGTATGCCCATTTGCCAGCCGTTGGTTTCACAAAACTCTTCCTAACTTAAGACTAATCTTAATACTTGGGACGAGTCCCGACCCTGCACTACTGTAGCATGCGGACCTTAAGATTAATCCCAAGTTAGGACGGGTTACTCGTCCTAACTCCAGATAAGACGAGTCCTAACTCTTTGTGAAATCGACTGCAGGGTATATCAGAGGTAAAGCGAACCAAGTGTGAAAGGGCTGGCCATTATTCCCAAGCGTTGCCCCTTGGCGAGTATAGTAGTGTGAACGGGGCTTATAATTACCTCAACATCGTCATAGTGTGGAGCCAGGCCTTGGGATCCTCCTGGTGTCATGTAGATGTTTGCTCCAACCAGAGAGTTGAAGAAACTCTCTAGAAGCTCACAGATTTGCCACAGCTTTTCCTGAGTGGAAGCAAACACGAAGAGCTTGTGAGACACAAAGTCGTTAAAAAGGGCTCAAGTTGGGGTAAAATTCCACAAGACTACAAGATTGTTATCGAACCAGATTAAATTGTACAAGACAAGAATCTGAATGAGAAAGAACTTTCAACCAAGTTTAACATGTTAACTTTTTTTTAACTGACCAAGCACTGAGGGAAAAATTTATCTTAGTCTTATGATGGGGAGTATAATTTGATACTTAACACAATTAAAAGACCTGACTCAAAGTCAACAATTGAACATCAATGTTTGGTAATTTAAGATAATAAACATTATTCCAAAATCTTCCATAAAGTGTGTAGGTTCTTGTGTGGTAAAGCATCTTGCTCAAGGACACACGTGCGACGACTGGGAGTCGAACCAACACTATGCCGACTAGAAACACCAGAGCTTGAGTCAGGTGCTCTTAACCGCTTGGCCCTGACACATACAAATCATTATTTTAAATTCACCCACATGTTGCAGCCTGAGTGGACGTCATTGGCTCTTTACCTGAAACCTCTGGGGCTGATGAAACTGTAGAGTTGCTTTCTTCTGGTCAAACAGAGTTTTGATTTTTCCGGCAGTCGCTCTGCCCGTCTTGTTTAAATCTTCCCGATTGGAGTCTACATATCTGTCAGTAAAAATACAAATTACATAACTCCTCCTTTCTACAAATAAGCAAACTTAATTAATGTTTTACCAATTAAAAAAAAGTATGTGAACAATATTGTTGGACTGATAATACCTAGAAAAAAAACAGTCGGCTCCAGGCAGAAATGACTTATATCCCAAGAAAGACTCAATTGGCTCAGAGCAGAAAAGATTAGTAAGACCTAGAAAGACCTAGTCAGCTCAGAGGAGAAAGGACTTATAAGACTTAAAAAGACAATTGGCTCAGAGCAGAACAGATTAGTAAGACCTAGAAAAACCTAGTTGGCTCAGATCAGAAAGGACTTACAAAGTATAAGACCTAAAAAGAACCATCTCTGCCCTCACAGATACCCATTTACACCCGGGAGAAGAGAAGCAATTACACAAATGTAGTAAGTGTCTTGCTTTTAAAAAGGACTTGAGCGTCATGACCAGGATTCGAACCCACACCCTGATGACTCAGCTACCAGAACTCGAATCTGATTGCACTCACACCATCCAGCAATAACATGCCACATTACAAGCTCAACAACTGTACCTGCAGACGTTTACGTCCTTCAGAAAGTCCACCTTCTTCTCAGAGAGTATCTGAAACAGTGCCTCCCTGGTAAAGTTAACTCCGTAATAGCTAGCCGATGTCTGATCCCCTCCACGATGCACAACCAGGGGTTTCCTCTCCCAGTACCCCTCAAAGAATGACTCCAGGCTAACCTCTGGGCTAAGTAAGGAACTGAAAAGCCTCTCTGGACTCGATACGTCCAGAGAATCAAAAACGCAGGATTTTTTGTCACCAATCTCCTTTTTAGCTTTTTTTGATATTTTCAGTAACTTCTCCTCTTTTCCAGACCTGTTCCCTTTTTGCTGGCCATGTCTTTCTTCTAATGACATGAATGAGGTTCTAGATTTTTTACAAGGAGGAACTGGGCTGTTTGCTGGTTCACTGATGTCACCACTCGACTTGCCTGGTGAAAACAAAATTAACAAAAAGTTTAACATGAGGCTTTGGACTTGTTGGATAATGGTAAAAATTGTTTAACTATTTTTCCAAAATATTACTTTTAAAGGTAACAATCTTTGAGGCTTTTTTAAAAGCCGTCACCAGGGAAGAAAAATCTTATTTGGTTTTCCCCTTTTACTGACTAAATTGTTCTACACACATGTGTGTGTTTGGGTTCTTTTGTTATTGTTTGGGTTCTTTTTTATTGTTCTACTGGAACTTTGTTTTGGACTTTGCTAGGAGTAGGGTAGGCCTACTGATTAGACCCAGTAACTGAGGCGAAAAACAGGAGAACAGCCCCCAAGTTACTGGGTCTAGGTACTGGTGGTAGGGTTTATTTATAAGAGTGTCGCGGCCAATTGGTTAAGAGCATCGAATTCAAGTTCTGGTGTTAAGTCAGCGGAGTGTGGGTTTGATTCCCGGTCGTGACACTTGTGTCCTTGAGCAAGATACTTTACTACAATTGCTTCTCTTCATCCAGGGGTATAAATGGGTATCTGCGAGGGTAGAGGTTGATATTGTGAATGAAAAGCTTTCGGAGCGCCACGGCAACTCGGGGCTGTATACTCCCTTTATGGGAGCTGAGAAAGATTAAAGGGATGTTTATTGGCCCAATGACCAGAGGACTAATTAATGTTTAGCGCATTGATACGTTTTTTTGTGAAATGCGCTATATAAGAATTTGTTATTATTATTATTTATATATATTACAATCAAAAGTGGTTGATACTGCACTGGGCTTGGGTTTTCTCCTCTTCCCATCAGCACGCTGAGATTCAAACTGACTTTCTTCTTCAACCTGTCCACAAAAATACAAACAGAAGAACAATACATGGACGATAGGGCAGTGCAATTTAAAAGTGTTATTAATTTTATGAATGTAGGTGATTGTGACAAACAATCAACAATGGCATTGGCAAACTGACAATGACGGATAATTACCACAATGACTCCAGTCCAGCAAAGTGGACAACCACCACCACTGCATGACTTGATCATTGGTGATTGGTTGATAGCACAACAAAATTGTCACTCATTGATTGACGTGACCATGGTGACACTCACAGTTACACAGTGACAGTGCATGGACAGTGACAGTGACACCGTCCACCGTCCCACGATCCATCATGTCCATGGAGGTGAACAACACCAACGACTGATCACAGTGTCAGCGGATCATGCCCTCCAATGCCCTCCTTACACCTACCTACCTTACGCTTATTATCACACGGCTGTGTGCTGCGTAGCTTGATTCTCCTCCCAGTCCCCTTACTACTCTTGCGGTCGGCCATGCTTGAATTTTGGTAGGACACACAGCAAAATAATGAACAAAACTAACCAATCTTCCGAATGTTTTCATACGCTCCTCGTCCACGTGCGCGCTGAATAGCGCCACCAATAGACCACTTTCAATAAGTTGAACCCTGTGGGTTTAACCGTGGATGGGGGTTCCCCTGTCTTGCCTGCCCCCCCCCCGACCCCCCCCCCCCCGACGCCCCCCCCCCCGGCTACTAAACTTTCCATCATTATTACACTCTCTATTGTCCTCAATACAAAGCTTTCTAAGTGGTATGTTCATAGGTCTCGTTGAAAGATTCAATCTGAACCAGCGAAATCAAAGTTCCCAGTTCGAACGGCCCTACCCTGGTGAGTGTTCACTTATGTGAAATTTCGATTGGGTTGTTTCGAGCGGGGAAGTGCCCTATATCTGAGGTTGGCGTTCATTGTGGCTGGATGGGATGGGCGTATTGAGCAAATTAAATCTGTCGTCTCGATTGCCATCGGATTAGTATTTCTGTGCGTGCAGTGTCGCCCCCCCCCCCCCCCCAAAAAAAAAAAAATAAAAAATAAAAAAAAAATAATAATAATAATAATAATAATAATAATAATAATAATAATAATAATAATAATAATAATAATAATAATAATAATAATAATAATAATAATAATAATAATAATAATAATAATAATAATAATAATAATAATAATAATAACTAGACATTAGGTGTTTGTGAACAAACACACAGCTGTTCCGTGTTCTTTTGCTTGAATTATGTGCTAAAATGACCAAGGAGCCTAGAACTGAAAAAAAAGTTTGAAATTGTTGAATAGTGTCTTGAGTTAAGGTGCCACTTCCGGTTGACCCCAAAGTAGAGGTCGACATGGGGTCACGGTAACCTAAGGCTAATCTCCAATGCCCAAGGGGTCTAAAACTGAAAAAAAGTTTTAAAATCGGTTGAATAGTACTTGAGATATGGTCCCACTTCCAGTTGACACGGAAGAAGAGTTCAAAATGAGGTCACGGTTTTTCCCAAAAAATTTTAAGTCCTAAGGAGTCTATAACTGAAGAATTTTTTTTTAATCGGTTGTGTAACTCTTGAGATATGGTCCCACTTCCGGTTGATCCGGAAGTAGAGGTCAACTTGATGTCACAGTTTTTCAAAATTAATGTCCATGCCCCACGGAGTCTTCACTACAGTGTAAAAATTGGTCCTGCACTCCTTGAGATATGGTGTTGCAAGGATTTTCAGTCACTCGTCAATAGAGGGCGGTATATAAGATAAGTGGTCTCTAGTTGAATAATGTAAAAACTTGCATTTGACTCAGGATTGTTTAATTTGGTTGGTTTCTTGAGTTCATGCTAGTATCTTTAGAGTCCATTGCCATGTGACAAACTACTTAAGGATAAAATCCTTTTATTTGGTTGGTGGTTTGATGTTTGATCTTGTTCGAGTGGATTTTACTGAACTCGTAACCACCAAACTCTGCACCTACGATCACCATTTTCGGCTTAATGTGCATGCGCGGAATAAAATGTGCGAGCTTGGAAGCACACAAACAAAAGAAATCCTTGCTAAGCAGTGTATTTTGCTTGACGTAAGCGCAGAATTCACTGCTTCTGCTAAGCACTGAATCTTTGCTTCCAGAGCAGAGGACGACATTGGGCCCATTTGCACAAGATTTTTCATAAGGTTTATTGCGATTCAGAACCGCAATGCATTTTGGGAAGGAATATGAGGCGGTTACTATGCAGTTTGTACGACTCGCGCTCGCAACGCCCTCTCTTGAAATTTTGCAATTCGCAATAAAACCTTAATAGGCAAGTTCCCATCATGATAGGCCTGGGTGACAAGTGAAATTTACAACCTCGACTAATCGCCCCTCAAACCCAACTTGGACGCTTGTCGCGATAAATTACGGATTCTCAAGACTTGTGACGCAAAGTGTTGCAAGCGCACGTTATATTATATGTTGCGAATAGTAAGAAGCAACACAACCAGTGTTTCACTGGACAGGTAGTCGGGACAATTTTTGTAGTCAACGTTTGAGCACGATTGTAACAGAGTAGAGAAAAATAGTAGTCGCGACTCAAATAATAATTTGTAGTCGCGACTTTAACACTAAAGCACACTAGTCGCCCCGGCCTACTTTTGCACGTAAGTAAACCACGGGTATTATCCTATGATTGCAAATCAAATTTTTAAGTCACTGTTGTTTTCAGTTTTACAGGACTTGAGCACAATTAGTCAACTGTAGCTTTTTTTATTGCGAATTGTGACGCTCAAGAACACATTCCCTGCTAAGCTGTTAAATACGCTTAGCGTAAGCACAATTCCATGATTACGCAAGCGTTGTGATTCTTTCCTTTAAAAGCCATTGGCCCTGGACCAAACTACACTAAAGATTTTTAAACACAAAAAGCAGCTAAACACAGCAAATACAAGTACAAGTTGTGAATCAAGGTATTCTGCTGATCTGCAATTTATTTTAAAGCAAGATGTTTTGCCTATTGATTATATAAGCAGCTCTATAACATTAAGCCACTATTCTGCTCAATTTATGCATTTTTATAAAGCAAAATGTTTTGCCTATTTATTATAAGCAGCTTTATACAAATGACCCACTCAACCACAAGAGAAACGTCAGCATAATAAAATCGCTGCTTTTGTATTCCTGCCAAAGAGTTTTTGTATGTCATGGTATAATTTCCGAAAAGAAAGCGAAATACTTGAATTAGTTTAGACAAATGGTCCCGGCGCAAACAAGGTGACTTCACCCGTAAATGATTCAAAATCCCTGGCGTTCTGTTTTCGTCGTCCACGCTCGTCGCCTGAAACGAAGCCGGTCAACTCGGTCCCAAACCAACTCGGTCCCAGTCATACGTTGACAGTTTTTTCACTAATTTCTCAAAAACTACAACACCACAGCAAGTAATATGTTAAGGGAAGCTTTCAACTATCACTATCTTCAAACTGTTTAAGTTTAGTGTAAACATGGAGGTAGAATGTGTGGACACGATGGTGTGTCGTCGTCGTCAAAAACCCCTATTCAATTGCGCACGTTCGTTAAACGAAAACCCTATGCCTTCGTGTACGTCCAGAACTCGGTTAGGAAACGAATAAAAAGAGAATTCGCTGTGGTCCAGAACGTAAGTAGAAAAACAACAAAAGGAGACTTGAGTAGACTTCTCTCAAGAAGTCACAACTCATGATAGGTACATACTGCATGGCATTTTCCATAGAGAATGTTTAACAATAACATGGAAGTGACTGCATCCAGTTATATTCAAACGCGCAGACTCATCTCAAGAAGTCACAACTCATGATAGGTACATACTGTATGGCATTTACCAAAGAGAATATTTAACAATAACATGGAAGCGACTGCATTCAGTTATATTCAAATGAAGATTACGTGGTTAATTAATTAAGATTTTCAATTTTTTTTACATTTAGAGTAAAGCTTATGTTCTAAGCTACAATTTGGTATAATAAACTCACTCTTTCGTATTATGGTTTGGGAGATTAGGCTTAAAGAAAAAACGTGTACAAATGCAATGGGGTTTTGGCGAGAAACAAAGAATAATAATAATAATAAAAATAACTAGACATTAGGTGTTTGTGAACAAACACACAGCTGTTCCGTGTTCTTTTGCTTGGATTATGTGCTAAAATGACCAAGGAGCCTAGAACTGAAAAAAAGTTTGAAATTGTTGAATAGTGTCTTGAGTTATGGTGCCACTTCCGGTTGACCCCAAAGTAGAGGTCGACATGGGGTCACGGTAACCTAAGGCTAATCTCCAATGCCCAAGGGGTCTAAAACTGAAAAAAAGTTTTAAAATCGGTTGAATAGTACTTGAGATATGGTCCCACTTCCAGTTGACACGGAAGAAGAGGTCAAAATGAGGTCACGGTTTTTCCCAACAAATTTTAAGTCCTAAGGAGTCTATAACTGAAGAATTTTTTTTTAATCGGTTGTGTAACTCTTGAGATATGGTCCCACTTCCGGTTGACCCGGAAGTAGAGGTCAACTTGATGTCACAGTTTTTCAAAATTAATGTCCATGCCCCACGGAGTCTTCACTACAGTGTAAAAATTGGTCCTGCACTCCTTGAGATATGGTGTTGCAAGGATTTTCAGTCACTCGTCAATAGAGGGCGGTATATAAGATAAGTGGTCTCTAGTTGAATAATGTAAAAACTTGCATTTGACTCAGGATTGTTTAATTTGGTTGGTTTCTTGAGTTCATGCTAGTATCTTTAGAGTCCATTGCCATGTGACAAACTACTTAAGGATAAAATCCTTGTATTTGGTTGGTGGTTTGATGTTTGATCTTGTTCGAGTGGATTTTACTGAACTCGTAACCACCAAACTCTGCACCTACGATCACCATTTTCGTCTTAATGTGCATGCGCGGAATAAAATGTGCGAGCTTGGAAGCACACAAACAAAAGAAATCCCTGCTAAGCAGTGTATTTTGCTTGACGTAAGCGCAGAATTCACTGCTTCTGCTAAGCACTGAATCTTTGCTTCCAGAGCAGAGCACGACATTGGGCCCATTTGCACAAGATTTTTCATAAGGTTTATTGCGATTCAGAACCGCAATGCATTTTGGGAAGGAATATGAGGCGGTTACTATGCAGTTTGTACGACTCGCACTCGCAACGCCCTCTCTTGAAATTTTGCAATTCGCAATAAAACCTTAATAGGCAAGTTCCAATCATGATAGGCCTGGGTGACAAGTGAAATTTACAACCTCGACTAATCGCCCCTCAAACCCAACTTGGACGCTTGTCGCGATAAATTACGGATTCTCAAGACTTGTGCTGCAAAGTGTTGCAAGCGCACGTTATATTATATGTTGCGAATAGTAAGAAGCAACACAACCAGTGTTTCACTGGACAGGTAGTCGGGACAATTTTTGTAGTCAACGTTTGAGCACGATTGTAACAGAGTAGAGAAAAATAGTAGTCGCGACTCAAATAATAATTTGTAGTCGCGACTTTAACACTAAAGCACACTAGTCGCCCCGGCCTACTTTTGCACGTAAGTAAACCACGGGTATTATCCTGAGATTGCAAATCAAATTTTTAAGTCACTGTTGTTTTCAGTTTTACAGGACTTGAGCACAATTAGTCAACTGTAGCTTTTTTTATTGCGAATTGTGACGCTCAAGAACACATTCCCTGCTAAGCTGTTAAATACGCTTAGCGTAAGCACAATTCCATGATTACGCAAGCGCTGCGATTCTTTCCTTTAAAAGCCATTGGCCCTGGACCAAACTACACTAAAGAATTTTAAACACAAAAAGCAGCTAAACACAGCAAATACAAGTACAAGTTGTGAATCAAGGTATTCTGCTGATCTGCAATTTATTTTAAAGCAAAATGTTTTGCCTATTGATTATATAAGCAGCTCTATAACATTAAGCCACTATTCTGCTCAATTTATGCATTTTTATAAAGCAAAATGTTTTGCCTATTTATTATAAGCAGCTTTATACAAATGACCCACTCAACCACAAGAGAAACGTCAGCATAATAAAATCGCTGCTTTTGTATTCCTGCCAAAGAGTTTTTGTATGTCATGGTATAATTTCCGAAAAGAAAGCGAAATACTTGAATTAGTTTAGACAAATGGTCCCGGTGCAAACAAGGTGACTTCACCCGTAAATGATTCAAAATCCCTGGCGTTCTGTTTTCGTCGTCCACGCTCGTCGCCTGAAACGAAGCCGGTCAACTCGGTCCCAAACCAACTCGGTCCCAGTTATACGTTGACAGTTTTTCCACTAATTTCTCAAAAACTACAACACCACAGCAAGTAATATGTTAAGGGAAGCTTTCAACTATCATTATCTTCAAACTGTTTAAGTTTAGTGTAAACATGGAGGTAGAATGTGTGGACACGATGGTGTGTCGTCGTCGTCAAAAACCCCTATTCAATTGCGCACGTTCGTTAAACGAAAACCCTATGCCTTCGTGTACGTCCAGAACTCGGTTAGGAAACGAATAAAAAGAGAATTCGCTGTGGTCCAGAACGTAAGTAGAAAAACAACAAAAGGAGACTTGAGTAGACTTCTCTCAAGAAGTCACAACTCATGATAGGTACATACTGCATGGCATTTTCCATAGAGAATGTTTAACAATAACATGGAAGTGACTGCATCCAGTTATAGTCAAACGCGTAGACTCATCTCAAGAAGTCACAACTCATGATAGGTACATACTGTATGGCATTTACCAAAGAGAATATTTAACAATAACATGGAAGCGACTGCATCCAGTTATATTCAAATGAAGATTACGTGGTTAATTAATTAAGATTTTTAATTGTTTTTACGTTTAGAGTAAAGCTTATGTTCTAAGCTACAATTTGGTATAATAAACTCACTCTTTCGTACTATGGTTTGGGAGATTAGGCTTAAAGAAAAAACGTGTACAAATGCAATGGGGTTTTGGCGAGAAACAAAGAATAATAATAATAAAAATAATAAAAATCTCGACGAAAACAATAGCTGTTCCGACTGGATCGGAACAGCTAATAAAAATCTCGACGAAAACAATACCTGTTCCGACGGTAGGTCGGAACAGCTAATAATAATAAATAAATAAATAAATAAAAATTTACAAAATCGGGCCAACACAACATTCCCATCCCAAGTCGTGCTGGTCACATAAAAACTTAACTTTGTCAACAAAATAAAAATGAAGGATATAAAAATCGCAGTTTAGACATTAGATAGGAAAAGAAGAGTCAAGCAAGTTATTGCAATGATTTATTTTTTGGTTTATTTACATAATATAATACAAAGTGTAAACAAATTTCACCCAAACTTTGATTCAAACACAATGTCGAGTAACCAATGGTTTTGTAGGTGACGCCTACGGATTAACAGTTTATGAAAAATGGTACGACATTTTTGTTAGGCCTAATTTGATATTAAACAGTGTGTTAGTTTATACCTTTCGCGTTTTATCTAGACGTATCAAAATGTATACTACAGCACCACTTCCGGTTGATGATTGGTTTTCATTTAACAATACTAATTTCCTTGTCAAAGTGAAATCATCAAACTGTCAATAAATTTGTACACGATTTTCCCTCTTTGTAAAACAATTTTTTGAAACCAAAAGATTATTGATAAAAGTAGCAGTTGGGATGAGCTTTATGATGATCTTAGCCGCAGTGGTTTAAAATGATGTCCGATTCTGCCGATTTGATCCGACTTGAATATTAACAGAGAGAATCGAGAGAGTTGAATGTACCAGACATAAACCGTCAATGAATTGTATTAATTAAAAACTACTGAATAAAATGAATTATTATTTTGGGTTCCTCCCTGACAATTATCTCAACTTCATAACTTTGTTCGTATTTAACGTAAATATTTATGACACGGTGAGACGGTTTCTGTATGTTTTCTGTTTACACCGCTATATCATCTGTCAAAATTCGTCCAGAGAAAATTGTAAATTAAATTCAAGCTAGTACTACTTCATCTGAAAATTGGACCAACATGACAAGAATGCTAAGAACATTGTACATACACTTGAGTCTCTAACAAGTTTGCTCATAATTCCCCAAATGAATGTGATGGTTATTAAAGACACTGGACACTTTTGGTAAAAATTAATTATCAAAGACCAGTCTTCTTGCTTGGTGTATCTCAACATGCATAAAATAACAAACCTGTGAAAACTTGAGCTCAATTGGTTGAGATAACTATGAAAGAAAAGGAAAAAACCATTGTCCCACGAAGTTATGTGCTTTCAGATGCTTGATTTTGAGACCTCATCTTCTAAATCGGAGGTCTCGAAATCAAATCCGTGGATAATTACTTCTTTCTCGAAAACTACGTTACTTCAGAGGGAGCCGTTTCTCACAATGTTTTATACCATCAACCGCTCCCTCGTTACCAAGTAAGGTTTTATGCTGATAATTATTTTGAGTAACTACCAATAGTGTCCACTGCCTTTAAGTGCATTGTTCCAATGAATTAGGATAGGCCTATGATTATTAGTCCAATATCTATTTTTAAAGTTTTCACATTACCGAGCGAACACTAAATTGCCATCAGCTTCCCCCAAGACCTTACAATAAGACTGAGTCAATTTAAAAGTAATCTCAACATAATGAAATGACCACCAGTTCATACTATACACACTATACTTTTCACACTACATTCCAAGCTTTCGTGTTTTTTCATAGTCGGTAATAAAAAAACAAGAAAACAAAACAAATTGGAAATCAGACTCGGATTGTTCAATATTTACAAATCACAGCCGCTCAAAACGATACAGACTTCTACATCTTTGTTAAAGGAACACGTTGCCTTGGATCGGACGAGTTGGTCAAAACAAAAGCGTTTGTAACCGTTTTTTATATAATGCATATGGTTGGGAAGATGTTTTAAAAGTAGAATACAATGATCCACACAAGTTTGCCTCGAAATTGCGTGGTTTTCCTTCTACTGTGCGAACTAACACGGTCGGCCATTTATGGGAGTCAAAATTTTGACCCCCATAAATGGCCGACGTGAATAGTCGACGAGGTAAAAGGAAAACCACGCAATTTCGAGGCATGTTTGTGTGGATCATTGTATTCTACTTTTGCAACATCTTCCTACCCATATGCATTTTATAAAAAACGGTTACAAACGCTTTTCAAAGACCAACTCGACCGATCCAAGGCAACGTGTTCCTTTAAGGAACAACTATGTCAACTGTTACAAAAATACAATCGCATGAGGTTTATGGATTGTAATTATTAAAATACAAAAGTTATGGAAAATAATATTAACAGGGTTTCAAGTACAAAGTTCACTTTGTTGGTCTGATCAGTTCTGTGGCAGAAAATGCCGACACTCCGTGTAAACCGCGGTGCTGTGCCGACAAGCTGCCGTTGGGATTAGCCTTGCACTGGGCACAGGAGCACGGCATAGACCAGCCGTTGTAAAGGCCGAAACATGGCGCTGTCGGCAAGGGTGGTCGGCCGGGCAAAGACGAGTTCCCGTGTCGTTCAACCGGGGACTCCCCAAATGTCCTGAACACCGTCGAACTGGGTTGTGATGAGGCGGTTTTCTCGGGGGCTGAGTGTTGGGTCGTCGAGCAAAGAGGTGTCGAAAGCAAGAGAGTCTTCGGCACGGGGGCAAGGGGTGTAGAAGACGGTGGGAAGTAAGCCGAGCGGGTTGGGGACGGGGGAAGCGTTGGCGATGACCCGAGCCCCACGCTTGATTGTCCGGTGGGTATTTGTGGTGGGTGCGACCCTTGGTACACCTCCCCCAAAAGCCTACGCATATCTTCGAGACTGCTGGAGAGCATCAAGATATAGTTCTTGGCAAGGAGGAGGGTGGCGATCTTGGAAAGTTTACGAACGGACGGTCCGTGTGCGTACGGCATGACTTCTCTAAGTCCGTCCAATGCCGTGTTCAGATCGTGCATCCGTTTGCGTTCACGGCTGTTGATCTTCAGCCGTAGATAGTGCATCTCCTCCTCGGTCAGAATCTTAGATTGGTTGCGGGTGATGTCCGCGTGGTTGAGGAGACGGTGGCCCACTCCGAGATGTTTAGAACGGGCTGCTTTCCCCCCTGCCGAAGCACTCATTTTCTCCTTACTGTCAATGTTCATCAACGGCGACGAAGATAAATCAGAGGATTGCAACCTCGCGGTGGAGTCCACGGACATAGCATCGTCGCTGAACTCGGCACCCGAGTCAGACCCGGCGGGTGAACAGCTCGACATTGCCCCGACGGGAAATCGGCTCGTCTTCGGTGGAGTGTTTGCGGTACTCGCATCCATTTCCTGTACGGTCCTCTCAGTCGACAACAACATCATGTACTACTACTCGTTTGCTTCCGTCCGGTCGTCCGCAACAAAGTTCCGGCTGCAAATAAAGTCAAGCGGTGTGCCCTCGTCAGTTAATAATCTCAATTTGCCCCGGACACTTGCTCTTAAATACTCTCCTTTTGTGGCATCCACGTGCGGTGAAGGAGCAGAACGGATGAGTTTAACTTCATCCAATCTTTGTAGTTCAACACCGAGAGGGACTGTCGAACCATTCATAACACACGGTCCACTCCTTTGATTTACTGTCAGTGAGGTTCGGGGAAAAAAAGAAGCTTCATTACCATCTTGATAACTTGGCAGCTAATCACAGGCCGTTTTACGTGAACGATCACCAAACGTCCTTTAGTACATGCCACTGGATTGGCTCAAACTTATTATCACCTCCTATGTGCGCATGTCAGATGTGATTTGTTTTCTAGATGTGGGGTCCCCACTGATTGTTTCCAAAACGCAACAGCGGCTCACTGGTAGACATATGGCGGGACGACATTCGAAATGTGTGTGAACAAACATTGTCGTGTGCTATCACTGCTTTAGTTATAAAAGCGCCACGCGTCGAGCCTGCTAGGTTTCTTGACAGGCCCAAGGGCCCCGCTATTCAACCTACGGCTTTTCTTGTTGGCTGTGCGTGCAGTAAACGTAAACGCATTAGGCAGACGACTGTTTTATGTTTGCAATTAAAGTGACCGTTTATAGTTGTGAAGCGACTACTGTAAATTTGTATGCGAGTTTTTGTTCTTTGTCATAAGAAAAACGTTTGTATGTATCATGTTATTTCATGCTGTCATATCCATTGGTTTACCGTTTGCTGAAAAAACAAGGCGCAGATCATGAGGCATTTAACAAAATCCCCGCAACTTCACCTGGCAGAATTCAACTCAGTACAACATTTCCCTTTGCTTACCCTGACAAACATTTGTTGAAGATTTTCTAAAAACAACTGTAAAAAGTAGTATAGATAGTGGCCTGACGTTCCGAACCAGCATAATCTTTCCCGAAGACTTAAAAAGCCAAAAACTTGTCAGAATTATGTTTTCTGATATTTCTTCCAGGCATCCTGTAACGTTTCATTGTTTCAAGTTTCGTCACTTAATTATGTTTCCAAACCTTACGGGTTCCGGTAATTTATATTCAATATTACTATTACACGCCCGCGATCTTAAACATTAGATTGTATGATAACAGCATGCACTGACAAGAAATTCGGAGTTATATTATTGTATATAATTATTAATTCGGAGTTGCAAACAGCCGCCGGGCTCCACAATACACTGACACGAACCCAACGTGGTCCGCCCTTCTGCCGTTCGTCACTAAACCAAATCGTATACACAGTCGACGTACGGGGCGCAACCGGCCCGTCCTGCAATGTATTTTAATCACCGAATCCGGAGGCTTTGTCACGTTTTTGCGTGAACAAAATAACAAAGGCACCAGAGGCACCCCCCCCCCCCCTTTCGACTCTCTGTGTATGTCCAACGGGCCAGGCCTGCCTGCCTACGACAATACCCACACCCGTTGCGGCAAACGAGAAATCCGAACCGGCGTTCATATAATAGTTAGTAAGGAAATAATGTGAGCGGGAGGAAGCTTCTTGGGCCGTATACCGTCTGCTTGTAAATTGAAACCGATTGCGATAAATTATAAAATCGTCAATCAGCTATTAGGGGAGGTTTTTTCTTCTTTCTTGTGATGTGTAGCCTTTAGTATAGTGGGAGGTTTCGCTCGTCATGTATTCCGATTTATACGATCTGTCACTGAATTGAGTTTCTTATTGAGTCGAGCTAACAATGAATTTTTGTAACTGGACTCTATAAAATTGAGCCACAGAAATGTCGATTTTAAAGGCGGGAGAGGGGGGGGGGCATGTCTTGAGCAATTGTTGCATTTTCGTTTCATCTTATTCAAGTCGGATGCATACGATGGTTATGGGCTATCCTGATCACTCACTAATGTCGAAAATGCTGCAAATCTACGGGGTGGGGGGGGGGGGGGGGGTGTTGTATTCCTGATGCCCACCCCATGCTAAATACAGTCTGTAACGATTGGTCATTGGAACCCTCGTGTTTTTTCCCCAATACTTCCAAATAGACAAGCACCATGGTGAACATTTCATTTCAAAATGTGACACGTTTTCAATTGAGTTGTTGCCGAAAATCGGGAGCAGTTATGTCCACGCCAGGAAGAATAATCTGCAATCAGAACACACAAGAAACGTTACTGACAGTAACGCTTCTCAGATTCAAACTTTTGGGAATACAAAGTATCAAAAACGAGACGCGTTTAGTGCTGGTCCCCATCACTGTCGCCTCGAAAGACGATGGTTCCATTCGACGTTTTGTGCAAATTGTCGACAGTTTTTCCCCTGTTCTCAAAGATAAACAACCTGTTCCCGTTCTTCTATTTTATGTTCACAGCCACGAATTTCTCTTTCTTATTTCCTGGGGTGCCCTCTCTACACAAAATCTCCCACTGTTTACCGTGCCAATTTTCCACATCCCGTATTAATAATAAAAATTGCTTATGATTTTAGTTAAGTTCAACAACGTCCCCCACGTACGAATGGAACAGACAATGAGAGTATTCTAGCATAACTATTATTTATCAACGTAGGTAACTAAATAATCACATCGCAAATTAACGAATTATTCGAGACACTGCCGAAATCGTGAATAATTTACGAATTAAACATTTTGCGACTTCGTGAATAATATTTACACCTTATTGTTTGACGTAAATTGCCGATGTTCCTTCGGTGTCACAACACAGAAGAATCCTAGCTTGAAAGTCAGTCATTTTTTCTGTGGTTACGAATCGCAATTTCCTTTTGATTTTCATTAAAAACTGTAACTTTTCATACCGATTTGCTCTTTTGCATTTGCTGTTAACCCTAAGTTTTGGTGCTTATTGTTATTATCTTCTTGTTACACTGCACAACGGGACCGAGCCACGCAGCCTAGGGCCCAATTTCATAGCGCTGCTAAGCACAAACATTTGCTAAGCATGAAATTTCTTCCTTGATAAAAACAGGATTACCAACCAAAATTTCCATTTGTTGCATATTGCAATTGTTACTGGTATTTAGCTGTTGTTTGTTTATCCTGAAAATCACGTGGAAATTTTGATGGTAATCTTGTTTTTATCAAGGAAGAAATTTCATGCTTAGCAAATTTTTGTGCTTAGCAGCTCTATGAAGTTGGGCCCTGGATTGCTCTGGTTGCCCTGACTAATGCAAATGGCAAAATGTTCAACATGACGGCGGCGGCATACATTAGAAACACCGCAAGGGGAGAATACGCCAAAAGTGAATTAGCACAGCATGTGATAAATCACACCTAATGCACAACACAAGGGGATGAGGAAAGAAACACTGCAGCAGGTTGCGACGTGTCTGGTGCTCTTTGAAGAGTTCTCCTGGCCTGGACATCAATTCGGCACCATATGCAGCAAAGACCAGACGCGTGCAAACACTGTTGATTTTGGCACCATTGCCGGCCCATCACCTCTCGTTTTTTTGTTCCCTTGCCAGTCCCCGGACTGCAGGCACTGGTAGCAGGCCCTTCTGCCACCGCGACTGAGTGACTAAAGCGTATGGCAAGTATGAACAACAACCAGGTAAAAATAATGCTCGGTTGCCACCACTGATGTTTAATTTTAACGCCCCCCTCAATCACGTGATTCCACGAGGGATCGCTCTAACTCGAGCGTGAAGAGTTTATGTTCACGGACCTGGGACCTCTGAAGGGTGTGTAAATTGCCCCGAGAGTCCGGGGCGGACATCATGTATCCGATACGGTGCTTGTCAGGTAACAAGTGGCGCAACTTGCCTGAGAGAGAATCCTGCAGCCCGTACAGCAAGGCTATTCAATGCTCTCAATACGAACATATCGCGTTCTGACGCCATCTGGGCCAAATTTCATAATAAGCAGGCAATTTTAATTAACAAAATTTCTTTGCTAAGCAATATGGAGTGGGGCACCAGTCCGATAAACGTAATGCAATAGGCTGGGAACCCGTTTCGAGGCAATCTATAGGTGATTGGTAACCCTGTTTCAGCTAAGCAAGACTTTCCCGTGCTTAGCACACTGTCATGCTTACAGGCTTTTTGAAAGTGGGCTCTAAAGTCCAATTCGTGTCTCTCATAGGCGGATGTGCGCTGCGGCCCGGCCCATATAGATTGAGCGCCGTTTATAAGCGCGAAAGAGTCCGCGGTATTGCAGATCGAGACATCGTGATTTTGACACTCGACACAAATTACCACCATTTCCAATAAACAAGAATTCTGTTTCAATCCTGACCCTGACGTCACTCCAATAACTTTTCTCAAGCACTGCTTTATCAATTGACACCAACTGACTGCAATGGACACCAGTGTCACTCACCACACATCAACATTACCATCATTATTGTTTTCATTCACCACTCCTTGCATCAATGGAATGGTGGAGAGCCGTTGATTGTGAGAAAAGGCTCCCTCTGAACTAACGTAGTTTTCGAGAAAGAAGTAGGCCCCAATTTCCACTCAAATATTTGAATTTGATTTCGAGACCTAAAAATTAGATTTTGAGGTCTCAAAATCAAGTATTTCAAAGCACACAACTTCGTGTGACAAGGACGTTTTTACTTCCATTATTATCTCGCAACTTCGATGACCAACTAATTGAGTTCAACCTTTCACAGGTTTATTATTTTGTGCAAAATTATGATGTGATACCCAAGTGAGAAGACTGGTCTTGTCTTTGACAATTATCAAAGGTGTCCAGTGCCTTTAATTATCTTATAGGGGCATATGATTACTTATTCAAGAAAATTACCATAAAACTAAGTCACAACTAAATCTATGATCAGGGCCAATGGCACACCACACCATGCACTGAAGCTGTGTTGATACATTTCGGGTGCATATTGCCCACATCCACAATTTTTGTGCTTATCCATGGAATTAGCAACAAGAAGATACAAGAAAAAGTGTAGGACATTTTGTCAAAAAGAAATACGTCCTTGCTGTCTCGGTTTCATTGGTGTAAAGTTCAATAAGTAATGACGTAGTAAAACAGCAGTGTCCAATCACAAAACTCGTTACATACAAATACCGATGTGCACATCTATTAAAAAGCAACCGTCAGGTTGCTGAAGAAAAGAGCCCTCAAGTGTTGGAAGATTCTAACTTTTTTCCCACCCTTTTCCCCCGTCTGAATTTCCTGAACTTTATTTGCATGAAAAGATTTTTGAGCGCAAAAGTTCGACAGAATAAAAAAATTACATTTTTTTGTGACATAATCTACACTTTCTTCTTGCACAAGCTCAATGCAACAACGAGACGAGGTTGTTAGATATTTCGTTCGACCCCGTAACGCTTTAGATCCCACGACGTACTATTCGTTTAAAGGACCAAGGTTGACAATAATACACCGATTGGAGCGATTGTGCATGTCTGCTCGAACGCTGTGACTTTCTGAAACCTAAAATGCCAGTTTCTTGTCGTGCCTGTGGCAATTCTGCAATTTTGAAGAGACCCAAAACGGTAAGTTGAAATCCCTGTATCTGAGTTACCTTATAACTTGATTGATACTTCGTTATAAAAGGCAAAACCAGTTGACTTCGGTGCCCACACAAAAACGTTGAACTGAGGAGAGCAATGGTTATGTGTCTATTTCCGACACTTGACAGGTGCGTTGTTTGCAATCTGACTTTTATTTTTGTTGTAACATGGTTGTAATTTGGTTTGTAATCTGGTTTACGTAAATTTTACTATTTTTCGGCATACAACCACCACTCATGATCTCCCTGTATAGTTTAGGTAAAATGATAATCTTTACTTTACTCAAATCAAAAACTGTTCAGCATGTTCAGTTGTGACTGGTCAACCCTTCTGACAATGTCAGAAGGGTTGACCATTAAAAAAGTTCTTATTTAAAAATTATAATTATTCCTCCATCGTAGCACCAACACTTGTCCAGCGTACATGGTGTAGGACTAGGTTCAAGTGTTACACTTGAACCTAGTCCTACAGTCCCCTACACCATGGATGTATGCTGGACATAATTGCGATAACGTAACCCTCCTCCAGACGGCCGCCAGGAGGAGGGTTACGTTATCGCAACTACGCTGGACCCTCCTTACTTCTCTTGGCCCTATGCCAAGTTTCCCATGAGGTAAATAAATCCCGTGTGGAGAAACAATTTAAAAAAGTGCTTGTTGTTTTGGGGTAATTTTATAAAAACTTTCGGAGCTGGCAATCATTTGATTGATGATAAACACTGTTGACGCTTGTTACACGTAATGTTACTGATGCGCATATTCACGAGGGAGGTAGCATGGGAGTTCAAACAACTCGACTGGTCAGACAACTCGACTGGTCAGACAACTCGATGGCTAACCATCTACAGTGTAACTCGACTCCAACCATGCATTGTTATTACTGTTAGACACTGACAAGTCAAATTTTGATCAGACTGAACATGTTCAGCTGATCGAGCCTCTGTTACTGATCTGAGATCAATCATTTATTTTACCCATCACCCATCGACACGGCTTTTTAGTCGTTTTTTCTTTCCGATGAAAACAAAGTTTGTTTAGCATGTTCAGCAACCTACATGAAAGTGTCCTGATTTATTATAGTGTCGTTGAAGTGTTAATATTTTTATAGTTTGACAACAAAAACAAATTAAACAAAATCGTTGTACTGATTGACATGATCAAACTCGTCCACAAAGTCTCTGAAAAGTGTGCTTGCAAAAAGTGAATTTTCTGGCATCACGATTATCCATGATTTTAAATGATCCGAGATAACATTGAGACTTGACTGATGGTAACTGTTCCCCTTGTAAATTAGAACACTGGTTTCTTTTCGCTGTTGCCTCCTTTAGCAAAGCATCCTTGAAAAGTTTTGCTCATCATGTTTCGGAGGCAGACACGACCAGAGTGCTTTTTTGACATTTGTTCTCGCAAAAATCAGGGTGTATTATTTCTTTGTAGTCTCAGTGAGCTAAAAACACTTGGACTGACATAATGTACCTCTTGGTGACAGTGCAGGCACTTTTGTCAGTTCTGGCAAACCTGGATTGTGTTGTCTTTCTGTTGTCCTCAGTCGTGTAGTACTTTGTCTTCTCTTTTACTGCCTGTTCTCCTTTTTTATATCTTGATGTATCTCCATTTTTAATGTTTTCCAATCCAGATGTATATATTTATATATTTAATGTTTTTAAGAGTTTTATCCTTTACGTATAAATTATTTGTATTTTTGTATTTTTATGTGAATTGCCAAATAAATAATAATAATAATAATAATAAAACAATGAGTTCTCACCGCCACTCAGGGAATCCTTACACTAAATACACTGTAAGTTTTAACATTAAATTATTACTAATAATATTGCCTATGGTTTCTGTTGTGATTGATCACATTTTGTATAAAGGCACAGAACACGTTTAGCAATCGTCAAAGACCAGTGTTCTCTATCCCAACATGCAAAAAATAACAAATCTGTGGAAATTTTGGCTCAACTGTTCATCAAAGTTGCAAGAAAATTATGATATCAACATCTCTCTGTTGCCTGTTAAAGCCATTGGACACTTTCAGTAAACAGTATTGTCCAAAGGCCCACACTTCATGTATCACAACTTAATAAAATAACAAACCTGTGAAAATTTAGGCTCAATCGGTCATCGGAGTCGGGAGAAAATAACGGGAAAACCCTACCTTGTTTTCGCACGTTTCACCGTGTCATGACATGTGTTTACTATAAATCCGTAATTCTCGTAGTCGAGAATGGTTAATTGTTTTAATGTTTTTTCAAACAGTTAAGCATTTCATGAAATAATATTTCAAGAGAAGTCTTTTACTATTACCTTCTGTAAACCCTGTAAGTTATTTGTAAATCTGTGAACTTTTTTTTTTGTTCCGAAAGCGTATAATGGCTTTAATACAAGGAAGTTTTTATGCTACGTTAGGTAATTACTCAACATACTAAATACTTTGAGTAATTACTCAACATTTCCAAGAGTTCTGTGAATTTTCTTTACAGGCAAATCTCTCGGGATGGTACCCTTTGTAAACTTTGTAAATGTACACAAATTCTTATCAAAATATGTTTTGTAATTTTTTTAGAGGGGAAGTTTTTGATAGTTTTCCCTAGGGCCACCGCAATCCTCCAATATCTTCCACTCTTTGGCAACTCAACACCGTTTTCTCCAGTGATTTAGAATGAAACAACTCTAATTTAGACCTGCAACCCTAGAGACATCTTTCAATCACACAAAAACTCATATTAATAGGTTTTTAGAGGATTAAAACTGTTCCTTCAAAAAAACAAACCTACATTTCAAAGTCTCTCACGAGTTTCAGAACATTACTTATATAGTGTGTAAATGATGAAAAGACAAGAATGGAAACTAGTGTTTTCACTTAAAAAATGAGTTGATTGGCATTTCTTACTTAATTATGTATCCAATTGGAAAATCTGGTAGGGGTTATGTTTTTTTAATTTTAATGGAAACATTTTAAAAAGTCTCTAATAATGTTCAAAATCAACACATTTTAAGCGTGTGTAATTGAATTAAAACACTAGAATGAAAAGTAGTGTTTCATTTGTGTAGAAAAATTAGTTGGTATTTTCCATTTTTATCTATTTCTGTATAAAAATAAAATCGAAATGGCATTGGAAATTATCACTGAGGGCATCCTTTCTCTAAAATCAAACAATCACAGTCTCACACTTGGAGCAGAAGGGATCAGAGTTTTTCATGGGAGATTGACAGGGGTTCACAGTATGACACTCCCTATGAAAAGACTAAGATGAAACGACAAGAAGTAGAATGAAAAGACTAGAATATTAAAAAGACTAAAGACTAGAATACTGTACCAAAATTTGTTGAGATTTTGCAATTTTCACATTATTCTGTATCCAAGAATCCCAACGGCTTTTGAAAATGATCACTGAGGGCAGCCTAATTCTTAATCAAACAGTCACACAGGCCCAAAATGGGAGCAGAAGGGAACAGAGTTTGGGGTGTGGGAGATTGACTCTCAAGATAGACTCAAGCGCACACCGGCACCTGCATGCCGTGTTTACCAACATCTGTTCAGCTAATTTGGGCAGCCTTTAACGGCATGCCACGGCCAGTTCCTAAGTCAATGTCCATGTTGCATGCTTCGCCTCCACTATTAAATTCCCATTAATTTAATTTGCCCCAGGCACTTGAATTTCAATCACCCCTTTTGTTAAATGGCAGGGCATTGTGATGATGGATGGTTAAAACCCACGCGGCTTCTTTCTCTCTCTGGAGTCTCTGTAAATACCTCCTCCTAGTAGACCTGGGGTGAGGCGCGTGATAGGCAGTTTGCACGGATGGGGTTTGGGGGGCTCTAGCTGTGGCAACTTCCACTTTGCTTGCCAAATGCTGCTGTGTCGATGTTGTTTCAATACTGGGCCCAGTCTTTGGAACTGGGGAGGGCCAGATTGTGGCAGGGTGTTGGTCCGTGTGTCAACAACCGCGTTACTGGTTGCTCTGATGATAACGTGGTCGTCGATGGCTGTGGTGCAGTCAGTTTATCAAAAGTTTTTTATCCGGCTTGAAAAGGAGACTTCATGCTGAGTAGCGTTTAGAGAAGGGTGGATGGAGTTTGCCATGTTCGCGCTGCGTGGGAGAACTGT
The DNA here is from genome assembly GCF_032118995.1 of Asterias amurensis. Lineage (NCBI taxonomy): Eukaryota > Metazoa > Echinodermata > Asteroidea > Forcipulatida > Asteriidae > Asterias > Asterias amurensis. The sequence goes on from NC_092661.1 coordinate 12,721,847, forward strand.
GAAATGATTTGGTGTGTTTATATTTAAAGTGCTTTTTTGTTTGAGTTAAACAAAATGTACTTACATACATGTACAGTAGTTTACATACATGTAAAGTAGCTGAACTGCCTAGTCGGGGTTTTGAGTAATTTTCTTTTAAAAACTTTTGTATTTGAAAAAATAATACTTAACTGTGTTTGATTTTTGTTTACTTTGTAGTACGGGGTGCAGTTTTGCATTAGGTTCAAGTAACAAGGCCAATAACTTTTACATTTTGTGCAATTACTTTTTGATCGTACGTAAATAATCTGTGGGTGACAGTTTCTGCATACCAAACAAGTCTTTAAAAAAATAAGTACTGTACATCTTTCTCGATTGACACAAAGTATAAGTAAACTTTTCACAATGTGTTCACATTGTTCACGCCGCACATTTTGGTCAGGGTTTGATGCGCTTTGCCAACAGTATACCCTAATCTGGCAAGTTAGAATTATGGCAACGCACACACACACGCACGGCACGCACATTGTAAGAAAAGAAGAAAAAAAACCCATTATCAAGAGATTGCTCGGGGGGATATTTATTTCTTAATTTAACTCGTGGAAAAGACTCTTGTATTGAGGAGGGGGGAAGGATACCGACTTCACCGGTGCCCTGGGGGCACGGCATATTAAGAAGTGTTTAGGCAGGCTTGAGTACAGACAGACAATGGCCAGATCTCCGCTATGCCTTTTGTGATGGGGATCGGATTTTAGGTTCGACAGATGGGAGTCTGTGTTGCTTAATGTAATTTAAAACATTTCGTCCCATTCAGGGGGATTTTTTTTCTTGTCTTACCTTTTTTACTTCTCTTTCTGTGGTATGGTGTGCTGCGGCCGGATGGCACGATGCTATTACTCAGTTGTTGGTCTTGAATACTTTGTACGTACATCATGTTGTTTTTTGTTACGTCTTTATTTTCTGCTTGTCTTTCTTTTTTTAGAGTTGCATTAGCCACAACTCAATTTGAAGACACGTACATGAGTGCATGAATGAGGTCTGAGTGCATTTAAGTGTGCAGTGGTCGGCAATTTAAGGAAATATCAAAACTTTACAAAAGTAAATTGGTCTCGAAAGAAAGAATGTTTTTTTTATATTATCACATTTGATGTGAAACTACATTATCCATTCAGGCCTGGTACTTTCTTCCTTAAAAGCAAGGCAGTTTTCCCCTTGTAATGGGCACAATTTTAACACTTTTCCAGACCAAAGGCCTGAGGCCAGCGATTTTGGTGTCGGCCAGTAAACAGGCAACTGGACAAGCACGGTGGTCTTTCGTTTTTCAGTTGAATTATAATATTCACTGTGTAAAATCATACTTGTACCTTTGTGAAAACAGTTGGAAGAATAAGACAATTAACCTTCTCGTTGTTCGACTCATTTTGATTCTGATCTTGTGAAACAAATTCCTGTCCTGTTAAATGGTGAACTTCAAAGCCCCCCCCCAGTGTACAATTTGTAAATAAAAAACACCAACTATCTCCTTCCCAATTCCTACCCCTCAATGGCTCAAATTTTCTTGAAAAGTCCCTAAGTTATCACATGGCTTTGTATACGTAGCTAATTCTTGTTTAAGGGCCAATAAATGAAAATGAGAAGGGAGAAAACTACAGTTTAACATAATCATTACTGTTTTTATTTGAACAAAAGACTTTTCTCATTAAACTTTTGGTACTCATTAGAATTAAGGGAATGAAAGGGTAGCGACGAGTTTAAAACCGGCAGGGTCGTTGCGGTATGAAAGGCCCGAGCCGAAGGCGAGGGCTTTTATCGCACGGCAACGATCCTGCAAGGTTTTAAACGGACGTTTAAGAACGAGTTACTACTCTTTTAATCCCATTTATAAATGCCCTTTTGTTAAAAAACGTTAACAAAATACAATTATAGACACTTTGACAATTGAAAATTCGAGGTTTGAAGTATTTTTTTCAAAAACTTGTGAAGAATCTGTTTGATTTGCGTGGGTTGTGTGTACGCGTGCGCTTTTATTAATAGATTACGCGCACGCGCTTAGAAATAGATTACGCGCCTGCTTAGAAATAGATTACGTGCTGTTACTAATAGCTATGAATTGCGCGTTCCGCGTGATAAAATTGGCGTACGCGCACTCCCGACACGCGGAAGCCAGCCGGTTATAAACAGCTCCAGCTGGTCATTATCAATCATTTAAACACCCCCACGTGATGCGCTCTCCACCAGTAGGAGTAGTGAAACATGTGATGAATGAAAGTTTTTTTTTTATCATACTCAAGTTAAACATTTGAACATACATGTATTCATTAATTCTTTTAACACTTTTTGCACAGTTAGTGTATTATCATCCAATTAAGAAAACAAAAGACCACCAGACTTATCTCCTCTTCAGCACTGCTCCGCATGAGTTTACTGGCCCAATAATAAAAATGACAGGCCTTGGTAAGCTTACGTAGGCCTTGGGCCTGCGGTGTTAATAGTGAGCCCTGCCCTCAACAACTGTACACAATGCATCACCATGGACTGCTTATTGCTTTAGGCTTTTGAGGATGACAAAAGAGAGTCTGTCCTCCTTTGTGTAAGCTGTAGATAATGAGAACGCAAAACTGTTTTTAAATATCAGGACCTTACAAAACAGTACATGGTTGACCATCAACCCCCCCCCCCCCCCACCACCACACATACCTGGAACTTCTTGAGCCAATTTCTTAAAGCTGATTACAGATGTAAGCAAGTTTTTTTGTTATTCACAGGCAAACATGCGTTAATCAGTTAACTGTAACTATCACAAAGGTTCAACAAGGTCTGACAGCATTGTTTGTTTACAATTGGTTTGTGCATCATTGCATCTCTCAATCTGCTTAAAGGCACTGGATAGCTATAGGTAATTACTCAAAATAACTGTTCGCATAAAAACGTACTTGGTAACAAGCAATGGAGAGCTGTTGATAGTATAAAACATTTTGAGAAACGGCCCCCTCTGAAGTAACGTAGTTTTTTAGAAAGAAGTAATTTTCCGACGACCAATTGAGTTCAAACTTCCACAGTTTTGTTATTTTGTGCATATGTTGAGATACACAAAGTGAGCAGACCGATCTTTGAGAATAACCAAAGGCGTCAAGTGTCTTTAAAACAAGAATCACTGGCAAATTTTTCAATCCAGGCCAAACATTTTAAGAGAACATTGTGTGGATGATAGACTCGAAAGAAGTTCAGAATACACCTTGTACCCCCTTTACTTTCCCCTTAGTTTTAGCGTTGTCTGCCAATAAAGGCTGCTTGTTTCTGTACTCATTAGCTGGTTCAAAATTGGAACATTTTCTTCCCTTACGAGCTTACATGTATAAAGTGTGGAATATGAGGAAAAAAAAAACAAAAAAACAGTAGAACCTCCACTCTGAGTGGTAAATAATTACAGTCCAATTTTGTGCTACACCAGATGGGGCCTCTTCCCTTGTACAATGCGATGCGTAAACCCTCCTCTTTGTTTAAACCACCAAGGAGGACAAAAACCGCCCCAAGGGTTTTTTCTTCTCCGACGTTTTTGTCCCGCGCGCACATCCTCTTCGTCTGTCCCACAATCAGATATGATAACCGCCACTGAGGATATTAAAATCAAATCATAGAAATCTAGTTAGTTATGAAAAGGCGTGACTAATTCACTCAAGGTTCTGTGCTGTGGTTGAGGGGAGGGGGGGGGGGTAGTAATGAGGGAGGCATTTAGTGCAGTGTGACCCTGGGGCGGTAACGGTGTCTGCATGGTGTGTTTACTGTGATGTGTTAAGCTGCTTTTCTTACAAGATGCTTTTGTGTGATTGGCAGAGAAGTAGATTGACAAACTTGATTTTGATTGCTTGGTGTGATGTAAATTTGATGCTGGTAAAATTGGTCTTCCCTGTAAATTTTACTTTGTAAGGTAAATTAATGAACATATTGACAGTAGTGTTTTGTCCCTTTGGAGACATCTTTTGTTCTTACCTTCATCCCTGTACTTAACATCCTCCCATGTACCTTGAACGCAAGTTTTCTTGTGGAGTTCTCGTCTGGTAGACATTTTTTTATTTTTTTTTATTTCACCAAACTTTCCTAACTTCAAGGATTAATCATCTAGGCCCTGTAGACCTTAAATCTACATCTAGGACAAGTTAAGTTCTGTATCCATTTCTGTACATGTACATGTAAGGATGCATTGAACCCATCCTAAGTCATTTCGTGAAATCTGCTGCTGTGGTTACCAAATGAAGAAGTTGTAATTGTACATTGTTCTTATGTTTTCACAGTTTTATCAATCAAAGGCTAAATCAATGTGCCCTTCAATGAGAGAAAAACTCTGCTAGCGTCAAAGAAAACGAGAGGCCATTTCAATATTTTCGAAAAATTGAATGAAGTTTATAAAGTAATTGAAACAAACAGAAGAGATGTTTATTTTCCATCCAAGTTTTGTCTGGTTTTGAGAAGGGAGAAACCTTAAAGGGAAAGTACACGTTTGGTAATTGCTCAGAACAAATATTAACTTGAAAACTGACTTGGTAACGAGCATTGGAGAACTGTTGATAGTATAAAACATTGTGGGACACGACTCCCTCTGAAGTAACGTAGTTTTTGAGAAAGAGGTAATTTCTCACTAAAATAATAAAAGACTTCTAGCTAGAAGTCTTTTATTCCTATCCCTATAAGCACACAAATTCGTCCAACAAGGGTGTTTTTTCTCTCATCATTTTCTCGCAACTTCGATGACCAATTTAGCATAAATTTTCATAGGCTTGTTATTTTATGCTTATGTTGGGATACACCAAGTGAGAAGACTGGTCTTTGACAATTACCAACAGTGTACTTTCCCTTTAAGAAAAGTAGACGCACAATGTACAAGCGCCTCAAGGTTTATAGCTCTTTCCTATTGATGTAATGATGACTATTGTCTGTAACAGCAAGGTTGTAACCAAAAGAGTAAAAACTGGTGTGGATCAATCCTAGTTGACGCTGCATATGTCAAGCATGCACTGGCCGCTCTGGGGGCTTCCCTAACCATCAGGGGAAGCAGTACTTAATGTAATGTACATTCTGGCTTCCACGTTTCAGACATGCTTGCTTGACAGCTGGCGTTCCTCTGAGCAAATAATTACCGACAAATTTTAAAGGAATTAAAGCACAATTTAAACCACGGTCTGACGCTCGGCCTGCCACGCCGGGGCCCAATTCAAGCAGCCGTTTTTAGCCCTTGGGTTTTAACGATCATGTTTTTTTTCTTCTTGTTCACAGTTCTTGTCGGTTTTGGAAACATTGAGGTAGAAAAAATGGGAGAGATTGTACATTGTGCGCTCATTGAACATTATGCTCTGGGCCCAATTTCATAGAGCTGCTTGAAGCACAAAAATTTGCTTAGCATGATATTTCTTTCTTGATAAAAACAGGATTACCAACCAAATTTCTGTTAGTTACATATTGCTTTTTACTGGTATTCAGCTTTTTTTTGCTAATCCTGAAAATCACGTGGAAATTTGGTTGGTAATTTCCTGTTTTTGTCAAGGAAGAAATTTCCTGCTAAGCAAATTTTTGTGCTTAGCAGCTCTATGAAATTGGGCCCTGATTTGTTTGCTAAGCAATTTAACCTTTGTTATGGTTGTGTTCACTTTTTCAGTTGCCCTTGTTACCGTCCATAAACTTAAGGGCCCACTTTCATAGAGCTGCTAAGCACAAAAATTTGCTAAGCATGAAATTTTTGCCTTGATAAAAACAGGATTACCAACCAAATTTCTATGTGATTTTCAGGATGGGCAAACAACAGCTGAATACCAGTAACAAGCAAACTGCAACAAAATGGAAATTTGGTTGGTAATCCTGTTTTTATCAAGAAAGAAATTTCATGCTAAGCAAATTTTTGTGCTAAGCAGCTCTATGAAGTTGGGCCCTGGTCTTGGTCTTGTTGGAAAGTTTTCACTATCTACACTTCAAAATTTGGTGAAGAGGTTGGAGGGAGGCGGGGGTGTGGGACAATCTTCGAACGCTAACAATGAATGCAGGAATATCTTAATATTGATGACTCGTGACAGTGGAACTCTGTGGAAAAATTATGACGCAAAACAGGATTTCTGAACGCTTTGCGATTCCGCTTTAGTTTCACTGATTTTGTTGCGCTACGTTGAAGCCCTATTGCAAGTGAAGTGGTCTGGTTGGCTACAAGGACTTTCTAACAGTGTTAGAAAGCGTCCATAATCAACCTGAAATACAACCATGTATGGGCCACTAGTGAAAATGGGGGGCGGCTAGTGAATTGACAGGCAAGCTGACTGGTCCCACTGGTTGGTCATTGAAAAAGTTAAGGGTAGACCCTACTGGGGCAAGTGTTCCAGTTGATATATTGAGTGCTGCAATTGTACAAGTTGCAAATGTACACTGTTTGTGTGCACTGGCTGGGTGCCTTTTATGTACATCAACTGAAAAGTAAAGAAGCACTGCTGTGTCTCCCAGGAATTAACAACACCGGTGTTTGGCGGACTTGCTTTGTGATAAACCTTAAAAAAGTGACGTTCAATGCTTAATAGGCATGGCAGGCCTCCACTGGGGAACATATGCACCTCAGTGTATTTTGTTGTCACCCTGCAAGGGGACTCTGTACATAAAATCAATCAGGTTTTTTTCCCGCCCTGGCCCTGGTCTCTTCTAATGGGTCGAGTGTGGCTCAGTGCAGGGGTGCCCTCCCTTACCATCTGTTCCAAGGACGGGGCACCCAAGCAAGATGTCAAACTCCCTGTGCACAACCACAAGTCTTTTGCACACACACTCTACTCACCCAACACCCCTCATTCACAGGATCTGAATATCAAATGTAAAGACTGCCACCGGGGTTCATTGCATGCACACTTGGCGGACAAGTTGCCCGTAGACAAAAACCATCTGGATCAGAAAGCTATTAGAATCGGCTTTGAAAGCGAGGGGGGGGGGAGGGGGTGTGGTTGTCAGAGCAGGGGACCTGCATTTATGTGATGGGAGAGGGGAGTAGAACATAAGCAAGGGGTTGTTGCAATGAGCAAAAAGAGACAACCATAGACTGTGCTTTGCGTTTATTCACACTTCTAGAACCATGTTGGTCCCTACCGTATTGAGTTTTTTGTGTAAACGATTCTGTTTCGTCAAATACTTATAAAACATAGTTCCTGGCCATATAAATTTCATGTAATCACATTGTTGTAAGTAAAATTTAGAGAAAAAATCAGCTGTGAAAATTTATGTCAACTTAAAATGAAATTAACAAAAGAACGAAATCTAAAAAAAACACAAAGATTTGAACTTCATTTCCGGTTACTTTGTGTAAACAATTAAGAAAGTTGCCCAATTGAGGTATTCACATACACTTTTTATTGAATATTAGATTTCATTTCAGAGGGAAATATTTCACCGGAAAAAAGAATGGTACAGTAGTGCATGATGTACTTGTAAACAAACAGGCCCAATTTCAAAGATGTTAAAGGTGCTTGCAGAAATGTTGCTTAACAATTTTCTGCTATGCAGAAAAGAGCAGGATTGTAACATGGTAATGTGCATTTACATGTGGTAAACCCTTTTCAGTAAGCATAATTTTGTTGTTCTTATACTTTTGATGCCATGTTGTTCAAAAAGCTCACTCTGTATCAGAACCAGATTGAGGCTTAGAATGAAGGATAGTCTGGTGTCTTTATCTCATGTTTTGAAAATTCTGTGCGTTAGATGTCACAGTGTCATACAGGGAACTTGACCAAGCTGGCAGTATCAATCCCCCTCTGAAACTGCCCCCCCCCCCTCTGCCTCAAGGGACCACACGAGGAGGATTCTCAAATAAGGAGTGACTAGCCCATATAATTACACTCAAGATGGACTTAAAAGCTCATTCAAATCTCCCCAGGTCGCTCGACACAGAGTAAAAAAAAACAACACACTGGCAATGGCTAGCACCAACTGTCACGCCAGCCTGCCCAAACACGTACCACACAAAAGGCTGCCTGAAACTTGGGGTAAGCCAAGATTGAGTTACCCCCATAGTATTAGATGTCACAAACAAGCAAACTTGAAGTATTGACTCAGCCACAGCGGGAGAGGAATGGAGGATGCGTATCGACTGTGTGCTTTATTTTCTTTCCTCGTAGGACTGACCGTCTCTCGGCCTTTAGTGACTTGAGTTTTGAGGAATCGGATATGTCCCCAAATTTCCAATTTGTTTGCCACCTGTAAAGCTGAAAACCATTTCTTTTTGGGTTGGACACAGAGCAAGCTCGTCAATTGCTTGTGATGTAACAATTGGAAATTTATTAAATGAATCACAATTAAAGAAAGTGCAATTTAAAGTGGGCCATTGAAAATCACAATCTATACTTCTAGACACAATGAACTCTCATGAACTGTTAGAAATGTACAGCTGGAAAGAAATTGTGCAATTTACAGCAGTTTACAAAATGTCCAGTCTTAAAAATCAATACTTTGATTTTAAAGATAATGAGCTATTCAAATTTACAAAAAGGGAGAAATTGTTGATGTTTTTGTTGGCACATGCTGCATCGGTGCCAAATTTCATGGAGCTGATTTGAGGCAGTGTTTCTTTAAAAGCCTTTTCAGTGACTATCTAATGTACATGTAGCAGGATTATCCTAGTCTGTTCACTAGTCCATCAAGTTGTTTTACTAGTCCATAAATTTCATATTAAATAGAGGTTTTTTTTCAACACTAAACTTATGGAACCAGACCATCTGGAGAGAGCTTTGACTGGTCTTCATTTGTTTTTAAACTAGCATTTGGCTACTGTTGAGGGAGTTCCCTGCTTAGCAGTTTTGTTGTGCTGAGCAAATACCAGCAGGTATACCGGTAACAGATGGTAAATGTGTGTTTGATACAAATGCATTTTTTGTCAAAATCCAAACATGTTTGATGTATTAACATTTACATTTTTTTTTATTAGTTTTATGCATTATTATTTTTTTTGTATTACAAGTCTGTAATATCACGTTAATCTGACATTTCCCTTCCCCTTTTAAAGTTTTTTTTTTACCAGGACATTTCAGGCCTTGAAGTTCGTTCTTTAAGGGGCACAGCAGCTTTTCTTTGGTAACGAGCGCTTAAAAGGGACAAGAGCACTGTAAAGACTTTGCAAAGAGCACCACAGCAAAAGCACCAACATGGCTAACTGACCTGTGGGTGCTGCGGGTTATTCCGAGGGCCTGCGATTTGGAGACATTTGTATTTTGAACTGATTGGATCTTTTTCGTTTTTTATTTTTTATTTACAGGGAGATGCATTGTGCAAGCAATGTTTCTTCAGCGCGTTTGAGGCGGAGGTTCACCAAACCATAACAGATGCTGGATTGTTCAGACGAGGGGAGAGGGTTGCTGTAGGGGCATCAGGAGGCAAAGGTATAGACACTGTAGCTCGTCTTTTTTTTTTCTTTTTCAGAGTGATCCTCCATAGCGTTGTATGCTTTTCATGTAACAATACATGTCTTGTGTGCTGGAGGCTATTTGACCCTTCTGCCACACATGTATAGCTACATTTGGCTCAAGCAAATTAGAAACTAGGGGGTTGTATTACAACATCTCTTTGAAATTGTATGAAACAGAAGTAACATTTGAACTTTGCAGTGGGAGAATTTTGGGGATGCTAACTGTTGCCACTAAAGCGGACTTTGGGACAATTGTTTTGGAGGATCTTTGTAAGCCATGGAAGATTAAGTGATGTTTGAAGCTTTGCATGGTGTGGAAATAACTACGTTGATATAACAATAGTATAATGAAAAATGACAGGCCTTGAGTTTCATTCTTGAACGGGCACAGCATTTTTCATCTAGTAAGGGGGCACTTCTATGAGGATAATTTATGTTTGTATAGGAACTTTGTAATGAAAAAGCACAGAGCACCACGGCAATTGCTGTGAGTGCCGATTTACCACTCTCCCAGTGAATGAGCAGTTTTTCTCTATTATTTTGAATGTACTCCCTAATGGTTGTACAGAATCTTCCTGATTGCAAGATGCAAACGCTGACAGCTTTGATATAACCACACAAACTATTTAAAGACAGTGGACACTATTGGTAATTGTCAAAGACTAGTCTTCACAGTTCGTGTATCTCAACAAATGAATAAAATAACAAACCTGTGAAAATTTGAGCTCAATCGGTCGTCGAAGTTGCGAGATAATAATGAAAGAAAAAAACACCCTTGTCACACGAAGTTGTGTGCTTTCTGATGCTTGATTTCGAGACCTCGAATTCTAAACTTGAGGTCTCAAAATCAATTTGTGGAAAATTACTTCTTTCTCAAAAACTACATCACTTCAGAGGGAGCTGCTTCTCACAATGTTATACCATCAACCTCTCCCCATTACTCGTAATCAAGAAAGGTTTTATGATGATAATTATTTTGAGTAATTACCAATAGTGTCCACTGCCTTTAAGTTCAAGTTAAACTTACTGATGGTTTGATTTGTGGCTTTTTGTTTCTCCAGATTCCACAGTCTTGGCCTACATGATGAAGTTATTGAATGAGAGATACGACTACGGCTTGGACATTGTGCTGCTGTCGATAGATGAAGGCATCACGGGATACAGAGACGATTCTCTAGAGGTACACTAAGGGGCCATTCAAGATAATCACAATTATATTTATATTTTTGTTTTACATTGACAAAATGGGGAGACCTACAAGATAGGGTTGTAGCTCAGCTGGGCCCAATTTCATAGAGCTGCTTAAGCACACAATTTTGCTTAAGCCAAAAAATCCTTGCTTAGTAAAATCAGATTACCTGCCAAGACTCTATTCAATTGTTATGCTACATGTAAGTAAACAACAGCTAAGTACCAATCACAAGCAATGTATATGGTATGAAATTTCGGCCAGTAACATGTGTAAAACAAGCGAGCTATTTTCGTGCTTAAGCAAATATTTTGCTTAAGCAGCTCTATGAAATTGGCCCCAGGTAGAGCGCTGGAACGTTAAACATGAGGTTCTCGGTTCAAGCCCCGTTCTAATCAATTTGTCTTTGTTAAATCTGAACCTTTTTTGAAGTTTACCCAGTCAGCTTCCTTCATGGTGTATTAATTTATATTAAAAAAAATATCTAACAAAATTGGTGTGATCCCTCATCTGGCTACACAGCAGTTGTAACCGTTGTATGACCTCTGACTGGCACCCATGAACAAAGATGTTTAAAAAAAATCAGGGAGACCACAATTAAAGGTGGATACATGTAGCTCAGTTGGTGAAGCGTTGGATGTTAATTCAGAGGTCATTGGTTCAAATCCGGATGTACACTTTGTTAAGTCCCAAATCATTTACAATTTTCCGTTCAGTTTCTCTTTTTTATTTTATTTTATGTATTTATACATTTTGAACTGTTTCAAATGCCAGTCAATCAATATGAGCAACAAACTTTTTTAAAAAGGTGATTGTTTTATCATTCTAAAGTTACTGTATTTTGACACTCGGTTCCTAAGCAGTTCATTTTGTCTGATATTTGTTTTCCTATTACCAGACAGTGAAGAGGAACCAGATGCAGTATGACTTGCCCTTGAAGATAGTTTCATATGAGGTGAGTCAAACATCTTACGTACCTTCTTAGCTCTCTCCATGCCAAATACATCCTGGTGCTACTCTCTACCACCTAGTTTTTAAAAACTTTGAGGTTGGGACCTAATATTTTGATCGATTAATATAAGTGTCATAATTTCAAAACTGCATGTAAATGATAAACAGTCACACCATAAACAAATTGAAAAAGCATTCCTGTCAAAATGGTTTCACTCAAGTACATGTAGCTATTTAAAATAAAAAATAAAAAACATCAAGTTGGTATTAAATAAAAAATTATTTTTTAATTGTAAGCAGTTTCTTGAATAGCTAATTGAAAAATACATGTACTATGTAGTTAGCTATGGGTGCACCATACCTCAGTTGGTATCGTGCCTGATAAAATGTTTAAAGAAAAGTACATTTCAATGCAGTAATAATTTCATAGTGTATAGGTGTACTAAGGAAACAAAATAAAAAGAAGCTTTTTAAGGTTGCATATTGAGAAAGAAATCTGAAATGCATTGAAATATCATTAATAGTTAATATTGAATCATCAACAGTGGTTAAATAGAAATAAACAGTTTATAAATTGCAGTTTGATTGAAAAACCGTATGAACACAGGTGGCTTCACTTTGATACTTCAATCTCATGAGGCCAAAGCACTTTCCCTATAGTTATTAATGGCCCTTTTTAGTGAGGGAAATTGTCATAGTACAAGGCAGAGACCAGGAGGCGTTGAGGCTATTGGCTGCTTTTCCCCCCTTCGCAAAGTGCATTAGGCCAGGGTTTCGATTTCACAAAAGACTAAAAGATTTTCTCTGTGATTTCTTTAACATTGATAGTTGAATTATTCTTTTACCTTGTTGTACTTGTATTTTCTCAATTTTTCGGAGGTTTTGTGGCAATAAATAAGTAATACTTTGTTACAGTTTTTTTTTATATACCTGGCTATCCTAGGTTTTTGTTTTGTTATTGTCCTGGTAACGCGTAAAAGTAATGTTTGACTTTGTAAGCATGTCAATTGTAGAAAAAATGTGATACTACCGACCATGTTTTGTGTTTTTAAAGACAGTGGACACTATTGGTAATTGTCAAAGATTAGTCTTCGCAGTTGGTGTATCTCAACATATGCATAAAATAACAAACCTGTGAAAATTTGAGCTCAAAGTTGCGAGATTATAATGAAAGAAATAAAAACACCATTGTCACACGAAGTTGTGTGCTTTCAGATGCTTGATTTCGAGACCTCAAATTCTAAACTTGAGGTCTCGAAATCAAATTCGTGGAAAATTACTTCTTTCTCGAAAACTACGTCACTTCAGAGGGAACTGCTTCTCACAAAGTTTTATACTATCAACCTCTCCCCATTACTCGTAATCAAGAAAGGTTTTATGATAATAACTATTTTGAGTAATTACCAATAGTGTCCACTGCCTTTCAATCAAACGAAATAAATCAATAAATATTTCATACATTTATTTAAAGGAGCTGTATGGCTGGACCATGGATGCTATTGTCAAACAGATAGGGCTGAAGAGTAACTGTACTTTCTGTGGTGTGTTCAGACGGCAGGCTCTTGACAGGGGAGCCTTGCTAGTGAAAGCCGACAAAATTGTAACAGGTAAGATTTGTTTTACTTTTTTTGTTCACTGCCTTTTTGCAATGAAGTTTTGATGTGGATATTTTTTCACACAACTCGGGAGATATACAGTGCTTCATACTGTACATATTGGTGTAAAGATTTAACAAAAAAACAACAATAAAATTATACAATTCACATCTTTATATTAGTAAGTATTTTTTTTTCTCATCAGGTCATAACGCTGATGACATTGCTGAGACTGTAATTATGAATGGTGAGTTGAAATAATCGGAGCAAATTTTTGATTATTTGTAAATAAATTTGGGTTAAACAAAGAAAAATTTACTAGAGCTAGCAGGGCCCAATTTCATTGAGCTGCTTAAGCAGACAATAATGCTGAAAACATTCCTACTGAGCAAAGGTAGCAAACCATTTGCAAATTGTACACGTTGCATTGTATTTTGGCTGGTGACCTAATTCTGGTAAGCAAAATTGTTCTGTGCTTAGGTTTATTGTGTGCTTAAGCAGATCTATGAAATTGGGCCCAGGACTTGAACCTGTAGGATCTCGAGATAAACCTGCCAGCGCCAGATGTTCAACTTTTACATTTATCAATGGTGTAACCTCATGGCATATGTTTGTTTATATTGTTCAGTGTTGAGAGGAGATGTTGCCAGATTACGACGGTGCACAGCCATCACAACGGTAAGTATTTTTTCAGATGTAAACATTCAAAAACGTGGCATAGCTTGGTCGAGCGGTCGAGCACACTGGGCTCCAGCTCTGGCGTTTCTGTTCAGAGGGTGGGTTCAGGTCTTGGCATTTCTGCTCTAATAATGCAAATGTCCTGGGTTCAAATATAGCCCAAGTGATTTGCCTGATTGTTTTTAAAGGCAGTGGACACTATTGGTAATTACTCAAAATAATTATTATCAATAAACCTTTCTTGATGACTACATGTAGTAATGGGGAGAGGTTAAAAGTATAAAACATCCTATAGTATCATTACCAGAAAGATATAATACAAAAAAATACATGTAATAAATTGATGTTTGTTGAATTCTTACAGGGATCGGATGGAGCTCTTTCAAGATGCAAGCCGTTCAAATACACATATGAAAAAGAAATAGTTATGTGAGTATGTGCATTTTAAAATGTGTTATGAGCTGTTGAGATCTTTCATGTAAGGGGCACAATACAAATCTCAAATTATTATTATTAGTTGTCTTGACACCTTTTTCGCTTATCTGCTCTATTATAACCCTTGCTTTTTCTGTGTGCTTTCTGACCTGTTCTCTCTCTCTCTCTCTCTATTTATTTATTTTCACTTAACAACTGTCTTAAAGCAATCGCACAGCATCGATAAACAGTATTGTCCAAAGGCCCACACTTCGTGTATCACAACTTATGTATTAGATAACAAACCTGTGAAAATTGAGGCTCAATCGGTCATCGGAGTCGGGAGAAAATAACGGGAAAACCCACCCTTGTTTCCGCACGTTTCGCTGTGTCATGACATGTGTTTAAAATAAATCTGTTATTCTCGATATCGAGAATTGATAATTGTTTTAATGTTTTCTCAAAAAGTAAAGCATTTCAAGTCTTTCACCATTACCTTCTGTAAACTATGTAAGTTATTTGTAAATCCGTGAACTTTTAATTTTTGTTCTGTTCAGAAAGTGTCCAATGGCTTTAAAGTAACACTTCATTACCTGTTCATGTTTGTTGTGTTGTGATTTTTGCCGTCGAGAAAGACTCTCCATTTACTATTTTTTTTGCATTTAAACCATCGGTCCTTTTGGTTGGTAAGTTGTTTGCAACAGCTAGTTCTTTCTATTACAGAAAATACTTCACCTCTGAGACCTACATGCATTTCTATGGGCATGCGCAAGCATTCCGCTGACACAACAACAAAGGCCATGACGTCACCCACACACACTGCACATCCCAGAAGCCTGTACTAATCGCCCTTCTAATATTTTAGCAGCGTGCGTTAGCTTTAGGTTTGCTCATAGGTTTGCAACAGCTAATTCTGTTTACTTTATTTACAGGTATGCATATTTTAAGAAGCTGGACTACTTTTCCACCGAGTGTATTTACTCCCCCAACGCCTACCGAGGCCACGCTAGAGCATACCTGAAGGATCTAGAGAAAATCAGACCAAGCTCAATCATAGGTGAGAGAATTGGACTAAAGATTTGAAGCTTTGCATGAAGTAGAAGACAAGACGATGAGCAGTGCCATGGCTAAGAGGTCAAGAGCACTGGACTCAAGCTCTGGTGTATCCTTTCAGCAAAGTGTCGGTTTCGAGAACTGATCGAGACACTTGTGTTCTTGAGCAAGACACTTAACCACCACTACTTTGTCCGTCAGATTTGTTGTATAGCTGTGTGAATAGAACCGAGTATACGCTTATTTTTAAGAGAAGGGGTTTGGCCCTGTGTTTCTGCCCTTAGCTGCCTAGTGCACTGCAGCACCCTGCAAACGGTTATAATGTACATGTACTACCGGTACATATTTAAATCAGTCTCATAAATCATGACAACCTCAAAACCTGTTTAATTTTCTGAATATTATAAGAACCATTTATTTTATAATGGTGTAAATAATTTTAAAAGTGAGTTAATAAAAAACCTTTCCTTTAAACAAAATATATATATTCCAATCCAGATATCATCCACTCCGGTGAGAGCCTATCAATCAAGAAGGACGTTAAAATGCCAACTCAAGGGTTGTGTACCCGCTGCGGCTACATCTCTAGTCGGCCTCTGTGTAAGGCATGCGTACTCCTCGAAGGATTGAATAAAGGACTCCCAAAGTAAGTCTCAAAAAAGACTATGCATTTATAAAACCACAAGGAAACTGTCACAGCCATGTCAGTATATTATTTGAACATTTGACCCTTGACACACATGTTACTGCACAAATTTAGTCACATTATTTTAGTTATTATGCTTGATTTACCACGTTTTGTAGCCTTAGTATGTACTTTGTTTTGCAAGTTCTTTTTAAATGTTTTTTACCATGTGTGTGTCGTCTTTGGCCTAGGCAATAAATTTACCCAGTCATTTTTCCTTGTGGTTTATAACTTGATATTTGAAATAAAAAAGCTGCATCCCCTTGAGGTGATCCCCTGGCTGCCGCTTCCCAGGTCTTATCGTAAACTTGGGTCTGATCCCTGGCTCCACGGCAGCTAACGGTTGTATGGTTTCTGACTGGCACCCACAAGCAAAAGATATTTGGAAACTCAGGGGACTGCCAACACGGGGCTAGATAGCTCAGTTGGTACGCTGAGACAGTATTGATGGATTAACCTCTTAGAACTAATTTAAGCAGCTTACATGTAGGGTTGTTTGCTCCCCAGGGAGTTGAGACAGTTAGAGGAATGGTCTAAAGTATACCTGATGGATGGGGATAATAGTAAAACTTTATTATAAATAGGCATACAGCAGCTTGTAAGTACCTGTAGCCTGCATAGATATTGATATTTCCCCAATAGACCGTATTGAATATGACTTAACCGTTCAAATATCTGCCCTACAACATGGCGTCTGCGCGCTGCGTGGGTGTGTGCGTGCATGAGCCATAGAAATCAAACCAGGAATGCTGCGTGCTTCATTGATGTACATGTTTGGACGCGCAATTGTTTTGCCCTACAAGATGGCGACTTTCATAGCAAGAAAGGGGTTATTCTTTACGGTCCATTCATTTTTTTCTTTCTCTCCATCTTTTCCAACAGGCTCGGTATAGGCAAAGAACACAGGGAAAGAAAGAAGGTAAATTTGAGAACTTCATTCAATTTAGATTGATTGGTATTGAACATGTAGAAAAAGTAAAGCCCCAAAACCCATCACTAACAAGGTGTATACCTCACCCCCCATAATCAATAACCATACCTCAAACCCATCAATAACCATGCCTCAAAACCAGGTTTCAATAACTATACCTCAAAACCTTTAGTCAATAACCATGTCACTTTTTCCTTCATCAGTTGGCATTGCTTCAAGCTGAGAATTCTTTGACAACTTCAGGGTCCACTGTTACAGCGCCCTCAACTTCAGATGGATCCTCAAGTGCACAATCCATGATAGCAGTTCCTCAGAGTATAGACTTTTGATGACGCCCCCACACACATGGTGTCTTCAGTGTTCCAGTAACAATGTCTACTCAATATACAACGATCAGGGACGTCATACTTTTTTAGCATTATTTTACGGATTTTTTAAAATTTGTATAGACATTATATTTATTTTTAAGGTCAGGCAGTTTGCCAGACATTAGTCAAAACCAAGTTGCAAATGGCTAATTGGTCATCTTTTTCTTAAAGAATAATATTAGAAAGCCAGTCTCATGCGGATGTCGTATCAAGATACTTTCTTATCTTCCAGATGTTACATATGCCCCATGAAGCTGAGCGGCAGATATTTTTGATGTGTTTGTTGAAGGTGAGGTGCTGGTAGCACCAGTCATTTTGAACCTCTTGTTGGTGTCATTATACTTGAACTTGAAATGTTGTCGCTATTTTCTAACATGTAGTTAGTGCAGCCATTTTTGTACCAGTAATTTCGGGAGCCATTATTAAACATGTAAATGTGGATCCTTTTCACATCTTTAGTTGGGATACAATTTCGGAAAATTCACTTCCGTCTTAATGACACCAACTAATTTTGAACGTAAATTTGTGTTTTGAATGGTCTGAGGTGATATTCAAACTAAGTAATTTATTGCTGAATGATGAACATTAACTCGATCTTAAAATGATAAACTTGCCTAAAATAAAAATCAAATTGCTTACTTGAAACTCATGTTCATAATTATTTATTGCAAGACTGTATGTATTGCCTTTTTCATTCAGAAGATATAGATCAACAAGATACTTTTAACAATTTCGTATTTACAATGCCTTGGAGTTATTTTAAAAGACTCCTTTGTAAACGAACAAACATACCAATTGGTTTTAATTCTGTTTTAGGTCTTATACACCGTTGTGTACATGTATATAGCACTGTTTACTCAGTACTTTCTCACGGCTCAGTACTCAAACCCCTGACCTTTGCATTGCTAGAGCAATCCTTCATTCACAAATCACAAATCCATTCTTGCGATGCATCACACATCAAACAATTTACCAAAAAATCATTGTCATCGACAAATATGTGACTAATGCCTACTAAAATATGTTATAATAAAAGTCCTGCACCAAAGCAAATCAATTTTTAATTACAGGCCTATACATTTCTATGCTGAATATAAGCAGGTGACCTGGGGCCAGTTTAGACTTCGTGTCAAAACATACAAAAACAACATTCCAAGTCATACCACATTGCCCTGGTAAACAGTTCATTTTGTGTTGAGGCCACTTAAGCCCGATTTTGGGGTCTGAAAAGCTGTTTTTTAGTTAATACTCATGGTGTAGTCATTTTTGAACGTGTAGTAGGGGGAGCCATTATTAAACTTGTAGTTTGGGAGCCTTTTCACATCTTTAGTTAGGATAAAATTATGGAAAATCTTGTTAACATACATGTATGTGCCACTTCCGTCTTGAGGGCTGTGTTGTGATGAAGGATTTAGGGAATTATGCAAATGATATGAATGATAATGAGCAAATTTAAATTTGCATACAAAGACACAAACATGTACAGTATTGTCATAGAAAAATGATTCTGGCAAACTCCGCTAAACAATCCCATCTGACGGTTCTCTTTTGTTGTTCTACCTTACTGTGGATGGAACAGCCAGTGTAACCCCTTGCAGATCCCTACAAGCTTCATCTAACGCTGACCCTGTGAATTGCAGAATGACAGAGTTGTGCTTGGCCTCTAGTTTGGAGTTTGGACGGACTTTCTGGGGAACCCCTGAAAAAAAATTATTGAGACGAATTCAAAAAATTGTGATAAATCATTTCACGTCGGATGACATGTATGCTGTACTTGCCAACTTGTCCAAATTGGTACCCCTTTACAATGCATTTTCATAAATGCCAGGAACAGCTTTGGTCATGGTATGTATGTCCTTTGTTTTGTGGTCAGTTGGACACTTGATGTGTCTATTCACCAGGGCCCAATTTCACTTAGGTGCTAAGCACAAAAATTTGCTAAGCATGAAACTTCTTCCTTGATAAAAACAGGATTACCAACCAAATTTCCATTTATTGCATGTTACTCTTTACTGGTATTCAGCTGTTGTTTGTTGTTTGCTTGTTCTGAGAATCACGTGGAAATTTGGTTGGCAATCCTGTTTTTATCAAGGAAGAAATCTCATGCTAAGCAAATTTTTGTGCTTAGCAGCGCTATGAAATTGGGCCCTGGATTTTCCATTGTGTAGTGTGCACAGGCGTGCAACTTACGCTAAGCATTGTTCCCTCTGTACAAAGAGGGTCAGATGGTACTGGAATTCATGCTCAAAATCTCACTTTTTAGGGTGTTATTGTGTTATCCCCAATTCCAGACCTCTAGTACTATTGTTTATCATTAGTATTAGTACTTACATAATACATCTCCCTCTTCACATGTCCATTCTTCATTACCATTAAGTATTGCTTCACCTTTTAACATCAGTATTAGCACATCATCAGCTATAACAACAAATACAACGAAAGTACATGTACATGGTATTGTTGTAATCATTTAAAATAAATACAGCATTACCGACCATAATGAGTTTGATTAAAGCATAAAAGGTGTTTAAAGCTTTGCATAGTGTGGACAAGTATGTATAGCTAATAATCAAGAGCTTTGATTAATAAAGTTGCCTATCGTGGCCAAGCGGTTAAGAGCCGCCGCCACCAAAGTCAAGCTTTGGTGCATCTGGTCGGCAGAGTGTTTTGGTTTGAGTCCAGGTCATAACACTCGACGTGTCGTTCAGCAAGATGCCTTACCGTTATTGCTTTGTCCTTCTGATGGGAGGCAAAGCCGTAGCTCCCGTATGTTCCATCAATGCACGTAAAAGACCCCAGTATACATTCATCGATAAGATTGTGTCAGGCAGTTTGTTATCTTTCATAATTTGAACACTGCACTCAAAAAGGAGGAAGAAGAAGATGAAGATGAAGATGCTTACCCCAGAAAACTTGAGGAATATCAAGAGCTTGGATTGCAGTACCGGGCGGTACATCGGGGGTTATTGCACTGGGTGGATCAGTGGGCTTTCTTCCTTCAGATCTCATCATTTTACTCTTAAGTTGTGAAGCACCATCCCCTTGATCATACAATAGAAAGATAAATATCAAAACCGAAAGTTAGTGGCGAATGTCAAAGCTTTCAGTCAAGTAATGTCAACATCAGTTTGTGTCCCACAGACCCCCTTGTAGCGAGGCCTTCATTGCCGAGGTCAAATGATGACAAAATTCATGTCACGCACAATTCTCAGTTGATGAAAGATCTTTCTTTGACTTTAGTGAAGGAGCTTTTTGAGCTTTGCAGTAGGTCACGGCCATCAGGTTGGCTTAGTGGTTTTATTTCCCTGCCTTTCATCTCTGTGGACCCCAGTTTGAATCCCGCCTTCGGACAATGCTTCAAGTGCAGACGGTCATGGCACTTGTATCCTTGAGCAAGATACTTCATCATAATAACTTGTTCAGATGGGCCATTAAAGCCATTGGACCCTTTCGGTACAGAAAAAAAAGAAAAAGTTCACAGATTTACAAATAACTTAAAGGGTTTACAGAAGGTAGTGGTGAAAGACTTCTCTTGAAATATTATTCCATGAAATGCTTTACTTTTTGAGAAAACAGAAAAACAATATCAATTCTCGATAGCAAGAATTACGGATTTATTTTTAACACATGTCATGCCACGGCGAAACGCGCAGAAACAAGGGTGGGTTTTCCCGTTATTTTCTCCCGACTCCAATGACCGATTGAGCCTAAATTTTCACAGGTTTGTTATTTGATATAGAAGTTGTGATACACGATGTGTGGCCTTGGACAATACTGTTTACCGAAAGGGTCCAATGGCTTTAAGCCGTTGGTCCTGTGCTCTTTGATTGTTAGTGCACATAAAACAACCTAGAACACTTATCTTGGAAGAGTAGGGGTTCACTCCGGTGTTTCTGGTTCACACAGCAAACACCCTTGTTTACAGGGTTCCCCTTGCCAGCTACAGATATGAAGTTTTAAGTTCATGAGGCATCATTGGTTTCATTACTATAAATATACAAAAATATTAATAACAAATTGGGGCGGGATTTGTGAACAAAATTATCCGAAACAGACTCACCAATGACAGTACTTCCAACTTGGTGTGCAATGGTCTTAGAGTTGATGGCAATTGAGTACAGCCCATCAAGAGGAACGTCTGAAAGGAACCTAGTCTTCGACAGCTTCTGTATTAATACCTGCAATTTGAGAAGAAATTTGTTACCAAACTTACCCTTCAATCAAAGGGGCGAAAAACTGACAATTACTGCATCAAATGTTACCTCAACTGGATAATGAGCTTCTATTGCAGGGTCAGATCTAGCAGCTCTCTGCTTCCATTTCTCCATCTTTTTTGTGAAATCTGCAGTAGTTTCCTGTTTGTACTTTGGACAGAATGGAAAAAAAAAATGAGTTTACTGAAAACAATCTTAACAAGTTAACACAAGGGAAATTTGCCTCTGGTGTGTCTACGAAGAGCCACAAAGAGTCTTGCAAGTTTCCAAGTAAAAACCTAGTTACTTGTTATTTCCACATACCTCTTCCCCTCAATCGCTCATGCATCAATTATCTCGATGAGGTGTCTTAAAATATTTAGATACAACCAGGAAAACTATAATCAATTGATCATTATTACTTTTTTAACTCCTTTAATAGCTATACCTGTTTCACTGTCTCAACGACATGTGCATTCTTGATGATGACAAGCTGGCATGCTGACAATGTCTTCACAGACGCTGAACTTTGACGTCCGGTGAAAAGACCTGAGATAAAACCAAAAACAATTAAAGCTATTTTTTTTAACAATTGAAAATCATACCTTGGGAAAGACTGTTTTTTTTTTTGTTTTTTTTTAATTCACCCATCAGCCCTTATAAACAAACAATTTTGCATTTTGCAAGTGTTTGTATGTTATATGTTTCGAAGTGGCTTCATGTGTCAAAATTGGTACTGACAAGTACAATTTTGTTTGGCAAAAAGTTGTTAATTTTGTATTTTTACAATTTTGTTTAATATCACAATGCTGCCGAACCTCCACTTCAAGGTGTGGGCTACACTAAACTGGTTTGGGCTATACTCCTAGAAACAGATATACCACTATTTCACTCTGTAAAGATGTAGGCAAGGGTATCGTCCACTAGGAGCCCGGCTGGTAGAGCAGAATGCACTACCAACATTTCTTATAAAGCAAAGGTCAAGTGCCTTGCTCAAGGGCAGAAGTGTCAAGACCGGGTATCGAACCCGCACTCTGCTGCTTACAACACCAAAGCTTGGGTCACAGGCACAATACCACTTGGCTATGACACGCCACAAACTAAAAAATATAAATGTACATAATCATGTGTGAACAATAACAATGACAATAAAAAATGTGTTCAACAGAGAAAGTAAATTCGCACCTTCCTCTCCATGCCACACTGGCCATTTTGTGCTGTCTAACGTGGATAACAACTCCTTCTCTTGGAACACTTCAACCCTGAAAATAAAATAAAAACCACTTACCGTAAAAGTGTTGCCTCAAAATCAACATGAGTAATAATTGGTTCATTTTGTGTTTATATGCTAGGAGCTAGATCAAGGCACACTTTACAACATTATTATTCATGTTCATCAGGGATACTTCAGACATTCATGTTACTTTCTAAACTCCCTGGGGAGCACACAACAACTGCGTACATTAGCGCTGTAAGGCTTGTAAAGGGTTACTCCAACCACCAACACAATGTTGTCTCAAACCCTCCAAGGTTCCCATTTATTCACCTAGATTAAAGGGAAGGTACACGTTTGGTACCAGGCCACACAGTGCACACGTCTCTATATGAACACAGCCAGGGGGCCCCGACGGCTCGGGTTACCGACATGACGTCACGTTTATGCAAATGAAGGCTCCCTTTTAGGGGCGGGGTGGGTTCCCCTAATCTCTTGAAAACCATTTTAAAAATACTTGCGCATTTAATAAAAAATAATAAAAAATATTTCAGGTTTAAAAAGTCATGTTTAATCATTTAAATTATTAAAAAAACACTGCAGCCACCCTTTAAGAGAAGCAATTATAGTGTCAAAAGTATATCATAAAAACTTCTGACAGATCCAGTTTCCTCTAACTTGCTCACAAACCTGCCCTTGATTATAATGACAATCTCGTCAACAGGATCCCCAGCCATTGCAATAACAGAGTCGGATGGCGCTAACGTCACGATCGGACCGTCTTGCTGTATAGACTTGATTAATGACTGCACTGCAGCATCTTCCCAATGCTTGAATAAGGGCACCTGCAAAAAAACATTTGATTTTCTTGGTTAATATACTAATATACTTGGTTAAAATACAAAAGAACCTACTGGAAAATGGAAGGGAACGTAATTAGAGCCAGCATTATAATAGCCCCTCGGTTTTCCAACAAGAAACACTAAACTTCTATCATTATGATCATGGACAGAAATTGAATAGTATTGTTAAAGACAAGTGTTTTGATAGAGCGAGGATCCTTACATCACTTTCTTGTACAAAGACCTATGGGGACGTCGCTAAACCAAACCCACAAAACTAAGTTCAAACATAGAGGGAACATAGAGAAGTATAAATTTTACAGGGTCAGTAAATGTGTATGTAGGAGTGTCTATTGACTCAAACTGAGGACTTAAAACACTATGTGGACTTCTTACACCACGTCCACATAATGTTTTGTGGGGGGGGTGACTTCTAGACTTGTAGATTAACCTTTCATCAATATCAGTTCCTTCTTTACCTCTTTCAGTACTGCTTCGACAATTCTTTGCATGAGTTCTGATTGGCTGACAGCACCACTGGTATCCAGGTATCTCTTTTTAACATAGTAATCCATGAGGCTAGTGGGAACCATCCTATCCTTTAAAGCCATCTTCAGGGCGTCTATTTTTAGCACCAGCATTATGACTCTGACAACAGACAAAGCAGCAATTCAATTAAATAAAAAAATTATTGTAATCAGATGAAACTATATAATATATTCAACAGAAATGATCGAGCTGGAGTCCAGTGCTCTTAACCTCTTGGCCATGACAAGCTATAAGCTTTATATAACATTTTTTCCAGAAATATTAATAGAAACAAGTAAAAGTTATTCTCGTCAGAGTTTAGTGCAATGTTCAGGCCTTGACCTTTGCTCTCCAAGGGGCACAACAAAGGGGCATCTCTATGAGGAAACTTTGCAAAGGGCACCACAGCAAAAGCACAGGGCACCACTGCAATTTCTGTTGGTGCCGTGGGTTAATTTGAGGCCTGAATATTTAAACACAGAAACCAAGAGGATTACTTTTGAGTCGTCTTGACCGTTGCTGTGCAGGGAAGATCATAAAGTGTTGACAGCTCCCCAAACAGTTCTCCATCGGAGAGATTTGCGATGATACTTCCAGATGAAGACACGACCTGAGCTTCTCCATCAATTAGGATGTATATCCCCTTTGCTACTTCACCTGAGTAAAAGGTCGATGACATGAGATTACACAAAATTTTGGCAAAGGTTTTGGGTTCAAATCACACCTGCGCATATGCCTGTGGATTTTATCAATGTTTTTAAAACTATTTTTCCATTTACACGCAGACAATGTATTGTTTACTCACACAATCTAATAAAAAGTATTAAATGGCACAACCAGCATGCTAAAAAGGGGGCTTCATAAAGAGAATGCAAATGAAAACTAGTTTTATTTTGCCAAAAGTGACCCCTAGAAAAAAATGTTCTACCCCCTTGCAAGTGCACAATGAAAGTTCACACTTGTTTCAGGTTTCAGCGATGTATACATTGGATAAAACACAGCTCGGTATTTATACCTGATGCAATTTGAACATCTATCCTTGCAGTAACTCCTATTAAATAAAAGATTAATTGCTACCAGACGAACTCGGTGGTCTGAGTAAACAGTACTTTTAAACACTACATGTTTGTTTGAGTAAACTACATCCCAAAGCAAATTGAACAGAACAAAAGTTTTGTAAATGAAAATTTACCTCATTGCAACTGTCCCTTCTGTGCAGCACCCTAGCTTTGAAAAATAATAAGTAAATTTTTGACTGTACCTTTAGTGAGTATCACCTCGGGTTCAACCAGTTCAATGCGTTCAACATTCTGTGCAGCAATATTGAGAATCTGTTCATCAATCAAACCCACTTGGAATGGCAGGGACATCAAACTTCTCCTCAGAAGCTCTAAGACTTGGTCCGGAAGATTGTGTTTTTTCTTCTGATCAGGCGGTCGTTGGGGGGAAGATTTCTTTTTGGAGTCGGATGATGAACCTGATCCCATGCTGAGATTGCTTCAGATCACCTTCTTGCATCTTTGGAGAATCATTTCTTGAACCCCTGATGATTAAACCTGGAAGTGGAAGAGGTAGGTTTCTAGATTTGTATCTGAATATTTTTGCCTATAGGCCTAGCTCTGCTTACTCCTGAATTCTGCACTTTAGGATCTATCATTCTCCACTTAATGGAGTAAGCGCCAAAATTCTGCGCTAGCTGTTTAAGACTAAGCAAAGAACGCTTTAGTAACCTGGAGCACAGGCTCACAAGCAAAAGTTCTTTGCTAACCTGGGAGAACATTGACATTGGTGCGGATTCAAAAATCATACAACTTCTGATCAAACCTGTTGTTAATGGCACTTAGCACCAGACACCGAGTGATCAAAAAATCCAACAGAGAACCAACGGCTCTTTTCATTCAGAGCCAACACTCACCCTAACCTTTCTCTATGGTTGTAACTTGTACCCCCAAGTTTGCAATTTATTTATATTTTCTTCTGATCAGAGTGAATCAGACATCAGTTAGTTACTTTTGCTGGGCTGTGCACCATTCTTGGCAGGGTTTTATACTTCATCAATTTCAATTGCAACTGGACAACATGCTGGATTTCATCTGTCAAAATTCTTGTCAATTTTTCATAATCATTAGGCCTACTAATACTATGTACTAATAATAATACTACCCGCATGTGCTTACCATACTCATCACTGCCACTTTTGCACTACTACACTACTACAGTGGCAGTGAGTGACCAGTGCAGTGGAGTGTTACTGATTAACAATTGCATAATAGAGAGACTAACTTATTTTTGTTTAGTTTAGGCAACCTATCGTCAGTAGTAGCCTACACCATGTTGGGTAGGCTAGATAACTTAACTCTAGTCTATAGACGTCGTCTGCTATTTTTTGTTCAGGAAATCATTGTCATTTTGTGGATTTGACACGTTTGAACAGTTTCTACATATTGTTGTTAGTACATAGGGTTGTAGTAAATATCACTACAAAGTTGTGTGTAAATTTATAGCCTACTAGTCTACAAGTTCCAGAGATAAGGTGAAAAGATAAACTCTTCTTACCTTGGTTTTTCAGTCTGCTGCATGCACTGATCACGACACTTATTGATCGCCTATGGTTACTGCAAGTGCCCCCTCTAGAGTTCGGGCTCATTGCCCTCTACTGTTGAAATCAATTCAGCCAAAAGGAACAAATCCAACTTTTTCAGTGCTTGGGTAAGGACTAGGAATGTCACTCTACAGATCCACTTGTGTGAAGATTTGTCAAAACTTGGACCGCGTAATCCCCAACCTCCACCAAACAAATAGTTTGAAATAAATAAATAAAAGAAAAACGAGAGAGTGCAGCAAGAGTGCATAGCGCCCTCTTTTGGAATGACAGTGTTAGTAAACATGGCACCCTCTGGTCGGTTTTGTGTGTCAGAATTTCTACCGCGAAACTCAAACAACACTGTTCATCAGTGATTGAGTCGGCTGTTTTCATAGCTGACAGGGGGTTTCAATCAGGTAGGATATCTTCTGATAATTGTACTTTAATGCAGACTGTAATTTTTTGTATAATAGACCAGCATAAAATAAAGAAAATTTAATGTAAACTGCAAACTAGCCGCACGCGCAAACAAGCCGCACGCACAATATTTTGCGCGCAATCTTAAGATCGGCGGCGCACCCGGCCCATCCCGGCCATCTTATAAAGCTTGCGTGCGGCATTTAGCGTGTGCGGATATGAAGTTTGCGCGCTACATTCGTTTTGTTTACAAACAAAAGGTGCCGCGTATGTGCAGTTCGCTTGCTTGCGCATTGCTCATCAGTTCCTGGACATCTTCATTTTTAATTTATTGGGTTTTATTAGTTCAGGTTTCGGTCTTTTAAGATCCCTTTTAAATTTCTGAAGCCTGAACTGAAGGAATTGTTTTGAAAAAGTATGATGAAATTTGCGTGGAATACTTGGTACGGAGTCTAAAGGGTCTCTATCTATGATCTATTACGTACTTTTTTTTCTAACACAAAACACAAATGCGACCATGCCAATTCCCAATTGCCATATAATAGGCCCATAAGCAGGTTTATCGCGATTCATAAACACAATGCATTGTGGGAAGGAATATGAGGCGGTTTCTATGCAGTTTCTACGACTCGTGCACGCAACGCCTATAAAACTATACCTTTGTGAGGGTCATAGAAATAGAACCCGGAGAACGCTGAGTGTCTCATTGAGCGTGCGGTTTTGTTGTGAGACCATTTTTATGGACGCGCACACGCCATTTTCGTAACGCGTGTATGGCAAAATATTTTGCCATACAATTTTGCCATACAATGACATCATCATTGACCAATGAAAACACTAGAAATGGTCTGTGCGCTGACATATTGCCATTTTGCCATACGCGCGTGTCACACGATGATAATTTTGCCATTTTTAAATATTATTATTATTAGTTTTTTTTATTAACCCGTTTTTATATAGCGCTTTTCACACCCGGAGGGCGTCACAAAGCGCTTCACATTATTACCCCTGGTCACTGGGCCTTAATTCACTCCTTAAACCATCTCAGCTCCCTGGTGGGGAGTATGCAGCCTGTGCAACATTAATATGCGCTACTTGGCTAAATCAACCACAAGAACCATCTCTGCCCTCACAGGTACCCATTTACCCCTGGGTGGAGAGAAGCAATTATAGTTAAGTGTCTTGCTCAGAGACACAAGTGTCACGACCGGGATTCGAACCCACACTCTGCTGAACAGAAGCATCAGAGCTTGAATTCGGTGCTCTTATCCGCTCGGCCACGACACCCCAAGACACATCGCGCCATACGCGCGTATTGCGCGGTATTGATACGCCGCGTCCACAGACGACACAGAGGGTGGTCGAGCTCAGCGTTCTCCGGGTTCTATTTCTATGGTGATGGTTCAACAGCGCCCTCTCTTGATATTTTGCTATTCGCGATAATACTTATATAGCCCATCGGCCATTGTCCACAGATTTACACTACACTGTCCGACTGTTTGAAGATAAATATTAGTAGTAGTCTAGTAGGAAAGCTTCCCTTAAAACTGAGGTGCTGTAGTTTTTGAGAAATGAGTAAAAAAAAAAATGTCACAAAAATATGTTTCGTCTCAGTTTAGCATGCACTAAACGTATTAACCAGTTCTGGCTGGTGGTATGTTATTGTGATGGTATAATTATCTGGTTATTATGTTTTTACATGCTATAAAATAATTACTATTTTTCTCAGAAACTACAGCACCTCAGTATGTAATATTTGAAGGGAAGCTTTTTACTATAATTATCTTTAAACCCTTTTACCCGTGTTAGTGTAAGTTTGATGTAAATCTGGGGACGACATTTTGAAAAAGTACCCGAATCCTTTAATGTGCCTACAAGTTTAAATCGGATTAAAGTTGTAGCTCACTGATCACTCAGCGGTGGCAGAAGTTTGCACAGGGATTGAACTTTGAAGTTTGCACCAAACAAGTAACAACACAAAAAACCAATATTGTTGCTCTTGTTAAATTATTTTTTAATAAAACTGTTCATTCATATTGTGTATGTACATCATTCTAAATCGCCTCCATGTTTAAATTGATTTAAAAAACCTTTCCCTACAGATGCCTAGACACTAGACAGATAGTATGTACTACATAATGTAGTGAGACACGTCTCCCTTTAATGCTAAAATGGCAAAGTCAAAGTGGGCAGTTGCTGTACTCCTTTCCAAAAAGGCTACCTCCGTATTTTGGTCAGCCTTGACAATGAATTGTCTAGGACATGTAGGACTAGGTTTTATAAAGCACTCATGATTGTGTGTACTGTTACCAAGGAGACAGCGTTATACTGGTTTCATCAATGGGTGAATGTAGGTCCAATAGCATTTGTGTCCCAGGTCATATTTACTTTAGACTCTGGACATCGGGAGTGTCAAGTGCTTGTCATACAGATTTATTTGCACTATAAATTTTGTACAAATATTATTTTGTAGGCCCTACTCGCAGTCAAACTTCCATTATACAGTGCACAGAGTTTGCAATTTCATAGACAGTATTTAGCTCAAGGAAGTAAGTACTTTGTTGTATTTTGTTGTAATATTACCTGTTTCAACCTCTATGTGTGTATTACAGAATATTTCTCTCAGTAAATAAAGAAACTTTAAGAAGTCTGAGTAAGCCACAATTACCCGGTATTCTATTCAGACAAAAACATTTTTCTCAGTTGTTGTAGAGGTGCATTGGAGAACCACTGCCATTGCTGAAAGAATGCAATGCTAAGAAATATTCTGATGTGTATTTCACACTCATAATTTTGTTTCTGTTTTTGTTTTTGTTTCCAGTTGTTACATGACATGCCTGTTACTATCACCATGCCTCGCCAACAAGCACCGATGGATCTCACCCATTTCATTCCTGATAAGATGAAAGAATGTGATCGCAAAATACGGGTAAGAACTTAAACGGAAGCGGAGGTTCAGAAAGTCATCCTTATTAATAAAATTTTGTTAAATTCTTTCTTAACAGTTGGGCCTACTTTATTATTTGTGTTCGTGGTTTGTGAAAACACTGCAAAACAACAACTAAAAACTGAAGTGTACAGAAGTGCCCCATTATTGGTGCACTTTGGAGAGTAAAATGCCCCATACCAACTGGCCTTAATTTCACTGTGCAGCAGAATCCTCTTTGCATTTCGCTGCATTAACTTATTTGTAACAGGGTGCCTAGAAAACTCCTACACATGTTGTTGGTATTAAAGCTAAACATAGGAACTGATCCAGACTAGAAATTAGAAGAACATCTGAAGTCAACATGGGTGATAGTCACATTTCATTTAAATGTAATTGGTTTACAAACTGATTTTTGGGGTTGAACAAAGAATTGACTAGAGTGGGATTCGAACCAACGACCTCCGGATTAACGTGCCGGCGCTCTACCAACTGAGCTATCTAGCCCTATGTTGGTGGTGTCCCTATTTTGTCAATATCTTTGTTCGGGGGTGCCAGTCAGAAGCCATACAACCGTTAACTGCCGTGTAGCCAGGGATCACACCTAAATTACGATACAACCTGGGAAGCGGCAGCTAGGGGATCACCTTAAGGGGATGCAACTTTTTGTTTCAGATATCAATATAAACCACAAGGTTTACAAACTATAATATTCAGGCTCGAAATTACACAGAGGCCATGGCCTTTGTTGCTCTGGTCTTGGCCTTGGTGCCCTTTTAGGTTTTGCATAGGAAGCACCCCTTTGCAAAATGGAAATGGCCTTGCCCCCTCAAAGATGAAATTCCAGGTCTGAATATTAATCCCCCACCTTTCCAAGCCTTAAATCTTGTATGCGGCATCTACACACTTTTTGTAGTCAAACTCTCAACTCTGTTTTTGTGATCTTACAGAAAAAAGATGAAAGAATCATTGCCCTGGAAACAGAAAATGCCATGCTGTATCTCAAACTGGCACAGGTAAGTGTGGTATGGGTAAAACAGGTGAACATATTCCATTGTAACCCCCTCAAAGAGGTGCCCTTTATATGCAAAAGAAGAACAAAGTATCTGATGGGATTATTACGGTGATCTATTTTAAAGAAGCATTTTTTTTAAACTAAAAGTTGTAATTTTTTTCTCAGAAAAAATCAAAAGTAAAAAAGATAAAACTAATGATAACAATTTTTGTACAGGAAAATCATACATAAAATAAAATCAACATGGAGAATGGATGTGATGTGTGTCTATATAGTTCTTGTGGATACCGTTGCTCATTCTTGGGAGGTCTTTGCTTATTCTTGGGATGTCTTTGCTTATTCTTAGGATTTCTGTGCTCATTCATTGATGTCTTTGCTCATTCCTTGGTACGTCTTTGTCATTCTTTGGATGTCTTTGCTCATTCTTGGTATGTCTTTTGCATTATTGGGATGTCTTTGCTTAATCTTCTCATTGTCTTTGTTTGTATCCCTGAGACAGCTTCAAGGTGAAGTAATCAGCAGTCGTGAGGCCATGGGTCATCTGAAACGTGTTATGGATGTTGAGGATGATACACAGCTGCGTGTTGGACGTGCCTGCTCTCAAATCTATCAGCAAGTGCAGGTACATTTACGGCACTTTAAGGCCACATTGTTTTAAAGGCCCTAGCCACTATTGGTAATTACTCAAAATAATTGGTAGCATTAAAACCTACTCGATAACAATCAATGGAGAGCTGTTGATAGTATAAAGCATTGTGAGAAACGGCTCCCTCTGAAGTAACATAGTTTTCGAGAAAGAAGTAACTTTCCACGAATTTTATTTTGAGACCAAGCAAAGGGCACCACTGCATTAAGTTCTCCTTATCAGAGTTTATCTGAACAACTTTCAGGTTAACTTTCTTACAGGTTGATTTTAATTGTAACCGCTGCCAAAACATAGGATTCGAACTGCCTCTAGCTACCGGGCAATCTCGGTAGTCTAGTTGGTAAGATACTGCTCTAGAATTGCAAGGGTCGTGGGTTAGAATCCCACCCGAGTAATATGCCTAGTGATATTTTTCACAGGACTCGGGAAAGCACTGAGTATACAGTGCATACTGGGGGGGAAAAAAACAAAATTAATATACCTCATTTCGTTTTTCTTCTTTCAGGACACTAAGCGTGACCTAAAGCAGCTACGTGAAGTTGTGAGGTCGATACCGAGTAAGATGACCTTTGACCTGACTGCGCTCCAAGACAAAGCAGCGTCTCTCAGTCAGTCGCTCATCACGGATAATTTGGAGTCGAAAGGTATGGATTAATGAAACGTTAAAACTTGATATTATTTTGATATCAGTTCTCAACAACTTTAGTTTTTGTAGTTGCCTGGATTGATAACAACAGGAAAGTTGTTGCTCTGAAAATTATTCCTCATCATCATTACAGTTGTGTCCTTGAGCAAGATGCTTACTGTAATGGCTTCTCTTCACCCAGGGGTATAAATTGGAGATTGTGGAGATCATGATAGCTGATATGTTTGCCTTAACCCAGTACATTCCAAATTCTCCACGCACAGGCAGGACTCCCCATAATGTCAAAAAAAGTTAATATCTCCACACTTTCTCTTTCATTTGAAACTGTAAAATTCACATTATTTCACCGCAAAATGCCCCTGTCAATATCATGTTATGATGTTATGTTTTTGGGATAGACCTGAGGGAGAGGCTGGAAGAGCTGGAGGAAGGAATCAAGACGGCTGAAGAGAGATTCACTAAGGAGAAAAAGAGAAGGAAACAGCTGCACAACACACTGGTGGTAAGTTAGGATGATTCTTGCACTGAAAGGTAAACGCATTCAAAAATTGCATCCAACAAAGTTCTAAAAAGTCAGGCCTCAAGTCAATAGTTAAATGCATCCATAGAAAATGCTGTGGTGCCCTGTGCTTTTGCTGTGGTGCCCTTTGCAAAGTTCCAATACAAATTAACATTAACAAATTAACAAATCAAGGCCTGAAAATCGCATCATTCGATAAAGTTGACTGGTACAGATTTCAAGCCATACTCGCATGTTATTCAACTTGATCACATAACCAGAAAGCTCCATTAAAGAATTTACAAGTTTGGCCACATTAATTTTAATGGATGAGCAGTTAATCTGCCTGGGGCTGTCAGCAGCCTTTACTGGTTTGTGCATGATCCCATTGAATCCACTGTTTGGCAAAGGATTTTGGCTGTGTCCAAGTTGGCGGCTACAGCTAGGGCTTCAGCTAGATTTCCATAGCCACAGTCGTAGCGGTATATGCCAGTTAGGATATGGCCTTACATGAAGATACTTAGTGTGAGTCTGTGAGTTGCCAGCCAGAGGAAAGCGCCCGATTCATACTTCCTGCGAATGCGAATACAATGCGGATTTGACGTGAATTTGCCACACAACTCTGTTTTCACAGCGATATTCACAAGAGAGTTGAGCGCAACTCAAACCCTGCAAATTATTCGTTGCGAATATGTGATGTCAACATTCGTATCGCATTCACATTCGCAGTATGAACAAGGCTAAAGGATATTTTATTTTGGTCTCTTTTGTTAATGTAGCTTCTCCCCTGTAACAGTTCCACATGTTATTTTGTGTGTATTTTGTGTTTGTTTTCTTGTAGGAACTACGAGGTAACATCAGAGTGCATTGTAGATCCAGACCAATCATGGCAAGAGACTCTAGGCAGGGCTCACAGTTGGAGCAGGTGGTTCATGTAATTGACGATGTGAGTACAGTATACAATTTTGATATAATTGCTGTAAAGCTCAACCACCACCAGCAGTCTAGCATTCTCCTGAAGACAAGCAGAGTATACTGTTTGAAACGTCGAGACAAAACCGGCTCTTCTTAGAGCCAACACTCACACAATAGAAATTTACATGGTTGTACCCACAAGTTTACTATTTATTTATAGTTTCTTCCTATTTCTCCACACCAGGCAAAAGCTTCAAACAATACCTAATTGCTGTTAAGTTGAAAAATAACAAATAATTTTCTGAGTCGACCTATTTAAATTCTGAGGAGGTTTTTGTGCTAAGCAAGTCTTTAAAATCAATCGATGAACACTTCAGTCCATGTCCAAAATTATTTGTCAAATATTATTTGGGATTTTACTCTTGCACTGAACTTTCCGAAGTCCTGCGGAAAAAGCTGAGGGCATATTTCTTGTCCAACAATCCCGTATTCTAGAGCAGGGTTTCATTTCATGGCCGGCTTACCATCAAATTGTGTGCTTACTGTGCACTTTCTTCTGTGGTAAACAGAGCCGTGAAATGGGCACATTATTTTAAGCAATAGGTCACTATGAACTTGCTCATCGACGGTTAGTTAGCATACTGTAATTGTGCAAAGTTATTTTGTAGTAGTGCAGTCTTTCTACATTAAAATAAGTTGCATTTGATCTAGTTCAAACATTGTGACAACCAAGCTGTCAATCAATCAATCAATCAGTCAATCAATCAATCAATCAATCAATCAATCAATCAATCAATCAATCAATCAATCAATCAAAAGAAATTAGTAAAGAGCCACAATCAAAAGTTTGCTCTAAGGTGCTGATGTATGGGCACAAACAGGAAAATTGTTATTGATGGTACACTTCCTGAAGCAGTCGAGCTTTCAGGAGTGTCTTGATTGTAATGTATGCAGTGAGGTGGTATCTCTGATGTATTGTGGAAGTTTGTTCCAGATTCTGGGTCCGTATACCGAAAATGATCATTCGGTAACAGAGACACAATGGGTTCTAGGCTCAACAATAAGTTTTGCATTATAATTGTTCAGGCCTGTATGCTTCATTCTTGAAAGGGCAAGGGCACCAAGGCGTTTCTCTTTGGCAAAGGGCACCCTTATGAGGAAATTGTAAATTTCTACTGGAGCATTTCAAGGGCACCAAGGCAATGGCAAGGGACAACGGAGGCAATCACCTCCGTTGCCTCCAGGCCTGCTTGTTGATGTGTACAATTTATGTATATTATTTTATTTACATTCTATTGTGGCAGGAAAACCTATCAGTCAAGTACAACAAACCAGGGTCTGGAGCCACCAACAAAATGTTTGAGTTTGAACAGTGAGTACAAACAAACAAAGACACAGCTTTGTTTACTTGTTCTTGTATACAAGTTACATGCAATACCTTAACATGATTTGATGCAAGGCACTCCTTAATGTTAAGAGCAATGTGGAAATGCCCCTATAAATAATGTTTTTTTTAAGATGACATTATTTCACAGATGAAGACATCTTATAGCAAGAGTACCAACTATAGATTCTGAAACTCACTTAGATTGATTAGTAACTACAACATTGCAATTGTATACAATGTTTTTCACATCTTTGTTTATCCTGTTCGACCTTTCTCGGTGCTTACTCCCCAAAGGACGTGCAATCTGATGTATTAGAGGTAGTATTTGAGCCGCACTCTAGCCAAACTGCCTAGTCTACAAGGATTAATTAAACAATACTTTTATTGTTATTCAACTTTTGTCCAAAATTGTATTTGTTGTCTTTCTCAGTGTTTACTCACCACAAGATGTCCAAAATTGTATTTGTTGTCTTTCTCAGTGTTTACTCGCCACAAGATGTCAAAAATTGTATTTGTTGTTTTTCTCAGTGTTTACTCGCCACAAGATGTCCAAAATTGTATTTGTGGTCTTTCTCAGTGTTTACTCGCCACAAGATGTCCAAAATTGTATTTGTTGTCTTTCTCAGTGTTTACTCGCCACAAGATGTCCAAAATTGTATTTGTTGTCTTTCTCAGTGTTTACTCGCCACAAGATGTCCAATCTGATGTATTTGAGGAAGTACAACCTTTGCTGACCTCACTTCTTGATGGGTGAGTATTTATTGCTTTGAATGTTGTTCTTTCGAGGTAGTTTCTATATTTATTTTTGTATATTTCACTTGCGGTGAACACCATTAATGTCTCTTCTTGTGGGGTAGATTATGTTCTTTTGAGAATTTTTCTTGCTATTTTGAGAAACATGTCTTGCTATATATATCAAGTTCTCAAAAGAACATATTCCAGCAATTAGATAAACACATGGGTGTTACCGCAAAC
The DNA here is from genome assembly GCF_032118995.1 of Asterias amurensis. Classification (NCBI taxonomy): domain Eukaryota; kingdom Metazoa; phylum Echinodermata; class Asteroidea; order Forcipulatida; family Asteriidae; genus Asterias; species Asterias amurensis. The sequence continues at coordinate 12,757,891 of NC_092661.1, forward strand.
CATACATTAATATCTTACCGTGCATAATGCCTCAAAACCCACATTTTTTCTTCAGTAGGCTCTATTCATTTCATAATGCTCCATATGGGTTTCATGCATATAAGCTTTCATTTTCTTCTTATTTTTAGTTATAATGTGTGTATCATGGCCTACGGACAGACGGGCAGTGGGAAGACATATACCATGCTTGGAGATAACTATACTGACCTGCATAAAGACATTGGTGAGGAGTTAGATATGCATCCATCAGATGGAGTCATACCCAGAGCTGCAGTGGAAATGTTCAAGTATGTACATTAAGGTGTCCCCAGGGTTCAATGTTTGGTCCATTAAAAAGGTGTGCATGTACATGTAGGAGTACCTATTTTTACACGCACAAGAGGTACCGCAGGGTTCTATAGTTTGCCCACATTACTGTTCTGGAGTCATATGATTATTATAAAAACAAGAAAGGTTTGTCCATAAGTAACTATTTTTACGTGTATTTGAGGTACCACAGGGTTCCATAGTTTGTCCACATTACTGTTCTAGAGTCTTTGTTAAGATTATATAACCAAAAAAAGGTTTTTATCCACGTATGAGTAACTGTTGACGTGCAAGAAGGTACCACAAGGTTCCGCAGTTTGCCCAAATTACTGTTCAGGAGTCATGTGTTGATAATATAAAGGTTTTTGAGTACATGAATGTTGTCAAAACAAATCTGTTGTGGTATGAGAAATACAATTTAAGAGATCGCAAGAGCAACACAACTGATTCCACTTAAATGTTTAGGGAGGAGTTGTGTTATAAATTTTTTTCAGAGATATACTGTACATGATATAGGACCAAATGACATTGTCTTTTGTCAAATTTATAAATATTACAGTTAGTTCCCCGAACGATGTGCAAGTTTTCGTTCTTCTGGAAAAATAAATGGATTGGTAGAGTGAAATTCAGAAATGTTTTTTTGTTGTGGTACATGTATCTGATTGCAGATTGATAGAAGACAAGCCAGCCAACAGTCACAGCCTTGAAGTGTCCGTTGTTGAGGTTTATAATAACGATATCCGGGACCTGTTAGAGCCCGACGCCGGTGTCGCCAAACTCAATCTTCGCACTGCTGATGACGGCTCAATGGAAATACCCTCACTGACACAAAGGTAAGACAATCGGTCATTGTGCCAATGTGCCATTGTGCATCCCCTTAGGGTGATTCCATAAGCCTTTTTGAGATATGGCGGACACAATGCTACAACACTATAAGGTTTGGGTAAAACTGTGTGTATACACCCCAACCAAACAGTACACTCCTATTACGTCCGCCATACCTCAAAAAGGCTTATATGGCTGCCGCTTCCCAGGTTTGTATTGTAAACTTGGTTGTGATCCCTGACTGCACAGCAGTTAACGGCTGTATTGAACTGGAGGTCTTTGGTTCAAATCCCGCTCTAGTAAATTTGTCTTTGTTCAAACCCAAATCATTTAAAATTTACCCGGTCAGTTTCCCTTGTGGTTTATGATTTGATACCAATTAATAAGATGGTGAGCAAACATATAAAATTTTCTCTGGTATAAGAAATCGTTGTGTCATACTGAGTTTATCTAAATAAGGAGTACACTGTAGTGTATACACCCTGAATTTTCAGTAGATCAGAAGGTCACAATCCCTCACAGAATGCCACATGTCATGACCGGGATTCGAACCCACACTCTGATGACTTAACCACCAGATCTTGAATTTGATGCTCTTAACTGCTCGGCTATGACATCCTACTGCATTTCATTCAGTCTATGCGGAGCATTGGATGATGGCCCTCCAAACACGTTGGTCCTTCATTGCTGTACGTAAGTCCCGGCTCAAGGTGTCCACATAGGTAGTTTGTGGTCTGCCTCGGGAACAGTGACCTTGAGTAGGGGCCCAAAGCACAAGCTTGCTCACTGCCAGCTCAGCATGTCTGAGACAGTGACCTGCTAGTCTCAGCCTTCTTGTCCTAATCTTGGTGCTAACTCTCGGTAGTCCACCGTAGAGCTCCAGGTTTGTGACATGCCTCTCCCAATGAATCTGTTTAACACAGCGAAGCATTCTTGCATAGCAGCCGTCCAGTCTCTTCTCTAGACGACTGTCCAGGACTCACATCCTACTGCAGCATATCTTAATTAATATATTTTTCTGTCCTCATTTCAGACAAGTGGAAAGTGCAGCTGAAGTTGTGGGGATCGTACAGCATGGAATGTTACATAGACATGAAGACGCCACATTCGTACACGCTCACTCCAGCCGATCCCATCTCATTGTAACACTGACCGTCACTACCTACCCAAGAGGGGCACCAACCACAACACCCAATGCATCCAGGAGTGCTTCACCAGTAGCTGAACTTCCATCACCAGGTAAAAAAAAAAACACCAGAAAAGCCTGATGAGAAGCAATCATATTTCTTAAAGAGCCATCAGATACCATTGATTTAGCCGAGTAGCGCATTTGTTGCACGAGGCTGTATACTCCCCAGGGAGCTGAGATGGTTTAATAAGGAGTGAATTAAGGCACAGTGACCAGGGGTAATAATTTGAAGCGCTTTGAGACACCCGTTCGGGAGTGAAAAAGCGCTATATAAAACTCAAATATTATATTAATATTATAATTATCAAAAGCTTTGCAGCTCTTTTCTTCCGGCTGCCGTTCAGTTAGACAATAGGCAGCTGGAATGGTGAGGTGTCAGCTGTGGTAACGTTTGGGTTGTAACCCCACTGTAGTTATCATACCTTTTTACTATTGTTGTATAGTGTAATTATTTTAGTAACTGCCCTTTTATCTTTCTAGGGTTTACTTTTTAACTTTCTATTTAGGCCTACTCTTTCTTTCTTGTACCATTTAACCCCTTTTTGTAACATTGGTATTTTATACTGGTTTGATTTTATAATGACCTAAAGATAAAAAGGAAAGATAATTAATGACCTTACATGAACCTTTAGTCTTTATATGTCTATATGTTATTAAACGTGTATAAATAAAACACCTACTGTAGGAAGTTTCCCATCCAGGAGTACGAGGCGTAACATGTCGATACCGGCTATCTCATTCCAAGCAATCTCATCTCTGAGTGGAACGCAGTCGCCAATCTCGTCAGCGAGTGGTACACCTGTTTTCTTCCCTTCTAGTCAGCCTGGTGTCGTTAAGACTAAACTGCAGCTGGTCGACCTGGCAGGAAGTGAATGCGTTGGTGAGTATCAACCATCAGACTGAATGGCTGATGAGAGGTCTATGTTATGTGAATTACCCATTAAAAGCAAAGCAGAGGTGCTTTAATGTAATTTACCCAGTCAGTTTTCCTTGTGATTTATTACTTGCTATTTAGTATGAAAAAGTCGCATCCCCACAATGGAAATCTTGACACACAATCCTAAAAAACACAGTTTATAGTCGTCACTGAGGCCTAGAAACTATGTTTTTTATGATCACGTCAAGATTTCCATCGTGTGACCGACTATAAACCGGCCTTTAAGGTGATCCCCTGGCTGCCGCTTTCCAGGTTGTGTTGTAAACTTGGGTGTCATCCCTGGCCTCCGGGCAGATTCTGACTGGCACCCCTGAACAAATATATTGACTAATTTAAATAGTGAGACTGCCAACATATGGCTCATTTGGTAGAACACCAGTACGTAAATCCAGAGGTTGATGGATCGAGTCACGCCCCAGTCGATGTCTCTTTGTTCAACCCCGAATTATTTCATCAAACTTACCCAGTCAGTTTCCCTTAATGGTTAATTACATGATCTTGATTATAAATGTATGAATTTGCTACAGGTATGTCTGGTGTGACAGGCGCTGCCTTACGAGAGACCTCCCACATCAATCGGAGTTTATCCGCTCTGTCTGATGTACTAGCTGCCTTGGCCGAGGGCAGGTCTCATGTACCGTACCGTAACAGTCGTCTCACGCATCTCCTGCAGGATTCCATTGGTGAGTCACGATTATTTGGACTTCATTTTAAGCACCAGCAGCCAAAGTAAAATAGTAGGCTAGAGGCCATTCATGTTACAATTCGACCTCATAAGTAGTAGCAGAGTTGTCAAACTAACTAGTCTTTTAGAACAACTTGGGGAGTTATTTATGAAAACGCTGATACAGCAAACCTCACTAGGCTGGGTCGCCACCATGCAAGTTTCAAATCTTATAGTTACTCAAATTAGTGAAACAAAAATACTGATATGGCGTTCGGCAGTCACTCTTCAAATTAATGGCATAGAAATCTTACTTGGTTAGAAGTATAGGAGCTGTCAATAGCAAATGGCATTTTGAAAATCATTTCACAACAAATGTAATGTGGTTATAAAAAATAGTAGCAGTCGCCCCCAAAAAATTTAATCTGAGAATTGTTTCTGTCAGATACATTTCTCAGATTTTGTTTTCCAATAATTGGTTATTCTTCCTGTTTTGACATAACCGCTCCTTATTTTTGGCGATATCTAAAAAATGAGGCTAGTTTTATTGGGTGCGTTCGTTAATAGCTTCCCTGGGTTGACCCCGGTCTGCCCCGGTACGTTTGAATAGCTTTTACGGGGCTCACCCGTGTCAGCCCCCAGTGCCCTGCTTGTGGAGTGGGTCACTTGGGGGTGACCTGAGGAGCATGCCGTCACCACGAGAGGGCGAGTGTGATCGTTTGTTTAGCTCTTGTCAGGGGCTCACCCGAGTGAGCACCACGGGGTAGACCCAGGCAAGCTAATCGAACGCACCCATTGTATACATTTACATTTGTATAGGATTAAAACAATCAAACGGTTTCAAAAACCCAAAGTATACTTTCCCTTATAACATGCAGGCGGTGATGCTAAACTCCTGGTACTCTGCTGTGTGTCACCGACGCAGGCTTTTGCCACAGAGACGCTGCAGTGCCTTGGATTTGGAACCAGGGCAAGACAGGTGCAGCGGGGACAAACTAAGAAACGCAATGCATCTGGAAATAGTAGCGCCACCGGTAGTAGTAACATTCACCCAAGTAAGTGCATTTTTTTCCTTTTTTTTCTTTAAGTTCTTTTGTTTTTATTGTTAATGATGTCAAGTTTTGATCATATTTGAAATTGAAGTGCTATTTTTAGATCAGTGAGTAGTCAATTGTAGGAATACTTAGGATCAGAAAATTTATATTTTGTTTCTAGTTTTTTGTATATTCACCCCTTGCATGGAACGCATCTGCGAATTACACGTCTACCATTTCCAGCAAGTTTGGAGTTGATTTTTTTCCGTACATTTTGACTCCCAAAATGGCAGACAGGATAGTTGTGTATAAAGTGTGCTTATTGCATCTCATTGGGCTCTTCTTTGTATCTCATTACAGAAGGGTTTAAATTTAGTTGTAACATTGTGACTTTCAAATTGTTCATGTTAGGTCAAGGAGGTGATATGTCGCCAATAGCTATCGCCAGAAACAGAGGCCATAGAGCGAGTATTGCAGTCAGTAAGTATCAACATTTCAGGCTAGAATAAATCCTTATTTCCACATAGGCTTTAAAAAGATATTTTTCAAACTGTACTGAATCTTCCCATGTTTTTCTTTGAGAGTGAAAGATGTTTAATACTTGAAATTGTTTAGCTTAACAGACATGAGGAATGTTATAGTTATTTGAGATGTTGCTTTACCAAGATGCCTATAAAAGGGGTTGAGCTTTATTCAGTGGTTCACTCACAAAATCGTCTGTAAAAATATGGTTTTACTAAAGTGACAAAAGTGTTAGTTTGGAACTTTTCAAGTTAATAGGCTTGTAAACAATGATGATTCTACCAAAGTATGGCTTTCGACTGTCACCCCGAACAAAGATGTTGACAAAATAGAGAGACCAACAACATAGGGCTGGATTACTCAGTTGTTTAGAGCGCTGGCATGGTACTCTGACGGTCACAGTAAGTTGCTGAACCAAAAATTATTGTAAAGTTTACCCATTCGTTTTTACTTGTGCTTTTACTTGCAAAATATTGAAGCAATATTCACAACTTTCAAATGTGATCCTTCATAAATGAGTAGTTGTTCGTGGAAGTTAACAACAGAAAAGTTCATGATGCTGGATCAGAGGTCAAGATTGAATAACGATGCTGGGTCAAGAGGTCAATATTGAATAATGAGTGTTTGTCCTGCAGCCTCTTCTGGATCCTTACTACCCGTCCCTCGACTCCTCAAGGAATCCCATATGAGACACAGAGGTGAAGATATCTGCTACTGAGAATAACTCAACTGCATTCGCACTAACAAGAAGTTATACTCACAGCACCCAGCACTTCTAATAATAATATAATAAACCATTCTTATGCAACGCATATCACCCACAGATATAGAATACGCAGGTTCTGGCATGGGGGCCGCCATGGCCTATCTCCCATGTTTATTTTCTGTGCTTTGCCGTCAGTATGTGACTTTTTGCCGTCAGCACGTGACATTTAGTGCGTCAAAGGCCTATCTTCCGTGTTTATTTTCGCGCTTAACCTTTTGAACATGAATTTTTTACCGCGTCCATGGCGAACCAAAACTTGTTCTACAAAGGCAATGGCGCGTATGTACGCGCGGCGGATCTATAATTCTATATCTATGATATCACCATAAGGTCCCTACGTGCTCAGTTTTAGAGCTACACGTACGTGTTGAAGTATGAGACTGATTCTTTTACAAAGGTGCTGAGGCGCAACATGCAGCCAATCAAAAGGAACACCGGTGCGAACCCCTTCTCTTACACAATAAGTGCACTGGGTTCTTTTACATGCATTCACAACACATGGGACCTTTCGGCTTTATGTCCCATCCGAAGGGACAAAGCAATATTGGTAAAGTGTCTTGCTTAAGGACACGTGTCACGACCGAGACTCAAACCCACACTCTGCTGGATCAGAAACACCATAGTTCGGTGCTAAGCTGCAACACGCCACAATTAGTTTTTCTATAAAGATGCAAATGAATTTTTTAAAGTAACTTTAGCGTTTGGAGATCTCGTGGTGTTGTTGTCATTCATTCCAGAAAATATACAGCCATCATTTGCACAAATAAGAAGTTATACCCACAGCACCCAGCGCTAATAGTTTGTCTTTATAGAAATTGCAGTTGGAAGTAACTTTAGCGCATCTTGATCTCTTTGTTTTGTTCAATGCCATTTGTTGCAGATACAGCATTTGCACTAATGAGAATTATTTATCATAGCACTAATCACAAATAGTGACAATCATAGAACTTCTTAGAAGTTGATGTTGCCTTATTTGAATAACTTTACCATTTAAAGAATTGTTAATCATAGCACTAATCACAAATAGTGACAATCATAGAACTTCTTAGAAGTTGATGTTGCCTTATTTGAATAACTTTACCATTTCAATTTACTGTTTTAATCTGTTGCTAAGGGGGTCCAACTAACATACGGCTGTTGATTTCTAGCCTGCAAGAAAGACTCTGCTAGAGTCGAAACGTCAGGCTATTAACTTTTAAAATAGTTACCACATTACAAATAGCTGAAGTCATAATACCCCTTTGCAGATTACACCATATTAGTTAATAATCCATTAATTTTGAATTGTGGTTCTAACATCTCATGAGTTATACCGCCATTATTTGCACAAGAATTTTAGTTTATAGATCCATCCAGCACAAATAGTTTTTATGGTGGCATCAAACTACTTTTGCAATTTATACGGATAGGAAGGTGGAGATCAAATTCGTTTTCTACGACTGTGTAGAACACCAGCACTTTGCAAATCAAACATAAGTTTTATACACAAACCATCCATCATTAATGAATACTGCTCACCCAAACACCAAAGTTAACATTTTCATGGTATGACATTTTTACCCATATTTAAACTCGCACCTCATCAGAAGGAAGTGTATGAAATCTAGTTTAAGAATTGGCGGAACAAAGACGCATGGCAAAACATTTTTTTTAAAGGGGGTGGGGAGGGGTGACCCCATTTTGGTGACAAAACTCAGTACCATATCACTGACTCAGGGGTCGATTTCACAAAGAGTTAGGAGATATTCAAAACTTACTGCTAGTCTTAAAGGCAGTGGACACTATTGGTAATTACTCAAAATAATTATTAGCATAAAACCTTTCTTGGTGACAAGTAATAGGGAGAGGTTGATTGTATAAAACATTGTGAGAAACGGCACCCTCTGAAGTGCCATAGTTTCCGAGAAAGAAGTAATTTGATTTTGAGACCTCAGATTTAGAACTTGAGGTCTCGAAATCAACCATCTAAACGCACACACCTTCGTGTGACAAGGGTGTTTTTTCTTTCATTCATATCTCGCAAGTTCGATGACCGATTGAGCTCAAATTTTCACAGGTTTGTTATTTTATGCATATGTTGAGATGAAGGCAAGCTAGTCTTTGACAATTACCAATGGTGTCCACTGCCTTTAAGTTAGGATGAGTAACTCTTCCTAACTCAAGATAAAATACTAGTCTTAAACTCTTTGTGAAATTCACCCTTGCTCTAACAAGTTGCACTAAATGTAAAGTACAAGTTAAATGTAAAGTACAAGTTAACAATCTGATGAGCTTGCACTTTAGACACAAAGTAATACATGTAAACTAAAACTACAACTTCTGCTTTCTCTGCTATCATAGCTCATTGATGACACTTGTTTTGTTTTGTTTCTTACCCAAGGGAGTGTGCCAAATCTAGAGACTCAACTTGCTCAATTTAATGCTGGTCGCCGATCACCAAGACCTGCACGTCCTGCTATCAACAGGAGTGACAGCTATCATAAATGAGCCGGAACTACAGATCAAAGCTACTTCAAATCCAAAGCTGTGTTAAGATCAAGGTGAATGATGGTCACTTGTGCACCAACCAAGGCTGTGCATGCAAAGTAGTGACCACAAAAGTTGACTGGTAGCAATAAAAATGGCTCCAACAATGATGTCGTACATGCTATGCCGATCCCCATTTAATTTTGTCAGCCAGTTAACAGCCGGGTCAACAACCGGGTCCCCAGCCTGTTTAAAAAAAAAACCAGCCTCATAAAGGACTATGATGCCACTATTAAACGAGGCTACATGTACTTGTAGACCAAAGGTACATGTACATGTACTGCAGCGTAAAAGCCCTTTCAAGACTTTGGTCGTATCTGAATTGGAGGCTATTGCTACGGCCGGATCGCCGCATCGTCATGCATCGGAGTATAAGACGCCCTTAACAACACCCCTGACAACGGTCCAATTCAAAATATAGCCTGTTGCCATGGTTACAGCCCATTTTTTCCCGTTTTAGGCCAGTTTTGGGGTCTGCAAAAATTGTTTTTCAGCTCATATTTAAAGCTCTACCTGTTGTGACAGTATTAATTGCCTCAAAACTACTAGACTTGTTTCCCTCAAACGTGAAAAATGCCCTTTGACATAATGATGTCCAAGGTCAAAAAAAGAAGATTTTTCTTTTACTTCGTGGATGGTAGGGACTTGGTGTCAAAATAAACAAAATCGACATTTAAAATCATAATACACTGTATAATACATTGCCATGATAACGGCTCGTTTTGTATTTAGGCCATTTTAGGCCATTTTGAAGGAGTAGTTTGTGCAGCTATTTTTGAATGTGTAGTTGGTGCAGCCATTCTTGAATGTGTAGTTGGGGAGTCATTATTGAACGTGTAGTTGGGGGAGCCTTTCACATCTTTAGTCAGGATACAATGATGGAAAATTTTGAATTTGCATTTATACCATAGGTCCTTTTGATTGGTAAGTTGTTTGCAACAGCTTATTCTAATTGTTGTATATATTGAGGGTCAGTACTACAGTGTGTAAATACTTAACCTGTAGTAAGATGTACATTGTATGCAAATACAAATAAGGAGTTTGATTAAAATTAGTCAAATAAAACATCAAAACATAAATATTTGTTTTATCTTCATTTCAAATGTAGAAAGTTAGCTGTCAACACGAAGCAGTTGATTTTAAAATGAGGAGTTACTACCCCCACCCTTTTTAACATTGTACAGTTAAAGTACATGTAGGGTCATGGTTCCTAATACTCACTTAAAGGCAGTGGACACTATTGGTAATTACTCAAAATAGTTATCATAAAACCTTTCTTGATTACGAGTAATGGGGAGAGGTTGATAGTATAAAACTTTGTGAGAAGCAGCGCCATCAAGTGACGTAGTTTTCGAGAAAGAAGTAATTTTTCACGAATTTGATTTCGAGATCTCAAGTTTAGAGTTTGAGGTCTCGAAATCAAGCATCTGAGAGCCAAAACTTCATGTGAAAATGGTGTTTTTTTCTTTCATTATTATCTAGCAACTTCGACGAGCGATTGAGCTCAAATTTTCACAGGTTTGTTATTTTATGCATATAATGTTGAGATACACCAACTGCAAAGACTAATCTTTGACAATTACCAATTGTGTCCACCGTCTTTAAATAAGAACACAAAGAACTCAAATTTACCTTTGAATCAAAACCGACATTTATTGCTGGATAAACTTGCATATTCTTGGGCAGTTTTTCACCTATGTATATTAACCAAATCAACCACCACAAGTACACAATAATGTCAAACACAAAAGGCACAGATTTGAAACTTACAACAAAGTACGTATTTTACAATTCAAATCTTTACAAACCAAGACAGTGAAATTTTGAAAGGAATTTTCTACACTAAGGATTGTCTAAAAAAACTATCTTGGGCCACTACATTATCTAACATTCTTCACTTGGGCTGTGTATAAATCGTGCGTGGCTCTTTGTCAATATGTTATGTCGGAGGTTACAATTGATCTTGGCCCAATATCGTGGCTCTGCTTATACCGTAAGCACAGAATCTGCGCTAAGGGAAGCAGGGAATTCTGTGCTTACGGCAAGCGTATTTCACGAGTTAGTAGCGAATTTTGGCTTCTGCGCATGCGTACTCCACGCTTCTAGGCATTCTATACTAACATGGCTAGCGCAGAAATTTGGCGCTTGCATCATAAGCATGGCGTGATCGTAAGCGCAGAATTCGGTGGTAAGCAGAGCCATGAAATTGGGCCCGGTATAATCAGGGCTGTTTTCCACTTGGACTACATGCCCAAGCCAGCCATTTTAGCACCAGGCCAGTAAACTCGGGACTGGACAAGTACAGTGGTCTTGTGATTTTCAATTGAATAATAATACCTTGATACTGTGTAATATCTTTAGTTTAAGGAAGGCCTTTCAAATTATGTGTTGAACATCAAAGATTTCTTACACAAGACAAAAGACCGAGCTAACTCTTTCTCTTTTATTTATCTTGTAAAATAAGCTCTAAAAATGGTTCGGTAAAATGTTTTGAGTCGTGGTCTTGTGGAATTTTACCCCAAATTCGAGCCTTGAAAATGAAGCTCTCTTTGTCCTAAAAACTGTATCTTCTAAATTGTATTTGTTTTACTTACAGTACATTATCTTGACTAACTACCAAATTATCTACCATTAGAAAATATTGTTTCACAATTTCAAGATAAAACATCAAAAAAACACAGTTGAAATAATGACATTTGATTAATATGTACTATTACAATTACATCACAAAATGTACAATCAAAATTCATTGTCTAAAATATTCAAGAACGAAATGGCATCATAATTTCAACTACACACTTGGGCTAAATTGTACTATTTGTTACACAATACAGCATCGTTAGGGAGTGAAAGATGTTCTGCTTTCGTTGTGGTGGGAAAACTCCAATAGGGAAAGGCCATGCTTATCAGGTAGATCCTGAAAACCTAAACCATATATGCAAGGCTCAAGGTGGGATTCAAACCAGGGTCCACAGAAGTAAAAGGCAGGTTAAGAAACCACTTAGCCAGTCTGCTATAGCAAAACGCCATTCCTCAACAGAAATCTGATCGGTTTCGTGTCGAACCATATCCACACAAAATGTCATTCCTGAACAGAGAAGTAAAGTTTTAGTGTATTTTGAAAATTATTTGTCAATTCCTCTCATTAAAACCTACATTTGGCTAAAAAATAAAAATGCAGTAAGTGTGGATTTAATGTAGGATTCATTCGTCCCATAAATTTTTCTGCAATGTTCTTATTAAATTCAGGATGACATTTTGAAAAAATTCTTCCAACGCATCTAACCTTCTTCTATGCAATCAACTTTTTACTTTGTTTGATTTAAAGTACTTTAAATATAATGGGATCAATTTAACAATATTCATTGCACAAAGAAAACGTATTTCCTTACAAAATATTTCAATTTCATCATATTTGTCTGGCAGAAAGATGACGAAGTGTGCCCCTGGCAAAATGTTAGCAAATAATCCGAACCCCTTCAAAATCCTCATTATGAAGATGTCTGATTGTGGTTGATTGCGGACAGTATGCCCAAATAAACTACCATTAATTAACGGAATTATAACTTATATTCAATTTTACTGATTCACAACTTTTTAAAAGATTATTGGCAGTTTCTTTAGACGGGATACATGTAAATATGTTAAGTCATTCCATTTTGTGCAATTGCATTCAAGGAGCAGCTCTGTACTTTTGTACAAGCTTTTCTTGCAAACAATTTATTTCAAAAGAAAATGAGTTAGTGGTAAATACTCTGCATATTAATCCACAAATTTGACTTGGTGAAAAGCACTGCAGCTGTGGATAGCAACAAACTATTTTGAGAAAGGATTCCCTTCAACGTAGATCTTGTTAAATATATTGTGACATCTTTTTGCTTTTCTCAGCAAGTAGACACTGTATTCTTAAGCTGAAACTTTCACATGTTGCATTTATGATTTAGTTTATCTTTCTTTTATAATAATTGCGCTTATATAAATCAGCATTCCGGTTTCAAATCTATGATCCTACCTTCAAATAAATTATATAAAGCCCCATCTGGCAGAGGTAGATTTGACTACAAGTGATTGGTCTTGCAGCCGATAGTTAAAGATTAAAATCTCATTTGGAAACAGAAAAAAAAGGAAAGATGTTTGTCTTCCAGAGCCAATCAGGCTGGGGAAAGAGATTCAAATGAAAGAAATAAAACAGACAATCAAGAGATGCTGATATGACTGTAACAGGAACTTTTTAGTAAGAAAGAATCAGTTATCTTTCTTTGCTTTCTTTTTCTGTTTCTTAGTCTTTGGTTTTTCTTGCACATTCTTGACCTCGTCATTCTTCTCAACCAACACCTCCTTCTTGTGTCCCTCGCCGGCTTCATCTGTCTTCGCTGAACTTTTCTTTGTTGCTTTCTCCTCTTCCTGTGTGTCCTTATCGACAAACTTTGTGAAAACCATTTGAACGACAACCATCAACGACGTGGCAATGAGAGTGGCTGCCCTTGGAAACGGATCACCGAGGATGACGTGGGTATGAATCATAAAGGCGGAGGCGAGGAGGACAAATAGTTGAGATGCTTGTAACGTGAATCTGCCGGAGAGGAGGACCATTCCTGCTCCTCCGGCAATCTCCATCCCTCCTATGAAGTTGCGGTAATCTGAGGCCTTGAATTTCTTGTCCAAGTATGTACGCAGCGGAGCAACCCTTGCATAGTTGACAAAATGCTTTTTCTGTAGAGAGTTAAAAATGAAAAAATAAAAATAATTAAGCTGGTGTACCATTTGTGCAACTGCAAAAATTCAGACATGAACTCTAACTGTCCCGAATGCCCTATATAATAACTATAGGCCTAGCCATTTTAGGCTTTATAAGGACAATTTTTTTATTTTATTTGTCCGATCAGTCAACTATTTTGTTTGCCTAGCTCATCCTAGCTAAAGCGGTAATTTAAACTACATTGTAAATAATAGAGAAAGGACCCACACTCTCCACTGAGGGTCCTTTCTCTATTAAGATCAAACAGTAAACACAACAATGGAATGGCAGCGAAACGAAGACCTACAGTACAATGTATTTTGTCATTGATTTGTTAGGTCAGTCATGGAGAAGATTTTATTAATTAAAATTCCAGTAGATTAGCAAGGTATGTTATTAATAATGATGGTTTTAAATCTAACAAACACCATTGAGGAAGTAAACACTAGGCAAAAATCAACAGACATTATTATTATACTATAATTTTAAACAAACAAATTGACAATAATGAATAAACAATATCAAAGACAATAGCATTTTTACCATCTGCAAATGTAAATCTGCATTCAATTTTGGATTGATCTTTCCGAAGCCGTTGTAGACAAAGAAAAGTCCGAGAACTGTGGCGATAAACTTCATCGTATGCCTTGCCATTTTCTCTCTTTATGTCGTGGATTATTTCAGAAAAATGCAGAACCAAAGAGAACGAAAATTGACGAAATTACCGACTTGTTTTGCCGGCTGCTTCCGCGATGCTGCGAAACCTTTAGCAGACAAGGGAAGTGTAAATAATAAATTATGACCTTTGACCCGAGAAACCATGTGCGTAAAGCTCGCTTCACTCGTTCTCAGTGGTACCACGAAACAAGTTGCATGTAAAATACACACGGTCTCGATGAGTTGATGATGCTGTTTGAGAACGATCGCATCACTCGCCTGCAGCAGCGGCGTGTGCGTACAAAAACCGACTCATAAATTCCACCAATATTTCGATTAAGGAGAGCGCATTATTTGAGTATTTTGTATAAGGCAGTATTTGTAAGTATTTTTCCTTTGGTATTGAATTATATTAAACAATGTTATAATTTAATTATGTTTATAATCGAGATTCAAATATGGTGACCAGTTTCCGGACTAACGTTAGAGATAGGCCATGCGTTCGAATGTGCAGTGCACTATTCCATTTAGTGTATGTCAGACCATCATGGTCAGACCAGACAACTCGTCCGTTGGACAACTCGACCGTTCGGACAACCCGACGGTTCAGACAATTCGAATTTGAGACAACAAACAAGACGGATGGCCAAGACATGTTGACGGTTGACTTGATCATCAAGTTGATGAACGTTCTACCATCCGACCTCCGTATGATGAATATGATGATCTGATTCTGATGTCCAGATGTCATGTATTGTAATGTTAGTCGTGACTGACACTGTGGCAGTGAAATACACGAATTGACTGTGTAAATCCTGCATTTCTAGCAAATATTTTGTTCTCTTTGGCTGGATGCACAACCTGGAGAGTGGCACTCTGGCATTTAGACAGATCTAGTTGCAATAACGTAACCCTCCTGCCGATGGCGAAGCCGGAGGGTTACGAATACGACCCATGCTCATAACAAACAGGGCGAAATGGTCTAGTCCACAGATTTGCTCAATTTTTACCACTTTCAAAAATCATGACACTAATTTCCCAGGTTCTATTTTGAACCTGTTGCATCGCCATTTTGTGACGCTTTATTTTTTTGGTCACCAAGTGCTGAACCGCAGGTACCAGCCAATAGACTGTGCAAGTCTCGCGCGGATTTGAACTTCCGGGACCATTGTGGTCCCAACCTTATGGAGTTTTACGTTGGGGAGATTTTGTTTCGTCCATTACTTTAGTTTAATGTAGTTTACGACCATAAAAATGACATATGTTGTTAAAAATGTAATACTATTTAAACTTGACCTCAGGTCAGGTTACTTGGTAAAAATTAAGAATTTGTGCCCATCTCCGATCACGAAACTTACGCAGACGCTTGTTTTGGTCGCGCGTGTGAAAAGCCTCTTCATTGGTCGTTTAGGCGTCGGCTTCGGTCGGCTTCCTCTTTAAACTGCGTCACGCGTTTATCTAACGCCCTTGCGACCATCGTGCGTCCGCGTATAAACCAGCTTTTAGTAGTTTCACATTCGGGCGTACATTTACAAAAGGGGTTTCACAAAATTTAAGATCAAACAAACATCCTTGTCCCAGAGTTTTACTTTTGTCAATAAATAGACTTTAACCGATAATTGTGTATTTGTTTAAAAAGCTAAAACTAATTTCAGCAAGCTGTATAGGGTATTTTTGTTGTTCAGATTCGGCATTAAGAATCAATTAAAGCAAAGATTTAATTCATAAAAAAATAAAGTTCTTCAGTTGTCGTGTTTTCTCGCTCCGGTGCGCGCAAGACTTGCACAGTCTATTGGATTGACGAACTGCTGAGCCGCGGCCGAGTTGGACTAAACCATTCTGTAAAAGGGTTGTTACAAGGCAGTGCGGCAGTGCGTGTGCGCTATATGAGTGAACAGCGGGCATAGTAACTGGACAACTAAAGCCATTGCGAAAATAATCTGACACGTACCCTGCCCAGAAAACTCGTTAAAGACATTATATTGTTTTGCAGTTTTACATGTTATATTTTATACAGTTCAAGTCAATCGTAAAAGTGTAGTTTTGGTTTGTGAGCAGTTGTCAACAGCTACAATTCTATTTAAAGGCAATAGACACTATTGGTAATTGTCAAAGATAAGTCTTCACAGTTGGGTGCATCTCAACATATGCATAAAATAACAAACCTGTGAAAATTTGAGCTCAATCGGTCATCAAACTTGCGAGATAATAATGAAAGAAAAAACACACTTGTGACACGAAGTTGTGTGCTTTCAGATGCTTGACTTCGAGACCTCAAATTCTAAACTTGAGGTCTCGAAATCAAATTCGTGGAAAATTACTTCTTTCGCGAAAACTACATTACTTCAGAGGGAGCTGCTTCTCACAATGTTTTATACTATCAACCTCTCCCCAGTACTCGTAATCAAGTAAGGTTTTATGACAATAATTATTTTGAGTAATTACCAATAGTGTCCACTGCCTTTAACTGCTCAGCTACATCAATCATTATTAACAGTTCTCAATTTGTTTTCTTCTGCAGGAAGGCTCTAGAGTCCTGGCTACAGTGAACCACATTACTCAATATTGAAAACCCTTTTTGTGGATGTCAACAAAAACCCAACCATGGGGTTAACGAAGCAATACCTGCGCTATGCATCCAGCGCTACCTTTGGCATAGTAGGCACTCAGAAAGCTAATGTGTTATTTGTCGAGCTCCGTGGCATCAAGGGGAAGTATGTTGCTGCTGCAGCTTGTGAGCATGTCTTCATTTGGGATCTACGTAAATCTGAAAAGGTAAAGTAAAAGAAGATCAGAAAAGCCTGTTCATAAAGCCTGTTCACGTCACATTGCTGTTTTCGCAGCGAATGTTTCGCAGGAGTCAAACACAGTTCAACTGTTGTGAATTATTCTCGGCAAGTTTGTGACGTCAACATTTGTTTCACAATCAAATTCGCAGGAAGTATCAACCGGACTTAAGAGCAAGTGGATCTGAGTATTGTTTCTTTTTGCAATGTTTTAAATAAGCGAATAAAAGGGTAGCGACAAGTTCTTGAACTGCCGTTTAAAGCCGACAGGGTTGGGCCGTGCGATAAAGGCCCTAGCCGAAAAGATGCATAAAACCTGTTAATGATTGATGTCCGTATCTTGTAGATGATGGTTCTCCATGGAGACAAGTCCTCAGAAGTGTCAATCCTGGCCAAGAGTCCTCAAGGCCAGACCTTGGCTGTCGGCTATGCTGACGGAACGGTCAAGCTCTTCAGCCTTGTCACCGGTGAAATGACCGTCACCTTCAGCGGACACAAATCGGCCGTAACAGCTCTAGGTTTTGATAAGGATGGATTGAGACTAGCATCTGGTTCCAAAGTGAGTACTGGGTTTTTTCTTCTTCTGATCCAGAATGTTTTGCTTAATAATCTAGTGTTTCAATGCGAAAGGTCTGAGCTCTTAACCTGTACCTGACCCAAAGATGATCTTTGAAGTTAAACCTTGAGCTCGACCAATCCCATACAAAATCAAACAGCACATTTTTTTCATTGGCACATGGGGACTCCTCAGCTAAAATGGGCAGAATGATTGGCTTGAAATTTGACACAGATAAAACATACATTTAAGTACCCAATTTCTTAAATCGGGTAAAAAGTTCAGCCCTGTATGCTTCATTTTTGAAAGGGCAAGGGCACCAAGGCATTTTCTCTTTGGTAAGGGGCACCCTATGAGGAAATTGTAGTTTTCTACAGGAGCGTTTCAAGGGGATGAAGGCATTAACCGGGGAGCATGGAGGCAATCACCTTTTTTGCCTCTGTGAAGTATCAGGACTGAAAGTTGTTTTACTTTCTCTGACCATTTTATTTTTTTTTCTTGCTGTGGCCGAATTTGCCCCCTGTGATGTATATAGTTTTGTTTGATTCTGTTGGACAGACCTCTGCAATGGTAAATTCATTAGGATTTACATGAGATCAGGCAAACCACTAGATTGAAAAACAAGATTGTAGGCCTATGGTGTTGAAGTTTGTTACATTTTGTTGGCTGTAGGTTTGAGGATAAATGGCAGTAAATCATTCGAAGTATAAAGTGGTATAAGATAAATTTGTACATTCCATTGAAGCAGGCCCTAGCTTTAGAGTTTGGGCGGACTTCCATGAAGCAAATTTTTGTCTTTTTCTTGTCGATGAATTTTAGGACACGGATGTCATTGTGTGGGATGTGGTGAATGAGAGTGGTCTGTATCGACTCAAAGGCCACAAAGGTGTCGTCACTCAGTGTCACTTCATGCAGAAACACAACATCCTCATTACAAGGTTGGTTAACGTTCAGTGGCTTGTCAAGGCACATCTTGTTAAGAGCACATGACTCTCAAACTGTGGTGTTTCTGATCAGCAGAGTGTGGGTTCGAGTCCTGGGCCCAGTTTTGTATGGCCCTGCTTATGGAAGCAGGGAATTCCACGCATACGTCAAGCATGTCAAGGGTTACACCCATGGGTCAGCAGGAAGTTTTTAGTAGAGCGCTGGCACATTCATCAGGAGTCGCAGATTGAAAACCTGCTGTAGTATAATGAATTTTTTCTTTGATCAACCCCAAGTTAATAAAAATTCACTGAATTGCTTTGTTTCAGCTCTAAGGACACATTTGTCAAATTCTGGGATATCGACACTCAGCACTGCTTCAAGACCCTTATTGGACACAGGACAGAAGTAAGTTTTTGTCAATTTTTTTTTCCACAGTAGCTCAAATGCTTGAAACAGTATAATTGACAGTTTTTGAAATATATTATGGGGGAGATAATGCTCTACTCACAAGGGCTATCAACCCAAATCAACTTTCACCAGGGACATTTTGTCACCTACTCCTGGTGCCCAAACAGGGTGAACCCCTCCACAGTCCATGAGGATGTAGTCATGGATCCATGAGTCATGGTTGGTAGAGCTGAACGCACTACCTTCTTAACTTTTACAAAGCATTTATGGTTGAGTGCCTTGCTCAAGGGCACAAGTGTCATGACTGGGACTCGAACCAACACTCTGCTGCTAACAACACCAGAGCTTGGTTTCGGTGAACTAGACCGCTCAGCCAAGAAATGCCACACCGTTAAAATGCTGGAAGAGCATTACCATGATCTGTTTTTGACATCAGGTTTGTATAAACTTGATGTTGCTGTTTTGCAGGTGTGGGATTTTGTGATAATTGGAGATGACCATCGACTGGTGACAGGTGCAGGAGACAGTGAGCTGAGAGTCTGGGACATCGCATTTCAAGATGAGGTAAGAAAATGGTGAAGTATTAGCTGCAGAACTTTGATGAGGTCACACCGTACTTTTACATCAGATACGCGAATTTGTCAGGATTTCTCCTGATTTCAGGATTTTCTCTTGATTCTTCAAAAATGTTCCTGAAAGAAGTAAAGCAATCACCAAAGGGAAAACGGAATGGTAAAGAATAAGGGGGAACACCCAACTAACAAGCCTTATATTGACAGGAGTTTTCACATCAAATCTCATCCCTATTAACCCAAAGAACCTCCTTGAAATTTGTTTAAAATAAGTAAAGAAGTCACTAAAGGAGGATAGAAATACGCCACACTTTGTCCAAACCTTTAGTTATGTATTTCTAGTGATTCACAAAGACTTCCTGAATTGTAACATCTGAGAGGTTCCGGAAATTCTACTCTCTGATCTACATGTACTTTTTCAGTGCTAAGGATATTGTTCCTAGATGCTCCCTGAAAACTTGTTATTTTGATTTCTTGCTAATAGACTGAAGATGGGGCTGAGGTACCGGCCAAGAAGCCTAGACTGTCAACCATTATTGGTGATGATGAGGAGGAAGACATCGAAGACGATGATGACACGGTATGTACACATTGTCCAAGATATGGGTATTTTTTTCACTAGTAGGACAATCAGTTACATAACCTCTCCAGGATCTGGTGGACAAATTTCATTTTCATTTATTGATTCTGGTTGTGAAGCCAATGACTTTCAGAAAATCCAAATAAATCATTGTACTAGCCAATGAAGTGAAGACAATGAAGAGGAGACAATGAGGTCAATTTAAGTTTATGTGGGATGAAAAAACTCCAGAGAATTATTCCAGGGAAGATATCTGCGTCAGGTAGGGACTGAGAGCCCAATACACATAGTGCCCCTGGTGTGATTTGAACCGGGTCCAAGAGGTGGGATGCAAGGCAAGATGCCACTCTGCCAACCTGACCACCCACAATTTGAAAATCTCACTGATTGTGGAAACTTTGAACCTATTGTGTTTTTTATATCTCTCTGATTGTTGTTCAAAATATCCCTGATTGCAAGATGAAAATGTTGACGACCCTGTCATGACCATGTTCATTTACTTCTGCACAGAGTATACTTACTTGCCATTGTGTAGGATCCATCATGCGTAAAGGGAGTCAACGAGTGGTGTCTCTCTCCACTGACTGCACAGGAAGGGTGCTATCTTGTCACGTAAGTTACATTCATAAATACCTCAGGACAGTTTCGCTATTATTCTCTATATTTTTATATTGTTGTATAGACATATGGCCTGTCGGCGTATATATGTTTTTTATTCTTAAATCCTTGTGCGTGTATCTTGTGCTATTTTTGTATCTGCCTGTTGTTTCATTTTCACATTTGGTGTGTTTTTTCTTCTTTTGAAGATCAATAAAGTTTTCTTATGTCTTATGTCTTATGTCTTCACTGAAGCTACTATTACTAATCAAAGAAAAAAATTCCCCTTAATTTTCCAACAGGGGGCAGATCGTAGGTTAGAGGTTTTCCTTGTACTTACTGAGGATGAGCGTACAAAGCTGCTCAACAAAAAGCAAAGGAAAGCTAGAAAGAAAATCAGGTAAGAAAACACTCTAGAAACAACTATTGGGAAGCACTGAAGGAATAAGCCTTCAACTTCAGTAGTTATTATATACCTAAGCCTACATCCGTATGGACTGTAAAAGGGGTAACCCTGTTTCAGCCCTAGGAGTAGGTGGCACAGGCCACTGGACAAAAATAATCGAGCCCACACCTTGAAGTGGCCTTCAGGCCTTGTGTGTCTGGCGACTTGCATAAAAAAAAATCTGGTTTCTTTTACAAACTTAGTCTTGGTTTGATGAGATTGATTAATATAAAAGGAATTAGAATCATTGGTTTTTAAAAACAAGCACATTGATTACAAACGACATTTTCTAAAGTCATCTGCAGGAAGATATACTTGTGTGAAACCTTTTTTTAAATCCCTGTTTGTGTGTTGTGTTTTCGTTTAGCCTTTCGAGAAAGACTCTGCTAGTCTCAAAACAACAGGGCCCAATTTCATGGCTCTGCTTTACCGTAAGCACAGAATCGGCGCTTACGGAAGCAGGGAATTCTGTGCTTACGGCAAGCCTAATTTCACTGGTTAGCGGCGAATTTTGGCGTCTGCGCTTGCGTACTCCACGCTACTAGTCATTCTACGCTTACAAGGCTAGCGCAGAAATTCGACGGTAAGCAGAGCCATGAAATTGGGCCCTGGACACTTACTATTATTTTGCTTTTATAACATAGTTCTGTTTGGTTGGTATGCAATTTGCGACAGCCATTTTTATTTTAAAATTTTTAATCCCAACGCTTGTAATATGACCTAATGATCGAATCAAATTTGTTGACGATCTTAGGGAGAAGGAAACTCAAGGTGAAGAAGAAGAAGAGAAGATTCTTGAATCTTTAGCTGTCAAAGATGAAATCCAAACTTGCTGCATCTTGGAGGCTTCTAGTAAAATAAGGTAATGGCTGCAGGGACAACTGACTGATTGCACATTGTATGGTGGGTGCATAGCCTGTTTGTGTTATTTTGTATCAGAGAAATGTTATTTTGTATCAGAGAAAAAGAATACATTTTGTTTGTTTCCTTAACACCCATGTGAATTATACTCTGTATACTCACACACCCTTAAGGATCCGGTATGTGGGGTTCTGCTATTTTTGTTCCTATATCATGTATATATCCTTTTCTGTGGGGTAACACTTAAACAAAGAAAAACCTTGTGGGTAGCATTGTTCCATTGTTAAAAGTACCTCGTAAGAGGGTGTACAGGTATCTTTCCTCGTCTTCTACCTTGAGAACCTCAAACCCAATCATGCCAGGGGCACTATATGGATTGGGTTTTCAGTCCCTACCTTCCGTGTGGGTTCGCTGCATTGGGTTCTTTGCTAGTACAGTGATTAAGTTCACTTTCAAGAGTCCTTGCCTTCACAACAAGAATACATGAACAATTCACAGGTCATTTGCTACCCTCTTGGAGAACGACGGAGCATCAGTGAAGATGGTACTGCAGCTGTACAATAACTCCCTAGAGACCCACGTCATTCAGTCCATGGAGGGAAAGCGCTGGGCCGGGGAGAAGCAAGGTGCCGTCACCCTACCGGGTCATAGGTCAGATGTCAGGACAGTGACCTTCAGTGCGGATAATACCACTGTGCTGACTGGCTCTGGAGAGTCCATCAAAGTTTGGAACAGGTTTGTATTCTTTTGTCATGATAACAACTCTACTACAGTATAAAGTTAGGATCCTGCCTGTCTCAGAGGTACTTATATTGCTGCCATAGCTGTCAAAGATTGTTTAAATACCTGTGGTGGATTTCACAAAGAGTTAGGACTAGTCTTATCTCGAGTTACTAGTCCTAACTTAGGACTAGCTGTACATTTTTGATATCTCTTAGGACTAGTCCTAAGTTAGGACTAGTCCTAACTTGTGAAATCGACCCTTGGTCTCTTACCATTTTACTGTACCGGGATGTTCTTATATTTTGCATTGAAATTATTCAATTCCCCTTTTGCTTCCTTTCATTTTGTTGACCTAAATTTTATCAGAGTAGTAATAGTGGGATTTATTTTGTAAAAAAAAAAAAAAAACAATCTTAATATTGTAAACATGTCATCTTGGTATTGCTCTGTGATGCTGCTGTGTTTTGTTTCAAATCCAAATAAATCAATCAATCAATCAATAATGATATTAAAGGAACACGTTGCCTTGGATCGGGTCGAGTTGGTCTTCGAAAAGCGTTTGTAACCGTTTGTTGTAAAATACATATGGTTAGAAAGATGATTTAAAAGTAGAATACAATGATTCTCACAAATTTGCCTCGAAATTGCATGGTTTTCCGTTTACTTTACGAACTAACACGGTCGGCCATTTATGGGAGTCAAAAATTTGACTCCCATAAATGGCCGATCGTGTTAGTCGACGAGGAAAAAGGAAAACCACACAATTTTGAGTGATACTTGTGTGGATCATTATATTTTACTTTTAAAATATCTTTCTAATCATATGCATTTTATAACAAACGGTTAAAAACGCTTTTCAAATACCAACTCGACCGATCCAAGGCAACGTGTTCCTTTAATGAATGGTAGAGATAGTGTGAAAGGTGGTGCATGGAACTATTTTGGAAGTCCACAATACAATAACAGCACTTTGTTTTGCAGGGCCACCCAGCAGTGTATTCGCTCCATGAAGTCTGGTTATGCTTTGTGCTCTGCGTTTGTGACCGGGGAACGACACTGCCTGATCGGCACCAAGGTACGTCGATAATGAAACTCTGGCACATTGTGAGAAACATTGCGACACACAATGTGTGTCACCCAAATTTTTACTCCCAAGTTCTTTCAGGTTTTGAGAATTCTGTATTTCTTTTTTTTCTGTGTTTCATTCAGACGGGCCATCTGGAACTTTTCGATATCGCAGCTGGGGTCATGCTTGAGAATGTTGAAGCACACGAGGGCGCTCTTTGGGCCATTGCTGTAGCTCCTGATAAGGTAAATCAAGCAAAGTAACTTGAGAGAAAGCTCCATCAAAGAAAGAGGCCAGAATAACACACCCTTTTCCTTTAGCAACTCACACCTGATATCTCCTTGTAATTTCTTTACAGACAGTGTATTTACTGGCACACAAACCAGTAGGGCTGCTGACTGCCCCAGGCAGATTAAGTGCCCATACATGTACTGTAGGTTTAATGACAAAAGTAATTAAATGATAATACCCACTAGGTGAAAAGGATGTATACTTTTTGAGTTTTTGTGGCCAAACTCGGAAGTTCTTTAATGGAGCTTTCCTGTCATGACCATTTGGTGTGTTGATTTTGGCTCACTTATTCTATACATATGTAGTATCTTGTGATTTTAATTTCCCTATTAATATTTTTCCATTTGACACATTTTCATGTTTACACAGAGAGGGTTCGTGACCGGCAGCGCCGATAAAACCCTGAAATTCTGGGATTTTGAGCTCATTCCCGACCCTGACTCCAAAGAGTCTGGAAAACGTCTTACCGTGGTGCACAAGCGTACTCTGCAGATGTCTGATGACGTCCTATGTGTGAAATACTCACCTGATCAGAGGCTTCTTGCTGTAGCACTGCTGGACTCAACAGTCAAAGTCTTCTTTGCTGATACTCTTAAGGTGAGTAGAAAACCTTTTAGATTGGGGTTTTGCCCAAAAAACACACACATAACCTGCCTTTGAGAATGAAGCCAACGTTCTTGCAGTAAAATTGATACAGCCCTTTCTGATTGTTTGCATGCAAAAAATTTGCTTTGCATTCACTTTCAGGGTATGGATACCTCTTTCTCAATTATTTCATTGAAGAACATGTAGATGCTAAATTTTACTATTTGGAACTCACCATTTTGTTATGTAACAGTTACAGGTTTCAAAGATACGTTAACCAAAATAGAGAAACTGCCACCCCAGTAGTTGATCTGAAAGTTGCAGGTTCAACTTTTGCTCCAATCCTTCTTTGTTCAACCCGTAATTAAGTAAAATTAACCCAGTCAGTTTCATTTAAAAACTTTATACCATATTTTTTTAGTGAAACAAAAAAGTAATTAAAATGTGCCCAGTCAGTTTCTCCTGTGGCTTGTTACTTAAAGGCAGTGGACACTATTGGTAATTTACTCAAAATAATTAGCATCATAAAACCTCATTTGGTAAGCAGTAATGGGGAAAGGTTGATAGTATAAAACATTGTGAGAACGGCTCCCTCTGAAGTGACGCAGTTTTTCGAGAAAGAAGTAATTTTCCACAAATTTGATTTCGAGATCTCAAGTTTAGAATTTGAGGTCTCAAATTCAAGCATCTGAAAGCACACAACTTCGTGTGACAAGGGTGTTCTTTTCTTCCATAGTTATCTCGCAACTTCGACGATCAATCAAGCTCAAATTTTCACAAGTTTGTTATTTTATGCATATATGTTGAGATACACCAAGTGAGAAGACTGGTCTTTGACAATTACCAATAGTGTCCATTGTCTTTAACAACACACACATTTCTTAGTGAAACAATTCTTATAACTTCCAGTGTGGATTTTTGTTGTAGTTTTTCCTGGCCTTGTATGGACACAAGCTGCCTGTTTTAACCATGGACATCTCATCAGTGAGTACTTATTTCCATTGTTGCCAACTCTTTAAAAACAAATATTTCATTTCACTTTAAAGGATTTGAGTACTTTTTCAAAATGTCAATAGATTTACATTAAACTTACAGGGTTTGAAGATAATTGATAGTGGAAAGCTTCCCTTCAAATATTACTTACTGAGGTGCTGTAGTTTTTGAGAAATGAGTAAAACAATGTCATGAAAATACGTTTGTAAATGATTAAAATAATTTTCGTCTCATGAGACGAAAATTATTTTTGTGACATTGTTTTACTCATTTCCCAAAAACTACAGCACCTCAGCACGTAGTATTTTCAGGGAAGCTTTCTACTATCATTATCTTCAAACTGTGTAAGTTTAGTGTAAATCTGTGGACATTGTGTTTTTTGTCCTACAAAAGTTACATAGACCCTTTAAAGCTACTTGACATTTCATGAATATTTGTTTGTTTGTGTATTTGATTGATGTATTTGTTTTGTCTTTGCAAAAACTGTGTAGATGTTTATTGATAACTTTGTTTGCAGTGTATTATAGTTGTGTAATTGCATTCTCTGTTATATTATATTGATTGTATTGCATGTATTGTTTTCTTTGCAGTGTGTTATTTTTTCTATTGCATTCTTTATTGAAATGTATTTATTGAATTGCTTATATATTGTTTTGCTTGCAGTGTATCTTATTTTCATATTGCATTCTTGATTGCATTATGATTGTGTATGTTGCAGTGTACTATATTTGTGTTTTGCATTCTATATTTTATGACATTTATTGCTTTGCATTATTTTATTAGTGCTGGGCGAATAGTGAAATTTTGTTATTCGGATACCGCTGGCCAACTATCCGAAATTAACCGGATATTTGAATAGTTTTTTTCGCCGCTAGAGGGCGCTATTTAAAAAAAATAAAAAAAATAAAAATTAAAAAAAATTTTTTTGCCTCTAGAGGGCGCTGTCCGTTTGTGAATGAGATCTTATGGGCGGATTGATATTAGTTTTAGACAGTGTCACTCGGTTCATTCATAAAAATGACCGGATCTAATTTAAAGATGGCGATTTGCTTTTTCTTTTGATCGTGATTGACTCTACGAGAAGGAAAACTTTTGTAATCTTTGAACAAATTACGTCAGAAATGTCATTGTTTTAACTCTTCACGGAGGTAAGCATAGTTAAATACTTAATATATGCTGTTTTATGCTGTCTTAATAGAAGTTTCTTAAGGATTCAGACAAAACATTCATACCAGTTGTCGCCCGACGTCCCCGGATATTCGGATATTAAAGAATATCCGGTTACTCGGTTGTAATTACAGAATTATCCGGTTTGTGAATAGGTATTCGCGCCCTATGCGGATATCCGGTTAAGAAAAAAAAGGCATTCGCGGTTACGGATAGGAAAACCTATTCGCCATTAACCGGATATTCGAATAATTCGCCCAGGCCTAGCATTTATGTTGATTTATCATTTCTCTTAATGTACATGTATGATCATGGTGTGTATTCTATATCCATATATTTCTGCATCATTTTGCTTGCCATCATATTTAATATTTTGTAATGCATTTGATGATTACAGAAAATATTGAATTGATTTAAATATATTAATGCAATCGTATCATGTGATTAATCAAAGCATGATATTCTCCCTTCTTTAGTCTGATTTCCAAATGTTTGATTTTGCTCCAACAAAATGACTATTAAATAATATGAAAACTATAGAAAAGCCTACACAATATATTATATGTACATATATAGAGATAACTTAATATTAGGCGCTATATACATTTGTAAATCAAATATACTATTATTATTATTATAAGGTCAGCCCTTGTCTTACATTGTCATACTTTTTTCCCAAGGGACAATTATCATACCTGTAATAATGAGAATATGTAGTATTGCCTGTAAAAGCTTTCTGAGATAATCATACTTCTTTCAGTGACCACTTTGCTCTTTTGCCAATATAACTTCTCTGAGTAATGATTCACTTTCTTTAATTTATGAGCCTTTTCCTTAACCTCTTTGTAAATTTATTGTAGCTGGAATTATTATAGACTTTAAATATTTTCCCCTGGAATTGCCCTTTGCTAAATGAAACTGGCCTTGTCCTACCAAAGAGGAAACTCCATGCCTGGTACTATAACCCGTTTGATTGTTTCTGGAAACACAGGACAGTACCCTCATTGTGACCGGATCGGCGGATCGTAACATCAAGATCTGGGGTCTTGACTTTGGTGACTGTCACCGGTCGATGTTTGCCCACGATGACAGCATCATGAGCCTTCAGTTTGTCCCTAAGACGCATCTCTTCTTCAGCGCTGGTAAAGACAAGAAGATCAAGCAGTGGGATGCGGATCACTTTGAGCTGATCACAACGTTAGAGGTGAAGATTGTGATAATGCTTGAGAGATGATAGTGGCCATAAGTGGCTTGTACTGAAATGCCCTTAGCGGCTGTAAAAGATTTGTCTTAATTACATTCTCAGAGAAAGAGGTCATTATTGGAAAGTCACGTCCTGAATTTTCAAAAGTTTCCCTGTTGATGTACTGTTTACATTTGTAAAACAAAACAGAAGTTCCGTTGCAGATTATGTTTAAAACATTTTTACTGACAACGTAGATTACAACTGTCAACAATAATAGCTATGTATATGTATGGGCGTGTCTTTGTGGGGTGTCGTGGCCAAGCCGTCTAGGACGGTGGACTCCAGCTCTGTAATTTACAGAATGTGGGTTTGAATCCTGGCCTGGTCAGTGGTGTAACTGGGGCTTTTTATGTTAACTTTTCAAGCACCTGTAAATAATCTGCTTATTTTTGAAATCCTGTACTTGCCCATTTATGGACCATACTGATGGGAGTGCTGATATGGCACCCCCCCAACCCCCACCCCCCCTCCCCACCTCCTTTGAATTACAACTCCCAATGTGTTTTTTGTATATATTTATGTTTTTGCCAATAACATCTTATGCTGTCTCATTACAGGGCCATCATGCTGAAGTTTGGTGCCTTGCAGTTAGCTCAAACGGCAATTTTCTGGTGAGAATTTTGTAGATAAGTACAGACTTTTAACTCGGACTCAAGCTCTGGTGTTTCTGATCAGCAGAGTGTGGGTTCAAGTCCCAGATTTGACCCTTGTGTTCTTGAGCAAGGCTCTTCCTTTAATTCTTTGTCCTTTAGATGGGAAAAAACAAAACATAGGTCCCGTTTGTTGTGTAATGCATGTAAAAGACCACTTATCGCATAGAGAAGGGGTTTGCCCATAGACTTATATATAAGAACTAGAGGGCGCACTGGCCTATATACGCGACCCGGCATGTACGCAGGCGGCCATTTTGTAAGTTGACCAAACAGGCATCGTACAGCGTGTGTTTGTGCGGCCATTTTGTAAGTTGACAAAACAGCATCGCGAAGCGTTAAAAAAACGCAAACTCCACCGTGTGTTTCATATTCAATGCGCGTACAGAATGGCGTGTGCGTGTCTCCTTGCGGTCCCGTCGCGTTTGTGCAAGAAGCATCACCAGTGTGCCCTCTAGTTCTTATATATAACTCTATGGGTTTGTCTCAGTGTTTGTAGCAGTAGCTGCTTAATGCACCAGCACCACATTGGGAAACCATTATGGGTCTCAAAATTATTGCTCTGCTTTTTGTTTTGATACTCCAGGTGTCCGGGTCTCATGATAAGTCACTGCGTCTCTGGGAGAGGACTCAAGAACCTCTAGTTCTTGAGGAGGAGAGGGAGATGGAGAGAGAGAAGGCTGCTGAGGACGCCATCGCTCATGAAGAGCAACAAGTGGTAAGAATTCTATCTATTCTTACAGTGAACCTTGTGACTTGACGTGTCCGAGTTGTCTGATTCACTGGACCCAAGCTTTGGTGTTGTCAGCTGTAGAATGTGGTTTTGAATCCCGATCATTACACTTGTTTCGAAAAGAGTTGGGAAGGTATAGTGCATTTTGCTCTACCAGTCAAGCTCCTAGTGGACGATACCCCTTGCCTATATTTTAAGCGGTTGGGAAGGGGGATAACCCTTTTTACAGCCCCCAGGAGTAGGTGGCAACATGACCCCTGGTGGCAGTTGATCTGGGTTGACCTGCACTAAAGACTTGTATACTTGTGAGACAAAGGTATCAAGAAATTTCAAGACGAAGCAACTTTTGCAGTTTTATGTAAAATGTTAATCAATCTTGCAGCAGGAACTACAATGATTAAATCTGTGTTCATTGTTTGCTGGTTGTAGCTTCCAGGTCAGGTTGCATCCAATGAGGTAGGCACAGCCGGGAGGAAGACGGTTGAAACAGTTAAAGCAGCAGAGAGAATCATGGAAGCTCTTGAGCTGTACAAGGAAGAGACGGCCAAGGAAAAAGAGCACAGAGAGACTCAACAGGCTCATAAGAAAGGATTGGTAAGAGTCTTCCAGCAATTTTGATGAACTTTTCTTTTAATTTACAGCAACCATGGATACCGTTTTTTTTATTTATTTTTTTAAATATTTTTTAATCTTTCTAAATTTGTGGTTATTATGCCTGATAAACCTTGGAAAATTATATCTGTGCTTTTCTTCTGGTGTACTCCAAGACTACTCTCTCGTTTTGTAATTACAATGTAGTTGTACAATTTTAATGTGTTCGCATCTTTCCTTATTTACAGATCCCTCCCATGAAGATACATCCCATTCTTCAGGCGTTCGGAAACATATCGGTAAGTGTAACAATTATATCCACAATATGAAGAGCTCATCCTGACCTATATATATGAGTTTTTAATATTATCTGAATTTTGTTTTAAACGATGTCTGGGATCCCGTCTTGCAAATTTACAAATTAATGTGAAGTAAAACCGATAATCACCACTTGTTTTTCTTTTTGCAGCCCACAAGATATGTCCTTGATGTCATCAGGAAAGTCAAATCAAGGTATGTTGATTAGAGTGCGACCTGCAGCTGAATGCACATTCCAAATGAAAAGGTGGTCACCTTGCTTAAATAGACCCTTCTCTGATGACGGCACCATTTTTTTTCACTTTTAACATGCCGGGGTGCTTTATACAAGGGCATGTCATGTCAACCCAGACTAAAAATGCCTCCAAACACTCCAAAGCACATGTGCATAGTACTCTTCGCCTCACTCCAGAAATGTGAAATCAGAAGGTTCTTTAGCTCATGCTCATCATGGGCACAGAATTTGAATAAAACTCTTTTGACCCAATTTATTTAGGTTGAACTGCTGAGGCATAGAAATTTAATTTAGAGCCTAAAGCAGTTTTGTTCACATGAAAAGTGTTATCTAGTACAATTTGTGGCTATGACTTGATGACAATATCAATGTGCATTGATGCATAGGCTGCTCTTAAAGGAACATTACAGAATTGGTTTTGCTAGCAAAAAAGTTGCTGGCAGTGTAAGCACTCTATGCAATCCACAATATACATAAACTGACAAACCTGTAGAAGTTTGACATCCATCGGTCATCTGGGTCACAAGAGAGTAGTGAAAAACAGATTACAAATTTTGCATTGCATCGATGCCCAACAAAATTATGATAAAACGCTCACTGAGCGATAAACTCAAAACGCGAAATTAAATTATTTATTTCTCATCAAATATGAAATTTCAGACAGAAATATTTCAAGGGATGTTTTCTACTATCATCATCATTAGACCGTGTAAGATGTATGTAAATCTGTGATCTTCATGATTTTTGATTCTTACCAATTCTGTATCGTTCCTTTAAGCAGCAGCCAAACCCCTTAGCCACCAAAGCAGACACTGCCTTATATTTGATGCTCCAACAAGTAGTAAAATCCTTAAACACTTTTGGAATTAATTTTTTGTATTTCTGTTTGGTTTTGCAGTGAGTTAGAGGAGGCGTTATTGGTCATCCCCTTCAGCTATGTACTAGACCTTCTACCTCTACTTGAGACCTTCATTAACTCGGGGTGGCAGGTGGAGCTGTCTTGCAGGTGTCTCCTCTTCCTACTCAGGTAAGCTTGTCTAAAACAATGAGTTTGTAGGAAGTCATTGTTACATGCAAACTTGTGGGTATCAGTACAACCATGTTAATATCTCTTAGAAGAGGACAGTTGCCTAAGGCTCTAAAATCCGGTGAATACTTCCTGCGAAAGTAAACGCGATACAAAATTCAACGTCACAAATTCAAAACAATTAGGTCGAATCAATTGACTTGTGTTCAACTCCTGCGAAACATTTACTGAGAAAACAGCCATATGACATCAAAATTCGCTTCCGTTCACATTTGCAGGGGGTATAAACCGGGCTAAAGGGGAGGAGTGTTGGCTCTGACAAAAGCAACGACCAATTTCATGGCTCTGTTTACCGCCGAATTGTACGCTTACAATCCCCATTCTCGCTTACTGTGCAACATGGAATTTTTGCACAAAAATTCGCTGCTAACCCATAAAATGTGAATTCCCTGCTTTCGCCAAGCGGATTCTTTTGTTTTGGTGAGCTGAGCCATGACATTGAGCCCTGGTGTTGTGGCCTCGGCGTTCCAAAAGTATACTCTTCTGGTCTGCAGGCATTTTGTTTAACAAGCAAAAATAATGTTGGGCTTTATTTCCACTGTATTTGTTTTTGTATTTCCATTGTTATTTTGCCCACTTAATTTGTAAACAATTATAAATTTATATATCAGCCGTGCTTTATACTTAACATTTTTATGAATGCTTTTGATCATATTCTGGTGCTTTGTATTAAATTGTTTATTTTTACATGTATTGTTAGTATTGAAACTATTATAATGTTGATGCATTTTCCCTGTCCATTTACGCTTTATCATTTTATTATAAAAATTTATTTAATAATTTTTACAACAACTTAAACACGTGAAATTAATTTTCACAGGTTACTTTTAACGTTTATATCTACATTTATATAGGATTAAAATAATAGAACGGTTACAAAACCCGAAGGTCTTTGTGGAAATTCAAGCCCTGGTCTTTGTATGAAATATTTACAAATCTTTCTTTACAATTGTGTTGGTAGAGTGCATCATGGTCAGATCACATCTAGTCAAGTATTGTTACCAATTATTGATAAAGTACGCAGCAGCTCCATGAGACAAGTACATCATCTCAGGGTAAGTCCACAGCACTAAATCATCTCAACCTACTATTCATAAACACCTCAGACAGTTTCGCTATTCCTATTGGTGGAGAGCGCGTCACGTGGGTATTTATAGACCTTTGTTTATGACCAGTAAAAAGTGTTGAAACATGGGCGTGACACGCGAGCTTGCACCTGTTCTTATAAGACAGTTTCTTCATTCCTATTGGTCGAGAGCAACGGCTGAAACAGTTGTGCCACATCACGGGATACGCGCGACGCGCTCAACATTTTGAGCCCATGCGGGAAAGTCCCATTAAAAATTGTGGGCCACAAGAACATCCTTTGAATTACTTTGGTCGTTAAACTAAATGGATGAGAAGTTAATTTGCCTTGGTTATTCAGCATGACCACTGGTTTGTGCATGATCAACTTAGCTACACTGAATGGAAAAGGAATTACATGGAGATAACAGGTGTATGTTGTCAGATAAAAAGGATGTATCCTTTTTGGCCTCTTTCTTTAATGGAGCATTCCCTAAATGGTTGACGGATCCTAGTGGGAATTTTGAATATTAAAAGCCATTTTCAATCAGATAACTCTTAAAAGTTGTGCTCACAGGTTTTATCAAATTGAGCCCTTTATTTTTGGAAGTGTTAAACTCCAAACTGAAACTCTTATTCTCCTATTGTGTTTCAGGACCAAATAGGTTTCAATCTCGCCGGTCTGCAATTCCTCCATCGTGAAGTGGAGTCGAGAAGTGACGTCCAGCTTTTTGGAGATGCCAGTATCAAGATGAAAGAGAAAAAGAAGAAGAAACGGAAGCTGATGCTCACCATGGCAACCAGCTAAAAAGGCAAAAAATTTTGAACCATTCCTGTTGATTTTTTTTTATGTAACATTTTGATAGATGTTCAACTTGCATCGGGGACAAAGAATATTAGTTTTGCTTTTATCCTTACAGCCATGTGTCCTAGCACTGTATGCTCAGTACATTTTCCCGAGTTCTGTGAAAAAGAGTCACAGGCAAAAATCTCTGTTGCAAATTTAACATGGATTAAATTGTTTCGCTCCCTGCTGTTAAACTATAGGATTCAAACTGCCTCTAGCTACTGAGAAATCTTGGTGGTCTAGTTTGTAAAGACATTGCTCTAGAATTGCATAAATATGCCAGTAACACATTTTGTTTCTGGGTTTTTTTCCTGAATGGTGTTGTTAAGCCACCACAACAAGTACAAATTTATTAATCACCACAACATAATAATCGGAGATGTTACAGGCGCAGAAAAACAAAGACAAGGTCAACAAACGTGTACATAACATATCAGTGAAAAGAAAGCAAAATAACAATTAGGGAAAACACACAACAAATAACAAAGGAAAGCAATACAACAATGAATTTGAGAAATACATCTAGAAGATATGAGTTGAATATGTAACTACATTATTTCGGCTCTAATTAAATTACCTCCTGGTGTTGGGGTTGTCAAATCAAATCAAATCAAATCAAATCAAATCAAATCAAATCAAATCAAATCAAATCAAATCAAATCAAATCAAATCAATCAACATTTATTTCCATACAAACACAATCTACAAATACAAACAATAGGATGTTACAAGACTGAAAACTGTATGGAGGCATGGCCCATTAAAGCAAAGCTTGTAGGCTGGGATGCCTTTATAAAACAACGGAAGACAATAATAATGAGGTCTTTTTCAAATAAAACTGACAAAATAATTGTTCTCTGATTTAAAACCAACTTTTGTACTGTGACAGTTCATTTATTGAATCAAACTGTTTGATTTTAGAAAAAAGTCCACTCTCAATCATGTGTTTTCCCCAAAAATGCTGCTGTTGCATTTTACTTTGGTAAGGTCATTTTCCAGCAAAATGTTACTCTAATCAGACCTTGACCCTCACTCTTGAAAGGGCATAGCAATTTTTCTCTGGTTAGGGGCACTTCAATGAAGTAAATGTAAATTTGTAGTGCAACTTTGCAAAGGGCACCACAACAAATGCACTGGGCAACACAGCAAATGCACAGGGCACCACAGCAAATGCACAGGGCACCACAGCAAATGCACAGGGCACCACAGCAAATGCACAGGGCACCACAACAAATGCACAGGGCACTGCAACAAATGCACAGGGCACCACAGCAAATGCACAGGGCACTGCAACAAATGCACAGGGCACCACAGCAAATGCACAGGGCACTGCAACAAATGCACTGGGCAACACAGCAAATGCACTGGGCAACAGCAAATGCACAGGGCACCACAGCAAATGCACAGGGCACCACAGCAAATGCACAGGGCACCACAGCAAATGCACAGGGCACCACAGCAAATGCACAGGGCAACACAACAAATGCACTGGGCAACACAGCAAATGCACAGGGCACCACAGTAAATGCACAGGGCACCACAGCAAATGCACAGGGCACCGCAACAAATGCACTGGGCACCACAGCAAATGCACAGGGCACCACAGCAAATGCACAGGGCACCACAGCAAATGCACAGGGCACCACAGCAAATGCACTGGGCACCACAGCAAATGCCCGGGCACCACAGCAATTGCTGTGGGTGCTGTGCGTTATTTCAAGGCCTGTACTCTTCAACGTTTTCTCCTTACAGTGTTCCTGCAGTGAAACTCAATGTTAAAGTCCAATGGAGACATCACTATCCTATCACCCTTTGTTGCCATTATTGTTGGTCTTTAAGTCGTCGTCGTCATTGTGTACGTTTGCATGTCATAGTTAATCTTTCCAGGTCAGCTTCAGCTTGTGCTATCACATTCTTTGTTGTAGTCCGGATCAAGACATTTAAGAGCAAGAAAGAGATCATTACCTGTGGGTCCAATTGGGAGACTGGCGTGGAGACTTACAATACTGGAATTGGTCCTTGAAGGGCACCGTGATGCCTCTCTCCCCCGTCTTTGAACCAAATGCAGCTTATGTCTATTTCATATTTAGTATAAAGCATTTGTAAACCAAGGCTGTAATTTCTAAGGACTTTTCCCTGTTTTCAGGACAAAAGCCTTCAAGTTTTCTTAACAGAAATTAAGCAGTCACCAAAGGAAGAATAGTCCACATTGTGTCCACACCTGTAGCTTTGTATTTCAGGTGATGCACAGAGTCTGTAAGCCTCCTGACTGTTAATATGTTGGAGATGCCGGGTCTGGAATAAAAGAAAACCAAGACCATCATGCCTTTTTTCCCAGGAAATTTTCACATACATATCTTGTCCCTAAAGTATAAAAAAGCAGCTCATTTATTGCAGTTTTAGTTTAGCATTTCTCGACGATGTCCTTCAAACTTCGCTCTCCCTCTGAGGTTGTTGGCTCTGTTGCTCAACGATCCACTTTCCGTTGGCCTCATTTGCCTTCTCGATATCCAACAGATTCGTGGGGAAGCTAGGCCTCTTCCCGTCCTTGTCCAACAAAGGTGAAGCCAGGTCTCTGACCTCGGCATAGCGGTGATTGGTCTGGGATCTGTTCAGAGAGTCTGGTTGTTCAGCCTGGTGGAGCGGCTGGTCAATACGGCTGAAGAAAACTTTGCAACGTCCCAAGAACAGAATGAAGAATACCTCCACAATAATGAGGTAGTTGTACAGCACTGGAAAGGAAAAAGCAAATAAACTTTTTTGTTAATGCTTTACCTTCCCCTCCATCTTTTTTTCCTGAGTTTTTTATTTGATTTTTGTTTTTAATGAGAGATCGCCTAACTATCACAAGGCAACAGACAGTCTCTTTAAGGTGAGGGCTACACACTTATCCGATCTAACTGATTTGGGTTATGGACCCGAATCAAGTGCCACAAGGGGCATGTTCCCACCCACATGTACTCCTTGGTCTGAAACAGGGTTAACCCTTTACAGTTCGTAAGGATGTAGGCATGGATAGTAGGAGTAGAATAGTGGCTGGTAGAGTAGAATGGAATTTAAGGAATACCTTCTCAAAATGGGGCAGGGGTCTGGGGATCCCGACTTGTTGGGTTCTTGTCCCCAATTGTGTGTGCATGTTGTGTTTAGAATGATCCTCCAATCTACTATTGAACTGTACTTACAAGTCGATCTAATACTTGGTGATAACACCCCCTTGCAAGGTAGAGAGATGGACTGGGAAATGATACTAATCACAAGTGACTGGACACTTGGTATGATCATGAAAGCCTTGAGCAGCGAAAACTTGAGCCTGAAGTTGCCGTACATCGCTGCCAGGCTGGCATTAGCAGCTACGTTAATGATGGTCAATGCATACATCGCTGTCAGTGTCGACACAAGAACAAGGGCAGTGAGGTAGATGAAGGCTGATTGCGCATCTATCTGTGTACACATAAGTTAAAAATGGTGGTCTGTACATGTTTCTTGGTAGGAGGGCTCATATGTAAATTTATGTAAACTTATCTAAAGTTGTCCTCCCAGTATTCTGGGAGAGTGTTCCCTTTTTTAAAGTACTGATCATTTTGTGTTTCTTATTCGATGATGTGTGTTTTAATGTAACCCTTAAAAGCGTTACATACGTAATGTGGACCTGAGAACAAAGGTCCACACAGTGAATGGACTTGAAACACACATTCTATCCTTATGAAAACATCTTTTGTTCTTTCCATTGTCCCTGTAGTTAAACACCTCCAATAGATTGTGTACACGTCTTGTGGAGCACAGTCTGTAGAATTCCCCTATGGAGATATTTTGTCTTCCTGTTTCTGTTTTGTTCTCGGGTCTCCACAAGGTAGTAGTGAATATGAAAACACTATGTGAACTTACAAACATCCACACAGTGTTTTTTTACTGTGTTGAAGAATATGATGTTTATGAAGTGTACAGAACAAAGAGTGTCCACAGAGTCTAAGCAGCAATAATAATAATAATAAATCTTATAAAGCGCTGGTATCTAGAAAACTATTCACTGCGCTAAAATATGACCAAGGGAAAAATTAATGGTAGGCTTGACTGAAGAGGTAAGTTTTGAGATTGGATTTGAATGAAAAAATGTCAGGTTGTGATCTAAGGGTGAGAGGCAGGTCGTTCCACAGGCGGGGGGCAGCAACCGAGAAACTTCTATCCCCATAAGTTTTCAACCTGGAAGGTGGAACGGCAAGCAAGTTGGCATCACTGGACCTTAGCTGGCGAACGGGCTTATACGGCAGGAGAAGCCTCTGCAAGTACAACGGGGATGAAGTCTCTGTCATACAACGGTATGTTGTACAAAGGAGTTTGAAGATGATGCGTTGCTCAACAGGGAGCCAGTGTAGTGCTTGAAGAACCGGGGTGATATGCTCAAACTTTTTTGAGCGTGTTAGGATACGAGCTGCAATGTTCTGGATTCTCTGAAGGTGATGCAAGGTGGAAGCTGGAAGTCCATATAAGAGTGAGTTGCAGTAGTCGAGTCGAGACGTTACAAGTGCGTGAATGAGTTGCTCTGCTGTTTTGTCAGAGAGCAATGAGCGGATGTGGTTTATGTTCTTCAAGTGGTACATGGTGATTCGGGAGGAGTTTTTGACGTTGGTTGTGAAGTTCATGTGCCTGTCAAAGATGACACCAAGGTTTCTAGCTGTGTTGCTACAAGGAATGACATAGCCATCAATCAGGATGCTGTGAATGGTGTTGTGGCGATGTTGACTTTGGGAGTTCAGCAAGAGGATGACTGTCTTATCGCTATTGAGTTGAAGTTTGTTTGCGACCATCCATTCCTTAACTTCGGCAACACACGCTTCTGTACGAGCAACTGCAGTGTTTGCGTCCGTGGAGACAAATGGCAGATATAGTTGTGCGTCATCCGCGTAAAGCTGAACGGACAGACCGTGGTTACGAGCAATGTTCGCAACAGGTGAAAAGTACAAGGAAAATAACACTGGACCGAGCACCGACCCCTGAGGGACGCCAAAACGTGATGTAGTGTTGGATGAGAAGGACCCGTCAATTTTTACATTTTGGGTGCGATTTTCCAGATATGAAGTAAACCACTTCAAAGCAGTTCCAGTGATACCGAAATTGTAGTGAAGACGTTGAAGGAGGATTTGGTGGTCGATGGTGTCAAAAGCAGCAGAAAGGTCAAGTAGCACTAAAATTACAGAGAGTTTCTTGTCAATGGCTCCAAGGATGTCATTTTGAACACACAGGAGCGTAGTCTCGGTGCTGTGGTGTTTACGATACGCTGACTGTGCCAGCTCAAGCAGGTTGTTAGATGTTAGGTAGTCATTGAGTTGACCAGCTACCACTTTTTCCACAACTTTTGAGATGAACGGCAGATTCGACACAGGTCTGTAGTTACTCAGCTTGTTCTTATCTAGCTTTGAGTTCTTTAAGATGGGGGTGACGTGCGCCTTTTTGAGCTGCTGAGGCACGATTCCTGTTTCTATGGATGAGTTGACAATGTTTGTAATGGCAGGTAGGACGGATGACAGACAAGTTTTCAACAAGGAGGTGGGTATTGGATCGAGGTCACATGATTTCGAGGGTGAGCGGCGGATGAGCTTTCCAACAGTTTCTTCCGATTCCGTCTCGAAAAGTTGGAGTACCGATGTAGAATGAGTATCATGGACAGAGACTGCAACTGATGATATCTGACCATCAAGCTCCGACCTGATGTGCGTAACTTTGGTTTCGAAGTGAACATTAAACCTTTCCGCGAGGTCTAATGCAGATGGACTGTCAGGAAGACACAGTGATGGTTTACTGTGTAGCAAACCATCAACAACAGCGAAAAGTTGTCTTGGATTTGTTGCATTGTCTGATATCTTCTGTTTGAAATGTGCACGTCGGGCATCTCTAATTAAAACGAAGAACCAGGTTTCTTTGCTCTGTAAACATTTGGCGGTGAACAGTAAGACTAGATTAGTGTGTATTGGGGTCTCTTGAAATAGTTTACATGAACACACGTTCTCAAAAAGACACCCTTGTGGAGCATTATTCTGTTCTTTGCTTAGTCCCTGCACTTAACAGTTTCCCATAGACTTTGTACACAAGTTTCCTTGTTGACCATTCAAGGCTTTAGAATTCCCCTATCCTCTTATTTTCCCTTTTTTCGACTTGTCCTTGGTCTAAATAAGGCACCGAAATGAGCACAACCGTGATCTCTCTCATGGATATGCCCTTGGTGTTCACATTTCTTGATGACATACCTGAGTGGGGTTATAAAGCCCATCTGCCCAAAGGATAGCAGTTACAAAGAGAGTCATCGGCTGGACTACGGCTAGCTGAAGCACTGCAGCTCGCAATCGATGTAAATGAGGCCTGTAGAATAGAAATGGATTGAATGAGTTATCAAAAAGGATCGACTGAGTTACTGATTACTGAATCCGATTAGGCTCTTGGTGAATTGATTGATTGTAAAAAATTAAACTCAGTTCAGTCTCCTTAAAAGCACTGGACAATATTGGTAATATAGAGGTACACCCCTTTCAGTTCCTACCTAAAAACCACCCAATATAATGCCACCTTGTAAGCACAGGACAACCATATGGTTCTATCAAGAACAGGCGTGAAACTCTTCTTACTTTAGTCTGATAAAAAAACAAAATTGCCCTTGCAAAAGTTGAAAAATCAAAAAAATTGTGAGTAAATTGCCTAAAAAGTCTATAAAAGGTTATTCCATATTCACATGTTGGAATATCCCTTATAAAATTTTCTGACTTTTCCCAATGACCAAATATGCTTGTTGTTGACCCCACCACAGGTCAAGCTATATAACTGGTAACCAAGAGCATACATGTACAACTTACATTGTTAGTCTGATCTTCCTACAGCAACAAGGGAAACAGCATGCGAGAGGGGGCTGTGCAAGGGAGATCGTCGTGGTGGCTAACTTAACAACCATCTCGTCAGGTCCGCCAAAATAGTTGAAAATTAGCATCAGAAAGATATATAGAGACACTGCCATGTACCTAGAGCAGAAAATCAATGACTATTATAATTGTTTCAATTATTATAAAGACAAATTATAAAGCGCATTTCCAAAAAAATGCATGCAAAGTACAAGGAAACGTTGAATTAAAAAAAAGAATGAACAAATAAAGCCAAACAAAACATTTAAGTTCGAAGTAAACACTACAGGAGCAACGTTACAGAAACGTTTAGTTTAAAAAACCCAAATTAAACTTGTTTTGGCAAAAGTGGGAGGCGTTTACATTATGTCTTGTAACTGGCGTTTGATACTTTGATCCGTTTGCAATATTGATAATATCCTCAAAATGTCAGTCTCCTTAACTGTGAATTGCCAAGACCACTCCCCCCATCCCACCACAATACCAGTCACGAAATCTTTTCTAGAATCAATTTAAGGGAAGGTACACGTTTGGTAATTACTCAAAACAAGTATTAACATAAAAACTGACTTGGTAACAAGCATTTGAGAGCTGTTGAACTTGATAGTAAAAAATATTGTAGGAAACGACTCCCTCTGAAGTAACGTAGTTGTTGAGGAAGAGGTAATTTCTCACTAAAATAATAAAAGACTTCAAGCTAGAAGTCTTTTATTCTTATCTGAAAGCACACAATTTTGTCCAACAAGGGTGTTTTTTTCTTTCATCATTTTCTTGCTACTTCAATGATCAATTGAGCCCAAATGTTCACAGGCTTGTTATTCCATGGTTATAATGGGATACACCAAGTGAGAAGACTGGTTTTTGACAATTACCAAAGGTGTACCTTCCCTTTAAAGATGTGGACTGTAAACAGACCCATATTGCCTATACAATGTTATTACTTCAACTTACAAACTGGCTGCCCATGATCCCAGTATTGCTGCTTTAGGAATGAAGATACTTGCCAGTGACGTCAAGCTGTGCACCTATTCAACAAAACAAGGTACAATTATTCCAGGGATAGACTCTGCTGCATTGTTCATGCATATCTTCATGAAGCGTTACAGCGGTAACGCTTCTCTGATAGTGTTTTTTCAAAAGCAGATTACTCTTCTGCGCGCATATATAACCGCTCCCCTAATGACATATTTTCAAAGGTTAGTCTTATGGTTTATATCTACAAATATTTACGAGTAAAACACACAGTAGGTTCCAATTATCAAACTTATACAATCAGTGTAAGGGTAAGAACAAAATTATACGAAGTATCAAAGTACTTCAGAAGTTGTTGAAGATTTTGTGACTTCACTCAACACGAGTGTTCTCAAGTAATGTGGATTTGTTTCACAGAACTCAGGAAAGTACTGAGATACACATCGATGTTAGGGTCGTCGTCGTCATGAGTCATGGCTGACCCTTTGTGACCCTGGTTATATCATGGAGGAAGAAACCTCCATGGTTATATGGAGTTCCACTTCTGCCTATCCAGTGCAGATCGATATACATCGTTTATTGATAAGCCTGTGAGTTCTTGTCTGTCCAACAAAGTTTTTGACGGCCGCGTGAGCGACTACCTTCAACACATCCTTGCACAATGATCTCCTCAAGGTTGTCCCCCTTCTATTCTTGATATTATGACCAAAGTATTGAAGCTTGTTTTTGTCAATCTTTGAGGTTCATACAAATGCATTTGGTTTTGTGCTTTTTCCATGATATTCTCAGCATTCTCCTCTAGCACCACATGTTAAGTAATGTTTTGCTGACTTACCGGAACTAGTCCTAAGATGAAGATGGTGTAGCCTCTCCGTTCACCGTAGTGCATGGTTTTCATAATGCTAAGTGCCGTCTCAACGTACATGAGACAGCTTAGGATACTAATGATGACCATCGTAATCATTAAAGCTTGTGACCATGGCTGGGACATGTACACTGCGATGAAAAATTCAATAAAAGTTCACAATCAGAAATGCAATAAAAAAAAAAACAATCTCGTGAACCGTGTGGGTGCACCCCCTTGAAAAATAGGGAAAAAAGGAGCGTCTGCCTCGTTAATAATTTGTAGGCCCTCATCAAAAGATTCTATTATTATAGACAGAAGAAAGGGGATACAGTTAACATGTTTTGCCCAATTGTGAGCCTAGGGGTGTTGACTTCCAACTTGAGGTATTTCGTATGATATTGGCCCTGAATTAAATGGTCCTTTTGCCAAGAAGTAGGGACAAT
This sequence comes from Asterias amurensis, assembly GCF_032118995.1. Taxonomy (NCBI): domain Eukaryota; kingdom Metazoa; phylum Echinodermata; class Asteroidea; order Forcipulatida; family Asteriidae; genus Asterias; species Asterias amurensis. The sequence goes on from NC_092661.1 coordinate 12,800,530, forward strand.
TTTCAAGATTGATGCTCGGATGTTTTGGAAAACTACAACGGTGCTGTAGGGACTGTTGAGCGGTTTTTATGTTGAGGGGGGAATAACTCGACAGGTCCAGGGACTCTTCATATCAAATTAAGCAGATGATACAAGTTCAAGTGTCAAAGAAAATGTTCTCTTTACTGTAGTCATAAGCTGTGAAACTTTAAGTATTGTTCTTGTATGTTTTAATATTTTAGCATTTTGCACCGTATGCTATGATGTGAGTTTATTGCACCCACCGCACATGCCGCATGTGCTGTGTTGATTCATTGTTTGCAGATTTGATTATCAGGAGGTCCTTCTTATGTCAATTTGTTTTTGTTTAACACAAACTTATATAAAATTTACGAATTTTAATGAATGGTTTTCGTCTGTAAATCAGTAGTGGAATCAATGACCCCCAGGACCGCGGCATTCTACGGGATACCCCTCCCCCTTATTTACAAGGAATCATTCTGCACCATGTGTGTGCGTAGACTAGACGGTGGGGGGGGGGGGAAGCTTGAGTTAGAACCCAACCCCATAACTTAGTGGCCACGAGAATAGAACCAAAGATGTAGTAATATGTTAATAGCAATTCCAGGGGGTAGAAAAAGAAACTCAGTTTGAACTTGGCCTCTAACAGTTGGTGCTTTGACCCAACGGGTTCTAAATCAAACATTGTCTGATCATACAATATTTGTCAACACGTACATAGCTTTCAAGACTGTTGACCCGCACGCTGAACTCGTGGGCGAGAACAAATTGAAATACAATTGTGGAGTGAGTTATTCTTGAGTGTTATTTGTTTTGACGTTAGACAACCAGGGTAGTAGAAAATACTATTGAGAAGAAATTGAACTGAGCACAGCATGTAATTTTAAAGGAATGTTCCTCTAGTTTCAAATACCCGTCGGGTGTGATAAAACGTTTACTTGAACTGCGTATTGCTATCAGACCTGGAATTTTACCTTTAGAGGGCAAGGCCATTTTTGTTTTGCAAAGGACACTTTCAGTGGAAATAAATATCAGAGAGATTTTGAAGGAGCTCAAGGTCAAGACCATTGTTACAAGTTTGAGAAATGTTCAATATGAATTTGAAATCAACATCTCGACCATCTGAAGTTGGCCAAGTAAGCACTGGGCTGACGTTTTCAAGCAAACATATTATATGCAACACGTTTGCATTATTGTTATAACAGGTTGTCATAATTTAAAAAAAATACAATATTTACGGATGAATAGCTTTACAAGAAAAGTTGTAATTGTTGGTAAACTTTCGGGTAGGCCTACAACCATGTGTAAAATCTCTTTTGGAGGAGTGTTGGCGGACATCGTGTTGGCTCTGAAAAGAGCCAGGTGTCAGAGCTGGTGCGATATGTGGTCACGACGATTCGAACAGTGAACACTATATACTCATATTCTGAGAACAAAAACAAATCTTTTTAGTCCCTTCACTTGTTCCAGAAGTTAATTGATAGGGTTTTACCTCAATGAATGATTCATATGGATTTGGCATTTACTATGACTTACGTAAAACCATCTCCTTTGAGCTGGGAATCCCCTGAGAGCAGTTGACAGCGTCTTGCACCACCAAACCTGTTCCATTTTCCATCTCTCACTTCCCCCTGCTGGTCCGTTTGGAGCCGAGCTACACAAGGAATTAACTTCAATGTTCCAAATACCTTGGTCTGCGGGGCTCTCGCCTGACTGGAGTGGGGACCCGGCACGGGACTTTTGGTGGAAAGACGTTGTCCTGGGAGTACGGCAAAGTGCAGAGTCGGAGGCACTCGTGGCAGAGGTGGCTCGATACTGTCGGGGAATTGTTAACTCCAATTGGAACAGTTGGCTGGCCTACTTATCGTTGTGTCAAGGTCCAATCGGGTTGGGTCAGTGCATGGAGGTAGACATTTTAACTTTACGGTGCACACTTGATGGTCCAAACTAACCGACCTTGATGAGCATGTGTTCCTTCTTTATTTACCTTCTCGTACCATGGATGTGTACTTTAAGCAGTGTACAGTACCTTGGTATAAACTGCAGGCTAAGAAAAACAGTATTAAAGCTGAAAGCAAATGCCATACGTCCGGGCCTACAGGCCGTAGGGTGGGCTTTGTCCGCAATACAAAAGACACTATACTTCGCCACCAAAGTGTGTTCTCCACTACAATGCTTAAGGGTAGGCGTGCAACAATCAGTGCCCACTTCAATTGTTGAAAGACTTCTGAAGATGCCGATGTACCTTTTGGATGTCGTGAGGTAGATCTCGGTGTGCTTTCAAGTTAATGTCAGTCTCTACTCAACTGTGTGGCATCAGTGTTACGAGAGCGGTTTTATCGTAATATGTGCTCTTTGAATTGCACGGTAACAAACCTTTGGTGTTGATGGCCTTTGGTATGTGTGTGGCTTTCCAAGGTCTCTCATCCCATCCAGCTCCAGCGCTCGCTTCTAGAATAGAACCTCAATATTATTTACTCATTGACCTAAAAACATTTCGTGTGCTGTTATCGGCTGTTCACATTCATGAGCTCTGGATCATCAGCAGCTGTTTATGCGTATAATGAATCAATAATACACACCTATAGCGTGTTGAAAATGACAGGGGTCAATGTTTAACCTTATTGTCAACTGAGTATAGTAGTTTCATTTTGTAGTTATGCGGACTTACACGTGTACGGAATTTGTCACACGGAAAGAATACACCGTGTGTTTAATATTATTGTCACAATATGATTGTGCGGGCTTTTCTGGAAAATTCTAAGAATGAGGTGACATACATACACATGTTTACATTTGATTGATTTTGCATATTATAGCCCTTTGAAATTGTGAGGGTTGAAACAATGGACTATAGTGTGTGATGACTCAAACAAAAAATAATAATAATGATGTGTCTACCCGATGACCTGTATTGATTGATTGATTTATTTTCATGACGCTATTTCCTATATATAGTGATATATAACCCAAGGGTTTCTAAACGACTTAAAGGGAAGTGTTGGTTGTTTTTGTGTACATATTGCAAGTGAAAAGGCAATTTATTGTTTCTTGAAAAACAAACAAACTGGTGACTATGCATTTATGAATTTTGTATTTATTAGGAAAACGAAATACTAGTGACGACCAAATTTAGTTGTAACTAAATTTGGTCGTCACAGGTATCGTTTTTTTCTCAGCAGGCAGACGATGGAGTCATCCGTGTTTCCTTTTTGACCTTTGAAGTCCCTAGGTATATGCCAAGGCAGCTCTTTGACGTTATATTTTCCCAAGAGTGCCAAGAAGCGGAAACATTGCCTCGTTCGATTTAGCCTAATTTCACGTGACTTACGAGAACACACTCTAATCGAACGCACATTTTTTGAAGGGGGGGGGGGGGGGGGCAGTCGGAAGCAATTTAACCTGTAAAATGCCAGTTAGCCAGGGATCATACCCAAAGTTTAAGATGGGGCCTGCTTGTAAGTGTCTGGAGGGATCGCTATATAGGGATGCATCTTTCTTTTTTTCCAAAAATTTATTTCAACCGTTTCCCTTGTGGTTTATATTATAACTTTACACAAAAAATTATTGTATAGGCCTACGCATATAGGATTAAATCAATCGAACGCTTTTTGTTTTAAAACCAAAAGTAGTATAATTTAAAGGCACTGGGCACCTTTGGTAATAATTTTCAAAGACCAGTCTTCTCACTTAGTGTATCCATGGAAACAAACCTGTGCAAATGTTACCTGAATTGATCGTCGAAGTTGCGAGAGAATAGTGGTACAAAAAACACCCGTGTCGCACATGTGTTTTCAGATGCTTGAATTTGAGACCTCAGCTAAGGTCTCGAACTCAATTCAATTATTTTAGTGAGAAATTACCTTCTTTTTCAAAAACTATACGTTACTTCAGAGGGAGCCGTTTCTCACAATGTTTTATACTATCAACAGCTCTCCATTGCTCGTTATCAAGTAAGTTTTTATGCTAACAGTTATTTTGAGTAATTACCAATTCGCCTCTCTTAATACTTATGCATGACGTCATAATTCTTACCCAAAATGAGGCTATGGGCGCACTTCCCCCATCACGTGCAGTGGCTGCGCCCATCGCCTCGTTTTGAGTTAGCATTAAGACGTACCTCATGCATAAATATTGAGAGAGGATAGTGTCCAACAGTGCTGTAACCACAGAACTATTCATCAAAATGTATTTACATATTTCTTTATAGGTACTTCCTTTTCCCACATAGGCTACTTGTGTAAACAGTTTTGTCACAAACAAGATTAAAACCGTCATAACTCGATAATCCTGAAACATCAGTTATTTCATAATCAATTGACGTATTTAGCAACGGTGAGGGGGAAGGGCGGGGCGCGTTCATCTGATAATATTCAGGTCTGCGTTTGAACCATTTCGAAACGTCGGATCAGATTATTGCAATTTCGTATTCATAATGATCAAAACGTCATTGAATGAAATAATAATATGATTATCAAATTGAAAATCCCAATCGGCAAATTAATGTTTTGCCTTGACTTTCTTTCCACAGAGCTCAGTAAAATACTAGTAGTGCTTATTACAAACATCGGTGTATAATGGGTTAAACCCCGATGCAAATTTAACATAATTTGTATTTTAAATACTTTGAAGACCACTCTTTACAAAATAAACCTTATTAACCAGTTTTTTTTCTTTTAATTTGTTTTAATGCTAGAGGGTTAGAGTTTTAGTCCGGCCTCGGTTTATAATAAACATCTCAATAGGCATACATAAGTTCATCTGGAAATAATTGGTTAACTTAAGAAAATAACGTTAAACTGGCAACCCCTAAGACAGTGGACACTATTGGTAATTTTCAAAGACCAGTCTTCTCACTTGGTGTGTCTCAACATATGCATAAAATAACAACCCTGTGAAAATTTGAGCTCAATTGGTCGTCGAAGTTGCGAGATAACTTTCAAGAAAAAAAAACACCAAAAAACCCTTGTCAGACGAAGTTGTGTGCTTTCAGATGCTTGATTTCGAGACCTCAATTTCTAAATCTGAGGTCTCGAAATCAAATTCGTGGAAAATTAATTCTTTCTCGAAAACTACGTCACTTCAGAGGGAGCTGTTTCTCACAATGTTTTGTACTATCAACCTCTCCCCATTACTCGTAATCAAGAAAGGTTTTATGATAATAATTATTTTTGAGTAAATACCAATAGTGTCCACTGCCTTTAAAGGAACATGCAAGAAGGCATAGTGTCATTGGAAAATCTGTCCTATGAGTCGGCTGGAGGAAGCGAACTCAACAGAGGGCGCTACTATTACTAGACGAAGTTTGTACACAGTTTGTCGTACTGATTCGGGGGTGGGGGGGGGGCTTCATTTCACGTCTATCTTGTTAATAATAGAAAATGGTCGTAGATTCGGGATGCATGATCCTAACGTGGAAACCTTGTTTACCAAACTCCGTATACCAATGTTATAGTATAGTATCACCCCGTAAGATAATATCTCTTGTGCAAACTCGGTGCTAAAGGTCGAAGCTGATCTTCTTTAGACAATGTGGTAGAACAACGTAATTACACCATGTCTGCTTCACAACTGAGGATCGAAACATGGCCCTGGTGAAGTTTACTTAGATAGCTAGCCTGTACCTTAGCCGTTTCCTAATAAACGGGAAGTCTCAGACATGGTTTGTTACATACTGGATGGTATTCCAGGCTACATTTTATTGTTGTTTTTTACATCGGTCGTGTTTTCACAATTACATGTTTTGAAGTATCTTGGAGGGGCTGTGAAGATGTGTTGACGTATTGTGTGATTCCCTGCCAGATTTCGTGGGAACATGTCGTGAAGCAAGTTGAAATTCCATGGGAATTTGATTCATACATGTTGTTTTGGCAAAACCATCTAGTACAGAACTTGCTCCTACATGTGAGTTGCAACAATGATGTATTTAATGCTCAAAGAGAGGATTAAGGGCGAGTTTGTGCACTATTGAAGCATCTGGTCCTTGCTCTACGGTTGAAGTGGTCGTATTTGATGTTAATGTGTAGGTAAGAAGCATCGCACATCGTTTCATCTTGCATAACTCATCACGGATGACACGCTCGCAACTATATGAGCAAATGAGGACTCATCAAGGCAGACTGTTTTCTGGACACTATTTCCAACAACTGAACCGGACTTCTGGAGGTCTGACAACAGACCATAAGGTGTCGCATGAACACACAGTGGAGAACTAATTACAAAGAAATCGCCATAGAGGTACAACAGCTTGGTGAAGAAACCTTTACAAAGAAAACGACCAAATGAATAAATGAGCGGACATTTTGAGTCGGTGGTTCTCATCCTGAATGTGTAGATTGATTTTGAACCCCTTAGGCCTGAGGTAGAGAAGACATTTATTTTCAAGTCTAGGATATGTGCGATTCATAAAAACACTGCATTATTGAGAACCGTAAAAAATATCTTCAAAAATAAATTCTGGTTTCTTTTTGAGCTGTTTTGAGCTGTCAATCATTATTCCTTAAAGCCATGGCGTCAGCTTTAATCTCCATTTTATTGATGTCTGTCTTCCTCCATCCCGGAAACTCAATCCATTCGTTTACCGTTGCCACGGCAACTGGTAACGCATCCACCACGCCCCCCGACGTGTTCTTCCAAGATGGCGACATCATCCTCGGTGGTTTCTTCCCTCTGCACACATACGACGAGTTCTCGCGAGAATGTAAGGCAATTCGCGAGAGTAAAGCTCTCAAGCTGGTCGAGGCCATGGTCTACGCAGTGAGCTACGTCAACAATAACACATCCTTGCTCCCCGGCCTGCGTCTCGGGTTCGAGATATACGACTCGTGCTACAGCGACATATGGACGCTGAAGAAAGGTCTGAACTTAATACCCCCGGAAATGAGACGAGCTTGCTGGGAGAAAAATGTGACTTCGGGGAGCAGGGGTTATGGTATTAGTTGTCTGCATGGTAAGAGGGTTGCGGGTGTCGTTGGATCACAGAAGAGTGCGAGTAGCTCTGAGCTGACCATACTCCTTGGACTGTATCAGATACCACAGGTGGGTAAAAACAACTTACTACATGTACCTTAAAAAAGGGAAAGAATACCTTTTTGTTCTCAAACCACTTGACTGTTTTAATCATGTTCATAATAAGGTCCTACATTAAAACTAACTTACACCAGATTTCATTTTAAAGTGTTTTGCATGCAACTTCGAATTTCGTTTGATAGGGCCTACAGTGTTAACTTTTCCTGCTTAAAAACAGACTGGATTATTAACATAATCGGTCATTCCACGTCAGGCCAACACATTTTTTGTTTCAGTTGGTGTGCATTCATTGCAAGTAAGGACCTACAAGCAAAGCAATGTTTATCAAAATCGGAAGACATGAGGTAAAAAAAATGTGCGTTGGTCTGACATTGAAGGACCCAATACGGTTGATTTCTTTAGTGTTTTGGAACATTGTTTTAATGTTTTTTTTTTCAACCATTTTAAACAAACAGTAATAATTGATGTATGAAACGCAAACGTTACTGTCAGAAACGATTCTCAGATTGTGAACTCCAATACGGATATTATTCTTCCTGCCTGGACTAAACCGCTCTCGTCAATGTCTCAAAAGCTACCACCTTTTCAAATTTTCACAGGTTTAGTTTAATTGTATATACTAGGATTAAACCAATCGAACGATTTCAAACACCAAAGGCATATTATTTCCATTTAAGCCCACAATAAACATGTCTCCCTTAGATAAAGACGATCGGGAAACATTAAAGCTGATCAGTCCTTTTGAACTTTTGTCAAAGCATCTTAACATCGAACATTCTGCTAATGTTAGTGGTTGACCTGTACAAGTTTGGTTACGACTAATTATTTATGTTTGGTGTTATTAACTTATAAGCCATTAGAATATCTACCAATGGAGGGCGATATTGCAGGGGGAAAGTAATGATGGCGGGGAGGGGGGAAATTGCAAAGTACACTTATAAGCCATTAGAATATCTACCAATGGAGGGCGATATTGCAGGGGGAAAGTAATGATGGCGGGGAGGGGGGAAATTGCAAAGTACACTTATAAGCCATTAGAATATCTACCAATGGAGGGCGATATTGCAGGGGGAAAGTAATGATGGCGGGGAGGGGGGAAATTGCAAAGTACACTTATAAGCCATTAGAATATCTACCAATGGAGGGCGATATTGCAGGGGGAAAGTAATGATGGCGGGGAGGGGGGAAATTGCAAAGTACACTTATATATTATTAATCAAATCAGATTTAAAATCTCTATTATTAGTTCAATAGCTTTGCAAAATATTAAGGGTGTTCAAACGTAAATATCTTCATTTAGAACTCAATGTTAGGCCTACATTTCTGTAAAGTTCTTTACCCATTGCAACATTGTTTTACTTGCTGTCCAAATAAGATTCAAATTATACTTCTTATTGTTGCTTTTCCTTATCCATTGTTGTAGGTGAGCTACTTATCGACAATTGACAGCCTCAGTAAAGTTGCTTACCCGTACTTCTTTCGTGTCGTGCCGTCTGACCGTCACCAGGTTAATGCCATAATGGACATTGTGCAGTACTATGGGTGGACCTATGTATCATTGCTCTTCTCTGATGACGAGTACGGAGAGAATGGTTATTACGAGTTCTCCAAACAGGTCACCGCTAATGACAATGTCTGCCTCGCCTACACTAAGGAGATATCTACAAGTTTCTCAGAAGAGTAAGGCCTGCATTTGTCATTAGAAAGCATGATTCATGTTGGAAGTCCTAAACTTTTACTGTATTTTCGTTACATTTTTGCGCACATCAAAGTGCTTCACAACAAACATTATTATCCCTGGTAGAATATTTCTTACACTTTCTCAATTCCTTTTAGAGTAAACAGCTTCAGGTGATGGTAGTTCTAAGGGATAAATCCGACTATCGGTACTATTAATTGCATACTCCTATTTGTACACCTGGGCGAAGAGAAGTTATTATGGTTATGTTCCTTGCCCGTGTCGTAACCGGGAATCGAACATACACACTGTAAAGATTTAGCCACCAGATCTTAAGTCGGATTCGCTTCTCCACGACGTGCCCAAAATGGCTGACTTTATTGCAACCTGTTGGGCTTATAAGCCTATGTCAACAGATCACATCGTGTGTATACACTTTTTGAGATTTAAAGGAACACGTTGCCTTGGATCGGCCAAGTTGGTCTTTGAAAAGCGTTTGTAACCGTTTGCTATAAAATGCATATAAAGATGTTTAAAAGGTAGAATACAATGATCCGCACACATTGGCCTCGAAATTGCGTGGTTTTCCTTTTACTTCGGAACTAACACGGTCGGCCATTTACGGGAGTCAAAAATTTGACTTCCATAATTAATGGCCGACCATGTTTGTCGACGAGGTAAACGGACCACGCAATTTCGAGTGATACTTATGTGGATCATTATATTCTACTTTTCAAGTTTCTTTCTAATCATATGCATTTTATAACAAACGGTTACAAACGCTTTTTAAAGACCAACTCGACTGATCCAAGGCAACGTGTTCCTTTTTAACTTAAAAAACCTTTCTCTTAAACTGTTTTATTCACAGATATTACGACGAAATTGTCGCAAACCTCCGGACTGATCCATACAACCGTGCCGTGGCTGTAGTCCTTTTTGCCCACCTGGAAGAGGCCGTCATGCTGCTGGGTGCGGTGGAGAGAAACAATGCGGTGGGTGAGTTTACCTTCATCGCCAGCGATGGTGTTGGAAACTTCGGTCGGCAGGGACTTGAGAAGGTCGAAGATGCTGCTATGGGTGAGTGTTGCAAAATCATTTTGTATTTTTTCTTTTGTATTTCACATTTTGTACAAATAAGGTTCTATAAGAAGTTTGCGGTAGTAACACCGTATGAAAATCTCTTTTGAGAGGTGCTTGTTCTGAGTTGTTAGCAACCGGTTCTTTTTAGAACCAGACATTGCTCAAAAGAGATTTTCATATATGTGTTGTCGCAAGCTTCTTTTAGTTATACTAAGAACTTTAAATGTTTTTTTTAAAGGAAATTTGTTTCTTGGATGCAAACAATAATGTTTGCAAAATCATCGGGAAAATTATTTTAGTCTCTAAAATGCAAAGTGAATATTTCTAAGCTTGCACCTCCATTTTCTCAGACAATAGTATAGCAAAAACTAACCGAGCGTTCATATGGATTTTACTCAAGATGTGATGCAGAGTCTACGTCATATGGGGCATAAATGAATTGCATAGAGAAAGTAGATTGCATATTTGAGTGTTTTCTAATTACTGGTCGATGTTTATTTTCTTTTTGAAGGTATGATTACCGTCGTCCCTTTCTCAGAGAGACTCCAAGACTTCGACACATTCTTCTATGATTCCCTGAATGCAAACAATCCGAACCCCTGGACAAAGGAGTACCTTGCAGTATACAGCGAGAAGTGCGACTTTTTTGGAGTCTGTGGGAACGAGACCGATCTCCCATCCCCGCACGAGACTCTTGTGATTGATAGCGTCATGGCATTTGCGCATGCCCTGAACAGTATGCTCATCACTGATTGTGGTGGTTCAGAGAACCTGGTAGACTGCCCCCTCGTGGCGAATATAGACGGGAAGCTCTTGCGATCATACCTGATGGAGACAAACTTCACGAGTTTGTCCAACGGGCAGGTGGCATTTGATGTGAACGGAGACGGGAACGTACGGTACAAGATTCGGAATCTCAACAGCGCATGGGGCTTGACAAGTTTCAAAGATGTAGGATCTTGGGAAGAGCTTACCGTGTTGGATATCAAGGATTCAAGCATTAGGTTTTACACCAATGATACAGACGGCCTGCCCTTCTTTGTGCCTTTGTCTGTATGCAGCTCACCATGTCCGCAGGGGTACAGGAAAGAGTTTTTCGACGAGGAGAGGAAGTGCTGTTGGCACTGTATCAAGTGCGTGGACAGTGCCATTGTCCTCAACCAAACGCTCTGTCAGGAATGCGCACCTCCGGAGTGGCCGGATGCCAATCGCACAGACTGTAGGCCAGTAGATGTATTCTACATGTCTTGGGGTACCATCGAAGGCACGGTGGTCACCATCATGAGTGGTGTGGCCTTCTTGGAAGCCATATCGGTACTCCTGTTTTACTTCACGCAGTATAAACAGGGCATCATGAGGAGGTCCGATCCCGTGCTTTGCCTCTTCATTTACGGGGGTATCATACTCGCCAATGTGGCGGCCTTGTCGTCGACCTTCAAACCATCCCCGGGGCTCTGTGTGGTTACCCGTATGGGTCCGTCCTTTGCCTACTCGCTGATGTTTGCTCCATTCGCAATGAAAAGCACCAGGCTGTATCGAGTATTCGCCAAGGCTAAGCAGACCGACTCCGAAGAAGAAGCTGAACTTTGGAGTTTGACGCGGCAATTGGTTATCTTGGGATTCGTCTGGGCCACAGAGGTGGGTATTGACTTTAAGATTTACAATCTAATTGAAACATGCATTGCACTGGATAAATTTCGTCAAAACAAGAAGTACAATCCACATTTAAAGCGTTGTCATTGCATTGTCTTTTCTTTTCAGATATGCATAAGCATTGCATGGATCGTCGTTTTCCCGCCCGATGTGAGCAACCAGTTTACATTCCAAGATGATTCAACAGGCGGCGAGTCAGTGAATCTCCTCATAGCTTGCAATATCCAGCTCCATGAGAGTGTAACCGAGATATGTTTCAGTCTGGTCCTCCTGTTCGTGACCCTGGTCTTCAGCGTTCTCGCCCGGCAGCTTCCGGACAACTACCACGAGGTCCAGTTCTGCGCGTTTGCCTCAGCGGGCTCCATGCTCGTCATCGTGGGTGCTTACGCCGCGGGTTTCGGTACCGCCACTTCGGCCGTCTCGTCCGTGTCAATCATGTATCGTTCACTCGGAATGATTGCCAACTCCATCCTGATGATGTCATGTATCTTTATTCCCAAGATGTACGTCATCTTCTTCGTGAGGGGTGACATCAATGACGTCATGCTGCGGAAGAGGCAAAGCATCGCCATGTCTGGCTTACGCGTGCGATCATCCACGGGGAGCAGCGTGGCGACACTGAAGAAGAACAACGGGGCCGGGGGAGCGAACGGGGCCGGGGGAGCGGGAAAACGGCGCAGCTTTCGTAGAAGTAAAAGCGCCTGTGAGTTGACCTTGAATCCGGAGCAAGTTGTTGAACTGAAGGCAATTTCTACCACTCTCAAGGAATAACACTCATTGCTTGTCAAAGTAGTAACAGGGGCTTCTTTAATTAAAAACTGTCTTTTGAAATTAAAAGAAAAAACTATACAATTAAAAAACCAAAGAGAAGCGATCGCGGCTTCAAAAGGGGCGAATGTTTTTAGCTTGGGAGTTATTTACAAACATTTTTTTGATAATTTGGACAAAAACATGGCTCAGAAATTGTCTCTTTTAACATCTTTATTAATCTGTTGACGAAAAGGTAAGACCATACAAAGTTTAATCGAGATTTAGGCAACCTTAAAGTACACAATAAAATGAAATCAAAGTTTTCATGATTATGTTGGGTGTTGTCAAAAGCTAGACTGAGGAGCAGAATCTGGAGCCGAAGCCGTGGTTTCCAAAAGGGACATAATCGAATATTGAAAGAGACCAATTCTTAATTACTACTAACATTGTTGCCAGGGGTATAGATATAATACCAGAATGGTTAATTAATTTGTAATTCGGTGATCAAAGTTCCATCATTCAGTTATAAACAACTTTTTAAAGATAATTCATTCGGGAAAAAATCTAACCCATTCTACTATGATTTTGTTTTACAATTATTGTTATCCAATGGCACAATTAGCACAAAATAGCAGGATGAGTACTAACGGTGCGAAACGAAAAGAAAATGAGTAGCTTGCACCTCTTCCAGAATTTCGCTCGTCCCCAGCGCCTTGCTTTAACCAAAGGCGCTGGCATGGGCAAACGTATCATGCACTGTCATTGGTTTAATAATGCGCAATAATATATCTATGCACTGTACTCATGACGTACTTCCTGAACAAGAATCTGTGCAAGCGATTAGCGCCTCCCCAGCGGTCCAGGATAGACTGGCCGCTGGGGCCGAACGAATTCCAGAATCTCCTTAAACTTATTTAGGTTGAACGAGTTTCTGTGAATATTTGGTCTCCTTGTGGTCGTTGTCGAGGGGAGGCAGGCTAGCGTCGCTGCCGAGGAGCCAGTGCTTGTTGAGGTCCGGGGTGTACCGGGAAGCCGGTGGTTTACGGCCAAGGCTCTCGGCAAGGCTACGGGTGTAGTGAGCGGAGTTACCGCAGCAAAGACCTACGTACTTGATGCCCAGTTCCTGAATGCGCTTGCCGAAGTTGTGGACGTCCGTACGGTTGCACTGGACGCAGTCAAGATCCAGGGGGAAGATCGGCTTGTCTGCAGGTCAGAACGAAAACGGTAGAGTGAAATATGATATGGGGTATAATGGACAGTGTTTCTGCAAGAGTTAATGCTGCGCACAGACAGGCTGTGGTTGTCCCAGTCATAATTGCCAGTCTTTTTCTAATTTGTATATGAATAATTGCATACACTGAAACGAAAACAACCAGTGTTTGAGGCCAATACCAAAGTGTCAAAAGTTTGGGTAAGTCGATGTTGCAGGAAAATCTGTCCGCCCGCCGGAGATTCTGTCCACTCTGGGAAGTTAACATCGGCTGAAAGAGGATGATTCAAAAGAGGGCGCTATAATATAGTTTTGGCCAGAGCCGTATATGTGGAGAGATGCGACAACTTGCGATTAGAAGCCATTTTGTTCCTCAAGAAACGCATGGGCGAACACGGGGTGCCAGACTAGTCTGCCCATTGGGTTGTGCTGTGTTTGGAGACAACATGGCGCCCAGCAACCACGTGACCAAAGAAAAGTGGTCCCTCCATGCTGCAACTCTCTCAATACACAGCTCTGGTTTTGGCACGTTTCGCCTCATAGGAGGGGGGGGGGGGTGCAGAATCTCCTGCCATCGGTTGGGGTGGAAAATTTTGTGGTTTTTATTTGACTTCTCATGAAAGTAGTTACCTGTTTGCGGATCTTTTAAAGATATGAAGTTGGGATACTCCTCAGTGGTACGATACAACACGGGTACTGCTGCAAGTGGTGCCTGCATTGCATTATGGGTAAAATAATGAATTTGTTACTTTAAGTGAGGACTGGTAACACTTACTGATGGCATATTATTGTACTATTTCACCTGGAAGATAATTTTAAAACAATAGTATTCAGCTTGGATAACGCGTTAGTTTGACCCATTTCTCGGTGACCGAACACACGACAGCCCGCCCCCACCCCCCCCCCCCCCCCAACCTTCCCAGGTGAAAATAAATCCCAAAAGAACTCCCGGTACCAGACGTAAATTTTGTAGGTTATGCAATTATTAGGAAAAATTAATGTCAAGACAAAAAAAACTTTGCACTTTGGCTCTATTCTATAGCGAGGTACCTCCACAACCCACCTTGCATTCCGTTACTGCCCGTTCGAAAACGTTCAGCATAGTCACCGGACCCATTGCGCAGTTCAGCCCCACCACATCAGCCCCTGCCTCTGCCAGACGATTCATAGCATCACAGATTTCCACGCCGTCTATGGTTGCCCGTTTACCGTTGATAACCGTTTTCTGGCACGCGATGGTCACTACGCAGGGGAGACCTAACGATTATGGGTGACACCAGAAATGATCTTATGTCAAAAACTTCTGATTTTCGCAGTTGCTAAATAAACCCTATGAATGTGCGTGTGGTGACATTAGTCTTCACCAACTTTTTTTTATTAAATGAGTCAGGGCGTGGCTATTTACTGCTAGTCCTTGTTTTCGCTTTGATAAGACCACACGGGAAACTTTACAGATTTTGAATAGAATATTATACTCAAAAATATTGTACTCCAAACACAGAGCTTATTTGAAAGGTTTTGGCTCTATACGAATGTTTTGTGATTGTTTACCATTAGCTAAATCTATCGAACTCAGAGAGACATCAACTCACCTTTACCGAATTTCTTGCAGGCTTCAACAGCCAGTAAAGCTTCTCCACAAGTATCGTAGGTTTCTCCTACAATGAAATCTGCACCACACTCTACTGCCCATTCTATCTGTTCCTGTAATAAGCATTACGACAACAGACAATGTTTTTTTTTAATTTTACGTAATGAACCTTATGAGGGAAATGCCAGAAAACATTCAATGTTTAACTTTGATTGCATGGTGTAAATATTCCCGTTGTTTTTGTGTGAACTTTGGGTAATGTAGATTCAGATATTCTTTGATTAAAATTACAAGTTTTGCTACTCAAATATCACGCAGTCTGAATCAACGTACAAATTCGAATAGACTTAACACTGTGCACTATAAAATCTACATGCATGAGGTCAAAATGCACCCTCAACTCAAGACAAAGGACGAAATGCTACGATCTTACGTTTGCAGTTGGGACGCGAACTTGGAATTTAGTAGGCTTAAAACATTGCCCCTTTTCAAATCCACGGCTTCGGCTCGAGTCCAGATTCGGCTCAGGCTAGCTTGGCCCGCGGTGGTTATGACGATTGCGCGTGTTTTGCATAGGCGCTCATAAGCCGAATCCAAAGCCGAAGCCGTGGTTTCGTAAAGGGCCTAGACTCATAATTAAAGGCAAGGCATTTGAACTTGGACGTTAAACGCAAGGGTACGTTTTCGGATCGAAAACTCTGATTATGGGACTCGAGGCAATAGGACTGGACTTTACTCTATCGGCCTGACTTTAAAAATCGTGTTGTTAAAATCTCATGTTTTTAGCATAGGCTACGTGAATGTACCATTTTCACGTCAGGCACGTACATGTACGTGCATGCTCACGACCCGTCGTGAGCATGAAATAAGTCCAAAGTGATGACGTCAATTCAACCCAAAACGACACTTATTGTTTTGACGTTCACGTTGACGTGCTTGCTCGCGAAACATGCAGCTAAACCTCCCTAATAGTATTACCTTAAACATGTCCATTATTTTCTCACGATAGTTTGGCACTGTGTCCACAAAGATGTTGGAGTTGCTGATGTTTCCCGCCATTAGCGTCCCAGTCTCGTCTGCAACCTCACGTGCCATGCGCAGAGCCTTTTTGTTGATCGCCTCCAGTTCATGTTCACGACCAATCAGCGCCATCTTTTCCCTGTGTGCATAGTACTAAAAATTACAAAACTATTAAATTTTTAGTTCAAAAAAGAATGTTTACTATAGAGCAAGACTAACATCTCCCTACGTTTGTCAACATCTTGTTCGGTGGTACCATGTCAGATGCCAATGCACAAATTAACTGCCGCAAGTGAACAACGAATTACTACGTAGTATGGCTATTTTTCTTTCGTTAATTCTGTGCAACTTCGATGGCCACAATAATTGGGCCCACAGTTTCATAGGTTTGTTATTGTATGCATGTTTTGGATACATCAAGCGGGGATATTTGTCTTTGACAATATTATTACGAAAAGTCACTGCCTATAGAAATCCAGGGATAGCCCAACTGTGCTGAAAACTACTCGACATCTGTGCTTACAGTAAACGCCAACACTACGTCACTTCCAGCGTGAACGAATTCCTCATACTGCTGTCTGACCAACTCCGGATGTTCAATGACTACTTCCGGGACGAATGACCCAGCCGTCAAGTAACCGCGACGCTCAAACACGAAGAGGTAGCCCTCTGCGCAGATCACAGTCTCCCCGTCACGCAAACGCTCCAGGAGACCTAGTGTGGATGGAAAGACGACAAAGTGACGGGGGGGGGGGGATCGAAAAAAACACACCAAAAAACAATAACCTCAACAATTAAACAGTTTGTGGCATTATATACAAGTTTTTCTCGAACTTCTATTATGACCTGAAAGGTTCGAGTCTTTCTCAAAGGCTATGGCCTTGAGAAAGACTCACGAAGGTAAAAACGTTAGCCCACTAAAAATTTTGTGTGCATGTTGGTATAAAGCTTTTTTTACATCCCTCTCCCCCCCCCCCCCGGCCATTGTATAATATTTCTCGACCTTCGCACTGTCACACTTCACAGCTTTTTGCAGGCTTTGTCCTTGAGCAAGATCAGAGTAAGGGTTATTAGCCTGATTGCTAGAGTGCCTTTGTACAGGCAAATAGTATGAATAACTGTCTATAACGTCAGTATTTGTACAGAGGTTTCTCTATGCTATAGGCCTACGCAAACAAATTTATCTATTTATCGCAATATATTTATATGGCTTTTCGAAACGTCAGGTCAAACAGAATTGTATTTTTAGATACTAGGTATGCTACGGAAGCGTATTGTCGTCACATTTTTTTTAATCTCCACTGGCTTCCTGTTAAACAAAGAATACAATTCAAAATCTTGCTTCTCACATTCAAGGCCCTCCATGGGTTAGCACCTTGCTACATTACACATCTTCTACAACAACGTAACATCAGACCAGGCCTTAGATCAACATCATCATAACACATACTATATGTTCCCAAAACTCGTCTGGCAAGTTACGGAGACCGTGCCTTTTCCTGCTGAGCACCGCGTCTCTGGAATTCCTTGCCAGACGAGCTGAGGGCCACACCTGATCTTTCTACTTTCAAACACAACCTCAAGTCTCATCTGTTTAATTTGTCAGCTGACTAGCTTCCGGCGCCTTTGAATGGATCTATTCCAGATACTGCGCGCCTTGTAAATTTTATGTTTTTATTATTATTATTACATGAATAAAAACAACAGTTACTTATCGTGTACGTAAAATGACACGTCAAATTGTGTTTTTGGAGTGAGAGACTGGTACAACTTGATTTTAGAGTGAAGTTCGTTCCAATTTCACTCAAAAGAGTGGCACAGATTGACTTTCACTCTCACAAGAGTGGAACTGCCAGTACCACTCGGACAAGAAAGTAAACAATTTCACTCTTTTACCTGTAACTATCGTGTACGTACATGATAAATCCCAACTTGTCGTGTACGTTCATTATAGATCATCGTGTACGTACATGATAAGGTAGTGTTTGTTCTTATTTATGTGCATTGCGGCATTTCCGTAAGCCGCAATTTGAAACAGCTGAACGTTCTATCTTGACGTTTAATTAAAAGTTGACATCCATAGTGTCAGTTGTAGCTGCATGAATAAGACAGTGTGTAACACTTTACTAACAGATCCAGAACAGTTTCCACCAAACCATGTCAAAAAAGTTTGCAATGCCTATTTAATGCTAACCCAAAGTGACTGTAAAGTCAAACTAGGAGCAAAGATCAGTCGTGGTGTATTCGAAAATCTGTATTAAAAGCACTCTTACCTTTGCAAGGTTTTTTAGTTCCCTCCATGCCGATCCTCAATCTGGCTTAAATAGGTGAATCTGCCACTCCCCCCTGAGACCTGGTGAAAAGGGACAATACACTTGTTGTTTGGACACGAACTACGTGTCAGCTGAGCGGCATTGTGTGTCAGTACTATACGTGACTGGGTCTCGTGACTGGGTCTCGCAGTTTTTAAGCCCATGAATATTTTTTTTGGGGATGATGACGTTTCGTGGACATGATCACCCCATGACAAGTATTCTACTAATATGCACATTATGACGTCTCATAATTTAGGATAATTAGGATAATCTCCTGCAACTATTAAACCTATATTTTTAATAAAGTTAGAAGTAGACTACCCAATGTAAAACAAACATTACTTATAGGTTTTATAGGTGCTGTATAGCGCTTTATTAATTTTAGGGGCCCCTGAATTTGGGGACTGAAGGAGGATGTTTCAAAAGAGGGCGCTATATCAGAATAAGTCTCTGTCCACAGTTCGCCGTATGTATGGATGTGGGGGGGGGGGGGGCGGGGAAATCTCCTGTGCCAAAAACAGCACACTGATCTGAGCACATGTGTAGAAATCGTCAAAGATTTTGATGTCAAAACAGACCAAAATGACTTGTCACAACATCCAAAATGGTAGCCTACTTTTCAGAGAATAGGTTGCTTCCGAGAACTAGAAGGCCGGGGTGCACCATTATTTAGCTGATTATCGTAACTTGTAGGCCCTCAATAATTATACGTTTTGGTGGTCACTGTGTAAATAATTATTATAACAATCTATCCGAACCTGGGGGTTCTGTGCTTTAACTTTCGGTGAGATTAATTTGATAAATCTAGGCTTTATTTGGCTTGGGAATGGCAGGAATGCCTCAATGCGGAAACTGGCAGCGAGTCGGTTTGGGAAAAAGTACACTCATTATTTTTCGTTTTTCAGGCCTAAAAAGCAAAAAACTACAAACGGCTGACCTACAAAAAAAGTAAAAGTAAATCTGAAGTTTAGTTGTCTGTACAAATACCTGATTGGTTTTGAAGGGGCTTAGAGACCAAATAATAGTTAAGATTATTATTAATATTTTGTGAGTCAACGAGATTGCTCCATGGTTGAGTCAGCATTATTTTGGTGCGCACCCGAAAGCAAGTTTTTATAACCAATAGCGCCCTCTTGCGGCAAGGGAGAGCCTGGAGCACTAGGCCAGTACAACAAAATGGCAGCCTCCATGGTTGTAGTTTTTCTGTTCATTTCGCTACTGCACCTGTCAAAATATTGCATTCCTCACATCGTGAAACAAGTAAGTAAGCTTCATTGAATTGAAATTGTATTAACGGATAACTTTCCGTATGGCGCCACCACCTTTTCACTCATTTTCACTAAAAGGTAAATAAATTAGATACTATATAGTATATTATTTCATATCGAATGAAAAAGTGGTGGCGCTGCGGAAACTTTTCCATTGCCATAATAATACACTGTGATTTGTACCCAAAATCAATCATTTTACAAATGTTTGACAACTTTGAGCATAACCAACGACAGAAAACTTTATTCTCAGCATGATTAAGCCTGATGAAAATACAGACTGTTAGTAAATTGCATAGCTTCTGTCACCGGTGCAGCTAGCCCCACTTGTGTGGCCAAGGATAGCTGAAAGGATTCACAATCTCGCCGTAAACGGGAATCAAAGTCGGGGTTTGAAAACATTTGAGGGTCGATAACGTATGACGCTACGAAGTTAAAGTGGAGTGGCCCTGTATTCTTATTAATAATAATTGTACTTTGAAATTAAGGAGTTGTCGGATGAGTGGTTATGTTGGGCGCTATCGGTCAATCTGCGAATTTTATTGCTTTGAGAAATCGCCCCCAGGCTGGGAATGGTTTTACCTGCACGATCGGTCGAACGCACGAAACCATTCCTGCACGATCGGTCGATCGCGCAAACCCATTCCTGCACGATCGTTAGATCGCGCAAAATTTTCCTGCACAATCGGTTGATCACGCAAAACCTTTCCTGCACTATCGGTCGATCGCGCAAACCCATTCCCGCAGAAAAATACTCGTAGCGCGATCGGTCAATCGCGCAAAGATATTCATTGCGCGATCGACCGATTGTTGTGCGATCGACCGATTGTAGCGCGATCGACCGGAGATTGACCGATCGTGCCCAACAGTTATATAATTGGGACTGAGATTTGGGGTCGAAATGACCAGCATTTGTATGAACAATCTTTGCCTTACTTTTATAATTATATTTTATTTCAGGCCTACTACATTCCCCAAAACACCGTAATAATTACAAAAAATACAATCTGATCTTTAAATTAATCATGTTAATATAATAACATGTGTATTGTGAAGTGTTAACTTCTTCAAGATTATCGGTTCAACATCAAGTTGTTCCGTCCATCCAACTTAGGCTCTAGTCTATATAGCCTATGCGCCTAAGTTAAATAATAGGATGGACTGAACAACTTTTTGTCACTATTACTTACCATACAAACTAGACCCAGTGACGGGGCGCTAGATTCCTTTTTTCAAAATTTTGACATTATCGGTCATCTAGTGCCCCAAGCTCATAACGTTCACATTTTCTATGACTGTCACACAAAAAATGCCCCAAAATTACGAAAATGTCCAACGAATTACCTTCAAAACTCCTTACTGGCCTCTCCATAATGTTTAAGATGCAACACGGTCGGCCATTAATGGGAGTTACATTTTTGACCCCCATAAATGGCCGACCGTGTTATTTCGCAAAGCAAAAGGAAAATTGTGCAATTCCGAGGCAAATTTGTGTGGATCATTGTAATCTCCTTTTAAAACATCTTTCTAACCATATGCATTAAACAAATGGTTGTAAAATGCTTTTTATACTAGCAACTCGTCCGATCCAAGGCATCTTGTCCCTCTAAGGACCCATAGTCTTGAGTCTAGTGATATTTTCTTCTCGGCCATGGCACACCACATCTTCACGGAGCATGCAGCATTGTAAGATTATCAAAAATTATATTTTAAATACTATCTTTGTAGGTAATGAGATATGTATTTGGAGAGAAACAGGAGGAGGGAAGAAAGAAAGCAGAATTGATGCAACTTCAAGAGGAGCAATCACAACTGAATGTCAAAGAGGACTTCCCCAAATATGCCAGGATCGAGAGAAAAATCAACAAGATAAAAGATGATATGAAAAAACTCAGTGAGTGTTATTGAAATGTGCCCTCTTTCCTTTTAAACTATAGGCCCTAAATGAGCAAGGCTGTTGTTGTTGGGTTGTCTGATATGGAGGTACAGTGTAGGCTTTTTTTAATTTATTTTTTATGCAAGTCGCCTGACACACAAGGCCTGAAGGCCACTTCAAGGTGTGGGCTACAATTATTTTTGTCCAGAGGCCTATGCCACCTACTCCTAGGGCTGAAACAGGGTTACCCCTTTTACAGTCCACCATACGGATGTAGGCTTGGGTATCATCAGTCAGTATGTGTGCACAGTCGCAATCATGGGTACCAATTTGTGTCCGTTTTATGGACAAGAGGTGTTGTGTAACGCATGTAAAAGAACCCAGTGCACTTATCGAAAAGAGAAGGGGTTCGCCCCGGTGTTCCTGGTTGTGGCTGCTTAATGCGCCGTAGCACCTTATAAGGTGCTAAATAACTGGGTCTCAGAATTCATCACTGCAATAACCTATCTTTCTGAAAGTTTGTGTATACTCAGCGCCTTGAGTACCTTGTTTGGTAGATACGTGCGCTATATAAGACTTCGATATTATTATTATTATTATTAAGAGGTGTGAATCCAGTGATGTAGCTGTAGCAGTAATCTCTGTTAATAATTGGTGAGTTTATTATGACTACTGTGCCCGAAGAGTTAGCTATCTGTTGTTCATAATTATGTTGTCTTTGTTACAAAAAGTTTAGCAGTGATCGTTGCTATACAGTTTGCACGCGTGTGGTTATAGACATTGCATTAAGGAGTGTCAATATATGTCTTCGGTTTACGGTTTGTTAAATCTACTTTGCTGTGTAGAATTGGAAGTTATCGGAACTTATCAGGTTGTTGAAAACTGGGGTTTTTCCTAGTTCAGATAAGAGCTTGTCTTGCTGTTCATCTTGTTACTCCAAGATGCTTGTAGACAGAAACCTGGGTACTGATTAATGTACCCTCATTTTGTCGACTTCTTGTAATTATCTTCATTTTGAAATCCAAACCTACATGAACTTGTGCCTCTCGCAAACCATTTGCTCACAATTTTGTTTTCTTCTTGATCATCCTTTAACTCCAGGGCAAGGCAAAACTGCCAAGACGTTCACCTTCAGTTGGGGTCTTACTCTAGCTCTCAATGCACTGCAGGTAAGGTTGTCCGGTTTTTCATCAAGAGTGTGAACTTGTTTGCTCAGGATCAGAGCGAGCAACTACTGCTTAAATTCAGTAACTTAATACTTATCATCACCAAGCAAGAAAGGAGGGACCCCCCCCCCCCCAACCTAAGATTTCAGGTTCCCTGGATCACAACCTAGGAGATTTTCTACCCAACAGTTACCCAGACCCATGTTTCGCATTGTCCATTCCTAGGTCCCTTTTCCACTGGGTTACATTGGCAGGTTTCAAGAATACCCCAGGCTTTTACCTCTTACCCCTACCTTAGAGCAGGGGTAGCTACTCCACACAGTGTATGCCCATTTGCTGGTGTAGATCAGGAGTAACAGGAACCAAGTGTGAATAGGCTGGTTGGGCAACCAGGAATAGAGTAGTGTGAAAAGAGCTCTTGAGTTACTGTTGTTTAACATTTTGTGTTTTAGACTTGCTGCCTGATCTCAGTGATTTGGAGGTATCGTTATGAACCCATGATCATGCTGAAGGAAGAATGGCTATGGCCTTTAGCCGGAGTTGTCTCCTTTCCCAGCGGCATCCCGGGGGCTCTTGGCATCTCCATCTGGATCCTCATCTGCAACAACATCTTGAAGAGGGCAGGGAAGATCGTCAGCTTCATGAATACAAAGACAGAAACATGACAGTAGGTGTTTAGTTCGGTTGATGGAAAAGCGTGATTGCCTGTATGAATGAAAGAAAGGGATAGAGGTGGGCGGATCTAAGATTCAAACCTGCACCCTCTGTACAAGTGATCTGCCAATTTTGTACCAATCCTGTAATCCTTCAGTGCAGAAAGCTATTTAAAGTGCCCTTTAAAGGAACACGTTGCCTTGGACCGGTCGAGTTGGTCTTTGAGCTCGGTAAAAGAAAACAATCAGTCTTATATTTTATAGAGATTGCATTGTTTGATTTGTATCAACTTTTGGTGGGAAGAAAGGAGTACAGCTGTTATTTTATTTATTTTATGAGTCTTGGCTTTATATAAAGCCATTCCATTCAGGATTTTTTCCTTACTCTCTCTTGTTTGGGTTATTAAATGAACTCTATGTTAATTTGCTAACATTTTATTATGGGTTTTGTTTTCTCTGTATGAAAGTATCTTTGCCTCAGGTTTTTTAGGGATAGGGTAAATACAGTGTGTTGTAGTTTTTATTTATTAACAGGCATGACATTCGGCCTAGTAGTCTGATTTACTCATAAAGCTATATATATTGACTAGAGCGCTAACACCCCATTATACACGCACTAAGGTTTTGATGCCGTGTGGGCGCATCCATGTTTATGTACAAACCAATACAAAAGCTTGAAACTTTGTAGGGCAATTGTACGGCTATTTCCATGATAGTGCATTTGTTCTTTTCTATGTGTCATCGAACCAAAAAATGCAGCAAATGTGAACGCACAATCTGCTGATGAGCGTAAAGACTGCGAGCGTCATGTGCGTCATGTTTAAAAGGCGCGTATACAGTTTTGTAGTATGTCAATCAAGTCGAACTTACGGTGTACACGATGGGCAGTCGCGTACGGAATTAAAGTGCACACGCCGAGTGTAAAAAAATTGCCGCAATGTGTGTTCTCTTAAAATAAAAATCGTTTCGTAGTCATCCAACACATCAAACATGTCTGCGCCCAGGGTGGCTTCAAAACGCAGAGCAAGTTAGCACATAGTCAATATAGCTCTATGGATTTACTATATAAAGCATGTACATATTCCTTGTGATACTTGTTCTTACTATTTTCCAAGGGTCAAATATCATGCCTGTTATTATTATTATTAGTCAGCTTTTTCCAACATTCCCAGCACCTAGACGAAATCATGCTTTTCAGTGTTTTCTAAACTTTTGTACTGAAATACATTAATTTTTTGCTGAATGTGTTATTGTTAAAGACAGTGGACACTATTGGTAATTGTCAAAGACCTGTCTTCTCACTTGGTGTATCTCAGCATATGCATAAAATAACATACATGTACCTGTGAAAATTTGAGCTCGATCGGTCGTCGGAGTTGCGAGATAAATATGAAAGAAAAAAACACCCTTGTCACACGAAGTTGTGTGCTTTCAGATGCTTGATTTGGAGACCTCAAATTCTAAACTTGAGGTCTCGAAATCAAATTCGTGGAAAATGACTTCTTTCTCGAAAACTACGTATCTTTTCTCACAATGTTTTATACTACCAATCTCTCCCCATTACTCATAATCAAGTTAAGGTTTTATGCTAATACTTATTTTGAGTATTTACCAATAGTGTCCACTGCGTTTAAGCAAACCAAAAGTACAGGTTCCCTTAAACAAAATACATGAAGTTGAAAGTACCCTTTCTATACACCACTAATGTGGATGCACAGTGATCATCACCACCAATGCATACAATTGTTCTTATTGACCCACTCCAGAAGTAACTGCATGAAAAATGAAAACTATAATCGGTGGTTTGCACATTTTAGTCGTCCTTCAGTTCTTAGAGAGCAAGATTGAAGGTGAGCAATTTTATAAGTCAGTGTTGAAAGATAACCCATAATAATACTATATAACCGCAAGTTTTAAAGTCACTGTTTGACACGTTTGGTAATTGTCAAAGTCAAGTGTTCTCACTTTGTGTATTCCAAATATATCCATATAAAAAAAAATTGTGAAAAAAAAAAATTGTACAAGAAAATAATGAAAGAAAAAATACCCCCTTTCATCTGCTAAGACTTTAAGACTTCAGCCTTGAAGTCTTTTTTAAAATCCAATATTTGAGTGAAAATAACCTCTCTTAAAAACTACTGCTCTTCATTTCTGTTACCAAGTAAGTTTTTATGCTAATGTTTGTTTTGATTCGTAACCAAAATTTTACAGTGCCTTTAAGGCAGTTTTGAGTTAATTTAAATAAATATTGCAATGAATTCTTCGCATTTGTTGCAAGTGAAGGCTCAATGTTGAATCCATATGACAATTTGCTTTACATGTGGTTTGGGGTATACTTTTACGAAGACCCCGGTTTTTACAGTGTAACACCTTATCAATGGGCCATCCATACACTACTATATCTAGGTCTAAACATGTTGGAGTCTAGTGTAGAGAAACAGGTGGATTTTTTGAGGATTGAGGTGAAATGTTGGCAAGTGTGCCTTTGGAGTAAGGGTTTGTAGACTGTTCAGTGGTCATACTGAAATATAGGCCTATAGTAAGGCTGGTAAATAAATAATAAATAATAATGAAAGAGTATTTATATAACGCCTTATGCAAGGCCTCAAGGCGCTTTCTACTATCAATGTTTAAAAAAACAACACTAAATGAAGGAAAGGCAGTCTAAAAACCACAAAAAGGTATAGAATTTAAACTTAACAAAACCACAAGGAGCAAACCATGATTAAAAAATACTAGAGGTGAGAGGTTACCAGCACCTCGCCCTAACGACAAGAACCTAAACAACAACATACATAAAGATACTAAAAATATTTAAATACAAGGAAACTTTAAATACAATACAAAAGACGAGAAGCACAACAATCTATACAACAGAGAGGCAACAATTAGTAAACTTAAATGTCCTGGCTGAGCGGACTAGTGCTTCAGGCTCAAGTTCAAAACATTTTTGTTTGGCAATTTTTGAACGTGTAATTGGTGTAGTCATTTTGCACATGTAGTTGGTGCAGCCATTGTTGAAGTGTAGTTTTGCAGCCAATTTTGAACGTGTAGTTTGTGCGGCCATCTTTGAACGTGGAACATTCAAATAATAGCATGGTGATTCGAAACAAACACAAACATAACATGAATTGATGTCCATGAGTTGTTAGACGGAAACCAGTTTTCTTTGAATAATTCGCCCCCAAGTAGATTGTTATCAAAGCAGACTCCTGAAAGAGTGACTTTGCAGAAACTTGTCCAAGACTCAATGTTCTATTGCGCATGAAAAAAAAAACCCAAAACAAAACACACAAAGCAAAACTGAAATGACCTTGGACTAAGAGATAAGCAATAATGTTCCAAATTCACGTCTTTCCTGGTAAACAGCGATACTTAATCAGCCAAATCTAGGCCGGCCAAATGTAAATTGTCTTTTTCTTGATTGAAACCCAATTGGATATCATCTGATGAAATCAGGAATCGGGCATTCCGCTCGAAGCATCAACAAAAATCCATTTCAACCCTCCGGGGACACAGTTTTGCCTCATTTAACGAGTTTCTTGAAAACGGACATTATTTGCAAGAAAATAACGAATAGAGGAGTGTCTCTTTACGGTTTTAAAGCATTGTGACCGTGTTTGTTTTTCAAGCAATTATGGCGTTATATTTGATGATAGTTGATGTAGTTACCGGTAAAAGGGTCTATCTGAGTGGACAAAGATCAGCTGGTTGGGGGGAGATAATAACAGGCTGAAATGTACTACCTGAAAGGTTGTCAGTTTCTGTTACCGTGTAGTGTGTTCAGGAGTGTGTCTATATCCGTTTTGAAACCGAGTATTTTAACAGATGCATGTGTGTTGTGATTGTCCCCCTTTTTATGTTCCTCAATACCTCCTGTCCTTCCGCTTTTTCCCTTGTAAACCTGGCTTTTTGTGATCATCCTTGGCCTTCACTCTAAACAACACCCCTTCAGAAATAAATCGGATTTCGGTGGGGGGGGGGGTGATCCATTTTTGGATAAGGCTGACCGGGAAAGTGGTTTTTGGGATTTTAAACTCCGACCCTATGTCAGTTTGACCCATTTCTAAGTAATTTTGGTACACAGTTTACGGGTCATTCTGACCCAGAAAAGGGTCATGCGCCATGGGGGGTACAGATCCCGGTCAGTTCTGTCCCCTAAGTTTCGAAAGTGTAATGATTCAATACTTTTAATTCGTCCACGATTTGATGTGTACAAAACCACTGATTGAAGGAAAAGACAGAGAGATTGTCTATTTGAGAATTTCAGCATTGTTGTGCGTCCTTAAAAAACCTTCAGGACAATTGTTGAGGATTGCAATTCTAATGTGCACTAATTTTCGGGTTTAATCTCGGATTCTGCCTCAGTTTTGACAAATTCCTAGGTCATTTTGACACTGATCCCGGGTCAAGCTGACCCATAAACGTATCGGGTCAAATCTGAACCAGGAGTTTTGTTTATTTAGAGCGATAGGAACTACGTCTCAAACCAATATTGAACGTGAGGATTGTTATAATTAAGTAGCAATGTTGAGTGTTTAGTAGCAAGTGATTAGTGTTTAAACATCAACCCAGACAATAACTGCAAACCGCCTGGATCTGCCCGACAACGTGTCAACCCCATAACGTGCCAGCCAATATATTCCCCAGCGCATTGCTCTTTAATCTTGGTGTGGCTTTCAGTCGACATCTTCAGGGGAACTCTTGAAAAACAAAAAGTCAATACTTTATTCAAAATTCTTTCCGAGTCACGCCTGCCGTCGAGTCCATCTGGATGCGGTCCCCGTGCCGGTCACAGCCAAAATCGATGCAGGGGGACATCCGTTCCGAAGAGAGTCAACATCGACACCGGATGGTCTGGGGTAGCTTGTACGGGGCAACGGAGCGCTCTACCCCGGGCAAACCGGGGCCAATTAACTCGCCTCACATCGGAAGCTCTCGAGTTCCTCCATTGGAAACTGAATATATTGAGCACACTTCCGCACTGGCGTGGTATATATTTGCAAGTTAGTAGTGGATATATTTTTTGTCATCGCGTGTGTTTGTGAAGTCTGAACTGTGCGCGTTCCCTTTAGGCTGCTGACATAATGATGGATGATCAAATGAGTAAAGAAAACGAACAATCCTATATAAGCCATACAAATATTAATAAAAGCAAAATATGTGTATAGAAATATTGCGATTTGTGAAACCAGTTACCCCATGGATGGGGTTAAAGGCAAGGCAGCTGATTTCACGAAATGCTGTGATTATTGCTACCTATATCTCGAGTTAGGACGAGTATTACTAGTCCGAACTTGAGGATTAAAGGTTTACATGTTAGTGCTAAGCTGGGACTCGTCCTAAGTCCTAAGACTAATCCTAAAGTTAGAAAGCGTTTAGAGAAATCAACATACAAACTTTCTTTTGCTAGTGCAAGCAACGAAGAGCTGTTGATAAGTGTACAACTTTCTGAGAAACGGCTCCCTCTGAAGAACGTAGCTTCTCACTAAATTATTTTAGTTTGAAAAATACTTCAGGTCTGAAGTCTTTTTCAGGCAACAGATACATATTTTGTTGAGTATACCTAACGTGTCTATCGCCTTTAAGCCTTTAAACGTTAAAGACACTGGACACTAATGGTAATTGTCAAAGACCAGTCTTCTCACTAGGTGTATCTCAACATATGCATAAAATAACAAACCTGTGAAAATTTGAGCTCAATCGGTCGTCGAAGTTGCGATATATTAACGAAAGAAAAAACACCCTGGTCGCATGAAGTTATGTGCTTTCAGATGCTTGATTTCGAGACCTAAAAATTCTAAATCTGAGGTCTCGAAATAAAATTCGTGGAAATTACTTCTTTCTCAAAAACAATGTTTCTGACAATGTTTTATACTATCAACCTTCCCCCATTACTTGTAATCAAGAAAGGTTTTATGATTATTTTAAGTAAATAACCAATCATGTCCATCACCTGCCTTTAAACCACTGTTTGTTTTTATTCGTATTACGCAAAACGACAACCCACACCGTAAGGTTTAGTCTTATTCTCTTTCTAGGAAGTATATTCTGTATTTCAGGAATGCAGTTTTCTTAATTTTTTTTTACTGTACAAATATAACCATAAAAAATCGAGCTCAACTGATGCAGTTCTCGTGAAACCGGTTTCCGGGCTGATGACAGTTCGGAGTGGTTAGAATAATACTGAACCACTCAGATATCATCCGGAGCAGATCCCGTTGTGATTGGAGTCTGAGACATTTTTGTGTTTATTTAATATCATCAAATATGACGTTTACCGTACTGAATAACATATAATATATTATGTTGTAGTTTCTTTCGCGAATAATGTCCACGCATGAAGTGAAGAATAATCCATATTGAATACACAATGATGATCATATTTTGAGCATAAAAACACTGATTTCTTTTTTTTCATAACCACATTACTTCGAAGTGAAATGTTTCTTAAAATGCTTTATACCATCCAAGGCTCTACAGCTGTTGTACTTCTTACCTCATAAGTTTTATAAACAATAATCATTTAGAGTCATATCCCAAACGTATATGGCAGATATGATAAAAAATAACCTGTCCGTATTCCAGCAATTGTGCATGAAGGGGTTGTCTATAATTTAGGTACAATTAAAACAAAACAAATTCTCCATCCATCTGTTCCTGGCCGGCCCAGAACTCGTTGTTTTTATATCCTTTGTAGTATCTTATTTGGGCACGATTGTCTTGTACATTATTGTTTAATGTGTATTAGACGGTGTTTGTAAATAGTATTAAACGATGTTTGTAAATAGTGTGCACCTTTAAGGTTTCCCCATGATAACCAATAAGTAAATAAAAAACAAATAATAAAAAATCGATCAATCAATCAGGCTACCGGTAGTTTCCTTAAAAAGCTACATTCGTACGTGACGGTATAAGAACTCGATACACCACTTCAACTCTCAGCTTGAATGACAATTACATTTTTTATTTTCTGTGCCAAGTTTCCAGACATAATAATGCACGTAATCAAAGTTTGTTGCACTGTCCTTTGTTAATTTTACAAACAGGGTCACATTTAACTCGGCAGCGTTCGTTGAACAGCGCCGCCAACGTTATCGTTCCATCATTGATTGAACCTGTAAATCCGGTCTCTGCATATGATAAATTCCCAGTATTAAAGGCAGTGGACACGTTTGGTAATTGTCAAAGACTAGCTTTCACAGTTGGTGTATCTCAAAATGTGCATAAAATAACTAACCTGTGAAAATTTGAGCTCAATCGGTCATCAAAGTTGCAAGATAATAATGAAAGAAGAAAACACCCTTGTCACACAAAGTTGTGTGCGTTTTACTGGTTGATTTCGAAAATCAAATTCGTGGAAAATTACTTCTTTCTCGAAAACTATGGCACTTCAGAGGGAGCCGTTTCTCACAATGTGTTATACCATCAACCTCTCCCCATTACTCGTAAGTGAGTTTTTTTGCTAATAATTATTTTGAGTAACTACCAATAGTGTCCACTGCCTTTAAGTATGTTAATAGTGTTGTGAACGCAATATTCACCGGGTAAACAAAGGCTTTTCCTCGAGTGGCCTTTGATTTTCCTTTTTTTCTTGTCCTTCCTCTTGGTCTACCGTCATCCCCCCGGTGGTACTCGTGGGCGATTCAGCTCATTGCGCCCCGGTAGGGTTCTAGTCATCATCGCTTACGGTGGATGCCTTCACAGCTAGAGTTCCTTATTGTATAGTTCTTTTTTTTTTTTTTTTTTTTTTTTTTTTTTGGCAGTGGGGGTAAAACCATGCTCTGACATGAAATAAATCACCATGAATGCACAACAGATTCAGCCGGCGAGTTTCTTTTCTAAAGGCGTGTGTACTCAACTCACGCAGCAGTGTTTTGATAACGTTTGTACCCGCTGGTTACAACGCTCGTGGGGAGTCTGTTTTTGATTCTTTTAAAAGCATTTTCTTTCCCCTGCTTTGGTTTTCGATTTTGTCGTTTAGGAAGAGATTTGCTCACACCATAGAGCAAGGACCTTGCTCTATGCTCACACGCACCCACGGAGCCGTTTTCCTCCATTCTTGTATTTTGAATTGAAAGAAGACTGATACTCAAGTTGATTTCTCATTGCATACACTGTACATTGGTTGTTCTACTCCGTTAGAACCTGACATTCAAATGAGTTTGACCACCAGATTGCTATGCCGCCAAGCATGAACTTTCTAAGACTTTTATCATCCTGCCTCATGTGGGTGGACTGCCCCAATCACTGTTACTTCACTCTCATTGGACAGTGACCCGTCATAGCCTGTGATCTTTGACCTTTGATACATAATCACCACAAGTTGAATCACTGTTACTTCACTCTCATTGGACAGTGACCCGTCATAGCCTGTGATCTTTGACCTTTGAAACATAATCACCAATCACCACAACTTGAAGATTTCTTCGAGGACATCGAGGAGATGGTATCTCCGGTTTTGACCCATTGAGTTTAGCCTTGGACCTGTGTGTGTGTGTGTGTTCTCTGCCTAGGCAGGTGGGTTTCGAGAGGCGTGGCGTTTGGGGTTACCACCTCAACGGGCTGTCGGTTGATTTTACTCAGGAGGAGTATAACTCGGTCCTGAGGCTGCTGTTGAGCCTTTCATCTTCGGTCTTGCAGCTTTTGGTTAAAGGGTTTGGATTCAAGGAGCTCACAGTCCCCCTTGCCATCAAAATATTGCTGTTTTCTCATAGAGTGATTGTAGAGCTGCCATTTACCTAAAAGTGCTCACTAAAGTTCAAATGATTCTTCACCCTTGCAAGAGCTGGCAAGCTTTTCATTTACAAGCCATCTCAACAGTTTTCCCCACTCACTCGGTTGCATCCGAATGCTGAAGAACGAGGCAATCGTCCTATATGCTATGTCATCGCTATACGCTATCTCCACGTGGTACAATTTACCGTGTTGAAACCTCGAAGCGGTGACTACCCGTTAATCACTCTGCGCTGCATGTATAGCTCTCTCCTTGCACGATACACATGACTTCAACTGACAGCTTGTACAGTGCATTGACATTGTCTCTCCCACCTTCGCGCAACGGCACGTGGACTAATCTCCTCGCCCAATACCCGATGTGCAGCATGCTGCCTCCACAGTTGTAAATTGGCTTTTCTCACCGAGTTTGTGATTTTTCTTTTTACTTCAGAGAGTTGCAGGGATCCCCACGCATCCTTTGATGTTGTTTTGATAGCTTGAAATGGAAGTCTGTGCGTGAGAGCCGAATGGAGTCAATGACCTAAAACCCAAATGTTTTGAATCAGTTTGACTTTGACTCCGACTGTGGATTTGTACCTAGGTCTGTCTTTATTCTGAGTTGATTTCCAATTGACTTACAGGCATCAGTGCGCGCATGATGGACCGTTCCTCAAGTCATTGTGCATTGCGTTGGGGATAGATGTACTCGCACCACCTCGGCTCTCTGAAGCTGTCTCTAAGAGCGACTCGGAGATACTATCAGATGTAATCTACACAGATATTGATACTTATCAATGTACCTTTTGCAGAGAGGTTGAACAACCATAGATCCTTTCATTTGTACCTCAACATTACATCACAATGCCGCCCCAGAAAGACAGATTTGTCAACTTTATCGTAGGACCATCAAAAGGTGGTGAAAACCATCACGACCAAGATGGTGAGATCCACATGGCGGGGGTGAGGATGTACACCGCTAAGTCAACGCCGTGTAACCGCTTAGCTGTCGCCATCGCAGTCATAGCCGTGTGCCTTGTCTTAATCTTAACTGCATGTCTTCTCGTTACTCTGTTTGCGAGACAGAGCACTCAATGCTCAAACCTGACATCAGAACTGGACGGTAACTCCGCTGGCGATAAAGATGTTGCGAATCGGGGCACCCAAGAGCCCGAATTCGGCCCCATCACCACCCCGGCTAGCAACGGCTCCGTGGGCAACCCACACCCTCGCAGTTTCCGCCTCCCGATAACCCTGAAGCCCCTGCACTACGAGCTGGAGTTACGTCCTGACATTTCCAGTAACTCTTTTGCGGGGGCGGTCGTGATAAGGTTCCAGTGTTACAGCCCAACTCGTTTCATTTTGCTCCACAGCACCGAGCTGGACATAGCTGATTCGATCGAGCTCACCGAAGTTGGGCAAGGGGACGGACGAGGAGCAGGCGAGGCACCCGGGCTGCTGACCGGAGAACCCGAATTCTTTACCCCGTACGCGTTCATGAAACTTCAACTCGACGGCCCTCTGAAGAAAGGTCATATTTACTCGCTCAAAATCAGGTACCATGCTAAGTTCAGCGACAAGCTTATGGGGCTTTATGTCAGCAAATATGAGGCTAACCATGGAAAAACAAAGTGAGTAGGAAAGTGCATTGCTATTTTATATGTTTGTCAAACCTAAATTACTCCACCAATGTTAAAACCCTGACCCAAATTCGCTATTCACTGCAACTACTTTTGCTGTATAAGTTCTAGCTCTTCCAAAACAGAACTTTCGAAAGTTAACCAAGAGAAAATGCCAAAACTTTACAGCGCCGAAAACCAACAAGTTTTATGGTAAATTTGATGTATGAAAGGCCGAAAAGACTTGCCCATCGGGGATAATAAAGTGAATTGAAATTGAAGTTGTAACTTAAAAATAGCAATTTTCGTTCACAAATCCGTCACCAATTTTAAAAGAGACCAAGAGTCACAACACACCTACATATCACAGCGCAGTCTTTCTCTTCCACAGTAAACATTGACTTTGCTCAGCGCATTAGTTGAGTGGTATCTTGACATTAGCGTTTGGTAATGTTCACATTTTCAAGAAAACTGGCAATGTTTTTTTTTTTTTTACTTAACTCGTACGTCATTTTTTGTTGCCAATACGCAACTGTTTGATTTCGAATTGTGTATTGTTAGGTCGTTTCAAAACAATTGCTTTTTATTTTTTTTAAATGCCTGCGGAAAAACCCAGAATTTATCTTGGACATTTGTAATTTGTCAATGCAGCAAAGGATGTTTAAACACACAATATTGTCTCTATGCTGATGGTTAATTTGTTACACGTTATACCCACAATGAACCTAACTTGACCCCTGAAATTGCAATCCATATCTCTTTGATCTACATTTTACTCTATCCTTTGAGTGGTTACGAAAGTAAAAGAAGCCTCTGTTGTTTTTACGGGGACTTCTAGAGCATCCGCTTTGCCATTATGTCAAATTCGACTTCTTGGAAACCCCTACGAATCCGAGTGGTGACTTAAGCCCGCTCTTGCTTAATATATTGATTCCATTAAAATGCCTTTGAAATCACTGAATAGTGGTCCCCGAAAAAGGAAATGTTAATATTCGTGTCTCTGATGTTAAGTGCCGTCTTGGGCGGACTCCTTCGGTTTCAAGCTCTTGCCATCTCAGAATGTCAACAATCTCAACCCGCGTCTCTAATGTAGGTTTGTTGTCTCTACATGGAATAAATAAAGTACCTGACCATGGAAATGCTTTCAGTTCTGTTTTCATTTTATAGAAACGTTTTCCTGTCCGCAAAATGATATCCTGCAGTCGTGGAGTTCGTTTTCTCAGTCTTGTTTTCGATTTTTATTTTTTTGATTGGCTGAGATTGATTTGTGTACATAGCGTAATATTGTTATACTGATCACTGGTGTGCAGCAAACTGACTGTGGCCACAAGACACCCACAATTTAAAACTTCCGGGTCAGAAGTGACCCAGACTCGGGTACTGTTGGGTCGGGCTGACCCTGTCTGTGTCAAGCTGACCCAGTCTGTGTCAAAGTTAACCAAAATGGGTCAAATGACGCATAATCTGAGTTTACACCCCAAAGTTTACAACCACTTTCCGGGTCAGCTAAACCGGAAACCGGGTCAAATCTGACCCTGGATGCCATAGGATGTTTCTTGTACAGCAAGCCTCATTATGGGGCATTGTTTTTCGCAGTTTAAAGGAACACGTTGCCTTGGTTCGGTCGAGTTGGTCTTTGAAAAGCGTATGCAACCGTCCTTTTACCTCGTCGACAAACACGGTCGGCCATTTATGGGAGTCAAACTCCCATAAATGGCCGACCGTGTTAGTTCGCAAATGAAAAGGAAACCCACGCAATTTCGAGGCAAATGTGTGTTGATCATTGTATTCTACTTTTAAAGGCAGTGGACACTATTGGTAATTACTCAAAATAATGATTAGCATAAAACTTTAATTGGTAATGAGTAATGGGGAGAGGTTGATGGTATAAAACATTGTGAGAAACGGCTCCCTCTGAAGTGACATAGTTTTCGAGAAAGAAGTATTTTTCCACAAATTTGATTTCGAGACCTCAAGTTGAGAATTTGAGGTCTCGAAATCAACCATCTAAAAGCACACAACTTCGTGTGACAAGGGTGTTTTTTCTTTCATTATTATCTCGCAACTTCGACGACCGATTGAGCTCAAATTTTCACAGGTTTGTCATTTTATGCATATGTTGAGATACACCAAGTGAGAAGACTGGATTTGACAATTACCAATAGTGTCCACTGTCCTTAAAACATCTTTCTAACCATATGCATTTTATAAGAAACGGTTGCAAACGCTTTTCAAAGACCAACTCGACCGATCCAAGGCAACGTGTTCCTTTAATGCTTTGAATACCTAAAATAAAGTTTGCTAAGTGTGTGGTGACAATTGCAAGCACTAAATGTAGTCATGCTAGTCGATTATACGGTGCGGATTGTTGTGTTCAAATGAAAGTTGCACATAGCAAACGATCACAATAATGAGTTTTACTTTTTAAAACCTCAAACAACTTCTTAGTTGTTCACAAAGTTACCCGGAACTCTGGACATAAAAACGGAAAATTCTTTATGATTCTCTTGTAACACTCTGCACATGCCGACATGTTTGTAATAACCCCAAAAGTCGTGTGCTTAGAGCATGGTCGTTTGCTCTTAAACGTTTTCGTTTTAAAATGACACCATGGAACAATGTCAGTTGGTAAACTTGCCTCCCTCCATTCACCCAACAGAAAATGTCAGTATTATACTAAAGAATGGCTTCAATAATATTATTCCCCAAATAGACTGCCATCAGTCACGCCCGTGACTCCCTTGCACTTTTCCATGAGGATGAAGGGCTCAGCTATCGGCTAAATCTACATTAAGCATTGTATATAAAGTTGTGTTCATTGTGTGTCTGTTGTGGGTATGAAACCGGTAGATTTTTATCACACGAACATGTCCCCCCCCCCCCACAAAAAAAAAAAAATAAAAAAAAATAGGTGCTTTCAAATTGTAAAAATAACATTCCGGGAAAGGCCTGCAAGGTCTACACCAAATGACCTTATCCATTGTAAAGTTCTATTTTAAATGATTGGCTGTGGAAAATAAATGCTGAATGAGTCCTGTATGATTTATTGAATTTTAAGCACATGATCGATCTTGTGGGATACTTCTATAGTAACTATGCTTGGGGCCATACACCTTTCAAAATGACCTCCTATTGTCCAAGCTCTTTTGTTCAAGCTTTAACTTTTTCGCTCCCATTGGTTTTGTACGGAAGGGTTTTGCCGCAACATGAATAATTTTTCTCTCTCTCTTATTTTGTACGTACATGATAAATTCAAACTTATCATGTACATACACGATAACTTATCATGTACGTACACGATAACTTATCATGTACGTACATGATAAGTTATTGTGTACGTACATAATAAATTATCGTGTACGTACATAATAAGTTATCGTGTACGTACATAATAAGTTATTGTGTACGTACATGATAAGTTATCGTGTATGTTCATGATAACTTATCATGTATGTAAACGATAAGTTTAGATTTATCGTGTAAGTACGTGATAAGTTATCGTGTATGTACATGATAGGTTTGGGTTTTTCGTGTACGTACACAATAAGAGAGATAACTGGACCTTTCCGGAAGTTCCCCGGGTATAATGTGTCTTCAGTCACTCTGTGTATAAATATGCTTTGTTCTATACACCCAATGAAAATCCTTTGTTTTCAACGCTGGTGATCACCTTGTGTTGACGTGTGTAAGTCCACATAGTGTTTAAAAACTCTTGCCTTATGTGGACCTCTTTTATTCTCAGGTCCACACATTGCTTACCCATGCTTTCAATTAGAACGTATTTTTTAAGTGCACACAACACAAACGAATGTCCACAGAGTGTGAAACAACTCTGTATGTAGAATATACCTCTCTCATAAAAGTCAAGTCAAATCCAGCTAAATAATCTTGTCCCAGCAACTTGTTTACAACTTTCTCAAAAAAGTTAAAGTATTTCCCATTTTTTTCAGAGCAGAATTTCAAGCAATTCCTTAAGGATGATGCCAAGCGTATGTTTTCACGTTTGTTTATTTCCCTTTTGCTGTATGGGCCTTATAGTAACCACGAGATAAAATTGAACGTTTTCCTTTGGAAAAAACGTTCACATAAACCCATTTTCAAGGGTCGAATGATACTTTTGAAAGTA
This sequence comes from Asterias amurensis, assembly GCF_032118995.1. NCBI lineage: Eukaryota > Metazoa > Echinodermata > Asteroidea > Forcipulatida > Asteriidae > Asterias > Asterias amurensis. The sequence continues at coordinate 12,838,279 of NC_092661.1, forward strand.
TCAAAAAGTTGTGAGAAGGTGTAATTTAAATACTTGATAAGGGCTGTTGAGGTATAAACACTATACTTCCTGTACACTACCATATAAACCACTTTCCACACTATGAATCGAAACATAAAATGTTGTAGACCACTTATCACACTATGAAACGAAAAAAAGGAAGAAGATGAGCACGGACAGCCTCTTTGGCGCTTGCTTGTTAACTGAAGTATCGTCTGGCACTGGAAATGGATGAAGATTGGGAGAAAAACCCCTAAGGAGAGAAGACAGAAGGGGTATGAAAGAGATTCCATGGGATAAAGTGCATAAGAGGATACCTGGGGAACTCTTGAGACTCAGAAGAAAGTGGAAGAATACTTGGATGACCAAATAGATATGCTCCAAGGTTAGTTTGAGATGGAACGTGGATCTGATTTGCGAATTGCGTGAGACTCCAACGGTCTCTAGGGTGGTTCGTTGTGTGGACAATTCAATTTCAGATGCGGGTATGTGGTGTTGATAAAGGAATGTTCTTTTTTATTTTTTGGTGATGGGGAGTTCAGTTTTTTAAATTATAAAGTGCAGAGTGGAAGTGAGAAATCTCAATCTTTGATCGGGGTTTCAGATCTCAAGGAAACTGACAAGATAAGTGGAAAAGGATATAATAAACGTCTAATACTTTTGTCAACTCATTGTCAAAAGAAAATTCAGGTTTAACTCAAACAAAAGTACTTTAGTTTGACAATAAATGCGTTGTTGGCTCCATCTCATATTAATACAACCATCGTATAATATTGTAGCTGTTCTAAATCCGCCTGAGGCCATCTCATAAAAATGTAATTTAAGCACTGTCCCCTCCGGCAGTTCAATGTCTTCGATAAATGCAGCGGAAGAGATAAATCAATCGGAAGAAAATAAGTTCTCAAATGAAATGTATCGCAAAACTTTTGTTTTACTTAAAGTGAAATAATTATTGTAGATAGTATGCTATCTACTATCTACTATCTGCCTATCTACTATTTCTATAGTATAAAATGGTATCTCGGCTACCAAATATTGTGAAAATGGTGAATGTTACGTTGCGATTGCGTTGTTTCTGTTGGCAGGTTGCAGTCTGGCACGTTTTACGCGTGACTTCTCATAGGGGGTTTTGGGCGTCACTTTAGTACTTGATTAATAATGAGAGGGATTCACCCTCTGCCGGAGGGCAATGGTTAATCAAACGAGAATTGATGAACATCTTGCCACGGTCTGAAAGGGTCGCACAGAGTCCATTTTATAGTATTGGGAAACCAGACTATACTGTAATAGCATTTTATTAGCGAATGCCCGTTTTTGTTGTTGGAGTATACCCGATCTATTCGAGGTCTGTGACTAGACCAGGTTCAACGACATGGAGCACGGTTTAAGGGGTGAATTCAAGTAATGAGGGATGATACAGCATTATTGTCTTAGAAAATGTACCTATGACGTCATTTGAGTGTAGCTCCCTCACAAAGGAGCCAATAGGAGACTTACAGTAACTCGTAAGTATAAGACTGATTAACGTTTTTTTTGTATTTTTTAAAAGAAAAAAGTCTTTATCAATTAGCAATATTTGACCTTTTTGTATAAGTTTGTTTCAATCAGCATTGTTTTTGAATTTGCAAAAACGGCCTCGGGTACCAACTCTATACACGTTAAAAGCAAATACATCATAAACCTCTCTTGCTTGTGAATACTTGTGATTGTTCCCCCCCCCCCCCCATTATAAATAAATAAATAACTACATTATGTTTGTTTGTACGACAATCCTCAAGTTACATTGTGATACCTCTTTTAAGTTTCACGTGCTTAATCAAACTATAAGTGAATATAACCGATATAAATAATCACCCACAGTAGTCTGCTGGTGGTGCTAAATTTTCACCTAAACAACCTAAACAAGCCAGTCAGTTGAAAGTATGAAACTGACAGCAACAATTCTTAATTTTCACCAAAAGCACGGGACTTAGAACTCTCACCCACACAGTTCATGGTTTGAAACACGGAACCTATTTGCACGCACCCGTCGGGATTTCTCCATTCCCGCTGTTGCCCCCGGCAACCAATCCTTAAACACTAAAAATAAAATAAAAAATCCCACACACACATACACCTTGGGAACCCGGACCCCCTATTGTCATGGTAATGAGGTAATCTTTCAGGCTCGAACCTCGGTGCTGCGACGCCGTGTGTTGTTCCACTAGCATTTGTTTTATGTACATCAAAATTTCCACTGTCGTAGTGCTTTTCCAATGGGGAATTTGTTTTCTTTTCTAAATCGATTTCAAAAAGGGAATCCTTAAAAAAAAAAATCTGGATTTTTTTGGAGGATGGGAATTCTATACTACAGATAAAAATGGCTGCGCTCGCAAGGGGGGGGGGGGGGGTGGAGGAAAATAACTTCGTCAATTTGAGTGAACGTCATGTTTCCAGTAAATGGAAAAGTGATGCTTGGACTCGCATCAGCTTCCGCCATTGCGATACCCGAACGTGAAATGCAATACTCTGCGCCAGTGTCAGAGTTCCTGCTCACCATTGTTCGTGTGTACACCGCTGGCTTTTAGCGCCACTATTCGTCCCTGCCCGGCTTTTGTCTCCTGAATGAAAAGTATCGGTGTCCCAACATCTCTCCTCTTTATTGTCTCCTTTTTGTTTTGTCAGAAGAAGTAGAGATGCCCTTTTCTTGGCTGACAAGAAGGTAATTCCTCCTGCGATGTTCATGTAGGAGGAGTAGATACTGAGAGAGGGAACTGAAATTTTGTCTTTTCTCACAGGACAACATGCATTTGTCGACCAGTAAAATACATCGACAAAACTTGTACTAAATTGTATGCGCTATTTTGAGGGATTTGTTTTATTTTGAAGGTTACATGGCTGCGTGAGAAGATCATCGTGAATACTTGGAATGGGTGAACCATGTCAGTAAAGTAAACTAAAAGCAAAATATTTGAGATATCAAATAGGGTAACTTTTAACAAATAACTCAAAATGTCCTGGTTATAGTATAGACCTCAGGAATTTTAAATTTTTTCCCTGTTTCCTCGACAAATTTCAACAAAAATCTATTCATTTTAACAACCGACTAATTCAACTACGTTTGAAAATGAATGCTCCGTTGAATCAGCATTTAGCAAATTAGTAATCCAACTTCATCAGTTTAGCATTCACTGGTCAAATCAGATGATTAAAATTTATCAGGCTGCAAGACTCGTTGAAATCCATACAAGTATTTAGCTGGTCAACCATTCAATTGTATCGAGTGTAAATAGGTAGTATAGCAATTCAACTTAAGAATGGTCAAACTATCTTAAATGCCTATAATTGAAATAGAATGACCGAAACGAATTTAAATAAGAAAAACGAAATTATGTGTGCACGAAACGATATTGAATTCATTAAAGCCACTGGACACTGTTGGTCATAACTCAAAATATTTGTTAGCATAAAAACTAACTCGGTAATTAACCACGGAGAGTTGATTGTATAAAATATTGTGAGAAACGGGCTCCCTCTGAAGTAACGTAGTTTTCGAGAAAAAAAGTAATTTTCCACTAAAATATTTGAATTAGATTTCGAGACCTCAGAATTTGATTTTGAGGTCTCGAAATCAAGCATCTGAAATCACACAACTTGTGTAACAAGGGCGTTTTTTTTCTTCCATAGTTCTCTCGCAATTTCAACGACCAATTGAGCTCAAAGTTTCAGAGGTTTGTTACTTTATGCATATTTTTAAAAACATCAAGTGGGAAGACTGGTCTTTGACAATTACCGATAGTGTCCAGTGCCTTTAACAGCTAAAAAGAAGCCCCTTTTATAATTTGAATGCGCGTTAATGAAATTTAATTATTTTTTGTTTACTAAAACTTGCCGAGAAAAACCTATTAATTTTACAATAAAAACCCAGTTAACCTTATCCATTCAGTGCACACCATATCTTGTTTCAAACATTTAACCAGTGTGTCAAAGTCGAGACAGTGGGATAGGTTAGTCCATTTTACTGTATGCATTACGCACATAATTTTCAATGAAACTTCAGAAATGAAAATTTTCGGAATAACTGAAAAATTTACGGGCCTACAAAACACTCAAACACTTAACTTCAAACTTATCTATTTACTTTTAACCAAATCAGTGTGGTAATTCAATCATCGGAAATGTCGATAGGTACAGGGGGAAAAGAAAAATGTTGGTGTACTTCTGAACTCTGTAGATGCTCATACAAATAAAACTGCAGTTAAGACCTGCCTAACAACCACCAAGACTCCAACTTATCTGATGGGTTGTTTTTGGACGTTTGCCCCGTGACAAATGTTACCCTAATTGGCGCTTAATGGTAACGGAGTGGTTTTCTAAATGGGTCAATTTTACATGAGTTTGTAAACCTCATAATCTATCATCCACGTGTAAGAGCCCCGCTGAAATCTAACATCCGCTGCTAGTTTTGTTCGAGATTTTTCGGTACTGGGATATCAAGGATGGGCGAAGTGTTTTCCGTTCCATGCATTATTTAAATGCTAACCAGTTAAAGGGGTTGTATAATACACAACGAAATGAGCAGTAATAGTTTCGCTGAAACTGTCATCCTGAACCGTGCATGTACTTTAAAACAAATAAATGCTCACTGTAATAACTTATGGGTCAGAATTGACCCTGATCTTGTTCTCGTGGGGCCTGATGGGTCAGTATGACCCGGAATCGGTGCTAACCCAGAAATGGGTTAAATTGACACTGAGTCAGAGCTGAAGTAATTTTTTTTTAAAACTAGTTTCCGAGTTAGCCCGACTCACATTAAAGTGTCTGGGTATTTTTTTGTAAAACAAAACAAAATGTCCACGGATGTACATTCTTACACTGTTTGAAGATAATGATAGTAGAAAGCTTAAAAGATATTTTCGTCTCAGTTTTAGCATGTAAAACGTATTTATCAGTTATAGTACTTTACCATAATTGGTTATTACGTTTTTACATGCTAAAATAATGTTCATTTCACTGAGACAAACATTTTCTGTGACTTGTTATACTCATTTCTCAAAAAAACTACAGCACCTCAGCAAGTCAAATTTTAAGGGAAGCTTTCTATATCATCATTTTCTTTAAACTCGGGGAATTTTAATGTAAATCTGTGAACATTGTGTTTTGTGTTCTACATAAAGTACCCAAATCCTTTAATGGGTTGTGCCCCAATGGAATTATGGCATAATTCTTAGAACCTAAAAGTCATTTCAATAAATCCAAAAACGTATTTTTATTCAGACATCAATCAACATAAATATTTGTATATCCATAAAAATGAGCATTATCATAAAACCTTTTAAGGTTTTATGAGTCCGAAGATTATTTGCAAATGCATTTGTTCTCAACTTAACGCTCAGTGTTTTCCCCCATAACTCCCCGAGGTAAAATAGGATCAAGTCTTATTTCTTGAATCCACAGAGATGTTGTTTCAAAAAATATCTCAATCCTTTCTACTCCCATGGTGTTTTATGATTGGAATATTTTCTTGCAGCTATGGTTTCTATGTCACTTGTCATCTTATAACTGTACAAATCTAGAGGGGATGCTTGTTCACTTGGTTAGCCTATTTTGGTCCGAATAGACAATACAGTGTCCCGAAAGAGCCATTTACCTTTTGGCATACAGCACACATGTCTATCTTTTTGTTGCCGTCTTATATGGAACTCTCTTAACTAGAAATCTTGAGATGTTATATACATATGGATGCACGAGTGCGATGTCGCAGAATATAGTCACGATCAAAACTGTTCGCCTCGTTTAATGAAAAAGCTTCACCGAGTGATTCTGTGTAAATTCACGAACGAAATGCATTCAGTATTTCTGTTGTATAACTCACATTTAATTTGTTGTCATTTGTCACAATGAACACGAAATAGCCATGTACACCCTTTCACACCACTCTCTGGAATCCCCCCCCCCCAAAAAAAAAAGGGGGGGGGGATACTACACACGACTCCGTCGATACACCAACCTTGTATGCTGTGACATGACCTCTCCTCGATTATTTGGGTAACGACGCGTCAAAGCGTCCAATAATTATCCATATCGCACTCCAGTATTAAAAGTTGGAACGTCGCAGCATTATGTAAATATAAAAAAGATGACACGTGACGCATGTTCCACCAATCAAACTACAATGATCTGCATGGGTTGGTTGGTTAAAATTGGTTGACTGATTGTTAGGTTGGTTTTTGGTGACTTGGTTGGCGTTTTGTGGTGGTTAATAGTTAGTTTATCTCGTTTATGGCTTGTATGGTTTGATGGGTTTGATTAATATGTTTGGTTGTTGGGTTGTTTGTGTGATGGGTGGAGTTAGTTGATTGTTTGGTGACTGTTGGGTAGAATTGGTGGGCGTAGTATTGTGTAGTTTGTGACTGGCATGGTTATAACTCATGTCTGGTTGATTGATATTTTCATCGGTTTTACGAATGAGTGGTTTATTGGTTTATTGGTTGTGTGACTGTGTATGGTTGAATGATCGGTAGTGGTAGGTGATTGGTAGCCTTTTGTCAAAGCATTCGTAGCTCGGAGAGCCGCAATCCATAGCGAATGAAACGGGAGACCACCACGCGAGTGGCTCCTGAGCCAAAAAGGCCTTGACAAAAGGCTAGGTAATTGGTAGTCCTGGTGCAAGACGTTTCTCGTCTTCTTTTCGTCTCGTCTTCTTTTCACGCACAGCGAGGCCAACTCATCAATAGTGAGTTGGCCGCGTTGTGCGTAAAGGGAAAACGAGAAACGTCTTGTTCCAAGACTAGGTGATGGGTGGTTAGTTGCTGGGTTGTTTGGCTGGTTGCTTGACTTATGAATGCGTTGGTTGGTGGTAGGTGATGGGTGGTTTGAATATCTGTTTTCATTGCTCGTTGATTTGGTAACTGGTTTATTTATTTCAAAATTAAAAAGACGTCTCCATTACATACAGGTTGAGTTGCGTCTGAAATGGTCTGAGTGTACACGAAGTCCATTAGAAGAAATTTCAAATTACATGTATGACCGCAAAGCCATTAAGTAAAATAGACCTTTAAAAAGTCACGTAGACGAAGTTTGCGACAAGGGAAACCAAATGTCATTTTGTGTGATGCAAGGGTTAGACAATTGTATTTAATTGAATTTGATATTTCCGTTTGATGATTGATTGATTGGTTGATCGTTGGTTGGTTTCAAGGCTGGCTCATCGATAAGAGATGACGGGGAAGGTCATGGTCGCTGCTCGACTGATTGTCGGTTTGGTGTTCGGCAATATTTGTGATTGCTTGTTTAACTCAATATTTTGTGTGACGAAGTTGGTTGATTGTTTATATATTTATTTTGAAGCTACTCTTCTCCCACTTGCATAAGTGGTTTAGGCCCTCAGTTGAGGCACTTGACAGAAAATGTTTGTCTCATTGGAAGGCACTTTTAATTAGAGAACAACTGATTCTGTTTGGAGGTGGACCCAAGGTAATTCCAACGCTAGGAACACTTTGTAGTAGCCTTATGGTAGATATAGGATTTGAGGCATTGCATGGTGAGGTATCAATATATAATTGGGTTATGGTAACACCATGTGTGTATCTACTTGCCAGGTAGAGTTTGTTCTTAGAGAACTGTCTTGCTTTATTCTACTGCCGCGGAGTAGATAATCGGAGGTTCAGGAGACTTCTCAGTTCTGAAAAGAACTGTCCTGCTTTCTAACTAATACCAGGGCGGATGGTATAGGAAAAAAAGGCTGCAGTGGGACTACTACTTTAGCTTGTAGGGTCGTAATTAACTGTACTGCCGTGGTAGATGTTATTCATATTGTTGGCTGCAGTTGTTACGTTCTGGAAAGAAACACAAAACTGTTCCTGCCGATGTCGCCCCATGTCTTGATGCAGGGTTACACCCCATTTTGCACTGTTTGATTAAGTGTATCACGACAACCCTATAATTTTTAATAGAACTTTATTATTCCTTCTACAAAATCTGAAAGAAAAAAATGCTAAACCTGCTGCAGACTGACTCCGTATCGTAACATAGTAATACGGTTTGTTTGGATAACGGTGTCTGATCACAATCAAACTCTTTCTGTGAAAATACAAGTTGTTGTTAGAGACAGCATCAAATCCACCCAAAACAAAACACAAAGAGCCTGGAATTAAAGTGAAGAGCTTTCAGATCCTTTCAAGCGATAAACGTGTCTTGAGTTGCCTTCAAACTTCGATTTTGTCCCATCTCTCTCTCTCTCTCTCTTTAGGCCACTGTGGCAATATTAAATTATCTTTGCATTGCAAAAAAAGTGTACGTTAAAGGCAAATGGACGGCATTTTCTTTTCGCATGAAAAATAATGGATAAATATTTGGAATGTTGCCTTTTGCATTTAGCTTAAAGGTGGTGTATGCATTTGGTAATTGCAAAAAAAAAAAAAAAAATGTATAAACTTACTTGTTAAAAAGCACTCGTGCATCTTAAAACACAATTCTATGCCGATGGGATTTTTGGTCTTTCATTTTCTTACACGGCCTATTTGTTATGTTTCGTACGAAACGCATGAGCAGTTATGTGCAAGCATTTCCATTGCTGTACCTTGTATTGACTCATTTAAAGAAAGCACGGCAGTACACTCTATTAACCGAGCTGAAAGCCCATTTGTTTTTAAAACCAGTTTCCGGGTCAGCTTGTGGAACCCCCAGATCTGGGTCAATGTTTTTTTTTTTTTTTTTTTTGGGGGGGGGGGGACGCTATAGGTTGCAACAGACTTACCTATAGTAAATCCATTATTCTCAGTAATTTGCACATACTCAAAACTACGTAACGATGGAAGATACCTGGTTTTAAAATCTGCTGCCACCTAGCGTTCAAAGATCTCATATTCTGACCAGAGAGTTTTTTTTTGCCTGAACATCTGACGTCGCACTTCGATGTTCGTGAATTACGCCCATAGAGCTATATAGCTCTATGGTTACGATTGAGTTCTAGTGTTGAGCCAACGCACGCACAACAAAACTCGTGATCATCATTTCATATTATGGTTATGAGACTCGCAGTTAAACCCGACGTACATGTGTATACAAACCAATGCATATACTTTATCCTTGCGGTGGGGACAGGGGACCAGTCTAGGGAATTGTTGAAGGGTGTCCGTTCTGCCATTATTTCTGATAAGTGGAAATGGACAGAGAAAGCCTATATCAACCTAAACAAAATCCCATGTAAAACAACATGTTCCTTCTTGCGTTTTTGGCTCCGTAGGTCCATACAAAGCCTATATCAAACTTAACAGAATGTCGTGTGCCTAACCTTTAAAACGAAATGTGTCTCAATAAAAACGAAGAAAACCCCCCAAATCGATTACACTCGCCAACGATCCATGACTTAATGCCCGTGTTCTACGATAATCTCCTTGCATTGTGGTAATCGGTCAGTCCTCTGGCTCTTTAAAGTTACCTTGTCACCGATGGCTCTCTGACGGTTGCGATGGGTCGATGGTGCCTGAGTCAGGAGGCGGTTCATCATGGGAATAAATCACAATTAAAATACTTGACCTACTCCCACCCCCCCTCTACTTGAGTTGCAGAGAGAACATTTAAAGCCTTGAGGGGAGGTAATGGTTTTGTTTCTTGGCAAGTTATTTATTGTTTGTGGTATGTGGTTCTTTTAATCAGTTGTAATAGTGTGTGTAGCTGATAGCTTTGCGAAATGGGTCAAGCTCACGTAGAAGCTGAGCTGAAAGCCCATTGTATGTAAACAGTTTCCGGGTCAGCTTGGACCAGAAATTGGTCAGAACCCCTCAGAACCGTGATTCGGGTCAATGGGGGATTTTCAGGACGCTAGGTGGCAGCAGACTTACTAGGTATTTCCATGAGCTCAGTATACTTTGTTAAGCATAGGACAGTCATTTACATGGTATTTTAGCCGCTACTTGGCGTTCCAAAGTATAATAATGGCACATGTTCCTCTCTTATTTTAAATCGTTCTGGTATTCAGGTAATGAAACGAACGTACATTAAAACTCGTAGGCATAATACGAGGAAGTATGAAGAATTTATGTTTAGTTTTAGATGTGGGAGGCTTGTCGTGGCCAAGCAGCTTCGAACACCGGACTCAATCTCCGGTGGTTTGATCAGCAGAGTGTGGGTTCGACTCCCGGTCGTGGCACTTGTCTTTAGCGAGATACTATAATTATGCTTCGTACTTCGGATGAGACACTAAGCCGTAGGTCCCGTGTACTTATATGTGCAGTGCACGAACCCAGAACACGTATCATAAAAGCAGGGGTTACGATGTTTCTGGTTCGCAAAAGCAAGCATTTGGTTACAGGTTTTACATGTTACCTCGGGTCTGCAAGCCACGGTGATCAAGTTCACCTTATGAGATAGCCTGAGTGTCATTACCAGAAATTTGTAATAATCTAGATATGGAGCTTTTATTTATGAGTTTCTGATCACATTCAGCCGTTGTCAGTTTCCTTCTAGCGCGATCAAGGTCACTTTGTGGGAAATAGTTCTCCCCTTGTGGTTTGATAGACTATTAACTCTATAATTTAACTATAGGAGAACTCAATAACACTAGAAACACATTCTTAACCTCTTTGCCTTTTACAGTTCCGTGACGCCATCAACCTCATTGACAAGTACCTTTTCCATCAACGCGTTGAATAGACTAATATTAGGTTGTCCCGAAGCAGAGATTAACTTATGATTCTGCCTTGAAGTCTAACAATGTTATTACAGGTGACTGGAATGCATAGATACCCTTCACAGCTACAATAAGCTCTGCTGTGGGATGTTTTCACTGGGATGAACTGATACAGAGAGGAATTTCAACACTATTGGGGTTTTGCATTTCATATGAACACTCTCTTCTATTCATGTCAAAATATTCTCACGTTCCACTGGGGGGAATCAAAACACACAAACAGTGTACACAATCTGTCGTCAGGATTTGTTTTTAAGAAGTATTATTGAAGGTTTAGATGTATGTTGTTTACATGGGCTTTCGTATAGCTTGGTAAAATTATTTTATGCAAATTATTTACCCATCGTGTTGAGAAACCGTTTAAGATTTTCCTATGTCAGTTTACATTGTTAGTTTTATGAGTTCCACCATGCAAACCTAAGTTGTTTAATTTGTTGTTACCCTTCTACATAACTCAGGAAGTACTGGGTACAGTGCTTAAAGGCAGTGGACACTATTGGTAATTGTCAAAGACTAGCCTTCACAGTTGGTGTATCTCAACATATGCATAAAACAATGAACCAGTGAAAATTTGAGCTCAATCGGTCATCGAAGTTGCGAGATAATGATGAAAGAAAAATAACCATTGTCACACGAAGTTGTGTGCGTTTAGATGGTTGATTTCGAGACCTCAAGTTCTAAATTTGAGGTCTCGAAATCAAATTCGTGGAAAATTACTTCTTTCTCGAAAACTATGACACGTCAGAGGGAGCCGTTTCTCACAATGTTTTATACCATCAACCTCTCCCCATTACTCGTCACCAAGAAAGGTTTTATGCTAATAATTATTTTGAGTAATTACCAATAGTGTCCACTGCCTTTAATACAGATCGTTTTACGGGTAAAAACATATTCTTTATCCCCGATACAAAACTATTCTATCGCTTGTAAGTTGATATCAAACCCATTAGCTACGTTTGTGAATACGAACTTCGGGGAAAGTACCAAGTTAATGATGCTTTACGTCACCAGTTCTTGCTGGTTCCTCTTTCATCTTCTGATCCTGACCTGTACTTTTTACAGCGTAGTAATTTCTGACGTCAGTTGGGTAATCTGTTCTACTTTCCTTATGCACACACATTCCGCTGTTTCGTAACGACCGCCCGCAATGACAAAAGCGAGTTCCAACACCACCTTTGGGCCATACAGTGTCCCAGATTGTTAAAAAAGTGTTTTTCAAAACGAGAAGGAAAGTTCTGTCCTCTACGGTCGTTTATTTGAAAAACACCCCAAAACATTAACAACTGGTTTGTAATGATTGGTAACAGGTTTGTTTACGTAAACTACACCGTATGATTATTTTCGGTGTGTTTGGAAATCTCAAATAGGCTCCAGGCACTACACTGACCTGGATAACAGAGTCAACCTTTTCGTAATCTATTTTTTTCCCCCCTTTTTTTGGGTGAACAAACAAGGTCAAACAGGAAGTTAAAACAGAATCCAGGATTTGAGGAAATAGCTGTCGATTCCACTTTGAAATTATCGAGTTCTGTTTATATTTTCGGGGCAGACAAACTGATCTTTTCTACTTCGAAGCGAAATGATTGTCATAATGCTTTAAAAAATAAATAAATAAAATACCCTTCGGGTCAGCCTGACCCGGAAATGGGTCAGGCCCTCTGTGACCCGATCCAGGTCAATTCTGAATTCATATAGTATGATAGGAATACCATCGGCCACACGCCTATCTTTTTTAATGGAACATAATAATAAGGTCATACAGAAAATTTTGTAATCGACAAATAGATGTTAACAAACTCAGTCGTAACACAGTGGAAGGGTATAAAATGCCTGCGCCCTTCCATCCGCGTAAATCTATAGAATAAGGTGAAGGTTGGGTACTATGCAACTTATCAAGGTCGGGTTGATTTGATGGGGGGGGGGGGGGGGCTTTCAACATTGTATAATTGAACACGTTCTATGTTGAACTATTCCCCTTGCAGTGCTGGGCGTTTTATAACTACGCGGAGTCGGGTGGGGGACAAAATCAAATAAAAAAAGAATGCAGATCCCAAAGGGTCCTGAAACGGAAGGACATTTTTGTGTTTCCATAAATAGTTCCCGAATAGTTAGCTGTTTTCTGCGACCACCCCCTACCGAGATGATACTAGGCATGACTCGAGCCAGTTTTACTGGTATACAAAACATATATGACAGTCATAAAAAGGACTTAAATGTCCAGGGAATGCAGTTACCAACTGGAAGAATGACAAATTCACGGCCAAGGTTTCCTAAATCAAGTTACGGAAAATAAAAAAATGATCAGAATGCTGTTGGGAAAATTTATATTTTATAAACTGCTGACCCCTTAGCTGGAATAGTATGTCACAATCACAAAAAGTAAACACAATTATGTTATTTTATTTTATGTCCTTCGTAAAATGTTATGTCTAGATCTCATAATTTCGTTAGTACCTGACACATAGACGTGAACAAATTTGTAAGACTGAGAACACTGTATAATGACCATTGATATTGTGGCTTTTAAAGGGCCCTTTTTTGCTTTAAAGGCAGTGGACACTATTGGTAATTAATCAAAATAATTATTGGCATAAAACCTTTCTTGGTGACGAGTAATGGGGAGAGGTTGATGGTATAAAAAATTGCTCCCTCTGAAGTGCCATAGTTTTCGAGAAAGAAGTAATTTTCCACGAATTTGATTTCGAGACCTCAGAGTTAGAACTTGAGGTCTCGAAATCAACCATCTAAACGCACACAACTTCGTGTGACAAGGGTTATTTTTCTTTCATTATTATCTCGCAAGTTTGATGACCGATTGAGCTCGTGTGACAAGGTTTGTTATTTTATGCATATGTTGAGATACACCAACTGTGAAGGCTAGTCTTTGACAATTACCAATAGTATCCACTGCCTAAGTACCGTTGGTTTTTGAAACCATTCGATTGTTTCAATCCTATATGAATGTAGAACCAACCCGTGAAAATTTCATTTTAGCAGGAAGACGCATTTTTTTTATAGAAATCTCCAAAAATCAGAAGTTCAAGAATAATCTGTTATTTGAGTACACATTCTGAGAAACGAATTAGACAATAACGTTTCTAAGTTTCAAATTTTGAGGGATAAACAATTATATTATTTTGTTTCCATAACCACGTTTCTTTGAAGTTAAATGATTTCCATAAAGCTTTATACTCTAGAAAATTGCTGTACTTCTAATGAAGTAAGTTTGTGTTGCCTTTAATTTTAAAAGTGACACCAAACGTATTACTTCCCCTTTTGGCATAGTAATAAGAAATGCATACAGACTATAAATTGAATACAGCAATAAAAATCAGTCGGTGATGTTTTTACAACATAATCTTTAAGATGTTTCATGACATTTAGATGACATAATGAATGAACTCACCATGACCCAATATCTTTTAGCTGCTTAAGCACGTAAGGGATAGCTAACATCACAAAATTGTACTTAGCAGAATAACGTTACCAGCTAAACTACCATGTCATTAAACATTATGTGTGACTGATATCCTGTTATTTTCTGCGTCAGGCATTGCTATTTAAGCAATAATTCCTGCTTAGCAGCTTTATAAAATTGGACCCGGTTCTTAAACCATAACCCTTTAATACTGTGTCTGGAAATTTGCGCTGCGTGTCCCGCCTCTTAGAGAGTGGGTTCCAGGGCCGTGTGCGCTTCGCTTCGGTAGTATACAACGAATAGGAACATTGATTTTATCACGGTAGATTTGGCCACAGACCACTTGGGAAGACCCGTGATCCGCCAATTATTGGGCCATTTGCCGCCAGTCACAGACATCAAAAAGGAGGGATGCAACCGGCTAAATAACTCTGATTTATTCCCTGTGGTCCCCTGGAAACAAATATGAAATTTAATAACGAGGAAATGCATGGAGTGGATAAGTGGATAGTTTTGTAGCTAAAAAGATTGTTTTGTTGTCATTTTGTGACGAATGTGAATCACAGCTTAAACATGTCATTCATCACTGTCTTCACTTTCAGAAAACATGAACAGATTTATCGAACCTCAGAATAGCGTCCATATTCCATACCTAATATTATTTTGAGTGTAACAAAATTTATGTGCATTATTTATTTGTAAATCATTGGTTTGGGTGGTGTGGGTGTTTTTTATGTAAAAGTAATTTCCCCTTAACCTTTAGTGTTGATCGTAATTTGGTCTAAATTTCGAGGGAATACCCAATTTCAAGGGTGGATATTGTCTGCACGACTTAGTCGGAATGTAATTCAGCACTGACATTCTAAACACTGACTTCATGTATCAGAATTCCATATCGATCTAAAACAGCTTAAAATTAGAAACAGTCAGGTCCCTGAACAGTATGAGTAGAACCGGACTAGTCGTAATCGTAACTTGGTTCAGGGAGCTAGATAAAATGGTGTCATAAAAAAACACCGTTCCCCTGTAGAGGGCCAGGACTGGCCAATCAGCAAATCAAATAACTCACTTCTATATCTTGTGCCAGCTCGCACCACTTTATGGACGCAAATTGTTGTGTTTTCTTGCCAGAAACCACTTGTCACTTTCGATATCAATCAATCGGACTGCAATCACATGCGTCCCAGAAACGTTGCAAAATATCAAAACAGAAAGATTTAAATAAAAAAAAAGGTTGCAAGATAGGTCAATGCTTTTTGGACTAGGGATAAAGGGGTTGTAGGGATTTAAGTCATGTAGAACTTGACCTAGATTATTATGGCAGCTAAATGTACAAACACGTGTAATCCGTCGTAGTCTAAATACTTGGAACACGCTTTATCGATCTTGAATGGCACTTGATTTTGAACGGCACGTGATCGGTATTAAATAAGCTAACAACGCCACCAGTCAAGCTTCTTTTAAAGGGAACGATGAAATTAGAGATACACTACATGGTGTCTAAAAAAAAAAAAACTCTTTTGAAATGGCTGCCGAATAAAAAAAATATATATATGATTCTGGGGGGAAAGGTTTATGGATAGCTTATGGACTCAATTTATTTTCATATGACACCAAAAAGTCTGAAAATAATTCATGATTGGTCAAGCTCTGCTCACTTTTGTAAAGGGTATTGAAATTGGTCTGTACAGTAGATTGCATGCAATCTACTTCTCCTGTTTAGGTCTGGCGCCTCTATGTCACTCCTTTGAAGGCTTGACTGAAGTCCCAATCAAGTGCCATCGCCAGAAGAAAAAAAAACTTGTTTTGTGATTTTCCGGTATCCCCAACCTGTTCCCCCGTTCTCGGGACCACATTTTGACAGCGAGCGCACACTGCTATAATACGGATTGATTGCTAGTAAAAAGTGTAGTTATCGCGATAAGCTAAGGGACCTCTCACACGAGAACGGGACCTGATGAATCAAGTTCAACTCCTTTGATGTTATATGGTTCAACCATATTTTGAACCATATTTAATTTCGGCGGCAGTCCTGACTCACTGGTCAATACCATCACACCTGAATTCGTGTCAAAATTGGTCAAACTGATGCGGAATCCGATTTAAATTCTCACCTCTTAACCAGTTTGCGGGTCAGTCTGACCCAGCAACGGATCTGGGGCTTTGGGAACCGGATTTTTTTTTTTTTTTTTAGTGATTATGAATCTTCGTTATCTGATATTACAACAACAAATATTGTCCGGATAAATATTTACCCAACTGACGTCACTCCCCAAAACATAATTTGGCCACAAAGGCAGCCTATAGGGTATTTGCCACAGTTACCCAACAAGGCAAGTGTCACACCCAGGCCGAATATTACTTCAAAGGATTCAATATTGTAAACACCGCTGTAAACCTCTACAAAATATTGTTCCCCCGTCAGCTGTTTCTATGCGATTTCCCTCATTATTGGCACTTGCTGAGAATGAAATGCAAACACGTGCGTTTCGCGGTATGCGGTGATTAATTTTTGACACCTTAGCGTCTCGAGTATGTCCGTCCGATTTATTAAATTGGTGTCGGCACATTCCAACGCTAATGTTCCTGGAACGGTGTGATAATATTCATTCATTGTACACACATACTTGGAGAAAATGGATAAATTTGGGGGTTTTGTACACCTTCGTGCATTAAAATACTCCCTTTTCAGAATTTACCAGGACCCGGCTGGGGTCGATTTCACAAAGTAGGACTGTACTCCTAACTAGTCCTAGTCCTAAAACTTAAGGGTAGTCCTAAGTTAGGAAGAGTAAATCGTCCTAACTCGAGATAAGACTATAGACCCCGGGTCCTATGGGGCTTGTCCCACTTCTTGGTCAGTGCGATCCGGATTCTTGGCGCTGAATGACTCGGAAGAGGGATTAGTCCGGGTCAGGAATCCATCGGAACTTTCCAACACAGGCTTGGAATCTTGTTTTAAAGATGGCAGTGCCATTTTCATTTTTGCAAAGGGCACCCCCATTGTCCGAAAAGCTTTTATATGAAACTTTTTATCAGTTTGAAAGGGAGGGTACACCTCTGGAAATTCTTCCAAAAATTTACTGTCAATAAAAACTTAAGAGCACTGGATGTGCCGTTGATATTGAGCCAAAATTTGCACAGATGATTAAATGTATGCATAATGTTGAGATACACCAGGTGGGACTACTGGTCTTTCACACTTTACCAAAACTTCTATCACGTCGTTGGACACATGTTTCAAAATTTTCCTTTTTGGTTTCCTCTTCAAGGTACATTTACAAGGGTGTTTATTTTTTTTCATAACTTTCTGATAACCTGAGCCAAATTTTTACTGATTTTGTATTGTATGCATAATCACCAAGTGAGGATACTGGTGTATGACAATATTACCATAAACTTCTATCACGTCGTTGAAGGCCTGTTTCAAAATCTCCCTGTATTTCCTCTTCCAGGTACGTCGTGGCGTCCTTCTTGTCACCCAACGGGGCCAGGCTTGTGTTCCCCTGCTTCGACGAACCCTCTTTTAAAGCCAACTACACCATCACCATCGTCCACGAGCAGGGTTATACCGCCCTCTCGAACATGCCAGAAGAGAAGAGAGTGCCTACCAAGGATGGACTGGTTGCCACCCACTTCATGACCACGCCCAAAATGTCTACGTATCTTGTTGCATTTATTGTGTGCGATTTCTGGCAGGAGAGCCGCACGGTCGACAACACGAGAGTATGTAAATAAGATTTGAGCTTGTTTTGTGTTGATTTAGCGGGAAGGTAGACATTTGGCAAAGGCAATCAAAAACTTCCTTCATGTGAAGTACAGCAGCTTTTGATAATGAAAAGCATTTTGAGAATCTTAACTTCGAAGTATGTGGTTATGGAAAAAGATGTCAGTTTTTATCCCGCAAAACATCACTCTCGGAAACGTTCTCTCAGATTGTGTATTCCAATTGCAGACTTTTGGGACTCTTGGTGGCAGCAGATTTACCAGGTAAAATCCATTGTTCTCGGTCATGTGCGCATGCTCAGATCTATGTAAACAATGGAAATTTACCTGGTAAGTCTGCTGCCACCTAGCGTTCCAAATCTCCTATTGCAGACTAATCTTCCTGCGTGGACGTAACCGCTCCGGATTTTCTTCATTATCTGAAAAAACGCTTCCACCTTTTGACATTAAAATTTCACAAGTGCGTTTAATTGCATAATATATCTATAGGATTATATCAACCGAACGGTTAACGAGGCAAATGAATCTCAGGCAAAAGCATCTCAGCCAATGATAGGCAGGCATTTGCCTCGTTAACCGTTCGGTTGATTCAAAAGTGGTTCGCACCAACGTTTGACCTCAGCAATGGGCGACCAATGCAGGGTTCTTTCCAATTCAATTCAATTCAATTCAATAAGACGTTTATTTTTTCAGTAATAATTATTTCAATGTTGTCACAATACAGTGTAATAAACTGCTTACAAAAAGTACGGAAACTTTTACCAATCCAGTATGTTTGTTATTATTTAATACTCTCTTTGTATATGGTATATATCAATGCAAAGCTGAACTGTTCCTCTTTAAAATGATACCACATTTGCAATGATTACATGTTGCTAAACTTGGCTACACGAATAACAATGAGGCAAAGTCACAAATCAAATGTGCCAAAATTACCATTGTCTGTAAATGGTCAATAGGTAATGATCAATAATCAAACTGATCAAGCTTTTCAGAACCATTAATGGTTTACACAATGATTTGCACCAGTGAGCTGTTGGACACAATTAACCCTCATCTCATGAAAAACACCTTGTTTGATGGGTATTTGCAAGACGATATTCTACAGCCGAATGCAGTCCCATACTTGCAGACTCTTGGACCAAATGCCATCTTCCAAAATGACAACGCTCGCCCACATCGAGCCCTACTGGTGACTGACTACCTGAACAATGTTGGGGTGCACCGGATGGATTGGCCCGCAAACAGTCCAGACCTGAATCCCATGGAACATCTGTGGGATCAGCTGTCAAAGCCAGAACCACCAACACATCAACTGTGGCTGACCTAACCCGGTTCCTTAATGAAGAATGGACTGCCATCCCTCATCATCAGCGCATCACAAAACTTGTGTGCAGCATGAGAAGAAGGTGCCAGGCTGTCATCAACGCCTTCGGATCATCCACTCGTTACCGAACTTTTTGTATCAATAAAGTGTAATAGGATCAGTAAGTTGTCTTGCTCTATACCAAACTTCTTGTCTCAATAAAGTGGATTAAGATCAGTAAGTTGTCTTGCTTGTTTGAATTACACTGTCAATTTGATTGTTCACACAGTAACACAAAATTTGCTAATTTTGGCACATTTGATTTGTGACTTTGTCTCATTCTCATTAACGTGGTCAAGTCCAGCAACATGTAGTCATTGCAATTGTGGTATAATTTTAAAGAGGAGCAGTTCAGCTTTGCAATGATATATACCATATACAAAGAGAGTATTAAATAATAACAAATATACTGGATTGAAAAAAGTTTCCTTACTTTTTGTGAGCAGTTTACAATAACGCACATTTATTGCGAAATTACAAAAGCAATAGTATGAGGTATGACATATTAGGTACCACAACTTGTTTCAATAAGCAGCAATTTAAAGACAACATTTAGGTATAAGGTTAAGCGAGATGCTTGTGTTCCCTAGCATATGGACATACAAACATTTAGTATGGTACAACCAAACTCTTGTTCGTAAAATAGTACAATATGAGATTTGATCAGTACAGTACAAGGAAAGGTAACAAAAGCAAAAGCGCATATAAGTATACAAGATTAATGTGAAGTTAAAGGCAGTGGACACTATTGGTAATTGTCAAAGACTAGCCTTCACAGTTGGTGTATCTCAACATATGCATAAAATAAAGAACCTGTGAAAATTTGAGCTCAATCGGTCATCGAAGTTGCGAGATAATAATGAAAGAAGAAAAAACCCTTGTCACACGAAGTTGTGTGCTTTTAGATGGTTGATTTCGAGACGTCAAGTTTTAAATCTGAGGTCTCGAAATCAAATTAATGGAAAACAATTACAAATATAGTGTCCACTGTCTTTAAAACGACAAAAGTAGAAAATTCAAATTATTATACGTCACGAATTCTTGTTTTCTCACTGGTTCCCGCTTTGCTCTGCAGTTCAGCGTTTGGGCACGAGAGGAGGTATTCAACGACACGCTCTTCGCTCTGGAGTACGGCACCAGGGCTTTCACGTTCCTAGAGGATTACAGTGGATTGGAATACCCTCTGCCAAAAATAGGTCAGTCAATTGAGGGGGGATTTCACGTGAAGGCTTTTACGTTCTTATGAGATTATGGGAGACTCTTGAAAGAAAGTGTAATGTGCACGGTTCATGGTTGCAAAGTGGCGACCTTCATCAATCTTGCCGCAAACTGACACATAAGATAAAGGCGAACAATTAAAAAAAAATGTGCATCCTTTATTCAAACAATGTATTTTGTGTATCTGGCTTGATACTATGAAACACATGCCTCGGAAGCTATAAATCAAGATATTTCACATATTATTATAATTCCATAACTCATATCCGTGCCTGCACGGATGCAAATTGTGTAAAACCCTAGCCACCAATCTGCACGTGTTTGTGATGGTACCTGTTTGACTTGGGTGTATTCCGCTTTGATTCTGTCTTGATCCACCCTTGGCAATTTTAAGGCTGCCTTTAAAAAACCAGGTTTGCTCACGATTATTTGTCCTTTTGAGAACTTGTCGTATCAGAAGAACATCTTCGTTTGATTGTCTTTTTCCGTATTCGTGTTATTGAAGATCTGATAGCGTTGCCGCAAAGTATCGCCGCCGGAATGGAGAATTGGGGGTTACTGACCTTCAAGGAGTCTCACATGCTACTGGACCCCAATGAAGCTTCAAGCGATACCAGTCAAGAAATCGCCACGATCATAGGTCATGAAATCGCCCACCAGGTAGTAAATAATGACTGGCTCTGCTTCTGGCTTAGGCCGTGTCCAAATTAGCGGCTACTACAGCGACGGCTACGGCTTGATTTTCTCGTCACCATGCGTTGAGGTATAGGACGTCCTTAGCAACACCCTTAGCAACAGCCGTAGCTGTAGCCGCCAATTCGGATTCTGCCTTGTAAAAGCTTTGTCTTATGCACTGCTTCCAGTTCTTGCACAGGGTCTGCCTGACCTTTGACCTTACCCTGAGCCAATTTGATTGATGGGGAGCTTTTTCTGTAAATCTGCAGCAAAAGCCAAAGCAGCAAAAGCCTAATCGGAAATCATGGCGTTACTTTAAAAAACGTCAACCTTGTTTGTTATATCGCAACGTCTGATTGATATGTCTTTTAAAATGTTCACTGCAAGTTTCTTATACTATTTGCAAGTACTGGGTTTGCAAGTGTTGACGTGAAATGAGGTGCATGCTTGTCTAGTACACTGCAAACATTGTGGAGTTAAAATTGGCACCGTGTTGTCACATTATATTATACTTAAAGACATTGGACACTATTGATAATTGTCAAAGACCAGTCTTTTCACTTGCTGTATCTCAACATATGCATAAAATAACAAACCTGTGAAAATTTGAGCTCAATCGGTCGTCGAAGTTGCGAGATAATAATGAAAGAAAAAAAACACCCTTGTCACACAGAGTTGTGTGCGTTCAGATGCTTGATTTCGAGACCTCAAATTCTAAACTTGAGGTCTCGAAATCAAATTCGTGGAAAATTATTTCTTTCTCGAAAACTACTCCACCTCAGAGGGAGCCGTTTTTCACAATGTTTTATACTATCAACCTCTCCCCATTAGCTTTTACAAAGTAAGTTTGTATGCTAATAATTGTTTTGAGTAATTACCAATAGTGTCCACTGCCTTTAAAAATTAACGACAACGAGTGTTAAAATAACACCAATGTAGTTCCTTCATCGGCAGAAGTTAGTTTTATTTTTGGCACCATAATGGTGTAAATTGGGTGTTGATTGCGGTACATTTTGACAACACACAAGATGTTGATTTCTACACCCAATTAATTGTGCAGTGTACAAACCAATTTAAAACTCATTTCAGGGCTTACGCATGCACACTGAGTTTTAGTCTGGTTAGGCCCCAAAACAGGCACGGAGAATTCAAATATTGAATATTTATATTTGCAAGTCCATCTTAATGATATGTTGCCTATGGATGAAGTCCGCCCTCTATTGAATCTGTTTTTGTTTTACTTGGCAGTGGTACAGCAACTTAGTCACGCAGGAGTACTGGGGTGAACTTTGGATGAAGGAATGCTTTGCTAATCTTCTGGCTTACCTGGCTCTAGATCACATCCATCCTGAACGTAATATGGTAGGATAAAAGAGATTTTGTGATAGCTAGGTTAACAGCATGAATAAGAAATTGCACAATACGTACACCTTCCACCCGTCATTCATTTAAAGGCCGGTTTATAGTCCATCGCGCGATGGTCGCGCGATGGAAATTTGGACGCGCGACACAGTTTATAGTCATCACTGACGCCTAAAACTGTGTCTTTTTTGATCGCGCGTCGAGATTTTCATCGCCCAATCGACCGACTATAAACCGGCCTTTAGGGGGTAAACCTATTAAAAGTATTACGAAACACTGGAAACACACATTATTTTGACCTCCATGCTTTGAAACCTGCTCACTTGACGTCATTTTCATAAGGTTTGTACACCCTTCCTCATGAGTTATCACATTATGCGTGCTCACTAAAAAGGGCCATGTCACACGAGGCAGTTTACAGGCAACCAGCTCCAGGCAATCTCCAAGAACAAAAGACATTCACATTTCAATCTTCACCTATTTTTCTTGGGAATCACAAGACAATGTTCATAAAATTACTCATGTGCTACCAAAGTGGTCCTGTAGCATGCACTGCAGTTGGTTGCCTCCAAATTGTAAAAGTTGCCTCATGTGACAAGGCCTTAACAGTTACCCTCAGACATTTGGAATAGTAGCAGCGTGGACACATTTAAAAACAGATTGAAATTCCATTTGTTTCATACAGATTTCTTATAGTTTTTTCCTTGGTTCCCTTTGTTCCCTCTTCCCTATGTTGCTTTCCCCCTTCTTTTCATGCGCATTGAGCACCTTTGTGGAATTATATGTTGAGAAATAAAAGATACTCGATTTGTCTCAGGGATGTTTCATTCATTCAATTGCTATCATATTTGTTGATATTAGATGGATGAGCTGAGTTTGGCCACCGAGGAATTCCTGCGAGTGATGTTACTAGATGCGTTACCAACGTCCCATGCCATACAGGGTACCATCAATGACATCAGTGATATCCTCAATAACTTTGACCTCACTAGCTATTATAAGGTATTCTTAGGTTTCTTCTCAAATAATGTCATTTGAAGAACAGTGAGAAGTAACTATTTGAGTCTGTATTATTCTAATGATTGAAAGCTCTCCTTATTTGTTGAAAAAGAGATGGCTTCTTGCTGAACCAAACGACAGTGGTTCACAGAAATCTATGTTGTGTAAGACCTAAATGCACCAATTGGAGTGAGTGTGAGAGGGAGAGTCTGTGCATAGACTGTGGTATCCAAACACTATACTCACTCTGTATAGACGATGTGACCCATGTTACATTCAAACCGCCCTCTGTTGACAAAAGACTGTATACGTCATGTTTCGCCGGGCAAAAAGAGGCGTAGTCATGGTAAGATTGCACACACTTCCTAGCTGGCTGCTAAAAATAAAATAGTTTTGCTCGGCGGTTTGCGCGCGAATCATGTTATGGTTTTCGAGTGACGTCAGAGGTCATATCATCTATACATGACCGTTTAGGTCACCGCGATGAACACCTAACTTTTATACTTCCACATAGAAAAGTTTCAAGTCCTCGATATTTAACATTGCTTTTTTCTCCCTATGTCATCGACAGCTTGATCACGAAAATTTGTTTTCATAAACATAAATATATGTTGAACTCTATCAATCTTATTTTTTTTCTCTCTTATTTCTATCTTCTCCTTTTCTTGACAACTGTCTACTTCGATTGTAGAGCGAAGCTGTGGTGAGGATGTTAAGATACTTAGTTGGATCTGATGTCTTCCAGAGCGGAATGACAGTAAGTTATCTATAGTACAATTTTTGTAAAGTAGGGTGAATTCAAACAATTCAATTTCTTGACAAAATACCCTGGCCCTGATGTTATTTTCACGTTTGTAATCTTGAGTTTATTATGAGCCCTTTCCGAATTATCTTGACTGCATGTTTAAAGTTTGGTGAACTTTGATATTAACACAATATCTGTCACGTCTTTGTAATTACATACTAAACAGCTTATTTACCGATAGTTTTCAACGGGAATGCTTTTTAACATTGCGTTTGTTGATAATGTAATTTTATAATTGTCAAAATTTTGCGTTATCATCGATCATAAAATAAGCCCCCAACAAGGTTTTGAAAAAACTAAAGGTAGTTGCCATTTTTGTTCAAGATAGGTCTTTAACTGTATCATCTCATCAATTGTTTACTTTGCTAATCAATAAATGATAGTTTATGTTCCCCTCCATTTGGTTTGTTCTCTAATTTTACTTTTGTTTTGTACTTTCCAGAAATTCTTACAGACTCATGCCTACAGTAATGCCAAGGCAACCGATTTGTGGGACGCACTATCGGAGGTAATTATAAACAAGACAGAAAGGTTATAAATAAAGGTTAAAGGTTAAAGGTTAACACAGCATCCGCAGCTGCATCGTAAGGTTAACCAAAACAAATGGGAACTGATAGCTCTTTTTATCATTCATTCATCCAATGGTTTATTAAAAAAACATTCAAATCGCTGCCAGCAGCAGAACTAAATGAACTTTTAAGCAAGTTTACACTCTGATCCGGGTCACAGGGAAACTGGTCCAACTTAATAATGCTAACCATGCTACGGTATATATTTACACGTACAAAATATAACTGGTACCCTGCTTCTTTGTGCTGAGCAATAAGAAATTGAGACCTTGTAAGTTTGTATTGTCATTATTTTTTAAGAGTGAATACAAGTCGATATACCCTTTAAGGGATCCCTATTTGGTTTTTTTCTAAAGGCCTTACGTACCGACCGAGGCACCAGGATCAACATTACCGACTTCATGGATCCGTGGATGTTACAAATGGGATACCCAGTCGTCACGATGACGCGAGATTACCAAACGAGAATTGTCGAGATGTCGCAAGAGCCATTCCTACTGCATCCTGACGCTATTAACCGTCTACCGTCGTCGCCGTACGGGTAAGAAGCCGATGGTGTCCCACATTATTACAAACATGGTTTGGCTTTAAAAGAAATTATAAAATTGAAAATGAGTAGATTTGAACTATCCATGTTTTTAACGTAATATCACTGTTCTTTGTATCTATTATAAAAAGGAAGACATTTTTGTATGTATTGGGCTTATATCTGAATAAAGTATTATTCAAATATTTTTTTTTTTGAAAACTAGATGACTAAACTGATTTTATTTTATTTTATTTTTTTTTTGGGTGGGGGGTGCTTGTTTTTCATTTTTCTTAGTTGTCCGATCATTTATTAAAGAACTTTATGAACCTAGTGTGAAAGTTCACATTTACTTATATTGATCATTAATTACTCTAAATGTATCTAAGGAATTGAACTGTAAATTATTAGTTAATTAACCTTTGTATTCCCTACAGATACCAATGGAGAATCCCAATACTATATTCATACGCAGACCAGCTGGCCCAACCACCGATCCATGTTCTTCGTGGTACCTCAGGTTAGCTCTTAAATGATATATACATGTATTAGTCATTGCAAAACACTGTATATCGGTCCTGTGTTTCTTTGTAAGGACACGCTCCCCAAAATGAACAGCAATGGTAAATGATGCACCCGTTTCTCATTGAAATGATCTTTGGCCTTTACTTTCCTAAACACCATGTCTTGATTCCTGTTTGTGTAGGATCGTTATCTGTGCAGGAGATGGGAACTGACCAGTGGATCTTGGCTAATATGAAACGCACTGGGTTCTACCGAACTAACTACGATGAAGCCAATTGGGACTTACTCATAAAACAGCTGAGGGAAGACCATACGGTGTGTTTGCCAGTCTGTCCATTAAAGCCTTTGGACACTTTCGGTACAGAAAAAAAACTTAAAAGTTCACAGATTTACAAATAACTTACAGGGTTTACAGAAGGTAATGGTGAAAGAATTCTCTTGAAATATTATTCCATGAAATGCTTTACTTTTTGAGAAAACATTAAAACAATATCAATTCTCGATAACGAGAATTACTGATTTATTTTAAACACATGTCATGACACGGGTGGGTTTTCCCGTTATTTTCTCCCGACTCCGATGACCGATTGAGCCTAAATTTCCACATGTTTGTTATTTTATATATCAGTTGTCATACACGAAGTGTGAGCCTTGGACAATACTGTTAACCGAAAGTGTCCAATGGCTTTAATGTGTTTGGTTTATCATGTTTGTGTTATGCAAGTTTGCCCAAAACAAGGCTAAAAGCCACTCTAGGTTAAGGGCTACAAGGAAGAAAATATAGAAATGCAGAAACTCAGTGGAGCTGGAGGTAGGAATTGATATTCCTTTAATAAAATATGGCAGATCATAGGATGAAGGGAAACATGCTCCAGGCAAGGAGTTCCAAAGAGATGCAGTAAGAGGGGAAAAGCTACTGAAGTAGTGTTATTTAGTGGTTTTTAATGCATGACAAAGCGAATTAAATTCAAGGATTCCACACGAGAGTTACACTTACGGAAGGTCTAGTAATTTCCTCCAAACGACCTATCTCGAGAAAAAGCTCAGTATTAACCGGGAAAAAAACTAGTGCCAATCCGTACCTGCAAAAACTTTATTGTGTAAAAAAATGTTGTGCGAATAATTCGCTCCAACAAGAAACACATTCACACAAAATCTTTAAAATAAACCAAAAGCTTAGCAAAAAGTAATTTTTTAAAGTATTCATATGCTAAATGTAGGTAGCACACCAAAGCAATTTCAGCCATTTTTAAAATCTTAAAGATTGCTTGTTACTCTGTTCTTCCTCAAAAGAAAAATCTGCGATTTCTCTATGGCCACATATATTTCTCATGACATACTCTGTGTGCCCGATTCCATGCTTGTACCACCAAATGCACATTTTCCCAAATATTTCCTCTATCTGAACAACTATGAATTAAAATATTGTATTATTATTTTTTTTTTAACAGGTGATCAGTGCTTCCAATCGGGCCATGTTGATCGATGACGCATTCCACCTTGCCACTGCAGGTCGACTGAGTATCACTGTGGCTCTTAACCTTACCACGTACCTCCACAAAGAACGAGAATATGTACCCTGGAAAGTAACGCTGCAACTCATGGGTTATGTTGCACGGATGTTGAGCTTCACTTCTTCCTATGGAAACCTGAAGGTATAATTGAAGACCAATCGTTCAAACCATCTTCAAACTAAGGACATCTCTTTTTCTTCCTGCGGTCTTCTTTTTTGTAGCGATCAATATGTTTAATAGTCTTCATTGGAGACGTTCATTTTGTTGAAGTAGTCGCCGATGTCGCAACACGAACGACTGGAGAAGAGGTATCTGTGTATCTACACAAACATCCAATTTATAGACTTGCCCAGTCCCTCCGTTGTTGTGCCCTCTCCAAAAGACTAATAACAAAAACAACGTTGCAAGCGAAGTCAAGTGCGGAGAACGTCCCCGATCTGTCAAAACACCCGGGGCCTTTTTTTTATTAAATCCTTTGTATCAACCAAAAAGTAGACACCATAACAAATAACCCCACCCGGATAGCCTCAACTCCTCAGCGGACAGCTTTTTGTCCCGGGAGGTCATCTCAAGTCGACATCACGTTTCCTTCATTTTTAACAACTTCTTTTCTTGATTGTAGAAATATATTGAACAACAGTTACTGCCTGTGTATAGAGATATCGGCTGGAATCACACCGATTCGCATGGTGCAAGGTAAGACCAAACATCTGAAATGATAACTATTATTTGTGTTGTACACATTCTTGAGAAGAAGTATTCTACTGCTTTTTTTTCTCTGTCTCTGTCAAACAAACAAAACATCAAAAACAAGATTTGTAATGAAATGTTTTGTTTATTTCTTTATGTCAGGTTATTGCAGGGAGAAGTCTTAAAGGCTCTCTGTAGTTATGGAAACGAAGACTGCATCTCTAAAGCCAATAGTCTCTTCAAGAATCACGTAGAACATGGAAAAAGGTTATTATTAATGTACACACATTATTATCATCACGTTGATAGAATATATCTGCTTTACTGTTTCAAAGAAGTTCTGCGCTTGATATAAAGATGTATTCACATGGAAATATGTTTTACGTTCGTAGAATACCGCCCGATTTGAAGCCGTGTGTGTACCAGGTCGGTGTGGCAAACGGCAATAGTTCAACCAGGGAGTACGCCTGGGAACAATACCGCTCAGGTACAACCGGTGAAAACCTACTCTGGCTGGCCTCGCTCGCCGGGACCACAGAACCATGGCTACTCTGCAGGTATTTCACCCAAGTTATTTCTCCTTTAAGCTTGGCTTGATTTCACAACCGTTCTGATACCGCTTTCCACACAAAAATAAACACTCTAAAAGCTTTAAGTATTTTCACATGATTCTTTTTATTATGTCACTCTCTTGATCCTTGTTACATACTATATGGCAAAACTTATGGAAGTGCTTAGTTTTTGAAATCTTTTCACCAATGATATTAGACAAATTCATACAAATTCAAGATTTCATCAGGAAACTCACTTATAACGGTGTTTTTTTTGTTAAAGGAAGAATCATCTATTATGTAGGCTAAGTCCATGCCAATTGAATTGATTCAATTGACCCTCAGTGACAATTTTAATGTATTATGATGAACCGTAGAGGTCGCCCTACGAGTAATTTACTTTATGATTTTTTATTTCAATTTTCGATGACCTAAAATCAATTTTCCGTGTCCTTTAATATTAAATACAATTATTATATCAACTTGATTATGTTTTTAAAGCTGTTTTAAGGTATTGCTCTTCAATTGTACTCTAGTTCATGATTGTTTCTACAAGAAGTCTGTTATTACACGTGCATGTACAATATAGCTCCCTCTATCGTCTTTATACTAGGCAATTCTTGTTACAACTCAAAAGAAACATATTACTGTTAATTTAGTTCTTTTAGCCAATACTTGTTTTTTTTTCAAGTTAGAGTCTGCATTGCTTAAATGTTTGGTAATTTGTTGCAAGTAAACGTTTTTTTGTCAGCGAGTTCCTAAAATGAACTTTCATTTAATTTAGCAAACTATACCCCCCAAACGCGTATGGTTGTTTTCCAAATTACCTTTTTTCTTTGTCTGAACAGACTCTACATTATTTGGTTTCCATTGCCTTCCTGTCATAAAAGTATCGTGTATACAATCCCAAAGTTTGAATCCAAATTTGTTCTGTTCCACGGCTAAAATGAAGATTTTCATCTGAAGCATACAATATCCCTTCCCACTGCCCATTCGCGAACGGGTTGACTGGTGTGGTGTGTCTGTTTCCCCGTTGCTTTCGGTTGTTGCTGTATGCCCCCACGTGCTGGTCCCCTTTAGTATCTAGCCCCCAAAATCCTTCCTATCACCCCCCCTACAGCAGAAACCTGGATCCAATGAACACTAGGGCGACGAGTACCAGCACAATGGCAGCCAGTACAGACATGATCTTCCTGTAGAGTACGCACTGCTCATGGGCTGTCTTCAGCTCGTCTCTGGACACTACGCCGTTCATGGTGTCCTTGAATTGGTACTCCTGGGTCACCTTGATCTGTAAAATGGAAATATTTTTGAGAAAATAGAATTAGCTGTTGTAAACTGCTGACGAAACAAAAGGACCTTTTATATACATATAAAACAAACACGCAGAGTGTCTTCCTCGGAGCCTTCGAGAAAGACTCTGTTAGGGTCGAAACATTTTTGTTTTTGTATGGAATTTCGTTATTATCAGTGAAATAATATATTTATTTTAATCACTGAATGAAAGTGAACTTCATCATTTATCCTTGCCGTAAGGTATTTTCGTACAAAAAAACACATTACAAAAAGCACCAGACTGTTTCAACCTTCAATTCTGTTATATTATTAAATTTCCCCGTAAAATACTTGGCTTCTGCCCTAGTTTAGTCCAATTCAAGCTTTCTCCATCTTTGTTTAACGCCGAATCATTAAAAACAAATCCCTCCAGTTTTCATTGTGGTCAAGTATCAAATATAATCGCTGAAATTAGATGGAAAGTGACAAACATCTTTAAATCACCGTATACGTGGAGAATTAATTCGACTTTTAAACAAACAAGGTGTGTTTGGGACATGAAATGAAATGTTGGTACTTAGCCCAGAATTCTTTAAAAGGTTGCCTCTTTGGTCGTCTGTATTTGTATTTTAAGGTAACATTCTGTAATCACCTGTCTAGACTTGAGCAGAGCGATCTCAGTGGTCTGAAGCCTGTTGCCCAAAGCCTGCTTCTCCTTCACCAGGAGCTCCATCTTACGTCTCTCTCCTTGCAGCATCTTGTTGAACGCCACCTTCTGCTTGTTGTACTTCAGGTCCAGCATGTCCTCCAGGTCTTTGTATCTCCTGTCGAAAGCCGCTTGCTGCTCGGCACACTTGGTGTTGTAGGTGTCCCCCTGTGTCTTATAATCGGCGTCGAACATCGCCTGCTGTGCCGTCAGTTTGTCGTTCATGGCATCCAGTTGCTCCTGGCTCTTGGCGGTGAAGGTTGCCTCCTGCTCGGCAAGCTTGCTCTGGTATGAAGCCTCCTGTTCCCGGAGCCTTAACTCAACAAATTGATCCCCGTACCTAGCCTCCATTCTATCCTGACACTTGACCTTGGCTTCTTGTTCGGCCAACCTCTGGCTGAACCAAGCTTCTTGCTTTTTGTTCGTTGACTTAAAGGTGGCTTCCAGTTTGTCATACCTTGCGTTAAATGTTGCCTGCTGTTCAGCTCGCTTGACGTCGTAGTCTTTCTTGAGGGCAACCTCCTTCAGCAGAGACCCCTTCAGCTTTTCTGCCAACGTGGTGTTGAGATCCACTTGCTTGTTCATGTTAACTTGGGCGTTCTTCAACTGCTTAGATGTCTTCTCTGCCTTCTCGCTCAGAGCTCTGTAAGTCTTCTGTAGATTCTCAAGATTCTTCTCCAGCCTGATTTTCTCTTCGTCCATGACCTTGAGATGGGCCTTGTGCTCGGCAGACATCGCGCTGAACTTAGCCTCGTGTGATTGGTTCATCTTCATCGCGGCCTCGGCAGCTGATTGGGACCCTTCTTTGAGTGCCTCGTAGTGATTGGTCAGGGTCAAGATGTGCTGCTTGGCATCGTGCAGCTGCCTGCGACAGTTGCCATGCAGATACCCCGGTCTGAAGGGGGTTAGTTTCTCCAGGACGAAAGTGCGGATGCGGCTTTCTTCTTTGGGAGACATTGTCTTTGCGAATGTGGTGTCAATTGAACGATTATGTTTGCTGCATAAAATAATTAAAAGTAAAGAAAGAGCCAGTGAGTGACCATATAGACTTCCCCTGCCCCGTTCAGAATATTTTTAATGTTTTTAATATTTTTAATGTTACCTGAAATTCCGTGACCGGATATCATGACCGGTACTCGGTCCAAATCAAAACTCATCTTGTAGTTATCGTTATGAAAGCTTTTTTCAAAGTTTAATCGTGCCGAAGAGCTTACCCTTGGTTTTTCTTCATTTGCTCGGTTGCCATTTCGTCTACTTGTACTTCTTTCTCCAGCTCAAAATTGGACGAAAAGTAACCAATTGCTACCATCAAAGACACAATCATTACTATTTGCTTTGTTTACTGTGTTTGAGAGTTGACTAATGACGATGAATCTAGCTGGAGTATAATATCCAGCTTTTCCCTTACCCTAAAGTCCGATGTTACGGACATTTGTAGACACGTCCGTCTTGACAAAAAACTCTCGCTTTATTTGATGCAGTTGTTGTTGTGTGAATTCTGTGAATGGATCTTTTCCGCGTTTTTTTAACGCGCGCGTTTGAAGATGCGCTCACGACAAGGCGCGAAATTGAAATTTTCCAATTTAAGGTCGCGCGTCACATGGCGTTGGATGCGTGCGCATCTGCTATACCCCCAAAGTGTTCTCTACCTTTCTTAATCCAAATTTCATCGTTCATTTGACTTCAGCTGTCAGTTTAGAAAATACCTTAGTTTGAAGACTATGTTAAAGGAAAGTCCACATGGATGACGCGTCCTGCTTCGACCCGTGTAGGCTGATAGTGTGAAACGATCGCACAATATAGATATATCAAAATCCACACGTGAAAACCCACAAGCTGAATCCCTTTCGAAAATTTACCAAATCACCCAACATGAAATCGTTCTTTTGACAGCAACTTTAAATTTAGAAACATTTGTTGCAGAATGTATCTAAAAGTTAACATCAAGCAAAAAGAACAACTTATGGATGCAATGCATGAATAAAAAAACTGACTACAGAGCTACGATGAGAAAGAGGTTGTAATGTTAATCCCAACACCGCACCAACAAGACTAAACAAAATATGCTTCAATCTGCACTGTAGTATCTAGTAAAGATAAATGATAGGCAGAAGTTGCGACAAAAAATCCTGTTAAGAAATACGTTTTTAAGACAAACAACATTTTTATAAATTTTCCAGATTCATGGAGCGATCCCTGGATCCCAGTCTGGTGCCCGTAGTCGATACTGTGGAAGTCTTCAAGCACGTAGTCAATAATCCAATCGGCGGATACCTCGCCTGGAACTTCTTCCGTCAACACTGGGACATCTTTGTAGAGAGGTATGAACAAGATCCACTGCTGATCAAACACCAGAGCTTGAATCCGTTTCTCTTATTAACTGCTAGGCCACGACACGAAACTATGCTGTGAAAGCAGGGCCCAGGCTAGCCCTATATAGGACTCTTTCTCTGTACACAGGAACTGTAGTACAAAACGAAAGTGTAAGGCCGCCAGGGCTAGGCCCAGGCCTACAGCATGCCAATAGTGTAAATGTATTTTCATGTGGTAAAGTGTAATTTCTTGTGTGGTTCGTCTTGATACAGGTACAGCGGTGGAATCTTCTTGATGAACGGTTTGATTGACACAGTCACCAAGTGGTTCAGCACGGACTTCCATCTGAAAGAGGTCAGGAACTCCCCATACATACTCTATGGAATATCTTAGATAGTGTTCAATCATGAAATAGTTTTAGATAGAGATATCCACAACACAAACCTGTGCAAATTTCTTTTTAAAATCGGGTAGCGTTTATGAGATAATTGTTGCTGAAAATCTGGAGCGGTTTGTCCAAGCAGGAAGACAAATCTACACAATCTGAGAAACGTTACTGTCAATAACGCTTCTCCAGTTCAAAATTTTGGGATAGAAAGTGGTACCTTTTTTTCATAACCGCAGTGCTTCGAAATGAAAAGTTCCTCACCATGCATTTAAGCCAAATCTGCTGTACTTTCTTACCTAACTTTTTATTGCCATTAATTGACAGAGTCGTTACTAAGCGTAGGGCCTACCCGTATTTCTCTTTGCAGTACCTTTTAACTTGTTTTATAATGTGCGTTATTGTACTTTTTAACTACTCGGGAAATGAAATATAAGTTTTCTCGGTCAATTTTGGCAAATGAGCAGCCAATTTCATGTTCATGCGTTCGAATCAAAGCTGTTTTGCCTCTCCAGTTGTTACTGCGTTTCAAATTCAGAATTCGGCTATTCAATTTCGTTTTGCGTCTAGTCAAACTCCTTTAGCACTATGTTCAATTTAGCGTATCGTCATTCTTTTTCGTGAAGCACACGCCTCAAGGAGCGTCTGCGAATTTGAATGCCGCTTTGATGAATTGTTAAATTGAATTATGATTGTGTTAAATCGAATGACGCAACAGTACATTTTTGACTAAGCATAACACGAAGGCGAACTACCCTTTTCAGTATAGCATTCGATTTCGCGCGAAATAGAATAGCTTGGTGGTTAAATTGGCTGCTCATTTGTCGAAATGACCGAGAAAATCTATATTTAAAAAATTCAATCAATATACTCTTTAAATTAATAATGTGTACCTTTGTTTGATTCGACTTACGATTATACAGCTGCGTGAGTTCATTGCCGGTAATGAGCTCTCCCTGATCGGAAAAGCAGGGATGAAGAACTTCCGCCAGGCTGAGGAGACTACGGCAGTCAACGTCCACTGGATGGAGACTAACTACGAGGACATCAAACAGTGGCTAGAAGAGGCTGTTTCCGGTGACTGATGCATTATGGGTAAAACAAACAGAGCCCGCCAATGCATTGTGGGAGCTTAAATATATTATACATATATATATTTTATAGATTTGTTTTTACGAAATTAATGTCATGGTTGTTTAATTTTTGGTTACTGATTTTGTTGTTCATTTGTGATAAGATAAAGTTATTGTTAATGTTGCACATCATTTTGCAATGTTAGTTGTAAATAACAAGTATGATTTGTGAATGATGCGAGAAGACCAAGACAAGGTCAGGCTGACTTTGGTTCATGGTTTAAAACAATATATGGATTATTCCAAGCGCTTTAAAGGAGCGAGGTTGTAATAGAACTGACTGAAGGAGCGAGGTTGTGGAACGGCGTGAAAGAGCGAAGTTAAAGACAGATTGAAGGAACGAGGTTGTAGAGCAGCTTGAAGGAGCGAGGTTGTAGAACAGTTTGACGATTCAAGATCAACTTGCCTGATGATCAAAATAAGAAGTAGACTAGTCGGATATGTTTTTTTTATGTTTATGAGTTTAAGAACCATTGTCTTGGAACGAAATGATTGTTTTGACGTAGCAACCACAGTGAAAGAATGCTAACACAGTTCGGAAAACGATATCATCCCAAGGACACTGTCGTCCAACGATATCTTAGGTTTCCTGTACGATTGAATGATAGTTACTGCTTTATTGTTGATTTTTATGATCGCCAAAAAGCAAGACTACACTAAAATTAATACTTGTTGGGTGTCTCCACACACTTCTATGGACATGTACGACGTCGTGTCAATACGGACATTATGCAGTGACGTCATGACGCCGCCATCTTGGATATAAAACAAACATGAAACAGTGGTATAACGCCATCGCACATTGTACGCGCGGCGCACACGAACCAATAACCATCATTCGAACTCTAAATGAGGGAGCCCTCAAATGACGTCATTTGACGTCTGTTCAAAAAAAATTCTCAAACTGAATCGTAGTATAACATTCCCGAAATGGGGCAGATGGTGTCTCCCAAAAGTTCCCATATACTTTAAATGCTATTTTCCTCTTGTACCGAACTAGGTTCACCTCATAAAATCCTTGTAAAAGTATTTCCTGAGAATAAACACATTGAAGACGTAATAGGGGCAGGGGTACACCATGCCCGATATAGAGAACCGATGTGCTTTTAGCTGGAGTGGAATTTATTTGGAGTGGAATTTAGTTGAGTTCACCTGTGACGACTTGAGTGAATTACAAAATGGACATTGTGTGAAGAAACATGAAATACTCAAAATATGGACAAAGTTCAACGAGCGTTAAACAGTCTTGGCTTCCTGCACGGTACATGTTTTAGACTGATCTCAGCTGACCAGATTTTGCACTCTCTTAAACATTTTTATTTATTGAGTATTAAAAAGTTTTCCCAGATTGGTATTATGTTTTAAATTGTAAGTACATGTAGTATACGATTTTTACACTTGCCAGTTTGTGAAAATGTTAATATAAAAACAAATTGTCAATTTTATATTAAAGTAAAATTAAATAAATATATGTTATTGTAACCGTTCTTATTATACATTATAACCTTCAACGATGTGTAGACATATAAGTAGACATTTTGTTGTAACTTTTGACGTTTGTGGGTGTAGGTAAACTTGTTGCAAGTTGTTGACGAAATGTTTTGAACAACACGAAATGTTGGATACTAGCTGGCGTTATTTTATGTATTGGTAGCTTCATATGTTACTTTTATTGTTGGTTATAATCAAGTAATACACGAGAAGGGATACTAACTTGGTAAGTTTTAAAGTAGTTTGAGTTGAACAAAGAAACATTGACTGGAGCAGGACTCGAACCACCGACCTCCAGTCTACCACATGAGCTATCCAACCATATGTTGACAGTCTCCATAATTGATTCTAATCGGAACAAAAACTTTCTGCATTCCCATAAATGAATCACGACATACAGCCATTCTTTCATAAGTGACAACATTTGTGAGGGCAACATAAATTATTCGTGTTTTGTCAGACTGTCGTGGTCATCTTTGAGGTTTCCAAGCAAAGCTGTGGCTAATTTTGTAGCTTTGGAAAATAATCAGTTTTGAATCGATTCAAGAACATGGCTTGATTGAGTCTTAGAATCTTTGTGATCGATCAGTATTTCTATAATTATTGTGTTAATGTTTAAACTACAAAATGTGTATAAATGTTGCATATAGTAACCATGTATTATATATAGATTAGTTTTTCTATATTATACTATAACATTGTTTAACTGGACATAGACAATCGGAATGAGCTTTAAAAAAAAAAGGATTTCGAACGATAGAGGGCGCTCTTAATTAGCGTTTTCGGATCTATTTTAATGGTGGAGGTATCTAATTTCGGAATGGATTTTGACGATTGGCAACATGAAAGATGTCAGGTAGGTAAAACCATCTCAAATCTTAAGTAAAGAAAGATTTCTAGTTTATTTTATAAAGCAATGATCGTTTCAGGGGTCGTAGGACTTGAGGAAATGATTAATCTCTCTTCGAAATGACTTCAGGTTTCTCAGATCACTCAAATTCCGGGTCTCCTTGACCCAGATCCCAGGTCCCAGGTTGTCTGACCCATAACCGGGTCAGCCTGACCCTAAAAGCGGTTAAAACAGGGACTTTAACGCGAATTATATATCCGGGTTAATTTGAGTGATTCTCCTGCTGCACCAAGCCAAAAGTTGATGTAAATAATTGTTGATATTTAATTGATAGTATTGTTTGTTGCGAGACCAAAACGTTTTGGAGTACTTAGTTTTAATTTGGTTTGCTTTATTCGACGAGGAGCTGGGGAATAATCTAAAAGCTGGGTATAAGATCTAATGGGGGACTTTAGAATGCTAGGTGGCAGCAGACTTACCAGGTAAATTCCCAATGTTTACGTAGTTTTGAGCCTGCGCACATTACCGAGAACAATGGATTTTACCTGGTAAGTCTGCTGCCACCAAGCGTCCCAAAAGTCGACGATTGTTTGAAAATAAAACACTTCAAACCCTCGTCACTTATTAAACCTAAATTACAAAGTTATGAAAGGTGTAATGTCCATGAGGAGTTCCCCATGTTATAATTAATCCTCCTGTTATAATTAAAGAAAATAGTTGTAATATGGTTTATCAATGCATTTTTTATGTTGTGGCGTTTTGTAAGTGTAATTGCCAGAGGTGGAGTAGATGACGCTGAATTTAGATCAGAAAAAATGGTAGGCCCGGTTTGTTTGTGTTCGGTGTGGTGTGGGGGGGGGGGGTGCCAAATTCAAGGAAGTGTTCATTTAATTGATCAATCCTACTCTATCCACCATTTTGGTTACCGCTGTGACTGTTGGCTGCAGCGGTCGTGTTGAAGAACATGTCCTTTTTAAGGTATTCAGACTAAATGGCTCTTCCGCAGCCATTTTTGGGTTCTACCATAGGCCTACGTCTTTGAAAAGTAACTTTTGTGTGTGGCACCCTTCTGACACCCGGGTGTTATCAGTGTTATGAGATACACACTCAAAATGCACCATTCTATTATAAAAACTAGACCTTGCCAAACCACTCGTCATTCACCACACTACAGGCCTACGTAAACTGTGTTTCTTTCCTCATGTTTTAGCAGGTGGTACGCCACACGTGCACTAAACTAGTAAAAGAACTGAAACTCACTTTGTAAAATTACATTTTTTACGCATAATGTGAACACAAACGTAGTGATATAATTGAAAGTTTCTAACAGTTTAAATCAGGTATTCTCCTTCACATCAAGCATCCCACTATCATTTAAGGAGATGACTTCTGGAGTTTTTGTGTCAATGCTTTGTTTTCTAACCAACAACACTCCGTATGTGCTTCATTGTAATTTGAAAGAGCCACTTCACACTTTGTAATTTGATAACGTTAAATATAATGTGTACACAAATAAATAGAAATAAAAGTGTTGAACAGTCATTTGTGGGTCACGTTGTTTCCTTAAAACGATAGACGTTTGAGCCCAATGGAGAATGCTTTAGGTTATAACAAAAGCTATACTCGGTGGTTACAACCTTATCATAACATAGGATTTGGTTCTCATAAACGAGATAGGTCTTAGGGAGCAAGTTAAAGGCACTGAACACTATTGGTAATTGCCCAAAATAATTGTTAGTATAAAACCTTATTTGGAAGCGAGTAATGTAGAGCTGTTGATAGTAAAAATAAAAATAATAAAAAACTCTGGAGTAACGTAGTTTTCGAGAAATAACACATTTTCCATTAAAATATTTGAATTTGAATAGGAGACCTCAGAATTAGATTTTGAGGTCCCGAAATTATCATCTAAAAGCACACAACTTCGTGTGACAATGGTGTTTTGCCTCCGTTATTATCTCGCAACTTCGATGACCAAATGAGTTCAAATTTACACAGGTTTGTTATTTTGTGCATAATATGTTGAGATACACCAAGTGAGAAGACAGGTCTTTCACAATTACCAAAGGTGTCTATATTGTCTTTAACTGTTGACACAGCAAGGCGTAGTTAAAGCGAAAAGTACCTTGTTTTTTGGAATCGTTAAATTGTTTTAATCCTAATAACCCACCTGGTGGTAGTGTTTGGGGATATGTCCAAGCATGCAGGAAGAATAATTCACAATAGGAATACAGAATCTCAGAAACGTATCTGACAGATCGTTTCTCATATTCAAATCTTATTAGCTTAAAATTTGTATAGAAGAGTTTGCGGTAACACCATGTAATAACAATCTCTAAATGAGTTGGGGTGGTTCTGAAAAGAACCGTTGGGTTAACTCGACGTTTCGATCAGTATGCTCTGATCGTCTTCTGGAGAATGCTGGACTCTGATGCTGCATGCTGCTTAAGTACTAGGCGGTGGATCAGCGGTGATGCATGAAGGCGGGAAAGGTAGGCGGGAAGTGAACTCGATGATGCGTGGTGAAACCTGTTGTGGAGCCTTGGGGGTTGTGTGGGGGGTGTGTGCTCACTGGACCAATGGATCTTCTATATCCACGGTCACCCCCTAGGCCCCAACTATTAGACTGCTTTGGGTCATCTATACCCTCAGTCACCTAGGCCCCACACCCTCACTGTCCCCTGTGCTTGTTCCTACTGACACGGTTCAGTGAGCACACACCCCCCACACAACCCCCAAGGCTCCACAACAGGTTTCACCACGCATCATCGAGTTCACTTCCCGCCTACCTTTCCCGCCTTCATGCATCACCGCTGATCCACCGCCTAGTACTTAAGCAGCATGCAGCATCAGAGTCCAGCATTCTCCAGAAGACGATCAGAGCATACTGATCGAAACGTCGAGTTAACCCAACGGTTCTTTTCAGAACCACCCCAACTCATTTAGAGTATGTTATTACATGGTGTTACCGCAAACTCTTCTATATCTTATCTCCACCATGCAAAGTTTCAAATCCTACTTAAAATTTGTAATTTGTTTTCCATACTACCAAATGACTTGGCTCTATAATATCAAAAGCTGATGTGATTAACGTATACCCGTCCTTTTAACTATGCTTGTTTCTATAGCAAACGAGTTAAACAGTTTCAAATTGAGGCATAGAACAAGATCAACAATTCCGCACTGACAAGAGTTTCGAAGAAAACAAAAAAAGCTATACACGCCATTGTTTCGCTGACCGAGGGGTAAAATAAATCGGCCCAATATAGAACAGGAAATGTATTCTGAATCCCTGGGGTACCTTTTACAGGTGCAATGAAATTGAATACAGGAGGGAACAGGTGATGGGCACAAGGCCAAAGACAATTGACGAACAGTAGGGGCATCCATACAGTGTGGGGTTAGGTTTAAATGATATATGGTAACCTTTACCGTCATAGTTGTTTGAGGATTGTTTTTTTATTAATAACTATAAATCAGAACAATTTTGCCTTGATAATTTTGGGTTAAAGGTGATAAACACGATATTGAGTTGGGGTGGTTCTGAAAAGAACCGTTGGTTTCAACTCGACGTTTCGATCAGTATGCTCTGATCGTCTTCTTTCTCCAGAAGACGATCAGAGCATACTGATCGAGTTGAAACCAACGGTTCTTTTCAGAACCACCCCAACTCAATAGAGATAGTCATTACATGGTGTTACCGCAAACCTTTCTATAACGTTGAATTTATAACTCTAATAACTATTGGGTAAAAGTTGAGCTGGATCCGGGTCGTGTGGGGCCTGACCATCTGGGTCAGTATGGCCTGAAATCTGTGTCACATTGACCCCAAAATGGGTCAACATTATACACATAATCAAAAGGAACTCCCTTGCTTAACCATGCATTCCCGGAAATGGGTCAGATTGGTTTTTAGCAGAACAATCTGTTTTGATCAGAATATCTACACCATGGGGATTCGTAATATGCGGGTTCGATCGAGAGGTTTGACAACTGAAATTGTAAGCCTGGCTGGGGGAAAAACTTTGATTACTGATAGCATATCAATTAATCGGAAGGTCCATGAAATAAAACTCTATGCTCAAGCCTTCCTGGAACAGCGAACTCCAAATGGAAAAAGCTAGTCCAAAGTCAGCCCCTCGGCTGCTGGCAAGCGAGAAACAAAATTGATCCTCCGATAACAACACAGAGACGGACTAACTTTCTCCAATGAAATGACTTGAATGCTGTTCTAAAACATCTCTTTGAAAACAAATATGTCAGTTATTTGAGGCACAGTGCACGAGAACAAGGCATGTTTAGAAACAACCGCTTTAGTTTATAAACACCCAGTGTTATTTATTACGCCCTATGCTGTCCGATCGTGCGCAAACTCAGGTGACTTTTTGCACTGAAGGATCCTCTGCTCGTGACATGAATCTTGACAGGAGCAAGACGAAGCATCGAAGCTTGTTTTTCCTACGCTCAGCTCTTAACCATGGAAGTAGGTTTAAAACTCGCCCCTGGAGAGTTTAATAGCTGTCGTACGATATTTACAACCAACGGTGACCGAGTGAAACCCCATGAATTCTGGGCCAGACAGCTTCACGGGGCCCACGTTTACAGCGGCAATAATTATTGCAAGTGACACCTCGCAGCGTGACCAGCGGAGACCTACCGCCGTAGATCTAGGCGTACGCTCGGACTCCACCAGTCGGGGTAAAAAGGGCTTAAGTACGGGGAGTGGTTTGCTGGTTCAGGGGCTTGATCATACTCCAGGTCCAAACGGTGAGTGAGTGTAGTATAGACTCAATTAGAGAGCTATTATGTAAATACAATTATAAACGATGTAGAACTACATGTTTAATATGGGTTATGGTTCAGTCATGGGGCCTATTTTGTATTTCTACTCCATGACAGGAAAATTTCAGAAAATTTGGGCAAGCGAGAAGGTGGAATTCTATTCGACTGCGCAACTTCTGGCAAGTAAGCTTAAGAGTACACCATAAATGGTATTAAAGTTATGGAAAGGTTTGCGGTAACACCATGTAATGACTATCTCTCAATGAGTTGGGGTGGTTCTGAAAAGAACAGGTGGTTTCAACTCGACGTTCCGATCAGTATGATCTGATCG
This sequence comes from Asterias amurensis, assembly GCF_032118995.1. Taxonomy (NCBI): domain Eukaryota; kingdom Metazoa; phylum Echinodermata; class Asteroidea; order Forcipulatida; family Asteriidae; genus Asterias; species Asterias amurensis. The sequence goes on from NC_092661.1 coordinate 12,880,161, forward strand.
TCTCCTGGAGAAAGCGTTTTAAAGTGTTTTGTTTTGTGGACAATAATAACGTCCATATGGTAGAATTAATGACCGATACATTCTATACTTAGTAGGGTAAAGGCCTACCATAATTGATAAATTAATTTATCCAAATGGCCACATTGTTCCTCATGCAAAATATTAACAAGTTTCTGCTCTAACTTCTTTCAGTGAACTACACGGTACGTGATACGTTTCGTAGATACACTGACCTATATTCAGCCATATTATTCGTAATAAAGGCTGCATTGGTATTTTATTGTGTATCAGTTAAGTCTTACTAAAGATAGACAGATAATGAAAGACAACAGTAACACTTAAAACTTCAAAATAAATTATACCCCAACTGACGAAGAAGGATAGAAAATTTAAATGTTTGAAACCATTTCGGTCAAAGGAACCTTTAAGTTTAACCGTGCGTGTCCCATACTGCGATTACAGATTTCACGTCACGCTGATCTAATTTCTGCTAAGGCGTCCCGTGGGGGTAATTACCCCAACGGGACGCCATAATAGAGGGGAATGTGGCTATGGCTGCTGGCTTTGCGTTTCAGTCGTAGCCAATTGTATACCGTTTCAGTTATGGCCTTGTTTTGACATTCTCTTTTGATGCAGCATTTGGTTTGATACCGGGATCCGATCGACATGGGGAGTTGTGTGGTGGGCAGACGAGCTATAGTCGTCTTGGCTATTGCGATATTGGTCGTCATATCCGTGATTGGGCTACTACTTGGACTGCTACCACAACATGAGAGGTAAGTCTTGTACCCTGTATGGTTGGGTGAAGCTATTTGTATGAACAACAGTGACCTGTTTGCTATTCAACCTCGGTTTCGAAAAATTCTACATACAGTAAACACTAAAGCACGGTTCATACTTCCTGCGAATGCGAATGCGAAGCGAATTTGACGTAAACTTGATGTCATAACCCTCCTTTCGCAGCGATATTCGCAAATGAGTTGAGCAAAGTTGCCCGCTGCGAACTATTCGTTGCTAATTTGTGACGTCAACATTCGCTTCGCATTCGCATTCGCAGGAAGTATGAACCGGGCTTAAATCTTTACTGACATTAGTTATCTGTAATTGGTATTACGTTGTTGTTCGTGTATGTCCTGGATGGATTGAACCAGATAAAAAACTGCCAGAATGGGATGCAAACCCTTTACCTCTGGATTAAAGTGTTGGCACTCTACGAACGGAGGTATCTATCCCAATGTCGGAATCTCCCTATTTTTTTCAATATCTTTGTGATTTGGTAGAGCACCGCATAATTATTCGGAGGTCGGAGGTTCATATCCCGTTCTATAGTACTTTTCTCTGTTCAACCGAAAATCGGATTATAGTTTACCCATCAGCCAGTTTTCCTCAGTGTTTATCACTTTGGGTGCGTCCGATTAGCTTCCCCGTGTCGACCCCGTGGTGCTCGCTCGGGTGAGCTCCTGAAAAGAGCTAAACGAACGATCACTCACCGCTGTCGTGGTGACGTCATGCACCTGAGGCCAGACCCTAAGTGACCCGCTCCACAAGCAGGGCACTTGGGGCTGACCCGGACGAGCCCCTGGTTTGACGTCCAAGCTGTTCGACCTAGGAAAGCTAATCGAACGCACCATTTATAATTTGTTGGTTGTCAACGACTGTTACAATCTTTGTTTTGCTATGATTTTCTCCAGAAATACAGTCAAAGCAAGATCGGAGGTTTTAAATCCATGGGAGACCACCCGCCTTCCACTGACTCTCTCCCCGGTCTCTTACAACCTCCTGGTCAGGACAGACTTGACCAATTTCGTCTTCAGTGGTTCCGTGGCGATCCTGTTCGAATGTCTGGAGCCTACGGATCTCATTCTGATCCACGCAAATAACCTGACCATCGGTGAAGAGCGAACAAAACTGAAGCGTGATGGAGCCGGAACGGCACCGGAACTACTGAAGGAACCCTGGATTTACGAAGAGAATCAATTCATAGTGATTGAGCTGGACGGACTTCTAAAGAAAGGGGAAAAGTATAAATTGTCTTTAGAGTTCCGGGGACCACTTCTGGATGAAATCAAAGGATATTACAGGATGTCTTATACAACGAAAGCTGGAGAGAAAAGGTGAGCTATTATGCGAGTTTTAGAAAGTTATTTTCCAATTCAGGTTTGTGTTTGTTGTTTGTTTAGATGATCTTCCCTTTACTGGAAATCGGCAAACTCCAACAAGGGGATATAAACGCCAATCTGGCAACAGCAAATCTCTCTCATATATACAAACATTTGTGCGTGTATGACTACGAAATGCACTATACGATCAATTTATATTCAGGAACTAGACAAGAGTAGTCATTTTAGTCATTGTGAAACTGGCAGTTAGCTTGGGGATTCGAACCCACAACCTTGAAATTGATAGTGCTTCATTCGTAGCCATTTCGGTGACTACCAAACAACCTTTGTCTTTCGTAAGTTTTGTTTGGTTCATAACTTGTCTACCCTAGTTTTTGTTTTCTTATTTTGTTCGTTTTGGTAAAAATAATGTCCAGTTCTTTTGAAAATAGGTTTATTGCCAGCACATTGTTTGCCCCGGTCGGTGCCCGTAAAGCCTTTCCGTGTTTCGACGAGCCGGCCATGAAAGCAACATTCACCATCACCCTGGAGCACCAACCCGAGTACCACGCCCTCGCCAATGCGCCGAAAAGAACAAAAATCAAGACTCTTCGTGACGGGTGGATCAGAACCAAGTTTGAAGAATCTGTTAAAATGTCGACCTATCTCGTGTGTTACGTCATCAGTGATTTCAATGCCAAGTTTAAAACCACGGCAAACGGTGTCACGGTAAGAAAGCTTTAAACTATCATTTATTTTCATATTTTTTTAATATTTTATTTTCATATTGTACTATATTATTTTCCTTTTTTCATGTTTGTGATAGTGTGCAGTTAATATTGGTTGCCTGTATAGGCTATATACCGGTATAAGGGTGGCATTTTGAATGATTGTCAATGAATTCATTTATTTTCTTCCTGCTGCCTCACAACTTCTTGTGGCCTTCTTCCCAAATGATCCGTGTATATACCAAGAACAGGTTATAGAGTAAATGCAATTTCCATGAAATAGGACATCATATTATGTAAAACTCTCTCCGAAATATTATTGAAATAAAAATTATAGCTTATGGTTTTACTTCGGTAGTGACCTTGAACAAGTTGTTTAATTTCTATTCGAAAGCCTTCGTGACTGAGCATCTTGTGAAATTGTTTAATTAATTAAAGCACCCCGTTAATTAGAAATCAATAAAAGTATGTCACCAAATTTGAATATCGCTTCAAGGTGAGTTGTTGAGATGCAACTTTCTGTTGTGTCCGCTCTAGCCAAGTTGGTGGATTTGACGTTCTTGATAAACAAAATGACATGACAGTCTTTGATCTTTTCTAAAAAGACATATAAAAAACTTTTATTTTCACAATCAGGTAACGTGTGTTGTCTTTCAGCAGTACGTAGACAATAACCAATCTTTGACTATACCTTCAACTTGACTTAGACTCAAATTTAACTTTTAAACTTAACTAGAAAAAATTTCCGCAAATTGAAATTCTTGGAACTGCTACTTTTCTACGATGAAAGTCACTGTCTTGTCACACTTGAAAACATGTTGCTGTCCTCCCAAAATTACTAAATCTCAGTTATTGAAATTGAACCCTTTTCTAATGTTTTATTATTTTGGGTGGTTCTTTTTGTTCCAAATTTTCCCAAAGGGGTAATTTGTCCCTGAAGACAACATTTTGACCAGATGTTGTGAACCAGAGCGTAGGAGTAAACAAATTTGTGGAGCAATGGTTCGGAAGAGTCGGTTCAAGAAAGGTTACGGTCTGGAGATTGTCTCAATAGATTGCCAAGACTCTTGACATGGAATGAACTCCTCATTGTGCCGAAACGGTTTTGTGTCGAAACGGTTTTGTGCCGAAACGGTTTTGTGCCGAAACGGTTTTGTGCCGAAACGGTTTTGTGCCGAAACGGTTTTGTGCCGAAACGGTTTTGTGCCGAAACGGTTTTGTGCCGAAACGGTTTTGTGCCGAAACGGTTTTGTGCCGAAACCGAAACGGTTTTGTGCCGAAACCGAAACGGTTTTGTACCGAAACCGAAACGGTTTTGTTTTTAAGTAAGTTGAAACTTGGCACGGTGTGCATGAGTACATTAAACTAGGGGAAGTTTGCGGTGGCACCAATTGTAAATCTCCTTTTGAGTCGTGTTGGTCCCACAGAACCGTTGGTTGACACCTCAGCGTAGAAATTGGTGTGTTTTTAAGTAGGTTGAAAGTTTGCATGGTGGGACTATATTAAAATAGGTGAAGTTTGCGGTAGCCCCAATTGTAAATTTTTTTTTTAGTAGAGTGTTGGTTTTGAAAAAGCCTGTGGTTGACAACTGACCGTAGAAACGGCTGTGTTTTAAGGTAGGATTTATAACTTTGCATGGTTGGAGTACAGTGTATAGGTGAGGTATGCGATAGCACCATTCGCATATTAACCTTAGTTTGAGTAGTATTGGTTCTGAGAAGAACCGGTAGTTGACAACTCAGCTCTGATCGCCGGCATACTCTAATATTGTGTTTTTCTCTCGTGCCGGTTCTTCAGTTCGGTGTTTGGGCCCAGGCGGATTTCATCAATCAAACAGACTACGCATTGGAGAAGGGAGTCGCCATACTGGATTACTTCGATGGTTTATACGGGGAAGAAGTCAGGTACCCAATGGCCAAAATTGGTAAATAAAGCATTGTTTCTTACATGTATCTGGCGATACTGTTTTAGGTGCATACGCGTTGTTTTTATTTAACATTAAATCAGCCATATCAAGTCATCTTTAACCAGGCCAAATAGCAGCGTGTCATAGGTATAAATGAATTGTAGACGAATACATGCCGAGGGGCTCGATTTCTCAAAGGGCTTTACCAACTGCAAATCACGCTTGACTGCTACGCACGCTTGATCGGCCCAGGGACTGATTTCACAAAGAGCTAATACTGATCTAAAGCGTATATCAATCTTATTTGCTTAGCAAAGCGTAATGTAACAATACAAATCGCTATATTGATATTGGCAACTCAATTTTAAGATGAATTTCTGCTTTATGAAAACGACACCAGGCATTCGAAATTCCAGACTTCGCTGTGCAGGGCGCGACTTTCTTAGCTTCATTTTGTTTTAATCTGAAACAAAACCTCTCAATTTTCAACGTCTTCAAACAAATAGGATATTGCCAATAGGGTGCACTCTACAACGTACGTTAGACGGTACGAGTTGACTTACGAGATGACTGGGGTACGAGTTGACTGGGGTACGAGTTGACCTGTTGGGAGGAAATCGAATCACATGGTACCCGAGTCAACTTATACCCAAGTCAACTCGTACCCAGTCAACTCGTACCCAAGTGAAATACAATTGCTAACTTCATCTGTCCGTACCGGGATACCCTTTCTCTGTACATTCGTTTACGTTTGTGTTCCCATTTGACTAAAACAAAAATAACAAGAAATCAGTTCAGTTCACCTCTTTATAGTTTTCAATTCAACCGATTGGTTTTATTCAATTTGTTGTGTCCTGCAGACATGATAGCCCTGCCGGACTTCACTGCTGGTGCTATGGAAAACTGGGGTCTGATCACATACCGTGATACCCGGATCCTGTACGAGGAAGGTGTGTCGTCAGAGACTCAGAAGCAGCGAGTTTGCACCCTTGTGGCCCACGAGTTATCTCATCAGGTTGGTACCACTATAAACACCTCCGGATCAGAATTTACCTGGATACGGTTCCGTTGGGCCAGAATTGACCCGGATTTGGTTACCGTTGGGCCGTTGACTCATTATAGGTCAGCAGGGACTATGAACAGGAAACAGTTTTAAAATAACAATGAAATGGGTCAAACTGACGCCGAATCTTAGTTATATTTAATATTTCAAAAAAAAACACTTTCTTGGGCCAGCCTGACCTGGGAATGACTTAATGGACCCCTGCTGAGTCAAATCTAATTCGGAAGGCTTTGTATCCGCCGTTCTGACTTACCCTATGGAGATGACAGTGAAAAAGCATGGACAATTCTGTGAAAGAATCATTTTAAAACGTTTACCTAATGTGTTTTTTCTTTGCGATGTTCTCTCCACGCAGTGGTTTGGTAATCTTGTCACAATGAAATGGTGGGACCATCTCTGGTTAAATGAAGGATTCGCAAGCTACGTGGAGTACGTCGGCACGGCTGAAGTTGAGCCTGATTGGGGAATGGTAAGGACCATTACACGGTCATAAAATGCTAATGCATAATATGTTTTACAGCCAATAGTGTGGTATGAACCCCTCCCCTCCTGTTCATTGGCCCCTTTTATTTGCAGTTAGTCTGGTCTCCCCGGTCCTAATCCGCAAGATTACAGACAATTTTTGGCTTATTGTGTATACATTTATACACATGTACGTGGGATTTACCTGCGAATCTCCAGGACAATTAGGGCCACGTGAAATGAATGCGAGGTCAAAAGGCAGACGGTTGGCGTAATCCACGAGCTTTGAAGCATGACATCAAAATGTTCAGCCGGATAGGGAAATGTTATGGTGAAAACTATTGGTGGCGCGCTATATTGTGAACCCCGTAGAGTTATACATTCAATCAATTTCCAAAGAGAAGAAACACGTGATACAAATTTGCTTTTCTGTGAGTTGGGAAAATGTATATTTTTCATGTTATATATATATATATATTTCTTTTTTTCAGTGGGATAAGTTCATTTTGTACGATCTCCATAGAGCCATGGCAACGGATGCTCGGGTCACCTCTCGACCAATCATCAACGAGGTGGAAACACCGGCAGAAATTTCCTCCATGTTTAACAGTATCTCGTATCAGAAGGTTAGCGACGAAATATAGGGTGTACCACTTCTTATACTTACTTAATTTGTTTTGGGTGTGGGCACAATTTCTGTCCAAATGAAACTGATGTTATCGTCGTATTTAAATTACCATTAAAAAGTCCCTTGCTGTCAGTTAATATTTTTTAACACATTTTTTGCATCTAAAATAACATCATTTTTTATTTTAATTATTACATCAAAGCTTATAAAATATATAATTTTGTCCTGGCAATTTCTGTTCTGATCATGTAAAAACCCAAGCCTTACGCTGAGCTATGCCACTTCAAATTCCTTCAATTTTTGAGCAAACTAAATCCTAAAGTTGTACCAGGATCAGTTGAATTCTTGGTAATTATAAGTCTCTGCACTTTTTGTCGTCATTTTTTTTGTCAGCTGACACTGTTTAATGTGTCTTTTAAAGCACTAAAATTTTACATTATTCGAGAGTTTGATTTCATGTTTTTTTTTCTCCTGACAGGGTTCATCTGTTCTTCGAATGTTGAGTCACTTCGTGGGACATGATACATTTCTGAAGGGTCTAAAGGTAGGCTAATGCAAAATGTGGGGTGTCGTGGCCGAGCGGATAAGAGCACCGAATTCAAGCTCTGATGCTTCTGTTCAGCAGAGTGTGGGTTCGAATCCCGGTCGTGACACTTGTGTCTCTGAGCAAGACACTTAACTATAATTGCTTCTCTCCACCCAGGGGTAAATGGGTACCTGTGAGGGCAGAGATGGTTCTTGTGGTTGATTTAGCCGAGTAGCGCATATTAATGTTGCACAGGCTGCATACTCCCTACCAGGGAGCTGAGATGGTTTAAGGAGTGATTTAAGGCCCAGTGACCAGGGGTAATAATGTGAAGCGCTTTGGGACGCCCTCCGGGTGTGAAAAGCGCTATATAAAAACGGGTTATTATTATTATTATTATTATTAAATCAAACCAACTGTGTAAAACCTTTACATTTTAGCTAAAAAAAAACATGTTCGTACACGCTAAAATCCCAGGTCAAATTTTACGATGTTTTGGGCCTGACCCCTATAGGGTGCGTTAAATTAGCTTCCCTGTGTCAACCCCGCGGTGCTCACTCGGGTGAGCCCCTGACAAGAGCTAATCGAACAATCACCCACCCTATCGTGGTGACGTCATGCACCTGGGCCAGCCCCTAAGTGACCCACTCCACAAACAGGGCACTTGGGGCTGACTCGGGTGAGCCCCTGGAATGACGTCAAAGCTAGTCAAAGCTGTTTGATGATAATCGAAAGCACCCATAGGATCAGTATGACCCTGAATCTGTGTCAAAATGATGAGGTCAAACTGAAGCAGAATCCGATCTCAAATCCCCATTTATAACCAGTTTTCATATCAGCAAGACCCAGATGGATCAGCCCCAAGCCCGGGACCCATCCTGGTCATTTCTGAACCGGGCGTTTTTAGATGACTTTAGCCAGTTTTCTTGTTTTCTTTTGCAGTACTATCTGAGTTCCTTTGCGTACAATGGAGCCGTGACTAGTGACCTGTGGTTTCATCTTGACAAGGTATTTAGAAAAGAAAAACAAAATAAGATATTAACATGTGTATAGTGAGGAATATGAGAAGACATCCAGGTTACAGGCACTACTCTCTTCTTAGAAGAAGCGGTGGTTGAGAGAAAACCCATCTTGGTGGATTAAGGTTAAAGGTTAGGTTTTGCATTCGAAGCATCATAAGCGCCTAGTCACGCGAAGCTTGCAGGCAACCAATTCAATGCAATATCTAATAATAAAAGGAAAAGGCATTCACATTTGAACGTTCACATTATTTTTGTTTGGTATTGCAGGAAAAAATTGGTTTAAAAACTCACTCATGTGCTACCAAAGTGTTCAATTTGCATGCACATTAGTTGGTTGCCAGTAATAGTTGCATCAAGTGTCATGAACCCTAAGATTACATTGGAGTTGCCAGTTAAATGAATTCTCTGTAAATAATTTACAGGCAATGACGGAAGACAACGTCTTCTTAGGAGACGAGATGGACTTAGCGACCGTCATGAAAACCTGGATGCATCAGATGGGTTTTCCCGTCATCAAAGTGGAGCGAGACTACACTGGCAATGGTCAGATTACGGCCAGAGTGGAGCAGAAACGCTTCCTGTCTGATCCCACGTCTAACACCACTACGAAGTATTCAGACTTGGGGTGAGCTGCAGCCCTAATTTGGCTATTTCTCTGTGATGTAGAATTTATTGGAACGTTATTCAGGGTTTGAATGACGTGTCAAAATAATGAGTTTTCCTTGTATATCTGCCAAACACAATGGACATGTTTAATATTGTATAACATACTTTATGTTTTTGGTGTTTGTAGAATATATATGCGAGAGTTGTTCGGGGTTTGTTGATGAGGTCTAAAACCACAAAACCTTTGTAATCTGCCAAGCACAATGGACACGTTGAAAACTGTATTATGTACTTTTTGTTTTGATATTCAGTTATGTGTGGTATGTGCCTCTAACTTACACAACCAGCAGTAGTCCTGACTTTGAGTCACCAGACTCAAAATGGATCAGACCGGAAGATGAATATGGTAAGTCTGAGAACAGCAGACATACAGCTTAAGAGATAAAGAGTAACTAAGACAGGCTTGGTAAAACAAATCAAGGACCGAGCAGTAAGGAGTTCAGATCGTGAAACTTTTCCATGTTGAGATAGAGTAGTGGCTCGTTGAGTGTACTCCTCAGTGGGGACATGTGGTTTTCTTAACGAGACATGCCCCCTTTATGCCACCAGCTGTATAGAAAATACTTTTAGACAGTAACACACTTAAAAACTTCCAGGTCAGACTGGACTCGGATCCGGGTTGCGTGTGGCCTCACTCATTTGGGGGTCAGTATGACTGCAGTCCGTGTCATAATGCTTCAGAAATGGGTGAAACTGATGTCGAGGCCGAGTTAATCCAATCAATATCTAAAATCACTTTCCGGGACAGAATTGGTTCAGGTCCCCAGAACCCGGAACTCGGGTATTCGATATATTCTACAAACCACTGTATTTGCTTCCGAGGCGTCTATAGTTAGCAGTCTAATGTATATTTGTTTATACAGTTACCATAGAGACACCTGGGAGCAGCACTGATTGGTTACTGCTGAACATCGATCAGAGAGGAATCTACAGAGTCAACTACGATGACCAGAATTGGGAGTTGATCAAAGCTCAGCTCGACTCAAATCATGAGGTGAGTTTCAAGCGCCCGCCTTTACCTCTATTCCAGTCTGTCTTTTTCAAATTAATTTGCCCGGGGCAGTCAGCAGCCCTGCTGGTTGGTTAAGGAACCCACTGCTTGGAGATAACAGGTGTGAGTTGCGGCAGGAAAAGGGATGTTTGATTCTGGCCTATTTTTCATAGGTAATTACGGAGATAACACGTGTGAGTTGCTGTTGGAAAAAGGGTGTTTTTACTCTGACAATTGCCATATGAAAATGATGTTTTATTTTTGCCACTCACTTAGATGGAGCTACCATTAATTTGTTTTGTTTCTCCACTGTTTTAAAGGCAATATCCACAGCTAGTCGAGCATCCCTGATCAGCGATGCCTTCAGTTTGGCCGAAGCCTCTGAGATCAGTCAAAGTCAAGCCTTTGACATGACCACCTACCTGAAGGAAGAGAGAGACTTCGTGCCGTGGCAAGCCGTTAAAGGTGCACTGAGTAGCATCGATAAAAACCTACAGCGGAAAAGAGCATTTGGAAACTTCAAGGTATTAAAATAATACCTCAGAAGTGAGGAAAAATAATACACCCGAAACAAACAGAAAGTGTGTTTTGTATTTTTGTGGGTGTAAGATTAAAAACAGATTGTTGATGCACCCAAAAGATAGCCGGTGCGAAATTAATAGGAAGCTAGAAATAATTGACATTTTCTGTAACCCTGTAATAACGTGTAGCTTAATTCAGTGTAGTTCAGGTGTATTTAAAATCATTGTCGAGTAATGTTATTTTCTGTAAATGTTCAGGTCTTTCAAATTCAGAATCAAGATTGGATCAAGTCAGGAATTCTTTTGGTGTATTGGTCACCTCGAGACATCTATACACCCCGTAAATAATATGTTGATCAACTTGGTGTTTCTCTGAATACTTAAATACCACCATTGTTGATGAATGAGTTTTACGATGTATTTATATCATTGAGTTATTTGTTTGTGTACACTCTTTCTTATTTTAGAAATACATGAAAGAACAAGTTACGCCATTTTACAAGTTCGTTGGTTGGGACAACACAGGGAACCATCTAACACGGTTTGTTTCAAAACCAAACAGATCGGAAAACGAACCAATCTCGTTTTGGTTTCTTCATTGTATAATTCAAAATCAAATGTCCTCGTAAGAGTACGTAATAGACTTTATGCACATGACGTCATTTCAGTAGGGCGCCCTCACCTAGAGGTCAAAAGGAGGTTGTTCATTGGCCAATCCTGTGCGCCACGCGTACAAATCTGTGCGTTTCGAATGTTTCGTCACCGTTTTTCCACTAAAAGATGGCCGCTGGATGACGTCAATGCATAAGGTCTATGGGATATTTTGACCAGGTAATTTTCCATTGTTTACAACGTTCTGAGTATGCGCACATGCACCGAGAGCAAAGAATTTACCTGGTAAGTCTGGGGCCGATTTCACAAAGAGCCAAGGTTGATCTTAATATGCAAATCAATCATAGTTGATTATAGTAATGTGTAATGTCACAATACAAATCACTATGGTGATACTGACAATTTTTCTTACGATGGAATGTAGGCCCCTGTTGCTTTTTTGAAATCGACCCCTGCTGTCAACTTTTGTCCCAAAAGTCCTCCATTACACCCAACTGCGCATAATAAGCTGCGTTTTGATTACACAACACTATACGTTGTTTACACCTCCTATACGCCTCTCATAGTATGTATGCATGACGTCATAATTCTTACCTCAAATGAGGCTATATGGGCGCACGTTCGCCACCACTTGCGCTGGTGCCCATAGCCTCGTGTTGGGTTATCATTGTGACGTACTTCATGCATAAATATTAAGAGAGGCGTATATTATTCCACATTACACACTGGTTACAATTCGATCCCAATACTTCTTTGCAGAATGAGTCGAGCAGAGGCAATAAGTATGGCTTGCAGATATGGAAATGAAGATTGTATTGAGACGTCCATTAAACACTACGCTCAGTGGATGATGACTCCCGAACGCACAGTGTAAGTTTAAGCACACTTTAAGGAATTATTGACCGAAGCATAATTGATAAAAAAAAAATATAACAAAATTGGAAGGCGATGGCCTTGTCACCCAATTGAGGCAATTTTTACTGGCAACTTCGATGCAACCAACTACGGTGCATGCTACAGGACCAATTAGGTAGCACATGAGCCATTATTTTGTCTAACGATGCCGTATGATCCCCAAGAATATTAGGTGAACATTTAAATTCTTGGAGATTGCCAAGAGCTGGTTATTCGTAAGTTGCCTCGTGTGACATGACCATAAGAATTGTTATCAGGGATTGTGGTTTTGCATATTAACTTGATCAGACTTCTTCCACCAGTTTGATTAATTTAGAAGGAAAGTAAACTAAACCTGAACTGTAAAAGTAAAATGAAATGATCTGGGTCTCGATAGAAACGTCGTTCCGTTTAAGAAGTGCTGTTCAGTTTGGTAGCTTAAGACATTGTCTTGTCCCCACCGTCTTCTCTAACTTTGCTACTTCAGAGTTCATCCAGACATTCAACCTACAGTGTACTGCTCAGCCATCGCAGCAGGTGGACAAGACGAGTGGGACTTTGCTTTTGACGTCTACAGAAACCCCAACACTCCAGCATCTGCAAGGGCCAGGCTGCTGGCGGCAATGGCGTGCAGCCAGAAACCATGGATACTTAACACGTAAGGGTCAAAGTTTAATTAGGATCAAAGTTCAAGTAAGGGTCAAAGTTCGACCCCTGATCTAGGTCAGGTCCACTGGGATTACAAATCCGGGTAAATTTTACATTGGAGTTTCAAAAGGAAATAGATCCCATTGACCAAATCGCAATTTGAGTTACACCTTGGATTTCCATTGTTGATAAACAAAGAGCAAAAACATTTGTGACCAAATTCAATGTAATAGTAATAATAATAATAATAATAAATTATCGTGTACGTTCACGATAAATCCAAACTTATCCTGTACGTACTTGATAAGTCCAAAAACTGGTCGTGTACATACACGATAACTTATCATGTATGTACACGATAAGTTATTGTGTACGTACACAATAAGTTATCGTGTACATACACGATAAAAGAGGGAGAAAAAACTTCATGTGGCGGCAATGCGCTTTCTTAGAATTCAAAACGACAACTGGATTAATTCATTTGGAATGTATTTTTCATGACGTAGGTTTCTACACTACATTCTCAATCACGGCACCATTCGATCTCAGGACGGAGTAGATGTCATTATTGCCGTCGCTGGTAACCCTGTGGGGCTCCCTTTAGCCTGGGACTTCTTTAGGGCCAATTGGGACTTCTTCAGAACTGTGTAAGTTAACAACTGTTTTGTGTACGTTACCTCCTAAATTGGCAAACATTATGGGCTTCGATCGTTAGATATTGTTCTTATTTTTAAAAGAATGCTACAAATTAATACAATGTTGGATTTAGTATGGAATTTATAAATATTCTATTTAAAAAAATCATATATTTTGGAAAATATTTACCTGCTTTGTTTTTTGGAATTGTTCGATTGTTTTTGAGGTCGCGTTTTTGGAGATATCGCCGAAAATCCGGAGGGAATAATATGTCAAAGCAGGAAGAGTAATTCTAAATTAGAATACACAATCTGAGAAATGTTACTGACAGTAACGCTTCTCAGATTAAAAATTTGGACCATGAAACCGATATTTTTTTTTTACACAACCACATTAGGGCGTAATAAGGGCGTCAATAGTTTCAAAATGGCTTTTTATAAACAAACGCTGCCTTTTTTAACAAAAAGTTATCATAGCCACTAATTTTAAGAGTGATTACCAAACGTATACCTTCCCATCAACTATTTTGTTTAATGCAGATACGGCGATACTGTATTCTTACTGAAGAGAATAATCGGCGGTGTAACATCCCATCTCAACACTCCCTTTGAGCTGCATTCGGTGAGACATGATTTTAAACTAGATGCAATAATTCTATTCCAGAGACCATCATCGGCTTTTATTAAACAAAGAGGTTTATTATCATTATTCAACAGCTGGAAAGGTTCATAGAAGATCATCCCGATCAAGGGAATGGTAAGAGTGCTCTTACTGAGGCCGTTGCGGTAGTCAAGGGTAACATCCGATGGATTGAACAGAACTACGAAGATGTTGCTCGGTGGCTCAAGGCTGCTGTGTAAGTATTGAATTTGAATTTGTTCATCATACTTCTGTTAAAAATCTTTGTTATTTCACTTTTATGTAGTGCCTTGGAGGACACCTTGATACTCTTCACTGGACCACTCCATCTATTAAATACGAAGGTCGGGGCTCGATTTCACTAAGCACTTCGGATCTTAAAGATGCGTTGTTATCATTGCCATAATGATTTGTATTGTGACATCACACTTTGCTTAGCAATTAAGATTCATCTGCAGTTAAAATCAATTTTAACTCTTTGTAAAATTTATCCCAGGTTCCAGAGTTGTGAAGGTTAGTTTTGACGTGCTGAAAATTATGTGCTCATACAATTGACACCGGCCCACTTAGATCTAATCCTCACAAAGCCTGTGAGTACACACAATTTGTTAATTACAGACAAATATTGCTGACCAGAAACGTGTTACCAGCCCGAAATGCTATTTAAAGTTCAAGCAAATTGCCATGCATCGTTTTCTGTTAAATCGGTTTATGAGATTTGGCCCTTGTTGGTGTAAACCTAACCTTATAGTCAGTAATATACGTAAAAACTTGAACATAAAATTGTCAAGATTTCATACTTCAAAAAAATTCACATCGCAGGGATGAATCCGGTCCTTGGCTCAATTTCCGTCTACCCAAAGATGTGACCCCCGTGAACTATGACCTCAAGCTTCGAACTGACCTGACCAAGTTCACCTTCAACGGATCCGTCAACATTCTCATCGAATGTCAGCTGAAGACTGACGTCATTTTACTCCATACGAGAAGACTCAACATCACAGAAGGTGTCGTGTTGACCCACGCTGCCGGGGGTCACTCCCCGACTATATCCAAGGAGTGGCTGTACCCTGGGAACGAGTACCTCGTGGTGGAACTAAACTCGTACTTGGTTGCTGGTGAGAAGTACAATCTGTATCTGGATTTCAATGGCCCGCTCTTTAGCGATCAACAAGGTATCTATTGGTTGACATACCAAGGCACTGACTATGGGGAGCAAAGGTACTTTGATTCGTAAAGGTCATATAGATTGATACTTATAGGGTGCGTTCGTTTAGCTTCCCTGGGTCGACCCCCGGTGTGTGGTGTTTTTTTTTCCCAGGACGAACGTGGGTAATTATCTGCACACGTTCGTCCTGGGAAAAAAACCGCCACACACCGGGGTCGACCCAGGGAAGCTACACGAACGCACCCATAGATTGGTGCTCTTAAACTACGTCTATAAAAACTTTAAACTTGAGTTGTCAACCACCTAACCGGTTCTTTACAGAACCAACACTACTCAAACGAAAATTACACATAGTGCTACCGCAAACCTCACCTCGTCACAAAAAAAACTTACTTTGCGAGAAGCACTGCAGCTGTTGATGGTAAAACCTGTCTTGAAAAAATCCTATAATTGGTGCTAGCTACTTTCACAACAACCAATCTATGACCCTACGTTCAAGAAAAAATTATGCTGCTGCTGTGTACATACATTGATATAAAAAAAACATATTAATGATATCTGTAATGATTTAGTTTTGATATTTTTAATTTCAGAATAATGGCAACCACACTATTCGCCGCATACAACGCCCGTAAAGCATTCCCGTGTTTCGACGAGCCGGCCATGAAAGCAACATTCACCATCACCCTGGAGCACCAACCCGAGTACCACGCCCTCGCCAACTCGGCCAAGAGTGGAGACGATGAAGTACTCAGTGGTGGATGGATCAAATCTACGTTTGTAGAAACGGTTAAAATGTCGACGTATCTCGTGTGTTTTGTCATTAGTGATTATAAAGCCAAGTTTACAACCACTGCAAACGGTATCAAAGTGAGTAGTTCTGGCACTTTTACAATTATATTCTGCCGAAATTTAAAGGCAGTGGACACTATTGGTTATTACTCAAAATTATTATTAGCATAAAACCTTATTTGGTTACAAGTAATGGGGAGCTGTTGATGGTATAAAACATTGTGAGAAACGGTTCCCTCTAAAGTACCGTGAGTTTTTGAGAAAGAAGTAATTTTCCACGAATTTCATTTCGAGACCTCAGATTTAGAATTTGGGGTCTCGAATCAAGCATCTGAAAGCACACAAATTTGTGTGACAAGGGTGTTTCCTTTCATTAATATCTCGGAACTTCGGCGACCGATTGAGCTCAAAGTTTCACAGGTTTTTAATTTGTTGGTGCATATGTTGAGATACACCAAGTGACACGACTGTTCTTTTACAATTACCAACAGTGTCCAGTGTCTTTAACGCTTTATTAAGGAGCTGCAAGAAGAAGGAGCTGTAAGAAGAAAAAAATTCAAGCGAAAATAGCTCTGGGAGCTCGTGGTTGGAGGACAGCATGCACCAGGCCAAAACAAAATGCTGATACGTGGGGAAATTTAGGAGTCTCTCTTTTCGACTCTCTCTTTTTTAGATTGTAAAAAAAATGTCTCCAATGTTAAGTGATGAATAACATTGCTTGTTGTCGCCCGCGATCATAAAGTGTTTGTCAACCTTTTTTCTTCTTCTTCTTTTTTTCAGTTCGGTGTCTGGGCTCCAGAGGAATTGATCAACCAAACTGACTACGCTCTTGAGAAGGGAGCGGCCATACTGGATTTTCTCGATGACTATTTTGGGATGGAGGTTAAATATCCAATGGCGAAACTTGGTAAGTTTTGTATCTGATTTAAAACAATGAATTAACTCTTTTTCGCCTTTACTTTTTGCTCAATTAGTACAATTGTTTACCGTTATGGACTGGGCTTTGGGGATAGAATAAATCCATATACCACCGTCGACAGATGCACTGCCCTGGCCTTCTGATTTAACCGATTTTCAGTTGGTTAAATGCGGTAACAAAAACATGCTTCGAACCTTTTATTTCTGCATTTTGTCGATGTTATTTTAAGGGGCAAGAGTGCAAGAGTTCCGAGTGGAACTATTCTGGTTGCCACACTGCTCTACTCTGCTCTGACCGCGCGAATGCTATTAAATATGCTTATGATTGAATCTTTCGTAAACGGAAAATACAAAATCTTTAGTTTGTTGTTTCATCGTGCCTTTTGTACTCGTTTTTTTCATCTTATAGATATGGTAGCCTTGCCTCGGTTTCCTGCACTTGCAATGGAGCACTGGGGCTTAGTATCGTACCGTAGCAACGTTATGCTGGTTCGGGAAGGAGTGACAACGGCTATCGAGAAGCAAATGGTGTACACAACAATAGCCCACGAGTTGGTACATCAGGCAAGTTGTATTTGACTTTTAGAACGCTAGGTGGCAGCAGACTTACCTGGTTCATTTCCCTTGCTACGTAGTTCTTAAACCTGTCCCTTTGGATGGGGACAGTTATTGGTTTTACAAAACCAACGATATCATCGGACACAACGTGTACATGTACATTCATACAATGGCGTTTTGTATGTACTCAAAACATTTAGAATTTGTAGAGAATGGGGGAGCCACGCTTTCATGGGCAGCACGTCGTATTGATACCTCTCGTCGGCGAGCAAGGCTTTCTCTGGGTATGGCTCACTAGCGAGATCGTACACCACTTCGAACGAGGTTGTGGCACTTTTAATGTTCTCATGTAATTACAAACGGATTTTGTTGTTGTCTATCTTTATAGTGGTTCGGCAACCTCGTTACCATGGAATGGTGGGATGAGCTTTGGTTGAATGAAGGGATTAGTAGATACTTTGAGTATCCCATTACAGCTGCACTTGAACCCAATTTCGTAATGGTAAGTAATATACTATACGGTATCACGTTCCCTTCAACCTTTCCGTTTATTTGAATATTCAAGACGCATATTTGCATATTCATGACGCATGTATGAATATTCCAGACGCCTATTTGAATATATTCCAGTCGCACAATTTGAATATTCCATGCGCATATTTGAATATAACAGACGCATTTTAGAATATTTCAGGCGCATATTGTTTATTCCCGATGTATATTTAAACAGTCCAGTCGCTTTATTTGAATACTTCAGACGCATATTTGAATAGTCAAGACACATATTTAAATATTTAAGCTGCCAAGAGGCTTCTAAATATCCTGCTGATAATTTAAAACAAAATACCATCCAAACACTAATTGTCTTCTCTGTTACTTTCAAAGATGGACAAATTTGTTGCGTTCGACATCCGCACTTCAATGCTCGTTGATGGTACCGTCGATTCGAGACCGGTCGTTGCAGAAGTCGTAAGAGCAAGAGAGATCATGTCTATGTTTGACACCATCACGTACAGCAAGGTAAGTTGAGGAGTTATTGCCATGATCTGTAAAAAATATTGTGCCTTAAATGTGCTTTGATAAATTGAATTGTAGCGTGTCGTGGCTGAGTGTCTACCCTGGCTTAGAGCATTGGACTCAAGCTCTGGAGTTTCTGACCAACAGAGTTTGTGCTCCAGTCGCTGTTGGCACATGACTGTGTCCTCAAGCAGGAGATACTTTACCATTAATTGGGACATTAAAATCTTAAATGTAAAGCATAAAAATACGCCCAAGACATCCAACGTCCATTACATATGCTTTGTCCTTTATGCAGGGTGCATCTCTTCTGCGCATGATCAAATATTTTCTTGGAGAAAGCACTCTCATGAAGGGACTGAAGGTAAATATCAGCAAGATGTTTGATTTTTTTGAAGTTTATTACACTCATCTTTCTTTGTAGCACTGCATCTTTAAACAAATCACATTCTGAACTGCTTTTGTTCAGCATGACATGTAAATAGATAGATGAATACATAGATAGCTATAAGATGAATAACAGATAGACAAATAGAAGTAAGACTTGTTATGCGCACGTATCCAGCCTGCTGGGTGTTTAAGGCACAGGGAAAAAGACCAAGCCATTGTACCCTGACTTCATGCAGTACAGCAATTGAGCAATTGACGCACCTCCACACAATGCGAGTCGCTTTTCGTACCAACTTCGTTCCCAGGGATAGTCGATCTCGAGGTGCTAATCTCCAACAGATAAACGACCTAGACATTGCAGGTTATTTGGGAAACACATTGGGGATTGATTTCAATTGTGAATGAAACATACTCGTGCACTTTTCAACGGGCCAAAATGTTCGAATGTGCGGCACGACGCGCCGCCGTTGCTGGGGTGCTGGCTGAGTAAATGGTGTTGTAAATCTCTAAATGGTTTGCACAGTTTCCAGTGCACCACACAACACAATCAGGAAAGAAATGGTCCCACTGCACATCACATAATGATTTAATTGTCTTTATTTATATTCCCAGTGTTTTTATTTTTGTCATGTAGAGTTTATTACGAGCAGCACAGTACGACTCGATAGAGAATAGCGATCTGTGGATCCATTTGGAAAACGTAAGAAAATCGAAATTGTGTGTATTAAACAACCCACTTTTGCATATTCAAAATTACTAGCCATATTTTCAAGCCTGCCTTGATCACGACGACACAGTCCCTTTAAACATATTATTGTGACGACATCAGTCTGAGTTTCATGGTCTGGTACCCAGAACTTCCTTAATCAGAGTGTGACATGTTCACGTACTGTGTCAACAAAATGTTTTAAAACCAAACACTTCTGTTATGTAAATTATAATTCAAGACTAACTTTACGAGTACAGAGACTTGACTCTGTTTTTAGCTTGTTCACAATTACCAATAACTGTTTGATAGACACGTATCATTTTATATTTCAGGCAGCCATAGAAGACAACATCAACCTTGAGTTTGACGATGATATGGACCTAGGAACAGTCATGACGTCGTGGTTGTCACAAATTGGTCATCCAGTCATCACGATATCACGAAGCTACTCTGGTGACGATAAGATCACAGCTACGGCATCTCAGAAAAGATTTCTCACTGACCCGACCACTGATGTCACAGCCACGCATTTCCCCGATTTGGGGTGAGTTTCAATATTCATATTATTTCCATCTAGAGCTTCGATTTTTGCCTACTTTTTCGAACTTAGTGCTTGTCTGTCTGGCTGTCGGGCTGTCTGGATGATCTTTACGTTCAGGAATCTCGGGAAACTCTCACAAGGGGGGTATAAACACCAAGCTGGCAACAGCCAGTTTATCATTCTCTAATAAACATTTGAATTGCACACAATCAGTGAATTGTGATTCAGTATCTGACCTAGTCATTGTTTTCCTTTATATAAATTAGACATCGTCAAGTGAAGAACCAGGGCAGAATTTCACGGCTCTGCTTACCGTAAGCACAGAATCGGCGCTTACGGAAGCAGAGAATTCTGTGCTTACGGCAAGCGTGTTTCACGTGCTAGCGGCGAACTTTGGCTTCTGCGCGTGCGTACTCCACTTTATTAGGCATTATACGCTCACAAGGCTAGCGCAGAAATTCGGCGCTTGTACGTAAGCGGGGAATCGTGATCGTAAGCGCAGAATTCGGCGGTAAGCAGAGCCATGAAATTGGGCCCAGTTCTTCTCGGTGTTTGTAGATAGGGTTTCAGTTACATTGACAAAGTACTTTATTTTTTAATTTTTTTTTTACAGATATCAATGGTATGTGCCTCTGGTCTACGTAACATCAGCCAATCCCAACTTTAGTGCACCGGAGTTAGCATGGTTGTCACCAACAGCAAACGGTAAGTGATGGCTTAATAATTATAATTATTGCAGTTTTTGCAGTTCTAACCTTTCAATTTGTCTACAAGTAACATTTTTTTTTCCAAACTGGTTATGTCCCTTTTTTCTTTTATCAGGAGATTTCTAATGTCAAATTTTAATGTAATTTGTTTAACTTTTTTATCAAATTTTGTATTGTTTACCCTTTTTATTGTAAATTGTTGCAATTCAGCATGTGGCTGCTTATGACATTTTTTAATAAATTATTGTATATATATATAATAAATTTGACGATCTTTTCATATCTCTGCATATGCCCAAGTCAACAATTGTTTTTGTTTGCGTTTATTTGTTCAGAACAAAAACAGCATTGCATTTGTGAGCCCTTTTCTAGATATGTTAAGAGTTTCATAGGCAGTATGCGTAGCTCACCAGTCGCAGTTGCGTTTGTTCGCTTCGCCTACCCGGGAGGGAGGGGGGGGGGGGGTTACAGCCGCCAGTGGAACGAACCCTTATATACCCGTACCCCGGGCCGTTATAAAACAAAATTGTTCGAAAACAAACATCACTTTTTTTCACAGGACTCGGGAAAGTACTGAGTATACAGTGCTACACACATCGGTGTATATGGGTAAAAACCAAAAATTAGTATTCTTTATCCCCGATGCAAATTTAACATCTATTAAAACATCACTTTTGTTCAATGGATACACATAACTGTTTTAAAAGTAATATGTCAAATAATATGAATAAATATTTTCAATAGTGAATTTTTAGAAAATATCATCCTGTTCGTAGAATTAAAACTCATGGTAGGTTTTGTTATGTTTTGTTGTCGTAGTAACGATAGAGAGAGACGATATTGGTGGAGACGCCGACTGGCTCCTCATGAATATTGATCAGGGAGGGTTCTATCACGTAAACTATGACGAAACAAACTGGAAACTTCTTGCTAAGCAGCTCGCTGATAACCATCAGGTGAGAAAAAGACCCTTTCTGAAACCACGTCTTGGGGCTTGGTTATAAGTTTGTTTTGAAGACGCGTTCTACATTTCCTTCGAGTGATTCAACTAGGCGAACGGATATCAAGCCGAAGCCCGAGCCGAAGCCCAGGCGTTGATTACGAAAGGGCAAGACCATTAATTTCTCCAATGGGAGACTCTATGACGCTAGGTGGCAGTAGACTTTCAGGTCAATTTCTCATGGGTTTTTTTCATGCGCACATTATCGAGAACAATGAATTTATCTGGTAAATCTGCTGCCACCTAGAGTTTCAAAAGTCCCCATTTTGGTGTGTCCTTTGTTCTCTACCTTGCATTTATATTGTTGGAGTATCGGGTTTAAATCCTGGCCAAATAATGTGCCGGTGGAATTTTGTTCACATGACATTTTAGAAAAGTACGAAGCACAGTTCTTAAACCGTATCGCTGTAAGAGTTTAAACACGATATTATACGCTAAATAATTTAGGTGTCAATTTATGCTGACATATTCTATTATATTTTAATTGAATGTATATAATAATGTTTATACAGACTTATACATTTTATGCTCCCCATTGTATGCAGGTAATATCTACGGACAGTCGTTCCGCTATCGTCAACGATGCCTTCCAGCTCG
The DNA here is from genome assembly GCF_032118995.1 of Asterias amurensis. Taxonomy (NCBI): domain Eukaryota; kingdom Metazoa; phylum Echinodermata; class Asteroidea; order Forcipulatida; family Asteriidae; genus Asterias; species Asterias amurensis. The sequence goes on from NC_092661.1 coordinate 12,902,599, forward strand.
CCAAGGTTGGAGAGCTAAACACGGCTATCGTGCTCGAGCTGATCTCATACTTCAGAGACGAACGGGAATATGTACCGTGGCTTATGCTGACCGTCAACCTCAGATTCATCAGAGAACAGTTGATTATGTCAGACAGTTTCAGTAATTTCGAGGTCAGATATTAAACATAACTTTATCATCAAATTCATGAGAATTAAGCCCGGTTCATACTTCCTGCGAGTGCGAATGCGAAGCGAATCTTGACGTCACAAATTCGCAACGAACAATTCACAGCAGTTGCCCTCTGCTCTACTCCCTTGCGAATAATCGCTGCGAAAGGAGGGTGTGACGTCACATTCACGTCAAATTCGCTTCGCATTCGCGTTCGCATGAAGTATGAACCGGGCTTAAGGGTTTAAAAAAAAAACACCTCAATTATGACATAATTAAAATGAAAGTAATTCTCAACATATTATATGCACTCTACGAACTACCGGATCCGAGCTCCTTAGGGCCTGACTCATATCTGGGTCAAAGTGACCGGGAAATGGGTCAAACTGACTTTGAACCCAGGTAAAAAGTGTACCTGCCAAGGAAGGAGATTTCAGAGTGGAGATTTCAGAGTGGTTTTTTTTTTTTGAGAAATTCATTAACATTATAGATACGAACAACACTTCAAAGTTCAAAGTGCTGTTTTATCTTTGACTGTATTAAAATTTGTTCTTTCAGGCATACATAAAAGATCTGGTCACCCCAATGTATGACGTCACCGGGTGGGAGATTGAAGAGGGCGACATCATTGGGGAGTTAGTTCAGCTTATTTTTTTCCTTTTTGTAAAGTTAACAAAGTACATTCACTAACGGCGTCCAGGTATAGTCTTTATGAAGGGACTACAAATAAATTGCTTGCTAAAATGTTTGTTAACTTAAAAGTTTTGCAATGAACTGTAATGGAATGATGGAGGAATTCGGAAGATGCTTTGTTGTTGTTGTTTGTGTTGTTTTCGTTCGTTCGTGTGTCTGTTTTTCAGACCGACATTCGTTTTTATTTTCAAGACAATTCGGCAATTAATTCGTGTCTGAATTCTTTTCATGAAACAAATCACTCTTTATTTTCACCAGAGTTTGAATTCACACTTGACATTGTTGTCTTGTACCCTTTGTTCACCTATGCAGGCAGACGCGAACATGTATCACTGCCATTGCATGTTTGTATAATGTTGAAACCTGCACATCAACGGCTGCCGATCTGTTCAGACAGTGGCTCGCGGATGCCTACTTTTAGTAAGTATGAAATATTTCATAGTAACAATAGTAGCAACATTTATACAATACCAAAATAAGAATGTTTCTAAGCGCTTTAACCAGACATAGCCTTGCTCAAGGCAGTCGCATTATTCACTCCGAAACGACGCCGCTCGTAAAACACCCGTATACACTATGCGTAGTGTGTGTCATACATTGTCACATCGCTCAACGCCGACCGACCGACTACTATACTGTGCACAAGTCATCCGCACTCGTACCATTTATCCGCATCCGACGGCCGACGCATGCGGAAATAGCGTACCGGGGCGTCATGTCGTGTGATTTGGTCACACACATCTTAGGCACAGTGTACAATGTGGATAAGGGTGGGTTTTTACAGCGGCGGTTTGTTTTTCCAGAATGAATAAATCGACTGCCTTGAGCAAGCCTCTAACCAGACTTATCAGGTTGTAAAAAGAGAAGGATTAAAAGTGTCAAATGAAGGTGTCACCTGATAGGTATAGCTTGTTCCAAAGTGTTGGATCTATGACCGACAAAACCTAAACCCATCGCCAAAGCGTGTCATGGTGCGGGGTGGGTCACAATTCTGAGTTATATCTCATTTAAGAGCGTGCCAGTTATACTTTGTTTGACTAGATACAATTTTTGCCATACACTCTGTTGCAGTATACATCCCTATATGAAAACCAACGTCCTATGTGCGGGCATTGCTGGGGGCAGCCGGGCCGACTGGGATGATGCTTTTATGGTGTATTCAAACCACAGCACTGATTCATCACGGGCTTATGCAATCAGTGAAGCCTTGGCGTGTAGCAGGGACGAGGCTACATTGAGCCGGTGAGTACCTTTTCGTTTTTATATAAGAATCTGAATTTAACCCCCTTACCCCCAGCCCCCCCCCCCCTTAAAAAAAACCCGCCAAAACCGGAAAAACGAACTTCGGCTATACCAAACAGCTCCGACTCCCAATTTCCGTGCACATAACTTGCTGAACATTTGCTACAACACATCATTTGATATCCCATCACTATAAAGGATTTGGGTACGTTTTCAAAATGTCCATAGATTTACATTAAACTTACAGGGTTTAAAGATAATGATAGTGGAAAGCTTCCCTTCAAATATTACTTACTGAGGTGCTGTAGTTTTTGAGAAATGAGTAAAAAGATGTCATGAAAATAGGTTTGTAAATGATTAAAATAATTTTCGTCTCATGAGACGAAAATTATTTTCATGACATTGTTTTACTCATTTTCCAAAAACTACAGCACCTCAGCACGTAATATTTTCAGGAAAGCTTTCTTCTATCATTATCTTCAAACTGTGTAAGTTTAGTGTAAATCTGTGGACATTGTGTTATTTGTCCTACAGAAGTTACAAAGACCCTTTAAAACAACAATTTTTATTCAATTTTTGGTATGAAGGTACTTGGAGCTGATACTCAACAGCAGCATCACAAGTAGAGGTCACGGAGGCACAGCCTTAGCGGGAGTTGCCGCTAACCCACTGGGAAGAGAACTGGCGTGGGACTTCTACAAGTCTAACGTGGGCTTCTTCTTGGAGAAGTAAGTCAAATTGAATAATTTCTGAAATGTATTGCATGTTAAATGTAAAGTACATCGTGGTATCTATCTTGACAGCTTGATTGACTTCGTAAACTCTACTCGGTTTCCAAAGTAGAACTGCGGTAGATGACGCTTATTAATATGGTCCAATTGATTGCATTTATGTTTCTTGCAGTTTTGGTCACAGCAGATACTCCTACTCGAACATTATTGGAAAAACCACTTCTGGATTCACCACAAGAGAGAAACTGATGGAGGTAGGTTAATTGACGATGACTGCTCACATCAAAACATAAAAATATGCTTGTCTTTTTTTAAAGACGAGCCCTTATGTAGAGTGAAACAGGGAAAATGAGATCATAACGAAGATCCCCGAATAGTAGTCCGACGTCACACCTCGAGGCAGCATTGTGGAACAGACAGGGGACCAGTCTACCCAAAGGGTAAACACTGGCACTGGCCCACAGACCAATACATCAGTGAATAAACTTGCAGTCACATATTATAGCTTTCAATATCTGCGTTATGATTGGTCTGCTATGATGTGACGTATAGTTTGTCGGCTACATACTCCAGCAATCAAAACTTACTGTACTTTTGCGGCTGGTCTGCTGCTTCGTGTACTGTGCATAATGCTTGTTGTATGTGCGACAATGTCAAAGGTCAGTAATTGTTTGAATATTCAACAGGTGGAGCATTTTTTTGAAGATCATCCTGATGCAGAGGATTGGAAGACGCAGTTCTATGAGGCAGTGGTAGAAATAAAGTCCAACATCGAATGGGCGGACAGACACCTGCATGGAGTTACAGAATGGCTAGAAAATGCCGGGTAAACTTTGTGACACTGCAATCATTTGTTTCCCTCCCGTCGTGACAAAAAGTTACTACAAAGAATTGATGTATACAATCAATTTGTTAGAGTTAATATAGATTGTATGTCCTTCTCTTGCTGTACTATGTAGATACCCCCAGAATGCGGGAAGTTCAACTCTTTCTTTACTTTTTAAAGATTTTAAAAGATTATGGTTCGGAAAAAAAAATTATGAACCATCGTACTTTTAGTGGCTGTATATCAACATAAAGTTTTGAGTTTTAAGATAATATTTTATTGAGCATACCTTGTGCAACTCATATTTTTTATCATGAAATCATTTTCTCTTTGTGTTACCTTTATTGCATTGTTATTACTCCTATTACACATTTGTGCCCGAAGTAAAGTGTTAGATGATGAAACTCAATTAGCAGATGATCAGAAGATAGAAATTTAAGTAATTCAAGTTTAAGTTATTCGCATTTAGATTAATACAAAAGTTGATTCATTCTATAAAAAAACGTTTCCTTTGATGAAATATCTACTCCTTTTTTCAATGGGAAACGGTGGTAAATGAATAAAAAATGCACGAAGTTTAAGCATCTCTTTTTGAAAGTTCTTGAGAAAGTTGCAGCCAACAGTTGCAGCGATGTCAGTGCAACGGTGGGAAAACAAAAGTAGAGTGCGCCACCAACAGTCATCTTGTCACGCACTTCCTGAGTAGAATTAACACAGTAGATTTAAATTTAACTTGGACTTTGTGTACGTTTTCACCCATAGACTGTGCAAGTCTCGCGAGAAATTGAACTTCCGGGACCATTGTGGTCCCAACCTAATGGAGTTTTATGTTGGGGAGATTTTGTTCTGTCAATAAGTTTAGTTTAACATAAGTTATGACTCTAAAAAGTGAATATGCTCTTGGGAATGTAAAAATAAGTGATTAAAAACAGAAAAGTAAAATCAATTCAACAAATTAACGAAGAAAACTAAAGAAAAAAACTTGACCTCCAGTTTCCGGTTTACTCTAAACAATTAAGAATATTACCCAACTGACGTTCCCATTATCGCTGAACCTATGTGATGATCGCACCAATTGGACGTGATTCACAAATGGGGTTTGTTAGAAAAACCATCCAGGTCGATGTCGAACAGCGATCCTCGTCCCGATAAATGTATAATATTTACGTTAATTTAAACAAAACAATTATTATGTACACGAATTAAAATAATAATTATACAAAAAGTACGTTAAAAATAATAATCTTTAAGAATTTTTTAACAAATAACAATTTCAATACAATTTGGTTTTGTACAGAAATATACTTTTTTTCGAATTAAGTTCTCGTTTTCGCTACATGCGAGACTTGCACAGTCTATTGCCAGGTCCTTGTGACACTAATTTCGTGTCTAACTAACTCAAAATAGGTCTCACTGACTCGTATTAACTGACTTCGTGACTCAGAATTGTTCAGGGGTGGATTTCACTAAAGGTAGTCCTAACTTAGGACTAGTCTTAGGCAATGCTAAGAGATAGGACCAGTCGTAAGTTAGGATGAGTTACTGGTCCTAACTTGGGACCAGTCCTATCTCTTAGTCCTAAGTTAGGACTACTTTTGTGAAATCCACCCCAGGGCCAATGAACTCGGATGCGCTAAAACCTCACTTGGGGATTATTACACCCATTAACGGCTTGAGTTAAGGTCTACGACACCTCAGCACCAGAATACATGCAAAATCTACACACAATATGGAGTCCATGGACAGTCCCTTTAATTATTTATAACTATTTGCCCGTTCACTGATAAGCCGTTTAGTGGTATCGTACAACTATCGCGCTTCTGTGTCAGTCCGTTCTAGGAGCGAAATCATCTCTCTTTATCTTTGTTTATTGGTTCATATGTGTGCTTCCAAAGATAACATTAAGTGGTTGAAGGCAATCATAAAAAGATAATCAAAATATGGGCCCATTAAAAATGCAGGCTGTGATAATACACACTGGGACTGGCTTATGTATGATTCAACCTATAAGAAATATTGCGTTGTCATGTTTGAGATTGTATAACGTCTAACCATGGGCACACGTAATGCTTTTGTAAATTTTATGTTTTTATTGCACTGCCAACGGGGGGTTTCAAATGAATCTCTATGAATCTGATAAATGGAAACTCCGACAAAGTGTTTTAGTTTCACCATAGGCATGGTAATGGGAATGACTTGTTGGTGATACCACAGGTAGAAATATACACAAAGAGAATCAAACTAACACACCGCAGTTTTGCAGCGTTTTGCTTACGGTATCATGGTTAAATGGTTTCCTCTTCAGCACCATGAGTTGTTAATAAATTTTGATGACACTACTGATTGGCTAGTGCCTTACAGCCTATAGGGTTTTAAAAATCGACCAATATGCCGATAATCACCCATAAATGATGTCACATAGATGGTTCTATTCAGACACAATTTGACTCTCATCTGCAAGTTTCTTTAGAAGGGCCAAGTCGGAGAGGTGTTCATAAAGGAGCTTCAAATGGCGTCATATATACAGGCAGGTTACCCCAATCTTTGCATAAATCGTGCAACTTCTGGGCGGGTCTATAAGGTTTTTTTTAAACACAGTAATAACGGGTGTGATGTGAGAAAAAAATAGATGACCCTCAAAACTGCCAGGTCAGAAATTAACACGGTTTCGGCCCCAGGGGGCGTGACCAACTTCTCGGTAAATATGACCTTGAATCTGTGTCAAAAAAGGCAGAAATATGTCAAACTAGCACAGAATCTGTTAGCTGATATCAAATTTTTGTGTCAGTTCAGTTCAGTTCAATATCCCATTTTATGACTAGTTTTGGTTTTAACCAGACCCAGAAATGGCCCACTAGACCCCCTTGGCATGTAAAAGCATTTTTAGGCTAGACTTTGTATATCACATTGAAATGGTTACGAATGAATGATTGTCCACCTGATTTAACAACAAACCTTATACCACATTTTATAACATTATACAATTCATCGTGCTCCACAGTATTAGGTTAAGTGCAAAGGTCAGGTTATTTTTACCTGTAAATTGTATTAAAGGGCAGGACGGGTGTTACTTTAGCAGCTTACGGAATAACTGTTGGGTAGGTTCTTTCATTTAAAACGGGAGGGAAATTGGTCAAAACAGTATACACGAAGTGGTATTTTATCAGCTCGTAACGGAATTCTTATGATTCGATTAATTGAATTGTTTTCAAGACAATGTATGGTCACGTTTGGTAAATGTCAAGGACCAGTATTCTCACTTGGTATATCCATTCTACCTCCATGGTGTATCTCAATATATGCATGGTATAACAACAATTTGGGCTGAAATCGTCAACAAAGTTGCTAGAAAAGAATGAAAGAAAAACACCCTTGTCGCACAAATGTGTGAAAAGGCTTTAGTCCTAAAGTCTTCTTTTCATATTCAAATATTTTGGTGAGAAATTATTTCCAGCCTCCTTTTCAAAAGCAACGTTAAATGAGGGAGCCGTGTCTCACAATGTTTGATACGATCCACAGCTCTCCTTTGCTCGTTTAAGTAAGTTTTTATGCCAGTATTTTGAGCAATAACAAAAAATGTCCAGTGCCTTTAAGTTTATCGAATTATTATGGTGAATGGAGCTCTATATTAAACTGAATTTGTCTCCAAGGTCATTACGTCCAAAGGTGAGTGTTCTATATTAATAAGGTCCAAAGTGATATTTCAGATTATGCATAATATACTTTACGCTTTAAAAACCGACCATAAACTCACATACGAAACTTTTACAAAGGAAACTCTCTGTTTGGATTCTACAATAAAACTGGTACGTGTGTTCATCGATGAAAACTCATATAGGAAGGACCAGACAAGAGAGTAGGTTACCTTTTTATAGCTCCAATGCCTTATGACGAGCAAAGACCCATTATTTCTTCCACGGAGGTAACAAAATATCGACTTATATCAGGCCGAGAAGAGTTTTCCCAACATTTTCTTCCTCCATGTTCCAACCAACAACATCTACAGATTGTTCTCATTGCTATTGTTTGTGTGACAATTGGTTTGGACCAGCCAAATTCCAGCTTACATACTCAAACAATAGCTTCCATGGGGTTTGCTGACGTCAGCTTGACCAAATAATTATTTTCTGAACTCTGAGTGCATCTTTAATGATAACCCAAAAGAGCTAATATTTGCCGTATGAGTTTTACAACTTGTGTTGAGTGACGATGGGCTACGGATTCCCTAAGGGGACTTCTAAAAGACAGGAAAGAAATTTGGTCGTAGACTGTGCGCCCTCTACGGTCAGGACGCGGCAGTCATTCCAACTATGCCAAGATGCTTGGCGTACGAAGTTTGACTGACAACCCATGCCTCCCCCAGCACAGTGCAAGGATCTCAAACCAAGTCCATGCCCACTCCCTTCTTCTGTGGCAAAAGGGGGAAGGTTGGGGAAAAATTTACGTAACATGCCACAATTTTTCACTCATCGCAACAAGGCTCTCATTTGAGAAATTATAATGTTCACTTCATAGCGATTTAAAAAGTGGCGGATACAGTCAAGTTCCTTTCAACCATATAATACATTTTTGTGTTTGATTCATTATGTTACGTATGATTTGTGTGTGGGAATTTTGTTTGATGTTATTTACAACCGAGTTCATCGATGTCATCTTTGGGGCTCCGTAGTATCTCCCAAAATAAAAGCATACACTGCACCAATGATTCGTACGCCAGATCAGCCCACGGGACCAGTGGTAGCAGACGGTACAGTGGAGCTGTAATCCCCCCGTGTGATTCCCCCAGTGGTGGCCCAAACTATCGCCGTAAATCACCGCATTTACCCAGGGGAAGGATTGGACTTTATTGCCCTGCGAAAGTAACGGAGAACCGAACTTCAGTGCTATCCGAAAGAATTAGACTGTGCCACCGTTAAGAGCTTGGATTAACTTCTGTGAAGATCTGCACTTGTGAGTAATTTTTTTTCATTTTATGCCTATTTTGTTGTCCTCTGAGTTTATGTTGTACTCCCTATGTTGTTATTATTATGTTTCAAGTATTGCTTCACCATGCCACGCGTCTCTGAACAAGGTTAAAAGGTGTAAACAACTTGGCCCCCGGGAGTTGAGCCCTCAGTTGCATTGCCATGTGGCACCTGTGAGTTTAACGAACTAGCATTGGAACAAGGTTGGTCTGCTCATCTGTCCTTACTCTATATGGGCTTCTATTTCTTCCTCTTTGGTCTATGATTAGACTGGAAGTCAAGAATAAATTCGAAGTATCCAGTTTCATTCTAGCTCCATAAGTGTAACCTTGCATATTTTGCTTATTAACTTGTTGCATTTTACTTAAAGCCTATAATCCCCAAGGTATGCGCTAGTAGAATGTAGAATGTAGAATACTAAAAGGTGTCTGTACTTCTGGTGGAATGGTTTTATTATGTGACGTAAAGCATCGCTTAGCATATTCATTAGATTATCATTGATTAGCTTTGAGATAACGGGCTGGTAGGGATGTGGAGGGGAGCGATGTGTTCACACAGACTGCCGTAAAAGCTTTGGACTTTGTTCCTCCGTGTCGGGAACTCCCCTTCCTGGGCCCAGATTCATAGAGCTACCTAAAGCAGATAACTTTATTAAGCAACTTGAACAAGTTTCCATATCCTGCCACCACTTTTTTCATTGGTAATGAATTAAAATATTACCTCAATAATTTTACCTAAATGCGAATTTTTGTTTGTAAAAATGTGTGTAAAAAACGGAAAGTTTGCCAGCAACTTTTTGCTCAGCAACAATTAGCAGTACACCAGTTACATTTCTTTTGTTTTACAACAGGACTGATCTTGTCTGCGTTAATGCCTTTCTTGAAGGCATGTCGACACTGCATTGGTCATACGGGAAACTTTTTATTTTGTGTCAAAAATGTCCACATAAATCAAAACAAGTAACACCTATACAGTGAGGTGTGCGGCCTTTCTTCAAATCAAAAGTAAGACAACGCAATCTGCAGTAGTTCCAAATTAGCGTTTCAAAAACCTGATGAGTCAAAACAGAAACGTATACTGTTGCAAGAGAATAGATAAAGTCCATTTGGCATAATGCTATCTAGCAACACTACAAAAACATGTTTAGTGTTTATACCTTTGAGTCGTTTTGGCTAGATACCTTCTGCCAGGGCAATTGTTGTCTTTGACCCCTGCCCCAATTATATAGAGCTGCTTAAAAGCACAAAAAGTAGATAAGCACAACAAAATTATGCTTACCAATATAAAGTTTACCAGCCAAACTACAATGTGACACGTACAAATTGTGACTGGTGTCCTGCTCATCTCTGCTTAGCAGACAATTCTTCAAGCAATATTTTCTTCTTTAGCAACTCTATAAAATTTGGCCCTTGTAGGGCCATACTTTCGTATAAAGTCTAAAAGTAAAAGAGCCCAGAAACGGAGAAATTGTAATTTTTATCCAAAAGCCTGCTCGTTATATAAAAATTGCAAAGGTAGCCGACATCCTGCTAAATTTTTTATATTGACACATTATGCGGCTGGTACCCGACATTTCTAAACGTGGATGGAAACGACAGTTTTACGCTGTTCTCACTACCAGCCAGCAGGCAAATTAATGTTCAACACTGAAACTTTCAAATGAAAACTTAGCTTTATTGTATAACCTTTTATGTACTTTTGCCTATAAATCAGCATTATTTTGACAGAAACTACACGATAACCTTGCCTTTAACACACAAAGTTCAAGGGAGACATACAATCGTAAATCTCAACCCCCACCAACCTCGAACACGTCGCTGCGCCTGGTTCACTGCTTTAACCATTACAAATTTGACTTTTCATGTCCCTGGAATTCAGGGGTTACGTTAATTGCAGTGATAGTTGCACGCTACAATCTTAAACTGAACATCGGGAACTTTCGCTGTGGGGAGAAAACGTTTAGGGTAATTTCTTCCCAATACAACTTATAGAGCCGCCATCTTAGAGGTAAACCGATCATGGAGCCATGGAAACGAACATATTTGTACGATAAGGCGGGGCGCCCTACTGAAATTGCGTCATTATTCTGTTGCTGCGAAATCACTACTTTTGTAATTGTTTGATCTCGCCATCCGATGAAATTTTGAGCCCCAAAATGATTTTGAAGCGATTGTACTGGTCTCTACAAACCCGTCACGTTCGAATAACAATCATTACTGCTGGTTGACAATTGATATTTACGGATTAACCCTAGGGACTGCTTTATACTTCTCCCCATCCAGAGGTTTTGGCAATTACCAAACTTCAGTTAAAGGTTAATATTAACGAAAACAAACTGCCATGGACACTGCAACAACTGATACATTAAAGTTGACACCATTGTTTTTGTCACATGATAGATACCGAACAGAGGATCAAAATTAACGTTATAAGATTTTTAAATAGCACCGACTAATTGTGTTGGCATAAACTAGTGTTATTTTTACACACAAAATTTAATAACACATTTGGTGTCAATTTGAACACCCTGTTCATTGCAGTGTATGAGTATACATGATGACCACACTTTCCAACCCACCTCGATCACGTCACCACGCCACTTCTTTTACCATTAATTGGTTACCAATACTAAAGAAAATATTGATTACTTGTGGTCAAACTATTGACTATGCCTAGAGTTGTCGTAACGATAACTACTTATTCTAAAAACCGAAATTTTAGCAAAAGTATCCTGAGCTACTGTAAGATGCAACCTTGTCTTCCCCAAACACACAGCTGTTATTTCGATCGCCAAATCGAAATAGTACAGTCGACTCTCCTTATAAAAAGATCGCTGGGACTGGTCAACTTTCCTATAACAGGAACGTTGTTATAAAAGGACATCTAAACAAAGAAGCACAAAGCAGAAATGAGATTTAGGACTAAGTTCAGAATGTGCTCTTTATAAGCAGCCTCGTTATAACCAAACTGTTTCATATAACGATGGTTGCCTGTTAGGACAGTTGGTGGTCATCACAGCACTCAAACAGACCTTTACCAATCGGGAACGCTCCGTAGTCTCGAGGTTTAAAATTGTCCGCTCCTTTTCGGCACTTTGTTGCGAGATTTTAAAGGTAAATGGCGCGTTATACCCACAAAAACATTATCTGCCGACGAGCCAGTACGGAACCCGACTTGAACCAAGTCTAGGTGTTCCTTCTCGATTTAATAAAGAAAGAAATGCCGGGCAATCCACGGAAAACGTAATATTGCGCCCGACAGAAACCTCTCAACAGAACCTCACCCAAGCTCCTACAAAGTCAGTGTATTCTGAGTCTCATGCATGTTCTTCGTATTTGTTAACCTTCTACCCTTTTGGCAAATAAAAATGATTCTTTCATTTCAGATATGTTGGGTTACAATGATATACACAGCGTGAAGTACTTATTCTGCTGGCGGGCCACTACACGGTGGTTAAAGAAAAATTCAAATCAGTTTAATTCATCTCAATTCAATTCAATTCAGTTGCATACTTCTGCGAGAAATAAAACATATTTAATTGTTTAGCAGCACTATGAAATGGAAATCCCGCAGTAAGCACAAAATCGGCCGCTAAGCAGCTCTATGAAATTGGGCCCAGGTCAGTGGCAGGATTGGTCAATAAACCAACGAAACCACCCGTTGCTATGACACTAATACCACCAGTCATATGATGCCTGGCCAGTTATACGCATGCATACAGAAAGACAAATCAACCAATATAATCACCTGAGAATCTTTGGACGGGAATTCTCGCTCAAATTCAATTTTTGTTTTCTTTCTCAAAACGCCTGTGGAGTTTACGGTATTGCCAAAGAATTCAAGTCATATATCTTTCAACGTGGTCTTATATCCAAATGTGGGTTAAATACACCAATGCGTTGTTGTCATAGTCCCCTTGCGTCAATCATGTCTGGTTACGGACTCCTTATGGGGGTCACTATGGTGTTTAGTGAGGTTAATCAATGGTGTGACACCTGTCCACACATCACCTGGCTCATGCATCTCCCATCAACACTCCAAACGAAAATACGACTGCTTGCTGCCTGTTGGTCCTGATGCGCAAAGCCGCTTTGCGCAAAGCCGCATTGCGCAACGTGGTCATGGACACATACATCACTGTTGTCCGATCTTGAGCACATTGACACCACACTTTTTAGGAATAAGGCTTTATTTAAAGGAACGCGTTGCCTTGGATCGGACGAGTTGGTCTATAAAATGCGTTTGTAACCGTCTTCTATAAAATGCATATGGTTAAAAAGATGATGTAAAAGTAGAATACAATGATCCACACAAATTTGCTTCGAAATTGCGTGGTTTTCCTTTTACTGCGCGAACTAACACGGTCGGCCATTTATGGGAGTCAAAAGTTTGACTCCCATAAATGGCCGACCGTGTTAGTCGACGAGGTAAAAGGAAAACCGTGCAATTTCAAGGCATGTTTGTGTGGATCATTGTATTCTACTTTTACAACATCTTTCTACCCATGTGCATTTTATAACAAACGCTTTTCAAAGACCAACTCGACCGATCCAAGGCAACGTGTTCCTTTAAGATCAGTCAGAATGAAAACAGATGAAGCCTTTTATTACTTGAGTGAGAAATTACCTCTTTCCCAAAATCTATGTTACTTCAGAGGGAGCCGTTTCTCACAACAGCTCTCCATTGCTCGTTACCAAGTAAATGTTCATGATAACAATTTTTTAGAGAAATTACCAACAGTGTCCAGTGCCTTTAATATGGCAATATTAGCTAAATGGTAGTGAACGCAGTACGTTCTCGCTAGCGGGAAAATTCCTGGCAAACATTGTAAATTGCAACCCATATGAAGTTGCTCTTTAAAAAGATTGCATTGCCAATAACGGATAACCATGAATACATCGTGTATAGGTCGACATTCCCCACCCAGTCAGACGAAACTCATCCCAGCGTGAAGTGACTCCACTGTTTAGGGAAAACCGGGTGGAAAATTAATAAAGTTACTTACTTTTTTTGTAAAAATAGAACTTACTTTACACTGTTGCCTTGAGCTGCAAAATGCTCAACTGCAAAAAAAATATTAAATTATATGTTATATTGTCTGTTCTTATTTACGAGCTATGGGGCTGAGTATTGGATTAGGGCAGCTAATTTCCAATGATAGCATTGTTATAAATAGATATTTACTGCTGCATCGGGGATAACAAATATAGTATTTAGGGTTTTTTAGCCCTTACTCCTAATGTTGGTAAATACTGTTATGTGATTTTAATAGCATTTGAGTGCAGTCTTCTTTTCATATTTACATAATTATATTTTTATCGTTGCCAGGGGTCTGGTTTTACACATCTTATGATGCGGTTTGTTTATACTTTTAATAACTTTGACAGCCACTTTCAAAGTTGTAATCATTGTGTGAAATGTTTAAAGATTTTAAATAAATAAATTACTAAACAAATAAGTAAGTAAATATTATACTAAATACTTATCAAAGTTCTGTGAACAAGTTCACACTCCTACCGGGGTGATTTGCCTGTGGATTTCTTGTTCACAGAGCCCAGGAAAGTACTGAGTAAACAGTGCTCAAATAAAGTCATGTGCATCATGCAGGCGAGGATTCCTTGCTGGTTGTACATATCCGCAGGCCTGTATAAGCCTTGTTCTTGAAAGGGCGAGGGCATCAAAGCATTTTTGCCTTGGTAAAGGGCGCCCTATATGAGAAAATTGGCTAAGCTTCTACTGGAGCATTTTAAGGGCATCAAGGCAATGAGCAGGCGGGGGCATGAAGGCAATTACCTTCATTGAGGTCTCCATAAAGTGTCAGCCCTGCGTCCGAGTGTTGACTGATTTTGTCATGGGAACGTTTTGGTACAAGTGTCCCTGTTATTTTGTGGGGCACAAGTAACTTGGAAGAACTGAAATTTACTTATTTCTCATTGACATTGAAAAACATGTAATTGTTTTAATTCTGTAGATGCAGTGATAACTCCAAATCAACATGGCGAAGTATCATGTGACGAAGCGTTCTGCAATAATCCTTTTCATAGCTTTTCTGTTTGCTGCTACTTTGGTTGGACTACTGTGTGGACTGCTACCAACGTGTGAAATGTGAGTTTTAGGAAAAGTTGTTTAGTATACTTCTAAGTATGATTCCTTGCATCAGATAAAAATAATGAAAAAACGCCCTTGGCATACGAAGTTGTGTGCTTTCAGATGGTTACTGATTTCGAGACCTGAAATTCTAAATTTGAGGTCTCGAAATCAAATTCGTGGAAAATAACTTCCTTCTCGAAAACTACGTCACTTAAGAGGGAGTCGTTTCTCACACAGTTGTATACTGTCAACCTCTCCCCATTATTCGTTACCAAATAAGATCTGATGCTAATAATTACTGTGGGTATTTACCAATAGTGTCCACTGCCTTTAAAGCACTGGGCACTTTGGTAATTTCCCAAAATATATTTTCTACAAAATTCAATCGAATTTATTACATCCATCATGTTGAAAAACATGAAGAAAAAAAAATCCAGGGTGCATCGTACAATAAAAAAACAAGATAAATTTGTAAAACAGAAAGGAAGAACTATTAAAAGATAAACGGGACAACATATTTGCAGAGATAATTTACAACCTTCCTAATACTAGGGTGACGACCAATTAATTAAAAACTACCCGCAAGTAAGGGAACAATAAAAACACTTTAGCATAATCGAAGAGTTGTTAATAGTATAACACATCGTGAGAAACGACTCCCTCTAAAGTACCGACAGTTTTTAGAAGGGGATAATTTCTCACTAATAATTGCCGTTTTATTAAAACGTAATTTTCTAAATTGTGGAGGTCACGTTGTTATTAAAGATGCTATGTCAGTTTTTTGGTCCCAAACATTAAAAAATATTTTTTTTGAGTGAATGGTATTTCAAAGAGTATCACCCGCTCTAACGAAAAAACTTTTACTTTTAATGGTCAGAAATTTTTAATGGTCAGGAACCATGACAAAAATTTAAAACATTTGTTATAAAACACATAAGAATCGGTCACGTGATATATTGTCGGGATCCCGACAAAAACTAATTTTGAGCACTTTATTTCACTGATACTAATAATTGGCGGACTTTTTCGAGTAACGGCTCAAATGAAAGCTTGTAACTTTCTCGACCCCCATTAAAATACCTATTGAATTATTAATCAAAAATGTTGGGTCAAATCGGCAAAAGATCTGACATAGCATCTTTAAAACGTACAAAGAGTAATGTGCAGAGCCACAATCACGGATCACATTGCTGTTTGAAAACTATTTTTTTATTATTTTTTTTATATCAATCAACAATCGCTTTGTCAACGATGCATAAACTGCTTGAGTTTGTCTAAATAATACAAGATCTGCAAAGAGTTACTCAACATCATTATGTTGCTCATTTTGGTATCTTTGTAAACCAAAAAGTATCCCAATGATTGTAGTTGTGCAATAGTTGCGTTGTTGTAACCCATAAGTCGTAAACGCTGTAAGCATAATTTTGTTTTTATCGCAGCGTCGTGTTTTTTACCATTGCGTTAATCAAATGCATTTTTGTTTTAGTACAAAATAAAATACTTGTTCATGTTTAGGCCATCATGTTGAATAGTTCCAAACAGCTGGTTAAGATAATTGTTACTAATATTCGTTAGCTTTTGACAGCCAGTTGTCTAAGTTGGTCGTCATAATACGAAACATTTACAAAAGGTAGCTTTTTGTAAATAGAATCCTATAGGATATAAATTGAATTTCTAAAGGATTCTTGTAGACTTCTTTGATTCTTATAATACTATAATATTCTTATAAGCCTTCTTTGTAAGGGGAAGTTGGAAAAAAACGTAAAAGTCTTCGGGGCAGGTGTCGATTACATCAGGATAGTCCTAACTTAAAGACACTGGACACTATTGGTATTGGTCAAAGACTAGCCTTCACAGTTGGTGTATCTCAACATATGCAAGAAATAACTAACCTGTGGAAATTTGATCTCAATCAGTCATCGAGGTTGTGAGATAATAATGGAAGAAAAAACAAACCTTGTCACATGAAGTTGTGTGCGTTTAGATGGTTGATTTCGAGAACGCAAGTTGTAAATCTGAGGTCTTGAAATCAAATTCGTGGAAAATTACTTCTTTCTCAAAAACTATGGCACTTCAGAGGGAGCCTTTTCTCACAATGTTTTATACCATTGTCACCAAGAAAGGTTTTTTTGCTTATAATTATTTTGAGTAACCAATACCAATTACCAATAGTGTCCACAAAAACTTCTAAGTTATCTTCTAAGTTAGGGCGACCTATAACTCAGTATAAGACTGTATATAGTCTCAACTCTTTGAGCGTGTGAAATCCATCCAATTGTCGGTCGTACCACGAACTGACCTAACTGACACAAAATCACACATTTTCGCAAATTTGTTTTAAAACAAATTATTGACAAACTCAATGCTGTTAACATTATCAGCAAGTTTCAGTGCCTAATATGTAATAGTTTGGTAATTACACTAATTAGTATAAACGACGCATCGCTGGACTTGCCATTTTGTCTTTTCACCAAGTGACCTATCTAGATACGTCGCTTTACCAATGGTTAAACTATGCGCTACAGCACGCGCGATTATGGCGCGCATGCAAATTTTCGTACCACGAAGTGACCTAACTGGGGAGCGTAGTATTTTCACAAAGTGACCGATCTCGATAGGTCTCTGTTACGCATTGGTTTGTACACAGCGCGCTGCAGGCAAAAATGAAATTTTCATTTTCACAAAGTGACCCATCTGTTTAGGAATTAATTACTTATTAAAATAGTTTTAGGGATTAAAACACATTGATAGTTCTGTATGAATAAAGTATTCAGCTTTGTTTTCGTCATAAAATAATACAATAAAGTTGGTAAGCAGACTCCGAAACAGCAGTTTGAAAAGTAGTGCAACTTCAATCGTGATTTTCTCTGAACACGTTTTTTAAAACAGTGAACGAGTTAGGTCAGTTCGTGGTACGAACGACGCAATAGGGACTGTGACTACTTCCGTCAAAACAGCACAAATCCAGACACATCATACAGTGGCGGTGTCAACTCCGCCGTTGTTTCTCGCCTGACCCTGACTTTATGTCCAGGGAGGATGGTCACCGCACAGTCGGGGGCAACATTTACAGACAAGTTGTAATCAATGTCCTTGATGTATAGTCTAGCGTTTGCCTGCAGATCAAAATGTACAACGCATACGTTTTGTGTTGTAAGACTTCTGCTGATGTTTAAGGCACTGGACACTATTGGTAATTTTGTCAAAGACCATTCTTACTTAATAGTATATCTCTATTACACATAACTCATAAAATAACAACTCTGGGAAAACTTGGGCTCATAATAATTGGTCATATAATTTGCAGGAGAATAAAAGAAAAGAAAAACCACACTTCTTTGTTTCCTTTGTGTGCTTTCAGATGCATAATAAAGGTTTCAGCTGAGGTCTTTTATTATTTGGGTGAGAAATTACCTCTATCTTCTTCAGAGGGAGCCGTTTCTTACATCTAAATGCGTTATAAGCTGACAATTATTTTGAGTAATTTCGGGTCACACTGACCTAATTGGTCAGACCCCGGAAACCATTACCGAATCAACTCTGACTTAAATGAGTTTTAGAATATTAGCGAGACTTACTGGCCCATTTCTTGGTCACACCTGACCTACTTCTGAGCCACCTGACCCACTTCTGACCAGTGTTCACCGTCTCTTACGTAACTAGGCAAAAGCGTGCCCCTAATCATGTGACATAGCAACTGTCTCCATAGTCTGAGGACTTCAAATTCAAGTGGTACCTTGTAGTCAAACACGTCTTTGTACCAGACATTTATTCAAATCTAACACGCAAATGGCTTCTTGGGCAGTTTGGCACGAAATCCTGACCGAGGCTGATCCGAAGAGGGTTAAGGCCTATACTGTGACCGGAAGCAGGGTCAATTCTGATCCGGGGTCAACTGAGTGTATATACATTAACTTAAAGCAACATTACAGGTAAGAAGAAAACACTCGTCTTAGATAACAGAATTGTGACCGATTGATCTGAAACTTCAGACAGGTTTGTCAGTTTGTAGTGGATTTCTTCAAGCGCTTACCCTGCCAGCAACTGTTTGTTTGCAAAAAACAAGTAATGCTCATTTACAGGCTGGCGTTGTATGACTTTAAATATTTATATGCCTAGTCGTTAAATCGTCTGTATATGCCTACGTATGGTAATGACTCTGAAAATTAATGGTAAAAAGAAACGTACGCGGTACCAGCAGCTGTATAGAAATTATAAATGCATTTTGAGAAACATTTCTCTCCGAAGTAGACCTACTTAGCCTACGGTTATGGAAAGAGATATATCTTGTTTACCCCCCAAAATTTGAATTATAAGAAGCGTTATGGTGGTAACGCTTCTCAGATTGTGTCTTCATATAGGAATTATTCTTCCTGTGTGGACATATTCGCCTTGGAGTTTCGGTGATATTTCAAAAACGCGAAATTTTCACAGGTAAGAGTTGTATTGTATTTCCACGGGTTATTATATTGTACACATTTACATTGCTACATTTCTATAGGATTACAACACTCGAACGGTTTCAAAAACCAAAGGTATACTTTGCATTTAAAGGCAGTGGACACTATTTGTAATTAGTCAAAATAATGTTTAGCACAAAACCTTGCTTGGTGACGAGTAATAGGAGAGGCTGATAATATAAAAACATTGTGAGAAACGGCTCCCTCTGAAGTGACGTAGTTTTTTCGAGAAAGAAGTAATTTTCCACGAATTTGATTTAGAGACCTCAAGTTTAGAATTTGAGGTCTTGAAATCAAGCATCTAAAAGCACACAACTTCGTGTGACAAGGGTGTTATTTTCTTTCATAGTTATCTCGCAACTCCGACGACCAATCGAGCTCAAATTTTCACAGGTTTTTTATTTTATGCATATGTTGATATGCACAAAGTGAGAAGACTGGTCTTCGGCAATTACCAATAGTGTCCACTGGCTTTAAGGGTTGAATAGGGTACCGACAAGACCAGCCTTGTACATTTGTTTTCTTTTTCAGAGAACCAGTCGTACCGGAGCCCCAAAAGCAAGCATGGGAGAACACCAGACTTCCATTGACCCTCTCCCCCGTCTCCTATGACCTCCTTGTCAGGACAGACTTGACCAATTTCGTCTTCAGTGGTTCCGTGGAGGTCCTGTTCGAATGTCTGGAACCGACGGAACTCATTTTGATCCACGGTAAGAACCTGGTCGTCGGTGAAGGACGGACCACACTGAAGCGGGATGGAGGCGGAACGGCGCCGGAACTACTGAAAGAACCCTGGATTTACGAGGAGAACCAGTTCATAGTGATCGAGCTGGACGGAACTCTAAAGAAAGGAGACATGTACAGATTGTACATTGAGTTCGAGGGACCTCTGCTCGATGACCTCTTGGGATATTACAGGATGTCTTACACTACGGCAGCTGGCGAGAAAAGGTGAGATTAAGCGATATTATGCAACTTATTTCGTTGCATAAAACCCTTTCATGAAGTAAATCAAAGTGGGTGGGATATAAGCCTACTTTAAAAACGAAACAATTGTGGACACTATAGGAGTATACTGTTTGGTTTGGGTGTATTTTACAAACAAATTTACCCAAAACCTATGTCACACTACTGTGTCAACCATGGCCCAATTTCATAGAGCTGCTAAGCACAAAAATTTGCTTAGCATGAAATTTGTGCCTTGATAAAAACAGGATTATCAACAAAATTTCCACGTGAATTGCAGGGTAAGCAAACAACAGCTGAATACCAGTAACAAGCAGTATGCAACAAATGAAAATTTAGTTGGTAATCCTGTTTTTTTTATCAAGAAAGAAATTTCATGCTTAGCAAATTGTTGTGCTAAGTAGCTCTATGAAATTGGGCCCATATCTCAAAAGGGCAACTGATGAACCCAAAGCCGCGTTTTCTGTGACTGTTTTTAATCTGGGTATCATGGGGGATTCTGTCCCCTGCCCCGGTGTTTGTGTATGGGAAGCCTTATCCAGTAGTTTCGGCTTAGGGTGTTGCTGGGACGTCCAATACTTCAACTCGCCCTATGGCGGGTAGAATTTCCGACATCAGAAGACATCAGAATCTCCTGTCACAGTACCAGTGACAAAAAATGTATTGCCGTTCAAGCTGTGTCCCAAAAGAAAACTCAATTCTGTCATAGTTTTTTAGTCATGCAATCGTTTGACGTGTACTCCGTCCATTGTTTAGGCAATTACCAAACTGTGGCATTGCGACAAATTGAAGAGTTGTCACACAGTAACAAGCTATAGGTTGATGAACAAACAGCGACAATTCCAGTCATTCAAAATAAATATTTCAAAACGGATCATCCTCAAAACAAACTTCTTAATTTTATTTCTTCTCCGTTCATATTACAGTATGGACACCAATACACTCATAATGGTATAAAATACTGCACAAACTGCGTAAGGCCGGTTTATAGTCGGTCGCGCGATGGTCGCGCGATGGAAATCTGGACGCGCAATCATAAAAAGACACAGTTTTTAGGCCTCAGTCTTAGGATCGCGCGCAAGATTTCCATCGCACGACCATCGCGCGACCGACTATAAACCGGCCTTAACATAAAGCCCTACATTTTCTTGGTTAAATCTTTTCCCCTAATAGCAGTTTGGGTTATAGTGCTGTTTGTTCACTGCCATGCCCACCGGACTTCGGCCGCTTCTTAGGGTTGTTAAATACACATAATGCGATAACCTATCATCAGATAACCTTCTGTGATCATATAGCTTTCTGATAAAATTCCCTAAGTGGCGGTTCAATTGCCTACATAGCACATTCTGCTTTTGAAAATAATATATACATAATAACAGTAACGAACTTGTTGGAGGAAACATTTGTGAAGACCAAGTAAATAGTCGAAGATTCGATACCAGGTAATGAAAACAATGAATATGAGTTATTCCAAAGTCAACGTCAATGTCTGACATCCTTATACGAACATTTCATGTTTACTTTTGAAATTGTCCGGGTCAAGAAGTTTATAAAGCCCTCGCCATGGATTTTTCAAACTGAACATTGTCCATCCTCACTGCAGTGATATAATTTCAAAATTTGCAGAAAATGCTGCTCATCAAGTTTCTTTTTTAAGCAATATTAGGAGTGCGGCACCAGTCATAACAATGTAAACTTTGTGCATTGCTGCTGTTAACACAATGCTTCACAGCAATGTTTTTTGTAGAGGAGCAATGATTGTGCTTATTTTGGCACGTGTGGCCTATCAAATTCCATAACTGAGCACAAAAACCTGCTTAGCACAGGAAAATAATTGTTAACCTTATCCGATAATCTTTTGCCTGGCAAAGAAACTTATTTTCTGCTAATCAGCTTTATAATGATATTTGGCACTGGTCTGTCCTGCTTCTAACTGTCTTGGTTTGTGCGGTTGGGCTACAAAAAGTGTTTGTGAATACGGTTATTAGAAGTGAGGTGTTTTAGAAGCAGACTTGTTATTCACACAATATGACATCATTCATTTTACTTCGTGAACTAACGCGGTCCGCTATTACTGATTGACCGGTGTCAGATGCAATTGTGTCCTCCATGCAATACTGTCCGGGGCTATGCAAAAACCGTCCGGTAGACATGTACATGACTGTACATGTATGTGCTCGCGTAAGCGTGCGTGCACTGAACCTAATGCAGCATGAATATTCACGTATTTATTTTTATGATTGCAGCGAAATACCCAACGGCCGAACATTTCCCATGTCATTCATGACATGCACTTAGCTTGTAAAAACAATGGCGAACGTGTTCCGTCGACCAAGGGCGTTTAATTTACTGCAAGGACGGTTTTGCACGGGAGCGGACACAACTGCATATGCAAATGTGTCCGGGCGGACACAATTGCATTATGCAACAGCGTCCGGGCGGACATGATTGCATATGCAAAACCATCCGGTGGACATTATTGCATATGCAATAATGTTCTCCGCATAGTGTTGCATAGAGGACATAATTGCATGCGACACCGGTGTCTAAAAGAGCGACCGTTCTTATAGGAGAACACAGTGGGTTCATCTTGGGTAAAGGTCATTGTGCTAGATATCCAACCTTTTGACACGCTCGTCACACCCCAGGGGTATATTTATGTTTGAATGTACAGATAGAACTGAACAAACAGTTTGAATTCAACTAACATCCTCGAGAAAGGTTTATACTCTTCTCCTTTGAATAAAACACGGTTCCTCTGAACAAAACCGTAGCCATTAAAATACCTGCTGTGGTTTTCTTTTGCGACCGGGCTGATCCACGGTGCACATCTTTCCAAAAAATAGTAACTCTAAATTAAATATACAGTTACCCTCAGATACGGATTTATTTAGTACTTTTTTATGATCATGGGTTTGTTTGCAAACAACAATGTATAACACTCACCTCACACAGGCAGTATTTGTGTTTGAACATCGTGTAATCTACTAACAAGAATCTCCGTGTAGTGATTTGGAAGTACATGACTACACAAACACCAAGCCCTCAAAATGTTGATTTACTGGACCTTTGAATTGTTTAGAAAATATTGAAGCGTTTAAGTTCGCATTCTAAAAACGGGCTTCATGTGTGGACATTACAGTAGACCTCCCATTAACGACCGCATCGAGAGTTTAGAGAATTGTTGAGCATAAAGTGTGGATCCGGCTCCGGGTCCCAGTGGCCTTAAAGGAACACGTTGCCTTGGATCGGTCGAGTTGGTCTTTGAATAGCGTTTGTTATAAAATGCATATGGTTGGCAAGATTCTGTAAAAGTAGAATACAATGATCCACACAAACATGCCTCGAAATTGCACGGTTTTCCTTTTGCCTCGTAGACTAACTCAGTCGGCCATTTATGGGAGTCAAATTTTTGACTCAATAAATGGCCGACCGTGTTAGTTCGCACAGTAAAAGGAAAACCGTGCAATTTCGAGGCAAACTTGTGTGGATCATTGTATTCTACTTTTAAAACATCTTTCCAACCATATGCATTTTATAACAAACGGTTACAAACGCTTTTTTATAGACCAACTCGTCCGATCCAAGGCAACGTGTTCCTTTAACCCTTCGAAATAAAAACAAAATGACTCAGATTGATCAAACTTACCAGAATCCGAGCTAAGACCCTCTTTTTGACACAAGATTGTGGGTAAAATCAGAAAGGGGTCCCTGCCACCCGGGTCATTTCTAACCGTACCCGAGAGTTTTTCGATTGTGTTTTGTATGATTTGCCATGTTCACTTTTGGCCCATAATATAAGTTGAATTGCATCTCCAAAATATCGGGCAATACAAAAATGGATTTGTAAAAATAGTTTTGTATTTCTATTCTTATGAATTTTTGTTGTTGAAAAAAGAAAATATGTTTCTTTTTTTTACTGGAGGTGTTCTGACGATAACGTTTATAATCGAAATGTGTCAGGCTTTGTCAGTTTGGGATAACTAGTGGGGTGACCTTTTAACCCTTTCCCCTCATGTACCCATAAAAAAATATGAGCTTAAGAAAGTTAATGTTCTTTTCAAATCCCCGATGTAGTTATTGTTCCTCTATTCAACCCTAAATCAAAAATTTATAAGACACGTCTACAACGCACACCAAGTCAGTGCGTTATCCTGGCGTGGTATCCTGCGCCTGGTGAGTTTGGAATTAGTATTTAATTCCAACCCCTGCTGTGATGATGTTTCGGTTTGTTAAATTCATTGATACTTTTTTTTAGCTCAAGTAAAACAAATAATCATGTTGGAAGGGGCAATATGAACGACATAGGCCTACACAGTAACCGAGTGTGGTCTGATTTTAGTTAAAGTTCAAACCCGAAATGTACTCCCATTATCATCCATAGGTTTCTGGCTAGCACATTTTTCGACCCAGTCGACGCCCGTAAAGCCTTCCCGTGTTTCGACGAGCCTGCCATGAAAGCAACATTCACCATCACCTTGGAGCATGAGCCAAAGTACCACGCCCTCGCCAACTCGGCCAAGAGTGGAGACGATGAAATACTCAGTGATGGGTGGATCAGAGCTACGTTCAAGGAAACCGTCAAGATGTCTTCGTATCTCGTGTGTTATGTCGTCAGTGACTTCAAGGCCAAGTTTACAACCACGGCAAATGGTGTTAAAGTAAGAATCCCAAGTCCCGTTCATGGTCCTATATTTTTTTGCAACTGTGAATTATGCACTCTCTAAATCTGGATATTTTGGTTCATGTCACACCTTATAATTTGTTGAGTATTATTGAGTTTTGTTAGTCAGTTGTTGGTCAACATAGAGTTTGTTTTAGTACTACGACAGTTGTTGCTTAATGTTAACCCATTAACAATTAATTGTCTTTCTTTTTACACCAGAGATAAAAAGGTCCTATGTTTTGCCTAGGGCAAACGCCATGAAAATATTATTTTGTTCCAAGTGAACAATAATTATTTCAAATATCCCTACACAAACAACAACATGAGATGACGAACACGGGTCACTGTAACTATATTAACACTACATGACAGAAATACTGGTATTCATTTTAAGAATAATTGTATTATTTTGTTCTGGTGAAAAAATTCACGAGTCCCCCCACTTATTTGAACCACATTAACTGGGTAAACATAATTTTATTTCTCAATAGCTGCGTAAAGCGAAAATATCAACAGAGGGCGCTGTGCTCAAAACAGCTGTCATCCAGTTCCCCGCACGTTTTCAATGTTGTTGTTTTGGGTTTCTCTTGAGTTGACCATGGCGGTTGAAAAATTGAACAGTATTTTGTCTACCCTTTCAAAAATGAGATTGCTGTTTGGCAGGTTTTACTTATTGGTTTATTGGGTCAGAAGTCGGTTCCTGTTTACTTGAAGTCAAACACTTTTCGTTCACCTTTTTTTATCGATCTAAGTTCGGTGTTTGGGCCCGTGAGGACTACATAAACCAGACGGACTATGCGCTCGAGAAGGGAGCTGCCGTGTTGGATTACTTCGATGGGCTGTATGGGGAAGGTGTGGTTTATCCAATGGAGAAAATGGGTAAGTTACAGACAATGTAACTGTATTCAATATTGTGTTTATTTTAAACCGAATACCGATATATTATAACCAAACTGAACATGTTGAAATGAATGAATGATGGGCCTAGCGGTTTATTTCGCTACGAAAATGATTCCTGGATGATTGGAAGAAGTGGCAACAACTTAACAGCTCATCACATCACAGTCCGAGTCCCTTCATGAAGGCAGCTATTTTGTTTTTTGTAATGAATGTAGGCAAAGGAGTTTCTTGAAACAAAACTGTGTCATGGTATGTAACTAGGTACTGCTATTATGTACTAGCCCAATCAAAGATTCTGTCACTCACCCCATCTCATTTTTTTTTATCCTCGCAGATATGATAGCCCTACCAGACTTCACCGCTGGTGCCATGGAAAACTGGGGTCTGATCACATACCGCGATACCGCCCTTCTTTACGAGGATGGAGTCTCGTCAGAGAGTCAGAAACAAAGAGTCTGTGCTATTGTCGCCCACGAGTTAGCGCATCAGGTGAGTGGGTCTTTTTTATTTCTATCTGTCTATTTATTACACGTTGAACCAGAATTGAGTACACTTTGAACCAGAGGCCCTACACAATGTTAGTATCAGTCCTCTATTGGCTTGCCTCTTGCACAATTGTGTCGCACACGAGTCAAGTTGCGTGCAAAACCTACCAATGTCGCAGTCAATTCAATGTAACATTTGTTTCGTACTCACAACAGATGGGTTGCAATCCTACGCGCCTATGACCGCCATCTTTGATGTATCAACACTGGAAAAGTGCATACGTGTTTGCTCTGCGCATGAATCTGAGCCAATGGTAGCTCTTCATGCGAGCACAATCATCAAATATGGCGGCCGATGGCGCGTATTGCAATCCGTCTATAAGAAAAAAATGTGAGACCGAATTTGTACAAAAACAAGTGACACATCCGCATCTTAACACAGCCTTTTTATTTTGTTGTAGTGGTTTGGTAATCTGGTAACGATGCAGTGGTGGGACCATCTCTGGTTGAATGAAGGCTTCGCAAGCTATGTGGAATACGTCGGTACAGTGGAGGTAGAACCAGACTGGGGAATGGTAAGGATTGGTGATTAGGAGAGGATGCACTAGACTATCCCATCATGTATTTAAAGTACGGATTTCAGGATTGTTCATTGTCCTCTGGTCCGTCAGATTATCTTGAAAGAGACAAACTACCCACCACCACAAAAATAAAAGACTCTATTTTTTGTTATGATCCAACATGTAGATTGTTTGTGGTAAATAGTCTGAAAGTGTAAACCCCAGGTCATATTACACGAGGCAATTTTACAGACGGCAAGTTCAAGGCAATCTCAAGAAGAAAGGCCTCCAAATTTGAATGTTTGCATTTTTTTCTTGGAGAGCGGTGACATACACTAGTGCATCATGTAGTTTGAGAAATTTACTCATGTGTTACTAAAGTGGTCCTGTGGCATGCACTGTGGTTGGTTGCCTCCAAGTTGCCTCAAAAGATGCCTTCCTTGACAAGGCCCTCACAAACATCATCTGAGACTGAGACCAAGAGGATAATTTTTCCTTCCAATTTTCAAGATGTTCTTTTTCAAACAATCTCACACAAAACCTACCCTATGGGTTTCAGGTTTGTTTTGAAATAATCAGACCATGTTTTATTAATATGATTATTGTTATTGTTCTCGTTTATTAAAAACATACAAGGCTTCACATACTATTTACGTTTCCAATACGTGTTAAAACTAAATCATTATTTGACTGTTTGCAAGGATCTTTTACCAAAATTTTTTAATGCTTGGTTTTTTTAATTTCATCTCAGTGGGACAAGTTCATCTTGTACGATCTCCATAGAGCCATGGCAACGGATGCTCGGGTCACCTCTCGACCAATCATCAACGAGGTGGAAACACCGGCAGAAATCAACTCTATGTTCGACAGAATCTCATATCAGAAGGTCGGTGAAGAAATATTTTGTCAAATGTTGGGGGGAAACAAGGGTGCATAATCAAACATTGAGACCTGCTAAAAGTTAACGTTTGTTTTCTCCACGTGTTAAAGCAACGCATGTGGGACCAAAGCAAAAAACTTGCACGGTACATTGGGGCCATTATGTCTGAAAGACTGAGCTGAATCCGTTTGGTAATTGACAAAGACCAGTCTTCTCACTTGCTGTATTCCAACATGTGAATAAAACAACTAACCTGAGGAAATTTGAGCTCATATTAATCGACAAAGTTGCTAGATAATAATGAAAGAAAAAACACCCTTGTCACACGAATTTGTGTGCATTGAGATGTTTGATTTTGAAATCAAATTCTTTGAAAATTATTTCTCGAAGACTGCGTTCCTTCAGGGGGAGATGTTTCTTACAGTATTTCATACTATCAACTCTCCATTACTCGTTACCAAGTAAGGTGTTATGCTAGTTATTCTGAGTAATTACATGTACCAATAGTGTCCACTGCCTTTAAAACAATAATAACTTAATATTACCACACTTTGAAACAGCAATCATGATCAAGGGAGGTACCTGACTTTGTTGTTTTGATTGTTTTTGTTCTCCTGACAGGGTTCGTCTGTTCTCCGCATGATGAGTACCTTCTTGGGAGATGAAACATTCGTGAAGGGTCTGAAGGTAGGGCACAATGATATTATTTTCTTCTTGATAAACAAATATAAATGTGTGGAAAGAATGATTGATTTTGCAGGGAGTGTTCAGATAATACTGCCCTCTTGTGATGGATACTAGTGCAGCTTTGAACATGACAGATGAAAACAGTGTTAAACGAGTGTTTTGTCTCCGTCATTTTAACTATAAAAGACCAGAGAGAGGAACTTTTAGTTTTAGCATTTGGTGTGCGATAAGTATAATTTTCACATCATAAAATCGCAATGAATAATTCGCACAGTTCACTTGTGCTGAGCTCGAAACATTCCCTGCGAAACATTCCCTGCGAAAACAGCCCTGTCACATCAAAATTTGTATCGCTTTTGCCTTGACAGGAAGTATGAACCCCACACCTCTCTCATTGTGTCCTTATTTGTGTTCTGGAAATCTTAGGAATTCTTGACAGGATTTTCGGGGAAAGGGGGTTCTCCTCTGTAAAGGAGGGTAGAGTGGGGGAATGTTTTGGGGTGGAGTTCAGACCTACATTTTACATGTACCCCTTGAGACAAATCCATCCAAGCTTGCATACGCCTGCAACCGAGGAACTCCTATTGTCCCTCTTTTGTTTATACTCCAATTGAGTTTGTACATGTTCCCAAACCAGGGACCCTAATGTCCTCTTTTGTTGTCGGGCCCCGGTTTGAATGTGTATACATGTACCTACTCATACACATCGTGGTAAGGGTATTAAAAGCCTTTTATATAACCACATACTATTTTGTATTTCTTAATGCAGTACTATCTGGATGCCAAGCAGTACGGTAATGCTGTCAATAGTGATCTCTGGTTCCATATAGACAAGGTATGTTTCAGACATGTCTGAATTGCCGGCTATGGCTACGGCTACGACTGGATCACTGCACCATCATGCAATGAAGTATAGAACATCCTCAGCAACACCCTTAGCAACTGTCATAGTCGTGGCTGTAGCCGCAACTTCAGATAGGGCCTCAGTCCATTTATTGCCAGTGTCATCATTGTCAGGTACTCTTTGTAAATAAGATGCAGTCAAAATCGTATCTTCCTGTGGAAGCGATCACAATCATTTCAGTGACCACAAACTTAAAAAAAATAAATTTACGCATGTTTAAAAACAATATTTAAGCAGCCAACAAGGCAAGTTGAGAATTTGTGTTAGATAGCCTGTAGAAGTTTTCTTAGACAATGTATGCCAGGCTTGCTGTAAGGGATGAGCCATGATCTCGGAATTTCAAGGTACTTAAATATGCGCCTGTTATCGAGTGGTATTGATAATAATGTCTCTTTTTGTTTCTTCACAGGCAATGAAGGAAGACAATATCAATCTTGGAGACGGGATGGACATAGCGACCGTAATGAAGACCTGGATGCATCAGATGGGTTTTCCCGTCATCAAAGTGGAGCGAGACTACACTGGCAATGGTCAGATTACGGCCAGAGTGGAGCAGAAACGCTTCCTGTCTGATCCCACTGCTGACACCGAAACCGACTATCCTGACTTAGGGTAAGGATACCTAGCTGTATTAATCTCCGGACAAACTTCCAGATCAAGGTGCCAGCAATCTAAAAACTAGGCTTACTAGCACCATTCTTTTTCAACCAAACTTAATTTAAAAATTACCCAGTCCACCCCCTTGCTGTTTATTACCTCATATTTGACATCAGTGTCTTAACGCGTGTCTAGATCATGGTGGCACAAAATTCAAGCAAGGTCTATACTTTTGAAACTAGCACTACTGTGTTTGAACCAGCAAGAGGTGTGTTGTTTAATTCTATATGCTTTCGTAGACATTTTTTATAGTAAGTTGGTTTGTGTTTTTATATGTAGCTATGTGTGGTATGTGCCCTTGACTTACACAACCAGCAATAGTCCTGAATTTGAGTCGCCAGAATCCAAGTGGATCAGACCAGAAGATGAATTTGGTAAGTTTGAAATGAGGATATTTAACCTAGGACAATCCAAAGCTCCTTTGACCTTCTGATCTGTTTGGTGATAATGGTAATGAAATCTTATAAAGCACACTCCCCCAACAAGCTGCTGGAACAAAAATAAACACTTTTTAGGACAAGTTTCGGTGTTATGAGCACTTTCGATGTAACACCTTAGGGGCTTACAAGGTGATGCAGTGCACCTGACAGTCAATGCCAGACACCAGAGCAAACCCCTTCTCTTAGCGATAAGTGTGCCTATGTTTTTTAGGTGCATTACAAAAAACTCAGGACCAACACTTTATGTCCTATTCTATGGAGCTATAAAGGTTATGTCTTGCTTAGAGACACCTGTGTCAGGATTGGAACTCTGTTATTGCTGGTAATGGGCAAATAAAAAGTGGTCAAAGCATTTGTTACTTACTCTCAAATTTAGAAGGGAAAAATGGTATTTAAAAGCAAAACAGGCTGATCTTAAAGGCATGGGTTGATCTTAAAGGCAGTGGACACTATTGGTAATTACTCAAAATAATTATTAGCTTAAAACTTTACTTGGTACAGGTAATGGGGAGAGGTTGATAGTATAAAACATTGTGAGAAACAGCTCCCTCTGAAGTAACAAAGTTTTTGAGAAAGAAGTAATTTTCCACGAATTTGATTTTGAGTCCTCAGAACTAGATTTTGAGGTCTAAAAATCAAGCATCTGAAAGCACACAACCTCTTGGTAGTACTAGGGTGTTTTTTCATTCAGTATTATCTCGCAACTTTGACGACCAATTGAGCTCAAACTTTCACAGGTTTGTTACATTATACACAAAGTGAGAAGACTGGTCTTTGACAATTACCAATGGTGTCCAGTGTCTGTCTTTAAGGCTTCTTTTATAATAACATGTTTTAGTTGTGTGTGCTTTAAAGTTATCCACGAATATTTGTAAAAACTTCTTTCCAACAGTTTCTATAGAGACACCTGGGAGCAACACTGATTGGTTGCTGCTGAACATCGATCAGAAAGGAATCTACAGAGTCAACTACGATGATCAGAATTGGGAGTTGATTAAAGCTCAGCTCGAATCAAATCACAAGGTGAGTTTCCAAAACCAGTCAGCCCCACCATCCCTTTATTCCAGTTGTCATTTTTCAATTAATTTGCCTGGGCAGTCAGCATGAAAGTGAGCCCACTGTCTGGAAAGGGATTTACATGGAGATAACAGGTATGAGTTGCTGTATGAAAAAGGATGTTTTATTATGTTAAATAAGGTTGCCTGGGGCAATCAGCAGCCTCTCTGGTTTGTGCATAATCTAATAAGCCCATTGTTTGGAAAAGGAATTTAACAAAGATATAAAGTGTGAGTTGCTGCAGGGAAAAAGATGTGTTATTCTGTCCTCTTTCCTATATAAGGAATTACATGTAAATAACAGGTGTGAGTTGCTGTATGAAAAAGGATGTTTAATTCTGGCCCCCATTATAGGGAGTTACATGGAGATAACAGGCTGTGATCTGTTGTATAAAAAAAAATGTTTCATTCATTTTGATGGAGCTTTCCTGTAATGTTTTTTTCCCTACTGTTTTTAAGGCTATATCCACAGCTAGTCGAGCGTCCCTGATCAGCGATGCCTTCAGTTTGGCCGAAGCCTCTGAGATCAGTCAAAGTAAAGCCTTTGACATGACCACCTACCTGAAGGAAGAGAGAGACTTTGTGCCCTGGTATGCTGTAGACGGTGCCCTGAGTAACACTGAGAAAAACTTGCAACGGAAAGGGGCATTTGGCAACTTCCAGGTCAGAAAAAAGCAACAATCTACAAAATTTTCACTTTTAAAACTTTAAGAGAATCTTATGTTAAATTATCTTCACCAAGCGATTTTTTGCAATTTGCATTGGAGATCAAACATATTGTTTTTGTTTTAACCTGTGCTGGAAGGTTGGTACGTTTCCTTTGGTTTGGGCAC
Organism: Asterias amurensis; assembly: GCF_032118995.1. Lineage (NCBI taxonomy): Eukaryota > Metazoa > Echinodermata > Asteroidea > Forcipulatida > Asteriidae > Asterias > Asterias amurensis. The sequence goes on from NC_092661.1 coordinate 12,934,788, forward strand.
TTTTGGCTATAGTAGAAAGCATTAGTGGTTGGGAAGTTATTCTCAAAGTCACATACCTTGGAAATATTTTTTTTTATTTCATGACAGAACTGGGTCGGTCTATCCCATAACATAACATTATTTAAATTCTGTAATTCATTTCAGAAATATATGAGGGGCCAGGTTACTCCAATGTACGAGTTTGTTGGATGGGAAAACACTGGGGACCATCTCACAAGGTTAGTAATAAAGTCTCAAAGCTCTGGTGTTCGACTAGCAGAGTGTGGGTTCCAATCCCGGTCATGACACTTGCTACGTAAAATTGGTTAGGTAGTGCTTTCTGCTCTGCCGGCCAGGCTTCGGACTGATGATACCCAAGTCTACATCCGTATGGACTGTAAAAGGGGCAACCCTGTTTCAGCCCGAGGAGTAGGTGGCAACAGCCTCTGGAAAAAAATAATTTTAGCCCAAACCTTAAAGTTGCCTTCAGGCCTTGTGTGTCTATGTTTGTCTATCAAGCGTTGGATGAGATAAAAATAAAATGGTCCTCATTTGGATTTGAACCTATGACCCCTGATGCTCTACCAACTGATCTACCTCATGTTTTCCTTAAACTATCAAACAGTGGAAAAATCAAATGGTCTGAAATCAAATTGTACATGAATCACCCATTACAAGCAAATCCTAGTTTGCCTATGATGAACTTCGGGTTCGTACTCATTTGGGAATGAGCAGTTTTCAAAAAGATGTTTCACATCAGATCAAAAGTTCCTGGGATATGATGTGGTTTAGAGTGTCACTACCTGGGAGTTTGCTGACACAAATGTTGACAACATTTCTGAGGTTCTTGTTTATAATGTGAAGTTTTGGGAAACAGTGTTAGATGATAACATAGATACATTTTTGAGTCATGAAAATATGCCAAATTTATCTTGAGAAATCGAATCATACTTTTTCTCTGACACCAGGGATCAATTTCATAGAGCTGCTTAAGTAAAACAAATTCTTAAGCACGAAAACAGCATGCTTATTTTACACACGTTACTGATGGCCAAAATTCAATGCCATATACATTGCTTGGGACTGGTATTTAGCTATTGTTTACTTAGCATAACAATTGAGTGGAGTTGATTTACTAAGCAAGGATTTTTTTGCTTAAGCAAATTGTATGCTTAAGCAGCTGTATGAAATTGGGCCCCGGAGTAGGCTAGTGGGTCAAAATGACTGGTCTTGGGGAATTGGGTTCCAGGGTGAATATTTATAAAACAGTTCTACTTTACTGATAACAGCTGATAAGGATTACAGTAAAACCAGTGAGTAGACTTCAGAGTCTTTGTTTAATGGGAAATTCACATTTTAAAATTCTCTGAGCTAAAAAATACCTAATGCTTATGCTGTCTTGCTTACTTCTCAGGATGAGTCGTGGAGGTGCAGTCAGTATGGCTTGTCGCTATGGTAACGAGGATTGCATCGAGACATCTGTCAATTATTACTCCCAGTGGATGACAAATCAAGATGAAATTGCGTAAGTATCATGTCATTATGCAAACTTGCATAAACAAAATTAAAAAATACCCTACTCAAGCCAAAGTCGACTCAAGAAGTTGTGACCACAGGTTTTTGCAGCGCTAGAAATTTGTTTGTACCATTTAAGCCAATCCTAGACAGCACGAACAGCTTGATCATGTTGTAGGCTGATGGCGTTGAGGTTGTCTATAACCAGTGATATGTAGGAGCAGTGCAGGCTTTCACCCTGTCGAAAGGGTTAAAATGGTTGCATGTCGAACTCACCCCTAAAAGGCTAATGGCGTGTCTTGGCCAAGAGGATAAGAGCACCAGACTCAAGCTCTGGTCTTTTTGATCAGCAGAGTGTGAGTTTGAGTCCTGGTTTTAACCCTCGTTTAACTCGTACTTGCTTCTCAGGAAGATATGATTTTGGTTATTTTGTTTTTCAGCAGTCTCATTTAAAACAAATTCTTCCTCTTTTTCTTCTTCTTCTCCAGTGTGCATCCAGACATGCAAGCTACCGCATACTGCTCAGCTATCGCAGCAGGTGGACAAGACGAATGGAACTTTGCTTTTGGTGTCTACACAGGTGCCAATACCCCGGCATCAGTCAAGGCCAGGTTGCTTACGGCCATGGCATGCAGTAAGAAACCATGGATACTCAACACGTAAGAGTAAACAAATAACAAGAAATTAAACCACAGATTACCACCAGACAGTAGACATGGTGGTTTAGTCATCGTGGTAAACTCTCCCCCCTTCAGCAGAAATTTCTCTGAAAAAAGGGTGTAATTTCTTTTTAATAATGAGTCACTCTATTGGTTTGTTGGCAGCTCTGTAACATTAGTGATATGCTGGCAAAATGCCAGCTATAGCACCTGAAGACCAATCAAACTTCTCTCCAGGTGATCCTGCTGGCAAGTTTTATAGTGTTGGAAAGCATACCTACATGTACATATTTCACTTGGAATATTGACTTGTGAAAAAGGTGATACATACATACATACATACATACATACATACATATAGGGCATTTATATAGCGCCACTACGTCAAGAACGCAGCGCATTAGATAGGGTATACAGAATGTTTGGTACACTTCTTAAATGTTCAAAGAGAGTCGGATTTCCTGATTGAGGTGGAGAGTGCATTCCAGGTGTGTGGAGCAAAATGTGAGAATGTGCGACTTGAGGCCGACTTAAGAAGCTTGATTGAGTTAGGTTCCATGAGGCGAGTAGTGTCGGATGCTGAGCGCAGACTTGAGCGGCCAGGCCGATGGAGAGACAGGCAAGAGGATAAATAGCCAGGAGCTGTGTTGTTGAGGCATTTGATAAAAGTTTTTGAAGTATGAAATTGATCCCTGTTCCCACTATCTAATATCAAGATTTGTGTATGCTTTTAGCAATCGTTCATACTCTGAAGCAGCAAATTCCATGAATCATGACACAAGGTTTCTTGGGTTTTTTTTTCATTCAGGTATCTGAGTTACATCCTCGACACGAGCATCATCCGGGCTCAGGATGCAGCGGATGTGATAACAGCCGTGGCTGGTAATCCAGTAGGGCTCCCTCTAGCATGGGACTTCTTCAGGGGCAATTGGGAATTCTTCAGAACAGGGTAGGTTTGCCGATGGACTCGTTCCCTGTCTTTGTCCGCGAGGATAAAGGATAAAGACAGGCACTGGTCTTACATGTTCCACTGTTTATAATGTTAAATATGTTTATCTATCCTGTTATTGGCGCTAGCGCTGTATGGATGCTGAATAAAATAAATAAATAAAGTTTTAGTGGATAATCTTGCAGTAAAGTTAGCTTCCAATTTCTGCGTTATGTCGGTCTGGTCCGAAAAGGATGCAATTTGTCAGCTACAAATGCCCGGCAGTTAACTGTACTATTTTATCGTCTGCTGTTGCATGTGCGTAATATTTGTACGTATCCAATGCAATGTGTGTACACGTATGAATGGATGAAAGGTCAAACAATCCCCTGGCAGGTTCATTCCAGGTGCTCATAGGCTGGTCTGCCATTATTCACGAGTCTCAAATCGCCGCTTGATCATTGACCATCCACAAGTTTATAACGCAAGCCAGCAAAAATATTATTTTTTGTATTTCCACATTGGAAGTCAACTATGATTAAGATTTTAAAGGGAGGGAGTATTCTCGCTTGCTGTCTTCCTACATATGCATAAAATAACAAACCTGTGAAAATTTGGGCTCAATTCTCAGATTTAAATTGTTGGTGAAAATTACATATTTCTCTTAATATCAACAGCTCTCCATTTGTCTTTACCAGGTAACTTTTTGTGCTCGTCGATTTTTGGAGTAATTACCAAAAGTATAGCCTCCCTATAAAGCCATTGGACACTTTCGGTACACAAAAAAAAAATTAAAAGTTCACATATTTACAAATAACTTACAGGGTTTACAGAAGGTAATGGTGAAAGACTTCTCTTGAAATACTATTCCATGAAATGCTTTACTTTTTGAGAAAACATTAAAACAATATAAATTCTTGATATCGAGAGTTACGGATTTATTTTAAACACATGTCATGACACGGCCAAACTTGCGGAAACAAGGGTGAGTTTTCCTGTTATTTTCTCCCGACTTGGATGACCTATTGAGCCTTAATTTTCACAGGTTTGTTATTTTATATAGAAGTTGTGATTCACGAAGTGTGGGCCTTGGACAATACTGTTTACCGAAAGTGTCCAATGGCTTTAAAATCACGTCATCACTTTCTTTCCGTCATTCTTCTCTGCAGGTATGGTGATACCGTTTTCCTTCTTGATAGTATCATCAGCGGAATCACATCTTATTTTAATACACCATTTGAGCTGGAATCGGTAAGAATGTTTTTATGTGTGTATTGTAGACTTTAAATCAGTTCAAACAAACTTTTACAAAAGTCAACAAAAACAAAAAATTTTGCTTTTTTGGTAGTGTATCAAAGATTTAAATAATTTATTGAGAATAATCTTTCTCCATGTCATTAAAAAAAACCAGTAAGCCATTGGGAAATATCACATGCACTTGGGTAATGTTACACATGGGACCAATTTCACAGATGCTTAGGCACAAAATGAGCAATTAACTTAATAAAATTATGCTTAGCCACAATAATACAAGTCAAAGTACCAATCCACATGGACCATCTGACACAGTTAGTAAGAAACAAGTCGCACGTATCAAAAACGAGAAAATGACTCATGTTTTTCTATGAATTAAAATCTTTGAAGTAGTTAAATTCCATGGTTAAGCGAAAATATCTGTCTCTTGCTTTGGCAGTTGGAGAGGTTCATGGCAGACAACCCCGATCAAGGGACCGGGGCGAGAGCTTTTACTGAAGCTGTTGCGGTAGTCAAGGGCAACATCCGATGGATTGAACAGAACTATGAAGATGTTGATCAATGGCTCCAGGCTGCTGTGTAAGTATCACACATTTCACTGTTTCCCCTGTACTACTTATCTTTAAGAAGCTGCTAAAGGTTCCAGGAGTTGGGTTGTAAGGGTGAGACCACCAACAAAGGGCTAGATAGCTTTGTTTGGCGAGGGCCGATGCGTTAATCCTGAAGTCTTTAATTCAAATCCTGCGCTTGTCCGTTTTGAGGATGCAGTGCCCTGCAAGCTTGAGGTGGCGTTGACGGCGCTTTAAAGGTAACTTAAAGAGAGGCAAACTTCTCATTTTGTAACATTTTTTATATTTTTGCAGGACTGAGACAAAGGCCTGGATGGACATTCGTCTCCCACATACCTTGCTGCCCGAACACTACGACTTGATGGTCAGAACCGACCTGACGAACTTTGTCTTCAGTGGCTCCATCAAAATTCTCATCCATTGCGACATGAAGACGGACGTCATCTTGGTCCATAGTAAATACCTCAACATCACCGAGGGTGTGACGACGTTAGTGCACACTGACGGCGGTAAGGCCCCCACGATATCCAAGGAACCCTGGCTCTACGAGGAGAATGAATTCCTGGTGGTTGAGCTGAATTCTTACTTGACTCCTGGGGAGAAGTACAATCTGTATTTGGAGTTTGTCGGTCCGCTAGATGAACGCTTGTCTGGCTTCTACCGAAGTTCATACACTACAAAACTGGGGGAGGAAAGGTGAGATTTTTACACAATTTATTTCAACAGTTTTTGCTTTGGACTGGTCAAGATCTAGGAAAACGTGTCAAATAGATGTATTTTAATATTTATATGAAAGATGACGCTGAACTACCAAGATTGTCTTTTTTTTTTCTCCGGTACTTCAGTAGAGAAACTTCTGGTTAGATTTTCCCTATTATGCAGCTGTTCTGTTTTTAGAGAATGGTAAATATATTTATCAAATAGACAGAAACCACTCATTTGCAAGACCAATCCTTATTGGTCAGCCTTTCTACTCAAGCCAAAACAAACTTAAGTAAGTCTTGCTCTCATCGGATGCCTGAGTATCCTTAGCTTCACGGACCACTCATTAATGTGAACTGTAACATACACAAGACACAAAAGTGTAAAAGCCTCAGTGGAAAAACCTAGACTATATAACGGGGCTTCCCCTGACTCACAAGAGCTAACCCACGTGCCATTTTTATGGGGGAGTAATGTGCCGAGTATAAAGTTTTTGATTGTTTACTATATGATAAAATGAATTATTGCAACAAAATGATGGGTCTTAATTTCAGACACTTGGCAAACACCTTCTTTGACCCGATCTACGCCCGTTTTGCCTTCCCTTGTTTCGACGAACCGGACATGAAAGCAACATTCACCATCACCCTGGAGAATGAGCCCATGTACCACGCCCTCGCCAACACTCCCCAGGTCGGAGACGATGAAGTACTCAGTGATGGATGGATCAGAGCTACGTTTGAAGAAACCGTCAAGATGCCGACGTATCTCGTGTGTTATGTCATCAGTGACTTCAAGGCCAAGTTTACAACCACAGCAAATGGTGTTACGGTGAGTGAAAGACCATGCCGTAACTTTATGGTTTCGGAACTTCATCTCTGGGTCCTACAGTTTTTTCCTCACGCCAGAAAAATTAAACACTTTTGATCTCAGGTTGTGCTCCGTGATCATACATGTGCATGGGTCGATATGGGTGGCTGCCAAAAGTGGCCTTTGTGCCTGTCATGCCTGTTATGCATATGTGGCTCAAATATGTTGTACATGTAGCTGCATCCTTTGCACCTTAGCTTCTTGGCTGCAAGTATTAGCCTTCAAAATTATAATTAATATTATTATTTTTATTATTATATAACTACAGTTTGGTGTATGGGCTCAAGAAGATTTCATCAACCAGACTGACTATGCATTGGAGAAGGGAGCAGCCATCTTGGATTACTTTGACAACCTGTACGGGTTGGAAATCAAGTATCCATTGGCTAAACTGGGTAGGTTTCTGTCTTATTTTAAGAGAGTATTATGGGAAAGCTCCAATAAAATAAGAGTCCTGAATAATACATCCATTTCATCTTTACCAACTCACACCTGTTATCTCCATGTAATTCCTTTTGAAACAGCAGACTCTACCACTCTACCATTCTTATCTTTCAACTGTGTAAATCTGTTGATGTTTCTGTTTTGTGTCGTAAAAAAAGTACCCAAACCCTTTAAAGAATTTTTTTTAATTTTTTTTATTTTCCAAGACATGGTTGCTCTGCCTGCTTTCTCTGCTGGTGCCATGGAAAACTGGGGTCTTGTCACGTACCGGGAAAGCACCCTCTTGTATGAAGAAGGCGTATCAACTGCCAGTCGGCAACAGCGAGTGTGTACTATTATTGCTCACGAACTAGCACATCAGGTGAGTGTCAAAGGAGTAGGACATCCTCTATCGGAAACCATGGCTTTTTGTTTGGACTCAGTCTGCCTCAGGCTTTGATGATTGTTTGGGGACCTGTACTGAAGATAAATAAGTGAAGATGAATTGCAAGCAAGAAGATTAAAAATGAGCAGCTTCAAACCAGAATTTGTTTACACAGACTTAAAACATTGTTAAGAATAAGGCTGAAATACATTATTAAAGCAACTTTAAAGCATAAAAATCAACAAAGTATATCTGAGAAATAATGTCAGAAACTGTAGGTCTTTCTCCCTGCTCTTCAGCATTTGTGTTATTTGACACCAGCAGTTTAGTTGAGGATCACTTAGGATCACGTCATTTTTGTTCTTTCTTGTAAATTGATCATGAACAATTACGCCCTTGCAGTGGTTCGGTAATCTTGTTACGATGAAGTGGTGGGACCAACTCTGGTTGAATGAGGGAATTACAAGCTACATGGAATACGTCGGCACGGTTGAAGTTGAACAGGACTGGGCAATGGTAAGACAAAAATATTACGGGAAAGCTTCAAAATAATATATCCTTTCATCATTACCAACTCACACCTGTTATCAACATGTATTCACCTGTCCATGTAATCCCTAATCTTTGAATTGGATCATGTATAAGCCAGTAGGGCCACTGACTGCCCCGGGCAGATTTACTTATCTATTAAGTTTAAAGGTTAATGATCCAAGTAATATAACTCACTCTACAGGATGTGAGTTGTTGTAACCAAAAGTTCTTTAAAGGCAGTGGACACAATGGTAATTACTCAAAATAATTATTAGCATAACACCTTTCTTGGTAACGAGTAATGGGGAGAGGTTGATAGTATAAAACATTGTGAGAAACGGCTCCCTCTGAAGTAATGTAGTTTTTGAGAAAGAAGTAATTTTCCTCGAATTTGATTTCGAGACCTCAGATTTAGAATTTTTTTTCCATTCTTGTCTCTTTAATTCTTTGTATTTCTTAATTTGTGGTGCAAAAATCAGACTGGTTTTGTACTCTTATTCTATTCTACTTTTAAAAAACTTCTGGGGGGGGAGGAGACTGGGTATTAAGGTTTATTTAAGCAGTGAGTTTAAGTCGGATTCATAATTTTGCATGGTGGCAATAATTGAGAGTTGGTGCACTGCCTGTTTAACTTTCGTATGGGCCACAACACAGAAAGTGATTTCATATACAGGGTGATGATTAGCTAGACAGTGAAATCTAATCAATTTTTTTTTATTTTTGAATTGTGAAGTGGGACAAGTTTGTTGTGTATGATCTGAAGAGTGCAATGGGGGTCGATGACGAGGTGGGATCCAGACCTATCGTTTCTCCGGCAAACACACCAGAGGAGATTGACGGCATGTTTGACACCATCACGTACCAAAAGGTAATTATACACACAATCAGCGAGCGGAGTCACTTCACTCGAAAAAACCAAGCAAGCAGCGCGCAGTGTGTGTTAAAATAACAAAATGTTCTTATATAGCGCATTTCAGGACGAAGGAGCTCTCAAAGTGCTTAACAAATCAGTTTATAAACAACAGTCTGTATGTGTGTGATGAAAGAGCAGTCTATTGGAAACTGCTTTCAAATATGTAGGTTTTCAGGCAGTTCTGAACTGATTCCAGTTTGTATGCATGAAATGTATGGTTACTTCTGCCGTAAGGTGGGAAGCAGCCATAATAACAACAGTTATATTTAGTATGCTCTCAGAAGTACACTACACACCGTTTTCACAAAATAATTGTACATAACATGCAACCCATTTGCATTACATGTACCACGTTACATGTGCTTGGAAGTGTAGAAATTATTCTTAAAAAATTCTTCAATACTATGGAAAACTGCTATTATTCTAACCAAGTATTTTTTTATTACATGGGATTTGAGGCATTGCATGTGAAGTATCAATATATATTTGGTTTGCGGTAACACCATACTTGAATTCCTGCTAAGCAGGTTTCCAATTTCTGCTTATTCAATTCTACACCTTCCCAATAACCCTTTGCATTAACCTTTATACCCAGGGTGCATCTGTTACCCGTATGATGAACAACTTCCTCGGTGAAAGCACATTTTTAAAAGGAATTAAGGTAAAAAAACAATAGTAATAACCTTTGAGATGTTGAATGCACTTCGTGCGTGCATTATCGCATGATAAAATCACTCGATAAAATCTGGATTTGTACTCTGCTTTGTTTTGTAAAATGGAGTAGTCCAGATTTTACCTGTTGATTTAATATTCTGCATATCCGTATGGACTGTAAAGAGGGTAAACCTGTTTCAGCCCCAGGAGTAGGTGGCAACGGCCCCCTTGACAATAGCCTCAGGCGACTTGCTTAACAAAAAATATAAAAAGTAAGAAAACAAATTTGCAACCATGCACTCAAATGTTAGCATTATTTGTATAATATGTATATGCACAGGTGCCAATGGCTGAGTTGTGTAAAACACCTTTTAGGTTTGGAATAAAAAAATATCCAAAAATATCATTAACAGTATCTTGGTTTACCCAATGGGAGACACTGGATGGCTGAAAACTTACTAACCTGATGGCTAAATTTCTTAAAACTGTTAAGCATAAAATACTGCTTAGCAATTTTTTTGCTAAGCGAATAATTTATGGAACGTTGGATTAATTGTGACAAGATTGCTGCCACTTAGCATCTAAAAAATCACAACTTCACACTATTTACATTTACATTGGTTTGTTTACAACCTTTTAGAATTATTTGGTAGCGAGACAGTACGACACAGCAGAGAACAGTGATCTATGGTTCCACTTACAAGCGGTAAGATTCTAATCACCAAATTGCTTGCCTGGAGTTGTATTTGTAACTGGCTGCTCAGAATAGTCAACATTTAACTTCACTTTTATCGATTCTCTACATTTTTGGTGGGTGTATTTTAATTTTTTTATTATATGTATATTATATGATATGTTAACAATCAAGAAGGAAGAAGAAAAAACACCCATTTGGCCAAGATCAACAATTTTGTTCCTGATTAAACTAAAAGTTCTTTTAGCCCGGAAAAGCCATTTAAAACAACTGATGATGGAGACCTTTGATCTAAAGTATCTGGTTCATTTGAGGCATTACCTTTTTTTTGTTCTTCAAAATTGACAAATAGAAATTTTGGGGTGCGTGGGCAAGTCAAAACAATCTCTACTTCTAAAACAAAACAAATATTATGTTTTATAATATTTGTTATATATTTTTGTTTTATATAATTATACAATCTATAAGAAGCGTACTACTTCTCAGATTCAAATTTTGGGGCATAAAAATGGATACATTTTTAAATAGCCCCACTAAATGCTTTCGAAACCTGCTGTAGGCTTCTAACCAATAGTTTTTGTTGCCATAAATTTTAAGAGTGATAACCAAAGGTAAACCTTCCCTTTAAAATCCTGGTATGCTGCTCTCCCTTCCGACAGGCAGCCGATGAGGATGGCATTGATTTCGGGGATGGCATTACCATGGAAACCATTATGAAACCATGGGTGCGTCAGTCGGGTTTCCCCGTCGTCACGGTGACAAGACGCTACACCGGTGAGGAGAAGATCACTGTCTTGGCCTCCCAGAAGAGATTCCTTGCAGATCCTGCCTTAGATACACCCTCTTCAAAATATGAAGATTTTGGGTGAGTTTAATTGGATTTTTTGGGGGAAAGCTGTTGCAACCTACTTGCCAACCCAGGTTAATAATTACTCACTATTTTATTGTAATAAGATAAATACCGCATTTAAAGGCACTGGACACCTTTGGTTGTTGTCAAAGGCCAGTCTTCTCATTTGGTGTATCCCAGCGTATGCATAAAATAACAAATCTGTGAAAATTTGAGCTCAATTGGTTGTCAAAGTTGCGAGTGAATAATTGAAGAAAAAACACTCTTTTTGCACAAGTTGTGTGCTTTCAATCGCCTTGAAGTCGAGACCTAAACTGAGGTCTCAAATTCAATTGAAATGATTTATTTAATCGCCTTGAATTCGAGACCTAAACTGAGGTCTCAAATTCAATTGAAATAATTTATTGAAAATTCTTCTTCCTAAAAAACTATGTTATTTCAGAGGGAGCCGTTTCTTCCACTGTTTTATACTATCAACAGCTCTCCATTGCTCATTACCAATTATAAGTTTTTTAAGCTAACAATTATTTTGAATAATGGCCAACAGTATCCATTGCCTTTATACCTGAGCCCAAATTAAAGCGACAAAGCTATCAAATCGTTGTGTATAATTATCACCAACAGATACGAGTGGTACGTGCCTCTAACATACATTACATCAGCCAACCCGTCTTTTAACACACCAGACTATAAATGGATGGTGCCCATGGAAGATGGTAAGACATTTGGATACTTTCAAACTGACCATCCTTTGTCCTCACTACTTTCTTTGGTTCTTAGCCACCCAGCTGTCATAAATTGGTAACTTTGATTGGCTATAAGTTTCCCGCTTTTTCTGGATACCTTCCCTTCATCCTTTGCTCCTCTTTTTTTGCTATAAATGTTGGGATGTTTTTGTTTGTACTTTTCTATCGAAAGCTAAGGCTGTATCCCTTTGATGTCTATACATATGATTATTTTTTTATAAAACTTGAATTTTGTCGTTTAGTTCTTTCTTTTGACCCACCCACCCACAATTTTGAGGTTTTGTAATACTGACTATTCTGAGCAAACTTATTGATTTTGATGCTTTGTAAATTGTTTCTGATTGATTGATTGATTGATTGATTGATTGATTGATTGATTGATTGATTGATTGATTGATTGATTGATTGATTGATTGATTGATTGATTGATTGATTGATTGATTGATTGATTGATTGATTGATTGAATGTTACCGTAGCAACAATCGAGGTTGAAAGTGTGTAGTGCTCCTTTTGCATGGCTTTGTTATCGTTTGTTGCTATAGTGACAACGATAGAGAGAAGCGATATTGGTGGAGACACCGACTGGCTCCTGGTGAATATTGATCAGCAAGGTGTTTACCGTGTGAACTACGACGACGCAAACTGGAAACTTCTCGCTACACAACTCAGGAATGACCATCAGGTATGAATGAGAATGTCTTTGTGCTCATTTTTTTCTCAGCGTACTTTTGACCACTGTCCTTTTTCTCATCAGTAAAAAATACCATGTATTAAGTACCACAAGAACTAGTGCAAAAGTTCAAAAATGTCAAAAAGCTAGCTGTGGTAAGTTGGTATTTCCCGTGGTACCTGATGTTACCACACAAAATACCATAGTGCGGTAATGTCAACAGGCTGGCTGTGGTCAGTTGATATTTCCCGTGGTACCTAATGTTACCACACACAATACTGTAGGAATATTTAGTACCACAGGAACTCCTCAGGTAATATCACTAGACTTACATGTATGTCATCTACATGTACTTGCTGTGGTAAGTTGATATTTCCTATGGTAGGCCTACCATATGTTACCCAACAAAATACCACCGAAATATTCAGTACCACAGGAACTCTTTAGGTAATGTTACTAGACTTATGTCATCGACTTGCTGTGGTAAGTTGATATTTCCTGTGGTACCTAATGTTACCACACAAAATACAACAGGAATATTCAGTACCACACGAACCCCAGTGGTTTCTGGTTCGCATAGAAAGCACTCTTGTTTACAGCTTTCCTCATCAGGCTTGCAAGCTACAGTGGTTAAAAGTTCACTTATGAGTCATCCATCCTTGGTTTCATTACCAGAAATATAGTAACATTATTAATTTCCCCTTTGGCAGGTAATTTCGCCAGCCAGTCGTGCGGCTCTTATCAATGATGCATTTTTCCTGGCCAGTTCCGATGATCTGGATGAAGTCATCGCTCTGGAAATGACTTCTTACCTTAAAGAAGAGAGAGACTACGTTCCTTGGTACATGGTGGACACCAATGTAGGATACAACTATGATCAACTGGCCCTAACTGAAGCTAATGCTACGTTTGAGGTAAGAAATGGGAGCCATTTGACTGAATTTTCTTTACCAAATGAGGACACTTTTGTTTTGTTTTTATGATACAGCGAGTAATTCTTATTCTATTTTAAAGGGTTTCTGTACTTTATGTATGACACAAAACACAAGCGTCCAGAGACTGACATTAGATTGTTACATTTGCGCTGTTTGGATGCTGAATAAAATCAAAGTAATTAAAATTAGATTTTACCACCAGCCTCAGAACATCCATTTTCCTCAGTATAAAATTGATCTTAGAGCAATCTGAAAAAAATTCTCCTGGAAGACGAGCAGAAGATACTGTTCGAAACGTCAAGACCAAACCGACTTAATTAAAGACACTTAAATTGGTAGTTGTCAAAGACCAGTCTTCTTTCTTGGTGTATCTCAACATGTGCAGAAAATAACAAACCTGTGAAAATTTTAGTTAAATTGGTCGTCTAAGTTGTGAGATAATAATGAAAGAAAACACACCCTTGTCACACAAAGTTGTGTGATTTCAGATGCTTGATTTCGAGACCTCAAAATCTAATTCTGAGGTCTCAAAATCAAATTTATGGAAAATTACTTCTTTCTCGAAAACTAAAGTTACTTCAGAGGGAGCCGTTTCTCACAATGTTTTATACTATCAACAGCTCCCCATTACTCGTTACAAAGTAAGGTTTTATGCTAATAATTATTTTGAGTAATTATGAATAGTGTCCACTGCCTTTAAGAGCCAACACTCCCTCAAAAGAGATTTAAAACATGGTTGTACCCACAAGGTTACTGTTATTTATGGTTCATTCTTTTTATTTACACCATGCAAAGCTTCAAACACCACTCACCGAATTCACCTGGCATTATCATCACAAAAGCTTGGATGCGACAGTCAGTGTCAGCAAGATTTTGTTCTAAAATAATGGCGTACCGGTTAATATTAATTTATTGCTCGACTGATGAAACAAATTTGTGTTTGTATGTATCTTTTAATTCATTTTAACGTGTTTTGGACAATTTCCTTTCAGGCCTATATAAAAGGGCAGGTTGAACCAATGTACAAGTACATCGGCTGGGGAGACGAAGGTGACAACCTTAGGAGGTGAGTAACTATGATGCAGTGGAAGTAACCTCTACTTATTCTAGAATACTTTCCTGGGAAACTCCTGGGAAACTCCTGGGAAATCCCTGGGAAAATTCCTGGAAACTCCTGGGAAATCCCTGGGAAAATTCCTGGGAAACTCCTGGAAAATCCCTGGGAAACTCCTGGGAAATTCCTGAGAAAATTTAGGGACAATTAGAAAATTAAGACATTTAACTATAGTTGCGTATCTCCAATCAGGGTTACAATGTGAATGTGTACCTGTGAGCGCAGAGATGGCTCTTGTGATTAAGTCAGCTTAGTAGCGCATATTTGTCGCACAGGCTGTATACTCCCCAGGTAGCTGAGATGGTTTAGGGAATGATTTAAATGGCCCGATGACCAGGGATAATTATAATATTGGAGCGCTTTGAGAAGCCCTTTGGGTGTGAAAGCGTGATATAAAAACAGATTATTATTATTATTATTGTTATTATTATAATGAATGCTCGTTTATTAAAGTACAATGTCTTTTTGTTTTGCGATAAGGTTGAGTCGTACTCGTATTGTCAGAATGGCATGCCAATATCGCATCGAGAACTGCACCACGATAGCTCGCAATCAATATCAACAATGGATGGCGGACTCTTCATTTTAGTAAGTTACTATAAGGTTTTTAATTTTTCTTTTTTCCTTTCTTTTTGGTGAACAAGTGTTTTTTTATAAATTTTATTTCAGTTATTGATACATTATTGAATGCATTGAGAGATGCTATGCAGGTAGAAAAGTGTATGACAATAATATTTGAATAATGGAGAGGAGTTGAAGTTTACATTTGAATGTAAAACTCCTGAGGAGGTATACATTTGGTAATCGCTCTTAAAATGAATGGCAATAAAAACTTATTAGTAAGTAACGTTTCTCAGATTCAGAATTTGTGGGATTAAAACTTCTCTTTCCATGACCACATGACTTTGAAGTGAAATGACTCCCAGAATGCTTTATACTATTCAAACCTGCTGTAGGTTTCTAACAGAGTAAATTTTTGATTGTTATTAATTTTAAGAGTGATTACCAAATGTATACCTTCCCTTTAAATTTTGTTACAATTTTTCATATTACATATTCGATAGTCTGTAAAACTCTTAACATCTGGAAAAAAAAATAGTCTGTTGCACTAGACACTATTGGTTATTACTCAAAATAATTATTAGCATAAGAACTTACTTGGTAACAAGCAACGGAGAGCTATTGATAGTATAACATTACACATTGGCTCCCTATGAAGTAATTAGTTTTTGAGAAAGAGGTTAATTTCTCACTACTCAAATAATCTGATAGCACACAAGTTTGTGCAGCAAGGGTGTTTTTTCTTTCATTATTCTCTTGCAACTTCGATGACAAATTGAGCAAATTTTTTTGCATGTTTGTTATTTTATGCATGTCTTGGGATTACACCAAGGGAGAAGACTGGTCTTTGACAATTACCAAACATGTCCAAAGCCTTTAAAGACACTGGACACTATTGGTAATTGTCAAAGACTAGTCTTCACAGTTGCTGTATCTCAACATATGCATAAAATATCAAACCTGGGAAAATTTGCGCTCAATCGGTCATCAAACTTGCGAGATAATAATGAAAGAAAAAAGACATTCTTGTCACACGAAGTTGTGTGCATTTGGATGGTTGATTTCGAAACCTCAAGTTCTAAATTTGAGGTCTCGAAATCAAATTCGTGGAAAATTACTTCTTTCTCAAAAACTATGGCACTTCAGAGGGAGACGTTTCTCACAATGTTTTATACCATCAACCTCTCCCCATTACTCATCACCAGGAAAGGTTTTATGCTAATAATTATTTTGAGTATTTACCAATAGTGTCCACTGCCTTTAAGTAACCAGTTCATTCATTCTGTTGCTGATGTCATTTCCATCTCCCTGTAACCAGTCAGTCAGTCAGGCAGGTATATCTGAAGGTAACCAATCAAGCGAATCAAACATTTCACGATTATTTTTCTGCCACAGTTTGTACCCAGATCTGCAGCCTACTGTACTCTGCACAGGTATCGCTGAAGGCAACCAGGCACAATGGGATTACGCCTTTGAAGTATTCAAAGATCCTGACACGGATTCCACGCTCAAGTCGGACATCCGATCGGCTCTTGCCTGTAGTAGGGATGAAGCAACCCTTAGCATGTATGTGCACAAAGTTTTCTTCCATCAGTAATTTGCCTCATTATCAGAATGCTCTGTTTAAGAGGCTGAATAGAAGTCTGGCAACTCACACCTCAACCAGTTTTTTTTACGCACTAAGCCTAGTATGAGTTTGTTATTTATTGTTTTTCCATTTGTTTCTTCTGTCAGTCATCATCATCATCATGGTCATGTCTAAGTTGTGTTGCACGTAGCCATCACTTTTATGGGAATGCTCCCTTAAAGAAAGAGGCTAGAAATACACATCCTTTTCATCTGGTAACTCACACCTGTTATCTCCATGTAATATAAGCCTTTTTGAGGTATGGTGGACGTGATAGGAGTGTACTGTTTGGTTGGGGTGTATACACACAGTTTTACCGAAACCTTATAGTGTTGTAGCATTGTGTCTGCCATACATGTATATCTCAAAAAGGCTTGTTGCTTTTCCATACCATGGACTTAAAGGGTCTATGTAACTTTTGTAGGACAAAAAACACAATGTCCACAAATTTACACTAAACTTACACAGTTTGAAGATAATGATAGTAGAAAGCTTCCCTGAAAATATTACGTGCTGAGGTGCTGTAGTTTTGGGGTAATGAGTAAAACAATGTCATGAAAATAAATTTCGTCTCATGAGACGAAAATTATTTTAACCATTTACAAACGTATTTTCATGACATTGTTTCACTCATTTCTCAAAAACTACAGCACCTCAGCTACATGTAGTAATATTTGAAGAGAAGCTTTCCACTATCATTATCTTCAAACCCTGTAAGTTTAATGTAAATCTATGGACAATTTGAAAAGGTACCCAAATCCTTTAATTCAACCATGCACTGACCAGTAGTGCTGCTAAACTCAGGAGGTGATGACTTGTAGGCCTACTGCTTAATAGTTTGTGCATCCGTGATGGTTGTGCGATGGGTTGGGACATTGGTAATCATGCCGTGCGCCGTTCCATATGACTCATCTTGGTGATTCTAAAGCGGGATCGATTTTTGTGGGAGGTCTTAATCCCGGTTGTTTATAAAGCGAGTCCGAGGCAATTTCATCACACAGATTAATTTCACATGTTGCTAAGTTTTTTGGCAAACGACTACTACTCACCAAACTGAGAAAAGAAACTTCCTACCTCGCATTCAGAAACAAACAAAATCCTTCTCTTTTAATAAGTTATTTCACCTATTTGTAGATGGTTCTTACGTAGATGTCAGTTTAGTTAACATATTCTATGCACTATGTGACAGACGTGGGGTATTTTGAGTCTCCATTGTTTTCATTACCATTACCTGATTTATGAGTATCTCCGCTAATCTAGGTATTTGAATGAGATTCTGAACACCAGTGTCATCAGTGAATCAGACGGTAGGAGTGTCCTAACTACTGTCGCTAGCAAACCCGCCGGGAGAGAACTGGCATGGAACTTCTACACGTCTAACTTGGAGTACTTCATTAAGACGTAAGTTTGAATCTCAGGGTGAAAATTCCAGTTAGAACCAGTTTCAACTGGTGTTAACTGATCCCAACTGGTACAGTTGAACTGGGAATTGGTAACTGGATTGAACTGGTTCCTGTTGACGGCACAATAATTGGCAGTTGGCAACTACATGTACTACCAGTCGAACCAAACATGTACTGGTTGAACACCAACTAATTTCCAGTCGAAAATAGTTGAAACTAGTTCAACAAATATTCATTTTGGTTTTACCCATGTTCACAGATATATGTTAGCACTGTAGACCTTCTCCGAGTTCTGTGAAAAAAAATCACAGTCATTTATAACTCAGGTGGGATTCAAACCAATGACCTTTGCAATTCTAGAGCATTGTCATAATATACGTAGAGCAAGGTCATATACCAACTAGACTGAAGTAATTTATTTTTTTGAAACTGTTGAACTGGTTTCAACTGGAATTTTCCCCTGGGAATGATTGACCCTTTGCACGACGCAGAACGCACTTCCCTGCACCTTGTTCACTGTTTTTGAAGTCACATTTTATGTACAGTTTTTATTCTCAATATGACGCACAGGGTATGTAAGTAAACTGATGTTAATCTGGGAGCGGGGGCAACCTTTATTTATTAAGTGGGAAAACATTCATCTTGATTGTATTTTTGTACACTATTTTGAGAAACACCGTTTTTGAGAAAGAGGTCATTTCTCACTTGAATAAAATACTTTAGACCTGAAGCCTTTTACCTGTATGAGGGTGTTTTTCCTTTCAGAACTCGATGACTAATTTAGCTATTTTTTTGTACAGCTTTGTTATATTACGCATATGATTGGATACATGTATGTCACCAACCGAGTGAGAATAACGGTCTTTGACAATAGCCAGAGATGTCCATTGCATTTTGTGAAATGTTTTAATAGCTATGTAGAAGTTGCAGATCTGCTAAAGGATTGCGAAATCTCCCTGATTCTGGAATTCTTTTCCATTTTTGCCTTAAAAAATGTCTTTTTCGCTCAAAAGTCGGAAGGATCGGTCGGTCCCTTTTGTTCTTTTTTTTTTTAAAGAGGAATATGACGGAGGAGGAAAAAACACCATGGTTACAAATATATGTTTTCAAAAATTGTAATGTTCTCAAACTATTACACATTCATATGGCAAATACAAGTAATATAAACCTACAACAGATCTGTTGATTTAATGATAAACAATATATTAGCAACAGAAAAATGAAAGCATGTGAGGTTTCTTTCTGAACAGAATAAATACTACAATGATAAGTAGTAGGCCTATTCCGGTATCACCCAAGCTTTCTTTAAAGCCATTGAACACTTTCGGAACAGAAAACAAATTATAAAAGTTGACAAACTTACAAATAACTTACAGGGTTTACAGAAGGTAAAGGTGAAAGACTTCTCTTGAAATATTATTCCAAGTTGCGTTTGAAATCTTCGTCAGATCAGTCCAATTGTAGTATTATCTTTGGACTTTGTCCCTTGTCTTGTGGAAGAAATAATTTATTTATCACGCTTTAAAGTCTAACGTTTGAGCAGAGTATATAGTTAGCAAATTACAATACTGGTTTTCAATTGTGGGGGGTTTAATTTTGAAATTGTTGGTTGGTGAAATTGCATGATTCTTTCCATGAAAGCTTCGAAAAAGGACAGTGCTGGAGGAAGAAAGAGTAAAGAATGCTCAAGATCACCATTTTGTCGATGCTGTTGTTTGTTTTAAAACTGACTACTGCTTTTCTCCCATGCGTGTTTTTCCCGAAGAGTCCTTTCTTTGTGCGTGGCATTTCTTTGCTGGTCCTCCCGAGTTGCTTGATTTTCACAATTCACTTGATATTTATTTTTCATGTCGACATTGACAATTAAGCATAAACGATTATACAGTTGAATACAAATAACAATGAGTATAGTAATGAAAGAAGGGTGCCACATAATTTAACAGTAACAACATGTATGGAGTATCAAAGAGAGTCAAAGATTTAGTGTAATTAACGTGCTAACCAACTGCTTTTGTACATAGGCCTATATCCCTAAGACAGACAAGGACTTGGACACGGCAAGGACCAAATAAAACCAATGACACTGTACCAGACTACCAATATAAATAATTACAAAAAAAAAAAAATTAAAAAAAAAAAAAAGCATGCGGCCTAAAAAAAAGGATGAGGTAGCGGACGATCAACTGGTATTTTTTTCGTTTGGCCTTACGGCTGGCTAACCTACATGTATTACTTAATGCAATCCTCGTCCTTCGAACTCACAACAAAATAACTGCTCACAATGACCCCCCTGTTCGTGTATTTAATAGAATTTCTTTGACAACTCTCTTGGATTGAAACGTCCACACTAGACGGATTGATTGTTCACAATCCCCAGGTACCTCTTTCTATAGCCGTATTGGTGGTGTCAGTAAAGGTAGCCCTATCCTCTTTTTTGACCTCGCGTATCGATATAGGGATTTTGACGAATGAAACAAAAACTATCTGCGGTACATATTGTGTATTAATTTGCATTGGTTTCTTTATTTAATTAAAGGACCACGATGCGTTGGATCGGTCGAGTTGGTCTTTGAAAAGCGTTTGTAACTGTTGTAAAATGCATATGGGTAGAAAGATGTTGTTTAAGTAGAATACAATGATCCCCACAAATATGCCTTGAAATTGCACGGTTTTTTTTTACCTCGTCGACTAACACGGTCGGCTATTTATGGGAGTCACTATAAATGGCCGACTGTATTAGTTCGCAAAGTAAAAGGAAAACCACCAATTTCGAGGCAAATTTGTGTGGATCATTGGATTCCACTTTTAAAATTACTTTCCAACCATAAACGCATTTTATAACAAACGGTTACAAACGCTTTTTATAAACCAACTCGTCCGATCCAAGGCAACGTGTTCCTTTAAATGAATTATAATCATTTCCAATTTCTTGCGAGCTTTTTTTCTGTCACTTTGGGTGTAGACAAACAGTCCGATACATGTTTTGCCCTTTTAGTGCGTCATCAGACAATGTTCTACTCTTGTCCGATTCCCTACGATGCCTAAGTTGAAAACTTGGCTCTGTGGTATGTTTCAGTTGTAAAGTTTGTATTTCCTTCGTAAATATTTTGTATGTATGTTTGTAAATATCTGTATGTGGGTGGCCTATGTAATATAAATGAAAGAAATGACATTTACATTGTAATTTGTTGTAGTAATTGGCGGAAATATTTTAAAGTTGGAAATTTTCTCAGTGTTACGTAAAAGTGTTACGTAAAAGGTCAGCCACTTTGAAAGTGACTTCTTGTCACTATTGGCTTTCCCTGCCAGGGTTCTTGTCTCTTGTTTTGTCTCTGGTGTTTTGTGTTCCACCCCCACTGGAGGTGTTTCCTACACAATCCGTATATTTGCCCACGACCAGGCCTGGTTTCTCAGTAATTTGCTTGTGTTTTTTGCTGTTCTCTTTTTATAACCATTGTAAATCTTTGATGTGCAATTTTTTGATACATGTTTGTGTTTTTTATGTTTGCTGGCAAATAAAATGAAAAATGAAATGAAAATGTTTTATTTCATTGC
The DNA here is from genome assembly GCF_032118995.1 of Asterias amurensis. Classification (NCBI taxonomy): domain Eukaryota; kingdom Metazoa; phylum Echinodermata; class Asteroidea; order Forcipulatida; family Asteriidae; genus Asterias; species Asterias amurensis. The sequence goes on from NC_092661.1 coordinate 12,956,326, forward strand.
GCGTTTTCCGTTTTTTTTTTTCCTTTTTCGGTAGCAAATAAGTTTTTTTATAATTTGAATCAATAATTAAGTTAAATTTTAGTTTTTTAAAAAAGTACATTTTTAGAGGGGGATTTAAAAGATGATATTTTTGATACTGTACAACTTGACCCTCTGGAAGTGAGGCAAACATGACAAGGTACGAAACAAGTTGTGCGACGTGTCTTTAAGAAGGTACGAATAGTCCAGCAGCCCATTTCACGAAACTTTACGCAACTGCGTATGTCCACTTGCGCAACGTTTATGGCGACGTTTCGCAAGTGAACTTCAAGGAACACAATGCCTTGGATCGGTTGAGTTGTTTTTTGACAAGCGTCCTGGAACCGTTTGTTATAAAATCGATATGGTTAGAAAGATTTTAAAGGTTAGAAAGTAGAATAAAATGATCTACACAAATATGCCTCGAAATTACGTGGTTTTCGTTTTACCTCGTCGACAAACACGGTCGGCTATTTATGGGAGTTAAAACTCCAATAAATGGCCGACCGTGTTAGTTCGCGCCGTAAAATGAAAACCTTGTAATTTTGAGTGATACTTGTGTAATCAATATATTCCACTTTTAAAATATCTTTCTAACCATATGCATTTCATAACAAACGGTTTCAAACGCTTTTCATAGACCAACTCGTCCGATCCAAGGCAACGTGTTCACAGAGGAACAATTAGTCCATGGCACGACGTGTCTAGAGTAGGTCGAAGTGGTAGGGAACTCACATGTTGAATGCACGTGTTTAATCCTCTGGTCCGACCTCTACAAATGTATTTTAGTTGGACGTTCATCATAAAGTATGGTTGAACGCATTTCTGCTTGGTTCATTGCCTCACAATCTTCGTTCCTGCTATTATCTTTTACAAATTTGTTTGAGGGTGAATAGTAGAATACAGTGTTTAGCCCACCGAAAGTATGCTGATTGTAAACTCACTGTTTGGTACGAAAAGGACATTGAGCAGTGGGATGGTATTGCTCCATGAGGGGAGTGAACAACATCGACGGAAACTACACGACACATTTTTTGCTTTATTTTTCCGAAAATGTCACCGATTTTAAGATGTATTTGGTCGACACTGGTGATAGGACTATTCTATTGTATAACGTAAGATCTGTTTCTTCTTTGTTATGAATTTGTTCTGTAATTGTAAAATGACACGGATTTCAGGATTCGAAAAATTACCCGGATCTTGATCTTCATCTTGATAATCCTACCACCACTGTTTATGAAATATAATATCGCATCTGATTTGACTCAAAATGAGATATTCCTATTGGTAAAAATTGTTGGAAAATTGGTGTCAGTCAGAAACGGAAAGTTTTCCTTTTTTGTTCGTTTCGATATTTTGGGGGAATTTTTTGTCAAAATGCTATGACATGAAGACGCTTTTTTTTTACCATCCGTGCGCGATTATGTAAATTTTGTTTTCTGTAAACCTCCGCTTTTGTTTTCTTCTGAAACGGATTTGTTCACGTTTAACCGATTGTTGCCAGAAACTGTCTCCTGTCTGTTAAAAAGTTTTCCATGATTCCCCTCAAAGTCGAAAAAAATCCGTGATTTTTACCTTATACATTTTGTATATTTAATTCATCATTTTTTAAAACATAGTTTTAAGCAACATTTTATTGGATTACTACGAAATTTTATTTGTTTTTTTAAAGATGCAAGTACCGAGGGTTTCGCTACTGTTTGTATGACGCAAAACACCATGTCCACAGATTTACGTGACACTGGTTTGTGAATATAATGATGGTAGAAAGCTTCCCATAAAATATTAATTGCTGATGAAGTGCTTTAGTTTTTGAAAAAAACATTGCTCTGTGATCTTAACTTTTTTTTCTCTCTCTCAAAAACGTGCATAAACTTGATCTACACACAAGTCAAGGTAGGCATATCAAAACTCTTTAATATGTATATCAAATACTGTGGCCGTTATGTATTCTCCATAGCTGTATAGGCGCAGCTTTTTCCTTCCTCCAAAAATAAACAAAGTACCTTGATTTCTGGCAGTAATATACTCTGACAGACTGAAATATTTCAGCCTTGAATGTTAAGTCCTAAATCGCCATATTAAGAAAAAAAGGAAAGAAAAAAAAAACTACCATGGATTTACAATTTGTGTCTTTGTGTCTTTGGTCGGAAAAGACAATAATTTTTTTTTTTTTTTTTTTTTTTTTGGGGGGGCCTTATTATGTTAAAGCAATCTCGCACAACATCGTTAAACAGTATTGTCCAAAGGCCAACATGTATCACAACTTATATTTAAAATAACGAACCTGTTACAGTTTAGGCTCAACCACCCTTGTTTCCGCACGTTTCGCGATGTCATGACATGTGTTTTTTGAATTGTTTTAATGTTTTCTCAAGAGAAGTCATTCACCATTACCTTCTGTAAACCCTGGAATGTATTTTTAAATGTGTCAACTTTTAATGTTTGTTCTGTTCCGAAAGTCTCCAATGGCTTTAACTGAGCAATTAAGGTATATCTTACTTGATTAAATAATCACTTATCGCCAATATAAAAAAAAAAACGGGGGAAAAAAGCATGGGTTTCAAAACTTTTGGGTCCATCCGAAAAAGTGCAGGATATTATTTTGTTAGGTCTTATGATGAATGTAGTTCTAAATATCTCTAGATATTTTGTGCAAGTAAGCACTTTAATTTGACATAACTGCAACTTTGTTGTTCTTTTCATGGTTTTGTTACGCTTCATCATCACTTTTTATTATATCTCACAATTTGTATGACTGTTTACTTTGTTAAGTGTTTAGCTAAGTCTTTTTAATTTGTCACTGCTTTGATGAATAATTTTTTGTTATATAAATATAACACAAGCACTTCCTCCCGCCCCTTCCTTTGGCCCCTAGTTCTGCTGCCCTTGTATTAGGCTTGCATTCTAGGTAACCTTTTGGTTTCATTAATGTTTGTTTGTGTTTCAGATATGGCAACAGTGTTTCCCAGTATTCAAGCATCATATCGGGTGTCACATCCGATTTTAACACACAAGAAAAATTAGAAGAGGTAAGTTCAAATAACTTTCAAACGCCTGGGGTTTGGGGATTGTGCCATAATAATAACATTATAATGATAATACTAATGATAGTTTGGGGGTTGAACAAAAAAATTTACTAGAGTGGGATTCCAACCAACGACCCACCAATTAATGTGCCAGCACTCTACCAACTGGTCTGTCAGCCATATGTTGGCGTTGTCCCTATTTTTTCAATATTTTTGTTCGGGGTGCCAGTCAGAAGCCACACAAACATGAACTGCCTTGTAGCCAGAAATCACACCAATTATAATAATAATAAAGCACATTTATATCGCCTTATCCATTCAAAAATGCTCCAAGATGCTTGACAATATTGTAAAAAGGAATATTAAACCACAAAAAGTAAAATCATGAAAAGATAATAAAAAAGATCCCCAAAATGTGATAATTAAAACAATCACCCGTGGGTACTGCAACGATGCTGTAGAGTTGAAACCAACAGTTCCGTTCAGAACCACCCTCAACTCACTTAGAGATATTAATGACAGGGTGTTACTATAAACCTTTATTTATGGACGTTAAATTTGCATCACAGGATTTGTTATTTTTTTCCTTTTTTTGAATTGTATATAAACATATGCTTTACACATGTTAGACTCAAATATTTGTATTGACATTATTTCTTTCTTCCAGCAATATACTTTTAAATATATCTTCTTTTTTTTAACTGTTATTTTCTTGTAAACAATCAACTATATCTCAGAACACGTTTACACCTCATTAAGGAATCTTTGATCAAGTTCCATGCTTCTCCTCATTGAACCCAAGTCTCGACACTCCTGATGGGGTGACAGTTATTTTTCATCAGCTGTGCCACACATTTATTTTGGAGCTCTTTACCACTTAGATCTTAGATCTTAGATCTTGTCTTTGTACCAGAAAAAAAATCAAATCTCTTCCCAAAACGTATCTTATGTCACAGGTTTTCAAGGATTAATTTGGTTGTGTCTCTATGATTATTATCATTATTATTCTTGTTTTAATTTTTTTTAATTGTCTTTGAGCTATTTGTTTTCCTTTTTTATCAGCCCAGTTCTTTTTAAAGTTTTTATTATTTTTTTAAAATTCTTTTAAGAACTGCATGGATTTTATAGCTGGCTTTTCTATCCACAATGTGTCCCTTACATTACGAATATTTTTGTTTGTTGTTTTGATTGTTTGTAATACTTGCCCATCACCTATTGTGTGTTTAAACTGTTTAAAGCCAGTGGACAATATTGGTAATTGTCAAAGACCAGTCCTCCCACTTGCTGTATCTCAACATATGCATAAAATAACAAACCTTTGAAAATTTGAGCTTGATTGGTTTTCGGAGTTGCGAGACAACTATGAAAGAAAAAAACACCCTTGTCAAACAAAGTTGTGTGCTTTGAGATGCTTGATTTCTGGATCTCAAATTCTAAACTTGAGGTCTTGATAATTTCATGGAAATTACTTCTTTCTCCAAAACTACTCCACATCAGAGGGAGCCGTTTCTCACAATGTTTTAAAGTACCAACCTGTCCCCATTACTTGTTACCAAATAAGGTTTTATGCTGATAATTACTTTGAGTAATTACCAATAGTGTCCACTGCCTTTAAGTGCTGGTTGATTGTTTGTTGTTTTGATTGTTAGTAATTCTTGCAAATAACCTGTTTTGCTAAAACTGTTTAACTCTTTAGCTCCTTTTAAAGAAATTGTTATAATGTACAGTTCTACTGTAGTGCAATTGGACCATATCGGTTGTCATACTGTTCATTATGAAGTAAACCAGATATATTATTATTATGAAGTTTTTATTATTATTATTTAATTATTATTATTAATAGGTGGAGCAGTTTTTTAAGGACCACCCAGACCAAGACACATGGAAGACAGCATTTGAAGATGCAGTGGCTATGATTCGGGCTAAAATCCGATGGATGGACCGAAACTTTGACGAGGTCTTGGAGTGGCTAGTGAATGCTGGGTAAAAACCATGGTTTATTGCAAATAAATAAGTATTACTTATTACCTGGCCATTCTTTGATGCTTGTTTGCAAATTGAAACTTGCAAAAGTTAAACAATCTCTCTCTCTACATTTCTGTATTTATTCATTTAAAACGATATTTAACGAGGGTGCTATCCAGCACAGGTGATCATTTTGGGCATTCACATTATATAAAAATACATTTAAGATAAATCAACACAAACAGTGACAAGACTTGGGGAAAAAAAAACAGTAAAAAAGGAACAAGGTAATAAAAAAAGACAAATGGACAAATTAAAACACCACAACAGCTAACTTTACAAAAAGATGGAGATTAAAAATGTGAATCAAAAGAAGTGAGTGTCCCCATCCCCCCAAGAATGCAGATCATATTAACATGCCAACAGCCTGGGCGGTCAAGTTCTCTGGGGTTTTTCTGGGGGTTTTCCCTCCATTATCATAAAACTGAAACTTCCTTCCTTGTCTTCTCTCCGCTGGGTTCTTGGCTAGTACAGTGATTAAGTTCCTATTTTTGAAACAAAATGAATGAAATGAAATGAGCAGACATAAGTTTGACTTGGATGGGTAATCAGTGAATTGGGAAAGAGCAGTTTTCATTAGAAAATATAATTGCTGTTGCAAACTGCTAACCAAATAGTTCGCTTTTCTGAGAGTCCTTTGCGTCACAACCAGAATTAATGAAATGAAGTATATTTTTACACCAATGCAGAAGTGACCCCTGGGAGAATCTGCGCATTCCGAGTACCGTCTCTCCCATCTCTTACGACCTCAATGTCAGAACCGATCTCACAAACTTCATCTTCAACGGTTCGGTCCGCATCCTTGTGGAGTGCTTTGAGAAGACGGATGTCATCATCCTTCACAGCAAGAAGCTGAACATCACGGAGGGCGCCACCACGCTGATGCGTGAAGACGGAGGGATGGTGCCTGATTTTAAGAAGGAACCGTGGCTGTACGAGAAGAACGAAATGCTGGTGATCGAGTTGAATTCTATGCTAGATGTCGGAGCTAAATACTACTTGTACATCGAGTTTGCTGGACCTCTACTCAACGACAGGCAGGGTTACTACAGGAGTGTCTACACAACAATGTCTGGAGAAACAAGGTGATTGTTTGGCGCAGAAACAAGCTATATCTAGCCCTAATATTGATGGTCTTTCTATTCAGTCAATTTTTTTTTTTTATCCCAAAATTAATCAACCCTTTAACAGATTTTTTTCGTATGGATATGTCAGTCTTCTAAGTTCTTCCTTGCTATGCATTACATAATATCTGACATTATTTTATCAATCATTGAACCTAGGTATTTGGCCAGCACTTTCTTTGACCCTCTGGACGCCCGTAAAGCCTTCCCTTGTTTCGACGAACCGGCCATGAAAGCAACATTCACCATCACCTTGGAGCATGAGCCAAAATACCACGCCCTCTTCAACTCGCCAAAGAGTGGAGACGATGAAGTACTCAGTGACGGGTGGATCAAAGCAACGTTTTCAGAAACTGTTAAGATGTCGACCTATCTCGTGTGCTATGTCGTCAGTGATTTCAAGGCTAAATTCACAACCACCCAACAGGGTATTACGGTAAGTGATTTAAAGACAATTTAGCCTTATACATGAACATTGAATGAAGGCCTCTTCAGATTGGGTCTGTGGCGTCTTTCCTTGCCTACATGTATTACGTTGGTGACCCGGGGTCACATCCCAGACTGGAACCTCACATGTGGATTGAGTTTTCAGTTCTAACCAAGGCACCAATTTCATGGCTCTGCTTTCCGTTACTAAAGAATCACCACTTACGGCAGCAGGAAATCCAGTGCTTGGCTAAAGTCGGGTATATTTTGAAGGTTTGCTGGTAATTTTTTATTGTGCTCATGAATGTTTACTCTGCATTCTTTTCTTTCACAGCTAGTGCAGTCCTTTTTCATTAAATTTGTCTTCATTTCAGTTTGGTGTTTGGGCTCAAGAAGATTTCATCAACCAGACTGACTATGCATTGGAGAAGGGAGCGGCCCTCTTGGATTTCTTTGATGAGTTATATGGGATGGAATTCAAATATCCAATGGCTAAAATGGGTAGGTTTCTTTCTGTGTTGTTTGTATGAAAAACAAATGCAATATGGTTTTGGTGCAAGTGTGTTACGGCAAAGCAGCCTAGTTGGAGGAGGGGTGGACCTGGGGGTTAGGGGAGCAGGTTTGTTTTTTTGGGGTAGGGACGGCCACATTGCGATCATTCAATACATTTTGTTTCACAAACACACAAACATGCATTTTCATCTTTTTCTCTCTTTTTATTTTTGTGAGTACTATTGTGATGTTTTTCATGGTTAAGCTGAACACTTGTAGGGGGGTCCCCAGGCCCCCCCCCATGACTACCCGACTGCCTGTGAAGGTTCGTGCCAAATCTGTATCACGAAACAAATATTAATTTCTCTCGTTACGCAGACATGATTGCTCTGCCGGACTTCACTGCGGGTGCCATGGAAAACTGGGGCCTTGTTACGTACCGAGAAAACGCCTTGTTGTACGAGGACGGGGTGTCGTCTGAGAGTCAGAAACAACGAGTCTGTACGATTGTCTCTCACGAGTTAGCACATCAGGTGAGTGGAGCTTAAAGGGTTTGGGTACTTTTTGTATGATACAAAACACAAATGTCCACAGATTTACATTAACCTCTTTCATTGCCCACTTTTGTTAACTTTGGCCCAGTCTTTCCCACCAAACAAATTTGTATCTAGCTGAATTGTGTTGCCTTGTGGTACATCTTAAAGTCAAAAAGTGCTTGAGTGATAAACAATGAATTGTACATTTATGTTAAATGACTCTTAAACTTGACTTGTCTTGGTACTTGTTGAGTGCCTAAAAATATTGTACATGTGTGATAGTAGCGCTTTCAAAATACATCGAAAGGATTGTACATGTAGGACCTTGTCACTGAAAAAGTAAGGCCTTGTCTGAAACGACGACTTCGGCTACAGCTACGTCTAGATCAGCGCATCTGTCAGTGTTGAAGAATAGGCAGACGCGCGCGATCCCGCCGTAGCTGTAGCCGAAGTCGCCGTTTCGGACACTGCCTTAATTGTGATTATAGTATTTGTTACACTTTTGAGTTTGTTGTAACTATCAATCAAACATGTTTTTGCTGAATTTATAACTAAGCCTAGAGCATTCATTGCATATATTAATCCATTCCTTAATCTTTCCATGCAGTGGTTCGGTAATCTAGTCACGATGGATTGGTGGGACTACCTTTGGTTGAATGAAGGATTTGCAAGCTACGTGGAGTACGTCGGTACAGTGGAAGTAGAACCGGACTGGGGAATGGTAAAAAAAAATCTCCTTATAAATTTATTTGTTCAACGGTATATTTCAAGTCTATGAATAGTAGGTATTGCGCGTAAAATAACAATAATAATAATAGTGCATATCTCCAGTAGGTCCCTATGGGCTTTAAAAAGATACAGAAATGTGTTGGAAAAAAGGCAGAAAAACTCGGGTTTTAAGTCAGTAGTTTCAGCCTGTTTGACAGTTTGAGGTAAACTGTTTTAAAGATGTGCAGCAGCACTCTGGAAGGAGCAAGAACCATAGTTCCATGTAGGAATTCTCCTTTGAGGGAGTGTTGCCGCTGAAAAGAGTCAGATTGATCTCCAAACCGGCTCCTTTGTTCATCATTTTTTGGAAATTACCTTTTGCTTTATGATAATGTGGAAATAAATGAACCTGAAACCTTGGAATAATGTTATGTTCGCTGTGTTCTAGGCAACTCCCTCACTGCCTCACTCTGTCAAATGACATTTTTTGTAGATCTTCCAAGACGGAACTGAATTCTCATTTGTTTTGCCAGTTGATTGAACTAAAATTTTGAACAATAATTAAGCTTGAATTAGGTTTTTGGCTCCAAATTGTTATTGTGTGGGCATCTTTTTGAAGTTTCTGCCTGAAAAGCTTTCTTTCCCTGTTTCATCCAGCACAATACCTGCACAATGGTTTAAAAAAAAGTTGTACTTTCTTAATTTAAACAGTGGGACAAATTTTTGATCAATGATATGCAACGAGCAATGGCCTCAGATTCTCTCGTCACGTCCAGACCAGTCGTTGCCAAGTCATTGACCGTCTCAGAAGTCAACGCCATGTTTGACAGAATCACGTACAATAAGGGTTCGTCCGTTCTACGTATGATGCAGCAATTCTTAGGTGAACCAACATTCTTGAAAGGGCTTAAGGTAAGCATGAAAACATTGATATTCAGAAGTACCCCCAGACAGTTAAGGAAGTCTAATTGGTTGGAAGGTGGTTTATTTACCATATTTGTATAATAAAGACTGATAAGTTTTAACAACTAAAGACATTTGCTTCCACCCAACAGAAAGAATAATCTTAGAAATACTCACAAACTCTGCCCAATCAGGTGCAGATCTAACCGGTACAAAAACAGCCCAATTCATTCCTTCCCTAACCGCCCTTCTCAACAGTTGAATTTTTAACTTCTTGGTTTTTTTGTGGAGCTGGAATCCAAGTTGTATTTTTTTGCCAATAATTATTGTACATAATCTTTTTAACAATTTTTCTGTAAACACTTCCCATTTTAATGTTTTTATAATGTTTATTCTTGTTGTGTATCTTTTAAACTCAATTCAGCCCTCGGGCTGTGATGTTTGAATTTTTAATAAACCAATAATAAATAAATAAAAAATAAATAAAGGCAAAGCTGAAGTTGTATAAGCAGGGCCCAATTACATGGCTCTTCTCTCACCAAAATCTGCGCTTACAATCCCCATTCTCTGCTTACCATGCAAGCACCTAATCACTGAGCTAGCTGTTTGATTAGAGAATTAATGCCTTGAAATGTGGAGTACATATACGCAAAAAATCCCTACTAATAGCCCCTGAAATATGCTTGATGTCAGCACAGAATTCCCTGCTTCTGTAAGCGCTGATTCTTTGCTTACGGTAAGCAGTCAGCCATGAAATTATTGCCTAGCAGCAGCAGTTTGTGCGGTATGAAGAAGAAATGATAATAGAAAGCAAAAAAAAAATTAAATTACCTTTTTTTTTTTTTTTTTTCCCCAGTACTATTTGGCAGAGCAGCAATACAGCAGTGCAACAAATAGCGACCTTTGGTATAACCTTGATAAGGTAAGAAAATGTACTGTAACTGTTTTTTTAATTGCTGTTCGTTTGAACAAAGAAACATTGACTAGAGTGTGACTTGAACCTGTGATGATGTCCGGATTAAAGGAACACGTTGCCTTGGATCGGTCGAGTTGGTCTTTGTTAAGCGTTCAAATGCATTGGTTAGAAAGCTATCAAATGCATTGGTTAGAAAGATGTAAAAGTAGAATACAATGGTTTACATAAATATGCCTCGAAATTGCGTGGTTTTCTTTTTACCTTGTCGACTAACACGGTCCGCCATTTATGGGACTCCCATAAAATGGCCGATCGTGTTAGTTAGCGACGTAAAAGGAAAACCGTGCATTTTTTAGTGATATTTGAGTGGATCATTATATTCTACTTTTAAAACATCTTTCTAACCATATGCATTTCATAACAAACGGTTCCAAATGCTTTTTATAGACCAACTCGTCCGATCCAAGGCAACGTGTTCATTTAATGCTCTGGCACTCCACAACTGAGCTTTTTAACCCTAATGTTGGCGTTTCCCTCAACATCCTTGATCGGGGGTGCCAGCAGCAGTCGGAAGCCATTCAGCCTGTAACTGCTGCACAGCCAGGGATCACACCAAAGTTTATGATACAACCTGGAAAGCATCAGCCTGACAGTTCAGAACTAAGTAGTTTCCTGTATGCCAAAATATACTCAGCAGCTGTAGAATAAATACAAACGGCAAGACAAGTTCTCAAGAACAAATCTACACAGCGAAGTAGATGTATAAAACACAAAACTCCTTCAGGGAAAAATGAAAAGTCATTGATGGGGGGAGAGAAGTTTTCAGAGTGCAGCACAGAGGCTTTGGAACACCCTACCTGAAACTGTGAAACTTTCAAACTCACTTGGCATAATGTTCCAAATGATTATATTCAAGAACAGTTTAAAAACTCCTCTACATAAAGAAGCATTTTGTTAAGTCTTTTTTCTAACTATGTGTTGCTACTTTCATTGCGTGTTTGTTGTTTTTTGTAGAGCAACGCCATGAGTGCCGCTTGCGGCGTATACTGACGCTTTAAAAGTTTCCATTATTATTATTAGTATTACGGTGTTATCACAAACTGAATATACATTGATACCTCACCATGCAATGCCTCAACACCCAAACGTGTGAGTTCAGAGCTGAATTTTTGTCATTGTAGGCCGGAGCATTTTGTTACCATAAATTTTTCCAATTGATGATCTTTTCTTTCAGGCCATCAAAGAAGATGGTATTGATCTTGGAGAAGACATCCACATTGGGGACATCATGAGCCCATGGACACTTCAAATGGGCTTCCCCGTAGTGACAGTCACCAGAAAATACGGTGACGATGACACAATGACGATGACAGCGTCTCAAAAGAGATTCCTGACTGACCCAACGTCAGATCCAACATCTCCATTCCCAGACTTAGGGTGAGTTTAAGAGTCCAGCACACTAGTTGTTGATAAATATTTATTGCTAATGAAACCCAGGATGCCTCAAGTGAAATTCTACTTCTACTTCATTACTCGGCAAAGCCCATAAGTTAAGATATAATTGCCAAGGAACAGTTACAGTTGCAGGAGTCGATTTCACAAAGAGTAAGGCAGGAGCTATCAAAAACGTATGGTTAGTCCTAAGTTAGGACGCGTAACTCTTCCTAACTCGAGATAAGACTACTCTTAACTCTTTGTGAAATCCACCCCAGGTCTTTCTCCAGGGCACAAGTGCCGAGAACGAGATTCAAACCTACATTGTGTGACTTAGCCACCACAACCTTTTACTGACAAAATTTGATTGAAGAAATTAACGATATCAGAAAATGTCTGGTGTCTAAAGGGTTAACGAGCAAGACACATTTAAAAATTATAAATACTTCATCCTATGGATTGGACATAAATCCGTAGGTTCCAAACTCATCCAATGATTATGTCATAATCATCATGATGTGTCTTTTATCATTTACATCTGTTCCAGCTATGTGTGGCATGTACCACTTACTTACACAACTGAAGCCAATCCCAACTACGACACCCCTGCAATGAAATGGCTTCGTCCAGACGAAAAATCTAGTAAGTAGCTGTTTTTGCTAACGAAGTCAATTGAAAGTAACTTTTAAAACCTGCTTGACTTATAATTTTCTCTATTTTATTTATTAGTCTGTGGTTCTTTAAATTTATGTTTCTATTACCTCTTGTTGTATTTATTTCATTTTTTGGAGGAGAGGGGGATAAGTTGGGAAATGTAAACGTTAATCCCTACATGGGTCATTAAAGACAGTGGACACGGTACAGCGAAAAGGTTGTATTATTTTGGCCTCTTTCTTCAATGGAGCTACTTGGAGATAGTAGGTGTGAGTTGGTTAAGATGAAAAGGATGTATTATTTTGGCTTCTCTCTTTGATGGAGCGACTTGGAGATAACAGGTGTGATTTGGTTAATACGAAAATTGTGTATTTTTTGCCTCTTTCTTTATTAATGGGGCTACTTGAAGATAACAGGTGTGAGTTGGTTAAGACAAAAAGGATGTATTATTTGGGCATCTTTCTTTAATGAAACTACTTTTAGATAACAGTTGTAAGTAGGTAATCACGAAAAGGATGTATTTTTTTGGCCTTCTTCTTCAATGAAGCTTTCCCATAATGGAACGATTCATAATCCTGTTTTTTTCTGTCATTCTGCAGTTACAGTGAAGGTAGCCGGTGCAGGTGGTGACAGCAGTTGGCTTTTGGCTAACGTTGATGCTAGAGGATTCTATCAAGTCAATTATGATGAGACAAACTGGGGATTGCTGGCCGCTCAGCTTGAATCAAATCACAAGGTATGTATTCACATAAATCACTTAGTAACCCTTTCAGTCCCATTGGTGACCTTAGTAGGAGACTGTTGAGACGTTGCAGCAGCAGACATAGTGGTCCTTTTTGCGGCTCTGAGCGTGCGCTGCATGCTCAGTACTGTTCGCGTAGTTGAGAGTATGCGCAAACCTGTGAAATTGACCTTCTAAAAGTCTCCCACTGATTGTGTGTTATAACCTGCTTGAGGCCCAATAGCACTGAGTCGACTGTGTACTAGCTTGGGGACTTATGTCGACTGTGTACTAATACTTTGCTTGGGGACTTTAGTCCACTGTGCACTATACCCTGCTTGAGCCCCAATAGTGACTTTAGTATAAACATGATAAAGAGGACGCAGGTGTCAGTACCAGGACTCGAACCCACATTCTGCTGATCAGAAACACCAGAGCTTGAATCTGGTACACTTGACTGCTCAGCCAAAATAATTTGTTAGGAATTTGTTACAAAGGTTGTAATGAGGCCCTCGTTGTGTTAAGGGATCAGGTTGACTCAGTAGTTTCTTTCCTTGCATTTCACCTCTGGGGACCCCGGTTCAAATCCCACCTCAGTCAGGAACCTTGTTGCGTAGATTTCCCAATTGGGGTTTTCCTCCCACATCTAACACTGAGCACTTTGTCTTGTCCTGTTTTTACCTTGGTATTAGACTAACTGTGCTGTTGGCTGTGTCATAAGGGTGGCTTGGTTGGCTTGTGCGTAAAGCGCTCGCCTCTCACCAAGGTGACCCATTTCGATTCCCGGCAAGTTGTGCGTTAGTTCTCTGCTGTGCCACAAGGGTTTTCTAGACCATTCGGTCTTCCTCCCTCGGGAAAAATCAAACACTTTCGAATATCGATTGATGTGGCTTGCAGCTAAATGCGCCCTTGCATGCCAGCTTCTCGAACACATTGTAGCCGCGTCCCCTTCGCAATTCAGCTCTTAGCTGAGAGAAAGGATGATTAGCCCCCCAAAATATTATAAATAAATTGAGTAAAAGTGAATTTTGTTTTTCTCTCTCTCTGTGCTGTAGTTAATTTCCACAGCTAGTCGTACCTCTCTTATCTATGATGCCTTCAGCCTGGCTAGAGCCGGTGAGCTGAGCCAAGCTAGAGCTCTTGATCTGACAGCCTACCTGGTTGATGAGAGAGACTACGTTCCTTGGTTTACAGTCGACAGTGTCTTGGGTTATATCGATGATAACTTGGCCCTTACTGCTGCTAACGACAACTTTGAGGTAAGGGGACTCTAAAATAATAATAATAATAATAACCAATTCTTACATAGCGCATTTCACAATAACCGTATCAATGCGCTTTACATTAGTGCCCTGGTCATAGGGCCAATAACATCCCCTTTTTAATGATTCTCAGCTCCCTTGGGACTCATTCACAACATCAACCTCTACCCTCGCAGGTACCCATTTATACCCCTGGGTGAAGAGAAGCAATTATAGTAAAGTATCTTGCTCAAGGACACAAGTGTCACGACCGGGATTCGAACCCACACTCCGGTGAATTAGCACCAGAACTTGAATTTGATGCTCTTAACCACTTAGCCATGACACTTTAAAAACAGTATATGTAAAAAATTTGTACCATCCTTTAAGGAAACGCTATGATTAATCTTAGCTAACTCGAGTTAGAACGAGTAACCTGTCCTAACGGAACTGAACCTGTCCAAGTCCTAAGATTAATCCCAAGTTAGGAAGAGTTTGGTGAAATCGACGGCTAGACACTATTGGTAATTACTCAAATTAATTGTAGCATAAAAACTTACCAAACATATACAGAACCTTTAACTCACAGCATCTGCCTCTTTGAAAGTTTATAATTTTGTTGACAAGCTGTTGGCTACGATGCATGATCTTAATAAATCAGTACTCGAACCGCAACATGCTACATGTAGTTGATAAAATTGTTAACATCTCTTCTTCTTTGTTTTCATTATTCTGCAGACCTACATGAAGAAACAGGTCACCCCAATGTATGAATACATTGGCTGGGAAAATGAAGGGGACCATCTGAAAAAGTAGGTAACCCAATTATCAAAAAGTAACATCACTATATTGCTGACTGTACGTTACTCCTACAGCCGTATTTGTAGTGCGGTCTTTCTGTACAGCGTAAAGCCTGGTTCATACTTCCTGCAAATGCGAATTCGAAGTGAATTTGACGTCACAACCCTCCTTTCGCAGCGATACTCGCAAGTGAGTTGAGCAGAGTTGAACTGCTGTGAATTTTTTGTTGCAAATTTGTGACGTCAACATTTGTTTCGTATTCGCAGGAAGTATGAACCGGGCTTAATTCTATAAATATGTATCATTGCTGCAAAGATATATCTTGCACATGTATGTATATTTTGAAGGAAACAAACTTTTAATCTTATGCTTTAACATGTTGGGCTTCTCGGCTGCTATGTTTGATTTTTAATAAACCAATAATAATAATAATAATTAACAGGTGCCGATGTTTGAATATGCGCGAGACAGTTTACTACTGTCCATCTCTTGAGCAAAGATGGAGAATATCCCTGTCTGAAACGTTGGGTCAACTGGTTCTTAAGTTGTGCACCATAGATTTCTTATGTTATTGTCTTTCCATCATGCAAACCTTTGAGTCTTATATAGCACTTAGCTTCTTTCTTTCCCTACACACTAACACAGCGTCAGCATTCAGGTTCTAACTCCATGGTTCTGATTGCCTTTTAACTATTGTTGTTGCATAGTGTACTTTGTACACCATCTGCCCTTTTATCTGTCTGTACTTAACTTTTTAAACTTTCTATTTAGGCCTACTCTTTCTCTATTGTACCATTTAACTCCTTTATACGATTGGTTTTTACCATTTTTTATCAGGCCTGATACTTGCCCCTTACCATTGCCTTGGTGCCCCTGAAATGGTCCAGTAGAAATTTACAATTTCCTCATACATGTAGGGTGCCCTTTGCCAAGGAGAAAATGCCTTGGTGCCCTTGCCCTTTCAAAAACGAAGCATACAGTCCTGGTTTTATATTGGTGTTTTTTATGTTTAAAAAAAGGTCAATGAATTGCCCATGCAGGGACAATAAGGTTTTATCGTATTATTGTGTTGTATTAATGAGGTCTGTCCATACAGCATAATACTATAAATGTTTATCAATTTTGTAAAGATTAAATTGTACTTGTATATTCTGTTCGAGTGAAATACATGTTAAACTGTCAATAGGCCTACACATTTAAATATCTGGTGGGAAACTTAGAGACTAATATTGTTGTATGATTAGTAATAATTATTAACATTTTACCACAGGGCAATTGTGCAGTGATTTTATTAACTTTCTATCATAATTTCTGCATTTTAAAAGTTTCTAATAGAACACCATACAGCTATTTAAATTGGAGTTTAGGAACCAAGTCATTGTACCAATTTTATATACAAAAACCTTATTTTTTTTGCAGAATGAGCCGAGCTAGTGCCATTAGTTTGGCTTGTCAGTACGGAAATGATGATTGTGTACAAACCGCTCTTGAGAAATATGCAGAATGGGTCTCTATGGCTAATTCCTCAACAATAAAGTAAGTCTGTCTTTTTATTCCTCAAGAAAACAAATAATATTTTTACACTATAACGGTTTAAAATGTTTCTTTAAATCAAATATCTATATATATATTTTTTTTATTATTTTTATTATTAGCTTACTTTAGAAGTGGTTTTTGAAGTTTTGCATAGTGTTGAAAAAAAAAAAGATTTAACTATAAAAGTTGAGGGTTCAACCGTGTGTAAAATCTCTTACGGAGGAGTGTTGACTCTGAAAAGAGCTTGTGTGGTCTCGATGTTTCAAACAGTATATTCATTCTGTTGCGATATCCTTCCTAATCTGCAGTCTTAAGTGTCCTGCATTGGAAAAAAGCAATATATAATCCCTACCTACCTTCTTTTTTTTTTTTGGGGGGGGGGGCCTGTTAGGCCAACATAACATATTTTGTTATGCCTTAGACAAGACTGGAACATTGTGTTCCGTACTTGTTACCAAATACAACAATGAACTTTCTTATTCATTCTGTTGCAATATTGCTCTTGATCTGCAGTGTAAAGTGTTGTGTACTGGCAATGCTGAAGGAAGCTTAGATGAGACTGGAATCTTGTGTTTCATACTTGTTACCAATCCTAACGATGCACTTTATTTCTTTATTCTCTTGCAGTATCAGTCCTGATCTGCAGGCGACAGTGTTCTGCACTGGCATTGCCGCTGGAAGCCAAGCTGACTGGGACGTTGCCTTCACGACTTACACCAATCCTAATGCAGATGTATCGTTGAAGTCTGTACTCTTACCTGCCCTGGCATGCAGTAAGGACGTATCAACGCTTAGCTTGTAAGTGGTTCTTTTGAGGAATCCCTTGAGGCTCTGACGATTTCCTGATACAGTATAGACCCCCCTAGTTGCACAACGCGCAGTGCACTTATGCACCTATCTTGTCAACAATTTTCACAAGTTACTTCCAAAATTATGGAAGGATAGACGTGCAGTGCGCTCCATCACGTTGTGTAAGGGGTCTTGAATACAACCTGCAAAATTGTTCTCTCAGCGTTGTTTCTTGTTCCCAGTCAGTGAATTATACTTATACTGTTATTGAACTAGTAATAGCACTGTATGCAGGCGTGGGGCAAACTTGGGGTGAACTTGAATGATAATTAGGTATAAATAATAATTAGACCAGACTGATCTTTCCTAGTAGATGCTAACATGCGACAATCTTATCCATTTTGTTTCGAATATTTTTATCTTTAGTTATTTGAGTCAAGTGCTTGATACTTCGCTCATACGGACGCAAGATGGTAAAGACGTTGTGATCAAGGTGGCAGGGAACCCCCTCGGCAGAACTCTCGCCTGGGAATTCTTTTCAGACAACTGGACCTTCTTCAGAGAAGAGTAAGTTCATTTCGTGAGACCTTGGGTCGATTCCACGAAGAGTTTTAAAAGATTCATCTAAACTGTAAATAAACCTTAACTGATTGCTTTACATTGCCGATTTTAGTGACCAAGCTTACCAAAAAGCTTGCCATTTGCCCCCTTGGCTGTCCAAAACACACTGGTGTGTGTCACTATTGTATTGTGGGTTTATTTAAATGATATTTTGAATATTTTCATAGGTATGGAAATGGTGTTTTCCTGCTGGAAGATGTCGTCCGTGGAGTGACTGCACAGCTCAACACACCTGAAGAACTCGCTAAGGTAATGAATTCAGAAATTAATATTCAGTTTTTAACAATTTTTTACTATGCGGAAGCAACCATCCTAAGCTTTAAGTTGTCACTGTTGGGATGCAAATATTTTTGTTTGTGTCAATTATTAACGTTTCTTTTTTTTTTTTTTTTTTTTTTTCACCAATGTAATGTAAACTCTCCTTAAGGTTTTACCCCGGATTTTTGACTTGTTTTTGAAAGGCTGGGATAAGACCTGATATCATATACCCAATAAAACATTCAAAATGAACTTGACATCACTTGAGTTGGGTGCCCTTGCTTATAGAGGTCAAAAGGGGGTTGTTCTTTAGCCAATCCTGTGCGCTGTGCATACAAAACTTTGTGTTTCTGTTGTTTCGCCATCGTACTACCTCAAAGATGGCGGCTTGATGTCATCAATGCATAACGTCTATTGGCAAGAAGTTATTACAAATGTTACCAGTGCATGTATTGAAGATATTTCCTTTTGTTTCTAAATAGGTGGAGCAATTTATCATAGACCATCCAGACCAGGGATCCGGGGAACGAGCTTTCGTCCAATCAATAGCTGTCATAAAAGGAAACATAAGATGGATGGAGCAGTACTATGACGAGGTTGCTGATTGGGTGGAAGATGCAGCATAAGCAGTTACCAACCAATCAAGATTAAGGTATTCAACTTCCACTATACATGTACAACTCTTTTTATTCAGGGGAATGGGACATCATGTCTTTGGTAGCTGTTTTTGGAAAAGTTAAAATGTATATTTAATCTTAAGGTATTTGTTTTCTTTCTGCCTTAAAAAAACCTGTCCGGTTTAGTTTTGTTACTCCAATCATAAATGACAAAATTCATCAGAAAGGATGCAAAAAATCAGCACAGGCGAACTGTACAATAAAGACACGTTCGTGGTTTGTGATTGGACAAGAAATTACCGGAAAGCTCAATTAAAGAAAGAGGGCAGAATAAAACATCCTTTTTTTTGTCTGGGAACTCACACCTGTTATCTCCATGTAATTCCTTTTCCACACTGTGGACTTAATTGGATCATGCACAAACTAGTAGTGCTGCTTCATGACCCAAGCATATTAACTGCTCTTCTGTTAAGTATGTCGATGTAAACACACTCACTCATTGGACGTATACTTTATTGGACATTCTTTAATGAAGCTTTCCCATAATGACATGACTGGACAAGACAAGACTGGTCGAATTCTCAAAAGGAGCGATGACACATCATCCGTTGGGGTTCAAATTAGCCTTGTAATTTTAGTTGATACAAAAAAAAATTGTACAAAGATTCAGCGCTGTATGCGGTCTTAACTCGTCTCTTAATTCATCAGTTTCTTTTTAAATTGATCAAGACCTCATTTTGGTTTTCGTTTTAGCTTTTCCCTCAAACGGAAAACAAAAACCTAATGGTAGATTAGTTTTTTCTCAAAAGGTAAAACCTTAAGGTAGATCATCGATTGGTTTTGGCACTTAGCTAGCACACTGTGTATGCTGAAATCTTGTCAGTACCATACATTCCATGCTTGTTGGATCCTCTGAAGAAAGCATGAGGGTTCGTAGGACCAATTGCTTCCAAGTGCCTTCTTGTAGCATTTGTTTAGAAAATCTTTAATTTTATTATCATTTTAAATGTCAGTATCATTTTAGTTTCAAGTCACATAGTACTGTGATTATTAAAAATACATAGTTTTTTAATGAAGTGATTAGGAGCTCGAGGCGCTTGAAGAACAAGAATTAAATTATTTTAACAAAATCTATGTTCAACTATAGATATGTAAAAATTTATTTAAGAGAAGTTCATTCACTAAAATACATCAACTCAATACTTTTACATCAATTCAATTCAATTTGTTATAAACATTACAGTAAAAAAAAAAAAACTGTTTTCCAGTGTTCATCAACTCATTTGTTTAGAAATATTTTATTGTCATTTTTTTTATTTCAATATCATTTTAGTTTCAATTCACGGAACATCTATTGTTTATTGAAGTGATCAGGTATTCGATATTTAAACGGTTAATATAAGAAAGGAAACAAAATTAAAGATTATATCTAGATGACCAAAAACATATAATAATAATAATTGAGACTTCTAAGACGCACAAATCAACCAATAATGTGCTCAATGCACATGAAGAAAGGTACACACTTTTTCAAGACATGACGCACCCAGTAGCCACTGCCATAAACACTGCACCTAACCCTTTCTCTTAGCAATAAGTGTAACTGGGTTCTTATCTGGTGCACTTCACCGCCTAACCAGGACAGGTCACAATCAAGTTTACTCAAAAGAATATTTACAGCTAGTGGACGAGAAAAGTATTATTTGGTAAACCATTTCTTTGGAAAAAAATTTCACTCGGAAAATGAAACTCTCCTCACATTACTGAAAAATCTGAACACACAAGAAAAGATCGACTCAGAAAGGCAATACTTAAAGATGTTCTGCTTGTTAATAATAATAATAATATAAACAAGTTTTTCTTAAGTCACACCCTGACATAATCAATGCTAACCCTAACAACTATTTCCTAAAAAAATATTTACCCGTATGATTTGAGGGGGCATACTAGCTTAGATGTATAATAATGTATTAGTATAGATTTTAAAGAAAATTGTACAGACTTAATTATACAAGTTTTGTTGTAAATTTCTGATAATGAAACCAACAATGCCTTTAAAACAGACATAATCACTGTGTCCGACAGAACTTGAAATCAGAATTGAGCTGTATTTTTATACTTTAAATGTAATAAAAAATGTCTAATAAACTTTATTCTAACAAAGTCTATGCAATTTGCCATAGCCACATCCACCTATAGATTTGTAAAAATTTACATTTAAGAGAAATTTTTCTCTTAAAAACTAACCAAAAACTCTAAATGTGTAATAAAATGTGTCAGGTGATTTGTCTCCATAGTAGTTGAATAGACTTTAGCTTCCTTCTTTTAGTTTGGTGTCAAATAATTTTTGTTGATTATCAGACCATGAGTCTTCAACTTAAGATCACTGAGTGAGAATGACTTCCAACCAAGTCTTTGTTGGAATACCTACCCACCATCGCGTGAATCACCCAAAGCTGGGTTTGCCTGTGACAAACTCGGGTCGGTACTCGCCTGTTTGTGAAGAGAAGCAGTTATACCAAAGCATCCTGCTCAAGAACACCAAGTGTCATGACCAGGATGTGAACCCACACCCCAATGACTAAACAACCAGAACTTGAATTTTAATGCCTAAACCGCTCGACCATGACACCCTTTAAGGGGGATGCAACTTTTTATTTCAAATGTCAAGTAATAAACCACACAACAATTGTTCGTGCTTGGCAGCCTCACTTCCCAAAACTTAGACTTGTGGACAGTTTCTTAATGGTCTGCACCTCCTTTATCACCCAGTGCGACACTACACTCGTAATTACCTGTTCCCGTACCCACACCCTTTGCACCCCACATACATGTAGTACGACAATACTCAGGAGTCTTCAAGCTTCTAATAAGAGGAACTGTACTTGAAGGCAGTTTTAACAACTTAAAACGACTTGTAAAACCTGAATGCTGTATTCAAGTTGAACAAGTTGTAAAGGGGGACCATTGTTGTATGAGCAATAGTCTCGCGGTGCCAGCAGTCTCGCGAGAATACCACCAGTGTCGCGGTAATCACAGAGAGAGGGAACGCTATCACCATGACAGACATTAAAGGAATTGTCCACAAGTGAAACCTGTCGTAATTGCATCCAGGAACATCCAAGTTACACAGCATCCTGTAGCCATTGATCAACATCTTTATAGTTCTGTTCAATCCATCGGATGTTGCCCTTGACTACCGCAACGGCTTCAGTAAAAGCTTCTGCCCCAGTCCCTTGATCGGGGTTGTCTGCCATGAACCTCTCCAACTGCCAACAAAAAGAACAAACTCAAATCTTACAGTTCCTTTTTCCCTTTTGTATAGATGGCAATGAACAGTAACAGTTTATGTCAGCAACCATGTAACTTGTTTACATTATCAGTAATACCACTATTTCTTCTGCTTATTTACTTGATCTATACATATTTTGTTTTTCCCAACTTGTCCTTGTGTGTGTCTGTACGTGTTGCGTAATTTAAACGGAGGACTCATAACGAGCGATAATAGTAGTGTCCATGTTTGTCAGGAGAAAGAGTTGAACGAAGGAGGGTCAACAATTTTGATAAGAAATATCGCTCTTTTTTGCTGTCTTCTTGTTTTTAGTTGGACTAATTAATCATTGCTGTATTTACTTGTCTTTTTTATGATTATTTGTTCATGCTCCCAATGGTGAAGATGTGGGGCATATTATGTATAGTGTTTGCCATAGTCCTTGGATGTGCATGCTTTTTCGAGTGATAACACCAAAAACGAATTTAGGGTATCAACTTAAAACTTGGTGTAAATTGGTCTTTGGATCCCCCAGTAGCCTGCTGTTTTTGGACCCCCCTAGGTCAAAGTCAAAGAAATTATGTCTAATACCCAAAACAATGTTGATCGCAATAACTCAAGAGGGACTTTGGGTAGCAACTTCAAACTTGGTTTGTGAATTAGTCTTGGGATCAACCAGAAGCTATTGCTTATAGAAGGACTTGGTTTGTCAACTTCAAACTTGGCATGTGGATTGTTTTTGGTGTCCCTTCAAAGCCTGTTGTTTTTGGAACCCTACGTCAATTTTTTAAGTAAATCTGGCCGATAAAAAAGAAGCACTTAGCATATCAACTGTAAACTTGGTGTGTGGGTTGGTCCTGGGACCCCTTAGTGGGAGTTTGTTAGTTTTTGACATTCTAGGTGAAAGGTCAAAGTAGTTTTTTGCTTAAACACAAAAGAAACAACAAAAGAAACAATTATGGAGCGATAACTCAAGAAGAATGAAATAATCTCAGGGAGGGGGCACTTTTGTTTGTCAATACACCATTACTTTTGTGTCTGTCTGTTGGGTTGGGGGTCTGGGGGTTGGGGTGTGTGTTTTGAGAAGACTTACAGATTCCAGTTCAAATGGAGTGTTCAGATTGGACAGTATTCCGGTGATCATGTCTTTCAGTATAAATACACTGTCACCATAGCTGGGGAGTAAAGCAAAATAATGTCATGATAATTACCTAATCTGCGAACTTGTTCTATTTTGAAGCTGAAGAAAGTATATATGACAGTAAGCTTTTGCCAATGTAGAACAGGAAAATGTGGCACTTTCCACAACAGGCAGGATATGTCTGATTTTCAATTTAACAAAATTTATGTTTAAAAGCCTGAACGGTCTAATCATGTTCCATTGTACTCAGTAGAGTTCTGTTTTTTTTTTCAAATGACCATGTATCATGCCTGCTACAAGTGTTCCCAATGCCACATTTATACTGCAGCCGTTTCTGGGTCAGTGCTCCAACAAGTCAAATATTTTTTTCTTTTTCTCCTGACAGAATCCAGCAGTGAGCCTATTCAATCTTGTCTCCATGACAAGGCTTGGCATCATCCCTTGAACCTCTTTCTGTCAGATCCTCTTCCCTCATCCCTAAGCATTTTCTTCAGGTACTTCCTACAGCTAGTCTCTCACTCTTTCCCTTATGCTTTGCCCATACTTTTTTATCTCTTCGTTGTTTCTGTTCTATATGCCAGTTCTGTGAGAAATTCTAATAGGCTGTCCCCTCATGCTACTGCTCTTTGGGGACTCCTGACCTGTATCTCGCTTTTTAGGTCATAGGGGTGGAAGGCGACCACTCTATACCACTCTGCAACCTCAACCACCAATTTAGAGTATTATTGATAAGGTGCTGTGGTGCACTGTTTATAGCCACATGATGTCAGGAATATGGTTCTATAACAAGGCAGAGTCCAAAATTGGTTGTACTCACCGAGTCCTGATGAAGTCCCAGTTAGCCCTGAAGAAGTCCCAAGCTATAGGAAGTCCAACAGCGTTATGAGCTACAGCAACGATAGCATCCACTTCATCTTTGGCTTTATTGATAGCGTCTCCAAGGATGTATTTCAGATACCTGTATGTCATCAAGAATTGCTGGAAATAGACTAGTCTGTCTTTCAATGTACAATGTATTGTTGTATTGTGGGTGAAGAACAATTTGTTTTTGTTACATCCAAAGGCAGTTCTGTAGTACTTGGCTTATAGTACTTGTACTCAAGTACTACTTGAGTACCGTTGTGATTGTACTCCTAACTCCCACAGAAACTTTGATCGGTAAAACCCCTTTGTCAGGCTGAATGTGCAAGTGTCTTGTTGATGCCATAAGGAATTCTTAACAACAAGAGTGGGCAGCCATCGGAAAGTTTGTCACTTAAGCTTGGTTATCAGAGACCACAAGTTTGTATTCCGATGGAATAATCCCTAATACTATATAGGAATGCACAAACTGAGAAGCGTTACTGCAGTAACACTTCTCAGATTATCTTGTGGGGCATAAAAACATATATATTTTTTTACATAACCACATTACTTTGGAATGAGATGTTTCTCAAAATGCTTTATACAATGGATATACTATTTATAAGCTGATTTAGGCTTCTAACCAATAGTTTTTATTGCCATTTACTTTGAGAGTGATTACCAAACATACACCTTCCCTTTAAAGACAGTGGACACTATTGGTAATTGTCAAAGACTAGCCTTCACAGTTAGTGTATCTCAACATATGCATAAAATAACAAACCTGTGAAAATTTGAGCTCAATTGGTCATCAAACTTGCGAGATAATAATGAAAGAAAAAACACCCTTGTCACACGAAGTTGTGTGCGTTTATGGTTGATTTTGAGACCTCAAGTTCTAAATCTGAGGTCTCAAAATCAAATTCAGGGAAAATTACTTCTTTCTTGAAAACTATGGCACTTCAGAGGGAGCCGTTTCTCACAATGTTTTATACCATCAACCTCTCCCCATTACTCGTCACCAAGAAAGCTTTTATGCTAATAATTATTTTGAGTAATTACCAATAGTGTCCACTGCCAAGTTTAGGTGAAATACTAGGGTTTTCGAAACAATGTGTGTAACCTGTTCTCTAAACCCTTACGTGCTCAGTATCCAGGGCTGCTGACTGCAACCCATTGCCTGCACCAGTCTGTCTTTAACAGGCAGTGGAGTGTTAGGGTTTCTGTAGACGTCAAAAGCAAAGTCCCACTCGTCCTGTCCACCTGCTGCGATGGCTGAGCAGTACACTGTAGGTTGAATGTCTGGATGAACTCTTAAGTAATGGCAAAGTTAGGACAAGTCAGTTCTTTGAACATTTGAATTTGTAGGAATAAACAATAACTTTTGTTTTCATTGGAGATTGCCTTACATCACAAGGCCGGACAACCTCAAGTTGAGGGCTACACTTAACTGAAACCTACTGCCACCAGGGGGCACTTTGCCACTACTCCTGGCGCTGAAACATAGTTACCCCCTTCACAGTCCGTAAGGATGTAGGCATAGGTACCATCCAATAGGAGCCTGGCTAGATGCCAGAATAGGAGCAGAATGCACTACCTTCCCAACTTTGTATGATGTAATTATGGGTAAGTGCCTTGCTGGAGGGCGCAAGTGTCATGGTGACATCACCAGCGCTTTGGTCCGGTGAACTAGACAAGGGGCTTCCAGGTCAAAAGTAAAGTTGTGATACAGTCTCAAATAGATAGAGGCCTCATGAAAGTGGGGGGGGGGAATATTACAAGTATCTGCATTACCTCACGTTAATGTGGTGTACAATGCCACTATAATTTTGATATCATTTCAAGGGCACTTTTATAAATATCTTTACTAAGGACTTCATGAGCAACTTACATATTATTAGTTGGAGAAGCCATCCACTGTGAGTAGAGATGTAAAGATGCTTGGATGCATTCGTCATTATTATAACGACATGCCATACTTGGGGCGAGACCTTGGTGCAACCTAAATAAAAGACAAGTATTGATAACATTAAGTTGTTAAGAAGCACTTTTCACACCTAAATGGTATCCCAAATTGCTCATTCTTTTTATAGGTATGCAAAGCTATGTTTGGAGCTTTTTGTCTCATTTTGTAATACACGTATAGTACACGTAGCAACTTCTCAATGTGTATAAGGTGCTGTTGTGCAAACCTCATGCAGCCTACCATGCCAGAACCTCAAGGATGAACCCCTTCTTACCAATAAGTGTGCTGTTTTCTTTTACATGCGTTACACACAACACACAGGACCTACAGCTTTATGTCCATCCAAAGGATGAAGCAGTAATGGTTAAGTGTCTTGCTTAAGGACACATTGTGTTACAACTGGGACTTGAACCCACACTCTACTGATCAGAAACACCAGAGTAGTGAAATTCATGCTGTTGAGAAATTTGTAATCACATCTTTTATTGAAAT
Organism: Asterias amurensis; assembly: GCF_032118995.1. NCBI lineage: Eukaryota > Metazoa > Echinodermata > Asteroidea > Forcipulatida > Asteriidae > Asterias > Asterias amurensis. The sequence goes on from NC_092661.1 coordinate 12,982,888, forward strand.
TTTTTTGTATGACTGATTTAACATGACAACGATTACGTTTTTTGTATTCAAACATTGTGTTCTATATGCCTTTAACAGAGTTGTTTGGTTACCAACCTTGTTTGGTGATCCCCTGTGTTGTTCCATCCCAAGACCTCATACATTGGAGTAACCTGTCCCCTCATGTATTTCTATAGATTAAAAAAAATTGTATAATTTTAAGCCTTAGAATCATAAAGATCAATCAGATTATTTTCATTTGCCTCTCATCTCTACTAATGGTCTTGTCCTTCTGACAATTCATCCCTCTCTGCACAATTGGCTTCTTGTGATATATTGGGTGCGTTCGTTAAGCTTCCCTTGGTCGACCCGGTCTGCCCTGGTACATTCGAATAGCTTTGACGGGGGCTCAACCAGTGCCTTGCTTGTGGAGTGGGTCACTTTGGGGTGACCTGAGTTCGCTCGTCCCCAGCGCCTTGCTTTAACCAAAGGCGCTGGGATGGGCAAACCTATCATGCACGCACATTGGTTTAATAATACGCAGTCCCATCATGCATCACACTCACACTGCACCATTATTTCTATGCACTGCATACATGACGTACTTCCTGTGCAAGCGATTAGCCCATCCCAGCGGTCCTGGATAGACTGGCCGCTGGGGCCGAGCGAATGACCTGAGATGCATGCTGTTACCACGAGAAGGTGAGTGTGATCGTTCGATTAGCTCTTGTCAGGGGGTGAGCACTGCGGGGTCGACCCAGGGAAGCTAAACGAACGCACCCTAGGATTTTGAAAACCATATGCTTACCTTAAAGTTACCAAAGGCGCCTGTTCTTTGTAGGTTCCTCTCTATGTTACTCAGGGCACTGTCTACAGCATACCAGGGCACATAGTCTCTCTCTTCCTTCAGGTAGGTGGTCATGTCAAAGGCTTGACTTTGACTGATCTCAGAGGCTTCGGCCAAACTGAAGGCATCACTGATCAGGGACGCTCGACTAGCTGTGGATATTGCCTTCGAAAGAGAGGAGAAAACAAAGCTCAATTTAAATGGGAGACCAGAATAAAACATCCTTTTCATACGGCAACTCATACCTGTTATCTCCATGTTATTCCTTAATAAAGAAGATGCTAGAAAACATCCTTTTCCTACAGCAACTCACACTTGGTATATCCGTAATTCCCTATGAGAAAAGGGCCAGAATAAACAATATTTTTCCTACAGCAACTCACACCTGTTATCTCCATGTAACTCATTTTCCAAGCAGTGTGCTCACTAAGATCATACACAAACTGGAATAGAGGTGGAGGCGGTGCAGACTGGTTTTGGAAACTCACCTCATGATTTGATTCCAGCTGAGCTTTAATCAACCCCCAATTCTGATCATCGTAGTTGACTCGGTAGATTCCTCTCTGATCGATGTTCAGCAGCAACCAATCAGTGCTTCTCCCAGGTGTCTCTATGGTAACTATCAACAGCAACATGGAGACTATCAGAGTCTTGCTTTTAAAGAATCTTATAGAAGATGTCAAATACTTGTGGCGAGAGTAGAAAGACGGTCACAGTTACTTTATGAAGTGATATAGTTTCAGTGATAAAGTTGGTTTTGACGCGAGATGCTTGGCAACTCAAATGTGTAGACAGACATAAAGCGTTTATGCTTCTCAGTTTTGTTTCAGTGATTTTAATCGTGTGCTGTGGTCATTACTATCATATAGCTCATAGAGTATTCAAACAAGTCTATATTTGGTGTAGCTTGTAACTAGAATCGAAAGTATTCAAACTAAACTGTGTCAGCCAGCCCCCTGACCCCTTCCCAGTTGTCCCCACCCACAGTGAGCCATAGCAGTTATCTTGATCAGTCTGTTCTGAGCTAACTCACCATATTCATCTTCGGGTCTAAGCCACTTGGAGTCTGGTGACACAAAGTCAGGACTACTGCTGGTTGTGTAAGTCAGAGGCACATACCACAGATAACTACAAATAAAAACACACTGTAAGAATTACTTCTGATGTGTACAATTACAGTGTCCAGTCTTTAATGGAGTTTCATGTATTTGGTAGATCTCACCCTAAGTCAGGATGGCCTGTTGTGGTGTCAGCGGTGGGATCAGACAGGAAGCGTTTCTGCTCCACTCTGGCCGTAATCTGACCATTTCCTTTATAGTCTCGCTTCACTTTGATGACGGGAAAACCCATCTGATGCATCCAGGTTTTCATGACGGTTGCCAAGTCCATATCATCTCCTAGAGAGATATTATGTTCCTCGAGTGCCTGTGGTGGAAACGAACGAAAAAGTCAGCAATTAACTTCCATTTTATACTTGTATGTGTACTTCACCTAATTGCAAGTCAACTCCCCCTGGAATATGCAGTTGAGAACGACGAAATAATCGGAAAAAAATTCTTCTGTTCCTTAGCATTTCGTGAAGTTAACAAATTTTCTGTTCAGAAGGCTTAGAAAACTACTTAAAATAACACTAAAAAACAATGAGCAAATTAAACGAATTGAATCGGATCATGCACAACTTGTTAAAAACCTCCTCTGCTCTAGAAGCGAAGAGTAATTTCATAATGACTTTACGAACACCACGTGTATTTGTATTTGTTCAAAATCTGTGCGAATTTGTTAGACGTGGCGAAACATTAGCCAAGAATTCAAAGAAAATTGCATCTGTTTTATCACCGCACAAACTTACCGTACTCAGGTGAAGCCATAGATCGCTATTGTCGACATTGCTGTACTTGTTTGCTTCAAGGTAATACTGTTCAAATAAAATAAAAAGAAGCGAAAACGGTGAGTAGGACTACTTCAGTGTGTAGATAGAAAGAAAAACAAATCAAGCAACCGCACATAACAGTAATTCAGATTGAAATCCCTTTCACGACAACAATATTGTTGATTCTTATTTAAAATACACAGTATTTAACATAAATCATCTCGTTTACTAGTTGTTTGGTCATTAACAACCAAGTGGTGTAGCTCTGGTGAGGGTGTAAGAAGCAAGTGGCTTCCACACCACCAATGGCGCCATACCGACCATTATTCAAACAACATTCAAACCACGTGGGTGATATTCATTTTGAAAATGTTAGTTTCCCTCGTGATTGCGATTATTATCAAAGTCTATTGTTATTGATAACAATTATCCCAAAAAGTTTTGCCAAAACTGTCGAAGGCGAAACGAGGGGAGATTAACCATGCCCCACTTTATCTAACCCGTATGTTTTAAAATTGAGGTATCTTTTAAATTGAAATATAGAAGTTGTTCTTGTGGGTTTGACAAGACTTGCATTGTGTACGAAACCTTCGTTGTTTTAAGTGTTATTTTGGCTTTAATTATTGCTTTTATCGGGTGCCTTTTGTATGGACGAAAACAAATCCAGTGCATCAAGTTCGTGATTAAGGTCGTAACTGAATGGGGTTAAACAGTTCCCAACAAAGCAAATAGAAACGCCCGAGTTTCATTATTGTCCACAATGCCGTATTAATGACAAAATTCGAATCTGTAAGTATTGCTCGTTATAATACAAATAGTTAATACCGTAAGACCCTTTAGAAAGGTTTCATCTCCTATGAAGAAGCTCATCATTCGTAGAACGGAAGAACCCTGGAAAATAAAAACATTAACTAGGGTCAATAATGTTATCACTTCCGTAAATTTGAAGTTCTCGCTGAAACAAACTGACGTACGGTTCACAGTAATGAAAGTCAATCAAGTATATAAAGTAGGTCAGTTTTTGTTTACAACAATTTTTCTTGTGTGTTCATGAATGGATCTTATGAATCATTCCTTCATTAATTATTCACTTATGGTTTAGTTTTACAATTTCAGGTCGGGCACCATCAGAACCGCAAATAATCGAATAAAAGTATGGAGAAAGCACATTGAACAAACAACCACAAAGAGTTTAAAAACCAAAAGTTTAACAACCAGTTTGCACAAGGAAATTAGTTTCAGTATGCAAGTTATGCAAGGCAGGCCTATATACAAAAACTGTAACAACTCAACAGAAAATAACATGAAAACAGATTCAAAAGAAGCGTAATCAATTAGATTTTAACAAGGTATGATAACGAAATTTTTTATTATTCTTTAACAATTATTTTAGTAAACTTGCTCGTAGATTGTTTGTCTGTGGCTGTATTTGGTGTATGCAATATTGTTTATGCTGAAAATTGTTGTTCAACTTAGTAACAGCGCTGTAGCAAATGTGAGCTTGCAATTACCTTCTCATATGAAATGGTGTCAAACAACGAGATGAATTCCCGGGCCGTGTAAACCTCCTTGACGATTGGTCGGGAGGTTGCTAAGGCATCCGTTTCCATAGCTGGGTGTAGGCTTAACGTGATAAAATTCTCCCACTGTCCACAAGAGAAGGAGTGCACCAAAAGTAGGCTATACATGTTGCGTTGGTAAAAAGTTTACGGGCAAACTTGATGTAAAGACTCTGGATACTATTGGTAATTGTCAAAGACCAGTCTTCACAGTTGGTGTATCTCAACATGCATAAATAACAAACCTGTGAAAATTTGAGCTCCATTGGTAGTCAAAAGTTGAGAGATAATAATGAAAGAAAAAACACCTTTGTCACATAAAGTTGTGTGCGTTTAGAAGGTTGATTTCGAGACCTCAAATTCTAAATCTGAGGTCTCGAAATCAAATTTGCGGAAAAAACTTCTTTCTCTAAAACTGTGTCACTTCAGAGGGAGCCGTTTCTCACAATGTTTTATACCATCAACCTCTCCCCATTAATCGTCACCAAGTAAGGTTTTATGCTAATAATTATTTTGAGTAATTACCAAAAGTGTCCACTGCCTTTAAATAAGTGAGGGTTAGTAACACGTAATGGAAAATTTTATAGTCATTACACCTTTGTTTCATAGTCCAATGTCCTGTGAGAGTCAAAGCCGTTGGTATCCTAAATTGGACCATTCCACCTACTAATATAGGGGGATCAGGTAGCAGAGTTGCGTAGGGTTTTAATTTGTTTAATTTGAGGAGTGAACAATATTTCACTCATACACGTTGTGCAAAACGTTCACAGTGGAAAGTGGAGCCATCTGCTGGTTCTTTGAAGCAGCAGGCTTCAAGATTGTTTGCCGACATGTGCTAGGTTCTGATGTTTCCAATGCCTCCTTGCCAATCAAACTTGTTAGCTTACTGTGGTGCGTGTAACTATATAGTGAAACCTTCTCGCAATTCAGTTCCCCTATCGGACAATTTATTTCGGCCGTTACATCAAATTTACAAAAACTACAAACAATTAATTTTTACCATCCATAGTACAAAATTAATACTTATAAAAAGTATACAAATATTGTGTGATTCCAGGGGTTGCTCCCTCACTGGAAGGTTTTAATGTGTTCTAAATGATAGAGCTTTCCTACCATTCCCCAGTCTGGTTCAACCTCGACCATTGCAGTGTATTTGAGGTAGGTTGCAAAGCCTTCATTCAGCCAGATGTAAGACCACCACTTTGGCGTGATCAGATTTCCAAACCACTGAAACAAACGGACAATTAGTAAATGTATCATTGCATGCATTGTAAGATTAACAATCAGTTGATATGAAAGTAATGTTAATTAGACAATTCTTTAGAATTTAGGTTTTCCAATTCTTTTGCGGCTTAAAGGGAAGGTAGGCCTACACGTTTGGTGATCACTCAGTTGTATTTAATGACAGTAACAACTTTGGGCTATAGAAGCTTATTATACATTAGCTTTCGACAGCAATAAAGCGTTTTGAGGAACATTTCACTCCGAAGTAATGTGGTTATGAAAAAAAGATACCGGTTTTTAATGCCCAACATTGTTAATCTTAGAAATGTCACTGTCAGTAACACTTCTCAGAGTGTGTATTTCTTTTTCTAGTGATTATTCTTCATGCGTGGACATTATTCCTTCCGGAAAATGGAATTAGCTATTGCAAACCGATTACCAATTAATAGGAACTATTGCATAAATGCACCAACAAAAAATGGAGAAAAAAAAAATCATGGCCTGACGTTTCGATGAGGAAGTACCGCATCGAGTTAGTTATACCTGATGCACAAGCTCATGGGCCACGGTGCCGCACACGAGTTGCTTTTGAGTTTCAGACGACACTCCTTCCTCGTACAGTAGGGCCGATTCTTGATACGTTATCAGACCCCAGTTTTCCATCGCACCAGCCGGAAAGTTTGTTAAAGCGATCATATCTGGAGTGGTGGAAATGGCAATAAGGGATGTTTGCATGTTATTCTTGGGATTCCCCTTTAATGATATTGAAACGATTTTCCTTTGAATAAAGATAACAAAAAAGTAATAATCACAACCCTCTTTTGGTGAAAAGAGATGGGGAACTAAACAGTGAGGATTTGTCTAGGCTGCTACATAGTTTATTTAAATTAAACCAAAAGCATTACTTCCGTTACCTATTTTATCCATCGGATACTTAACGTCCATCCCAAATAGGTTGTCGAAGAAATCCAATATGGCCGACCCCTTCTCAAGCGCATAATCAGTTTGATTGATGAAATCTTCCCGGGCCCAGACACCGAACTGAAAGAAACGAAAGTCCCCTTTTGGTGAGTAAAAAAACGTGCGTATACTTAAACTTTTACACAGTTCAAAAACAAGTCAATCATAAGATTCATGGTATGGGTATCAAATAACGTTTTTTCTGTTTTTGTTTAATACTACATCACTTCAGAGGGAGCCGTTTCTCACAATGTTTTATACATACCAACCTCTCCCCATTACTCGTCACAAGTAAGGTTTTATGCTAATATTTATTTTGAGTAATTACCAATAGTGTCCACTGTCTTTAAGGCGGGTACCTTTGTAACTTGTTTAATGTGCTACCTTGTTATGATGTTCAAACGTAACCATTGTACATGTACATTATTTGTTGTCGCATGTAACTTTGGTCAGTTTGGCGTGAAGTTACATTTGTTGTCGTGTATGTATTTATTTGAAAATCACAAGTCTAAATCGATTATGTACGCCTGGACTTACAGTGACGCCGCTTGCCGTGGTTTTGTACTTGGCCTTGAAGTCACTGACGACATAGCACACGAGGTACGTCGGCATCTTGACGGTTTCCTTGAACGTAGCTCTGATCCACCCATCACTGAGTATTTCATCGTCTCCACTCTTGGCCGAGTTGGCGAGGGCGTGGTACTTGGGCTCATGCTCCAGGGTGATGGTGAATGTTGCTTTCATGGCAGGCTCGTCGAAACAAGGGAAGGCTTTACGGGCGTCGGTTGGCTCGAAAACCGTGCTCGCTAAGAATCTGTATCCGGTAAAACAATACGAGGTCGTGGAACGTTGTGTGGTTCACGTAAAAACAAAATTGACCCTGATCCGGGGTGGTTCCATCCAGAGGCCCTTGCTTTTTTCCGGGTCAGTCAACCTGACCCGGAATAAGGTGGCTTTTAAGCATAGATACTGCGTCAGTTTGACCCGCCGATGTCTCGGTAAATTTGACACAGGTTTCAGGTTAAACCGACCAAGCAATGGGTCGACCCCCGCCCTCCCCCCGTTTTTTTTTTTTATATTGTACTTTTTAGTCACCTTTGTTGTCCCTAAAACCATCATGTAGAAATGTTTGGTGTACAATGTCATTCTTCATAAAGAGCCGATTTTGTGCTGATTTGACAAAACAAAATATAGTTTATTTAAATTTTGAGTGGCCATTTTTCCCCTGCTCATTGGTGGTAATGCCAGCAGAATTCGTAAACTTGCCAAATCCCTCTGTTCCAGTCGAGTGTACGCTCTACTGTTTGCAATACACAAACTGGGGTTGCCAATCACGAAGATTATTCCAGTTCAGCCGTCGATTTCACCAAATTTTCCTGACTTAGGACTAATGTCAGTACTTATATTAAAATAGGACGAGTTAATTTTCCTATCCAAAGACGTTCGGACGCATTTAACCCATCCCAAGTTAGGATGGGTTACTCGTCCTAACTCGAGATAGGATTAATTCTAGCGCGTTGTGAAATCGTCTGCAGAACTTATGTCTGTCTATATACAAAGTCGCGATTTATCTCACCTTTTCTCGCCAGCTGCCGAGATGTACGACATCCTGTAGAATCCAGCGAGGTCCTCCTGCAGAGGTCCCTGGAACTCAATGTACAATCTGTACATGTCTCCTTTCTTTAGAGTTCCGTCCAGCTCAATCACTATGAATTGATTCTCCTCGTAAATCCAGGGTTCCTTTAGTAGTTCTGGCGCCGTTCCGCCTCCATCCCGCTTCAGTGTAGTCTGCCCTTCACCGACGGTCAGATTATTTGCGTGGATTAGAATGAGATCCGTAGGTTCCAGACATTCGAACAGGATCCCCACGGAACCACTGAAGATGAATTTGGTCATGTCAGTCCGGACCATGAGTTCATATGAAACGGGTGATAGGGTTTGGGGGAGCCGGGTTGTCTTCCAGAGTCCAGCACCCGAAGGATCTGAAGTTCCTGCAGGCTCACTGCAAATGAAAACATAGGATTTAGATTTTTTCCACCGGAGAATGGAATCTGTTTAGGAAACACAACCATAAATGTGTACATGGCAGCCAATCCTGGACCACACATTCTCAAAAATTCATCCTTGTTGGAGAATTCTTTTGCTCTTTGTCCCATTCGCATCAAACGGTTTCCCATACACAAAATGTCCTTGTTGGAGTCCCTTTATTTGCCCCCTCCCCCCTTTGTCTCCATAAGTACCCCAAAAAAAATTGTCCGGACACACGTGGACGCCTTTTTTAAGGCACGACCAAGATCCATCATGAGTGATGACATGTGAATTGGATCTTTGATATATCAAGCTCCAAGGAAGGACAGTTATATGAACTTGATTGTAATTACGACAAAATGTACACAAAATTTAATTTTCCCGTTGCAACCTTGTACTTACGATCCTCCCCGCGTGAGCAATCCGCACATCAGCCCGATCAGGACAACCACAACAAGGAACACTATGAACAGGATCACGGCTGTGCGTCTGGTAACCACATACCTTCCCATGGTAGTCTGAAGTTATATCAATCTAACTTTTAAAAACAGTCCGAGGAAATAGAAATAAAAAGGGAGCAATTAGTCAACGATTCATCACCCAAAAAGACGTAGAGTGTCTGCTCAAAGTATAAAATAATAATATCTGTGGTGTCTTCTTGGCGCTCAAATGAGCCACTCAGTGACGCTCATGACGTTCGTACATTGTGAAGTAGGCCCTACACCAAGAAAACGTACTATGATTTGGAGTTATTTATAAAAACAGAAGCATTGATTAAGCATCAGATTGACCGAACATTTCCCAAGTCCATCCCAAGCATACCGAAAGAAATTCAGAAAGGATTCGAAGATTGAGGCACGGAATAATACCCCAATGGGGGGAGATATTGGTCCCGATTGGGGTAAATGTATGTGGATGGGGATAGTTTTTATTGACACGGGCCTAAAGGTAAATATCATGACAGGTGAATGACTTTACTCGCAAATCTGATTTGGGGAATTCCCGCAGTGTTGCGGCTGTCGTTTCAGGCTGTGGAATTTCTGTTGGGATGTGATACCATTGGGTTATAATAGCTCCAGGGTGATACTAATCAGGTGTGCCAGGTTTTTTTCATCGTTGAGGGCATGATGGGGTAGTTTGAAAGATTAAACATGCTTTAAAAACTCTAGCTCTTCTCAGAGTTGTAAGCGTATGTCATGAGATATGCTTTCGACTAAAAGGGGTTCCATGCCTGCATAATGGTGTTTTGTCTCGAAGAGATCTAATACGATCAGTTTAATTTTTTACGAGCATATTTAATCTGTTCATCTTAAATTGTCCAGCATTGTTCTAACTTTCTAAACTTGTTATTGCCTTTGGTCGTTTGTAATTTTCTTATGAATTTTAAATATGCTTTTCTTAAACTGGTTTCCCTTAAATTGGTCTGTATTGCTGAATATTTTTAACCTCTGTGATGCGCCTCGGGACCCCTTAGGGGTTAAGGGACTATAAAAGCCGTTTATTATTACTACCATGATTATTCCGCCCGCCGCTGCAATTAAAGGCAGTGTACACTATTGGTAATTGTTAAAGACTAGCCTTCACAGTTGGTGTATCTCAACATATGCATAAAATAACAAACCTGTGAAAATTTAAGCTCAATCAGTCGTCGAAGTTGCGAGATACTAATGAATAAAAAAAAAACACCCTTGTCACACGAAGTTGTGTGCTTGCAGATGCTTTATTTCGAAACCTCAAATTCTAAATCTGAGGTCTCGAAATCAAATTCGTAGAAAATTACTTCTTTCTCGAAAACTAAGTTACTTTAGAGGGAGCCATTTCTCAGTGTTTTACACCATCAGCAGCTCCCCATTACTGGTTACCAAATAAGGTTCATGCAGATAATTGTTTTGAGTAATTACCAATAGTGTCCACTGCCTTTAAAGTTGCGTTCCGTTACCCGCTGATTATTTTTAAATTTTCGGCAAGGCGGCAATTACATTTGCAGAGGGCGGCCCAATTCTTTGGCAGGACGGTCTAAAACTTTGGGCGGCCTCCCTAAACACACGTGTGGAGAATACACCAGGTTGATTAAAACGGCTTCGATTCGAAGTCTTACCGTAGTTGCACTCTATTAAAAACTATATATTAAATAGGAGTTGTCTTGGGTACGAGTTGACTTGGTACGAGTTGACTTGGTATACGATTGATGTGGGTACCAGTTGACTTGGGTACGAGTTGACCTGGGTAGGAGTTGACTTTGTACGAGTTGACTCAGGTACGAGTTGGCTTGGGCACGAGTTGGACGTAGGTACGAGTTGACTTGGTACGAGATGACTTGTGTACGAGTTGAGTTGGAGACGAGTTGACTTCGGTACCTCATGACAGGCCTGAGTATTCATCTATGGAGAGGGCATGAGGCTGGAAAATATCTTAACTGTTAAGAAACTTAGAAGACGACAATGTATCCGCCTAGACCTGGGCCCAATTTCATGGCTCTGGTTACCGCCGAATTCTGCGCTTACGATCGCGATTCCCCGCTTACGTGCAAGCGCCAAATTTCTTCGCTAGCCTTGTAAGCGTTGAATGCCTAGTAACGTGAAGTACGCACGCGCAGAAGCCCAAATTCGCCACTAACCCGTGAAATACACTTGCCGTAAGCACAGAATTCCCTGCTTCCGTAAGCGCCGATTCTGTGCTTACGGTAAGCAGAGCAATGAAATTGGGCCCTGGTCAACGAGGCCATTGCCTACATGGATTCTGTGTAATTCCAGAGTTATAGCTTATTACGCTTATGCAAACCATATTCCTCCACGTGCAAACGTATAATATTTTGAATTTTCTATAGAGCAATATCATCGGAAGGTGCACAGACTTGTTGAGGGTTCTAAAATTATTCAATACATCACGTAATTGTTTGACGGTGCAATGGATTCAGTATAGTCTAGTGCAGTGTGTTTACAAGGGAAGAATGCTAAATTGAGCAAGATTGATCTATGTCATGTAACTTCAACTTATGACCTTGGAAAAGGCCATGAACTTATTATTAAGTCAAAGGTATTTCTGTTAATGCATCATACTTCAGTGACTGTAAGCTGCCTGTATTCGTATTCGCATATGGAATTCGTTAAATATTCTTATGGGTGGGGGGCTTTGACTCTGATAAGAAAGGAACAATGTCATATCCTAGTCTGAATTCGGGACGATTCATACTCTATAGCTTCTATGTAATAAATAGATTCATTTAGCCGTATAGTGGGTTTTGCTGCACTGACCGAAAATGGCGTCATAGGAAACTGGCCCGTCTTTGTCGCAACTTCTGCAATACTGTTTTTAATGATATATGTAAATGACGGTTATCCGCTGTTGGTGATCAATAATATAAAAATAATAAAAAACTTTGATTTCACCCTTGTCTGAATTCCATCAGGGGTACCTGTTTGTATAAATTGTGTGTCTTCCTGGTTGTTTTTGTATAATTTTAGTGAGTTCTTGGAAATTATTAAAATGTAGGTCTAATTATATTATTTTCAGATTGTTTGAAGTAATCGTTTGAACATTCGTAAAACGTCCGTCAATTGATATGTGAATCAGGGGTCAGCATTGGCAATAAACCAAAGGTTGTATGCATAATAATTGGGACTTCAGGCTCTGCGATCTCGATCTACTACAGCTTTATGACTCTCGCACTCAGTTAAAAGCGACCTTGGCTGAGATCGCCCGCATATGGCGTCAGGCTCATAAATGGTCGAAAGAGTTATTATACTCTCGCGTGGTGTAGAGCATGAGAGGGGGAATGACTTAACCTGAGGCTGCCTGTGTATACTGCTGTTTTGTAAGGCTCGATCTATAAAGAATGCACTGGTGAAAATGTTTCTTGCCCGCTAAATTCTTAAGGAATTCAAACTGTATGATGATAGGACCTAATTTTCTGTGATTATTACATTGTGTCACATCGTTACATATTTCGTTTGTACTGCGGCGGCGCGTACGGTAAGGGGGAGGGGTTGGATTCCCATCCACCACTTACTTTCTTTGCCCCCCCCCCCCCTCCCTTTCCCCCTCACCCCTCCTTAGGGTCAATATAGGTCTGGCGCCGCTTCTGCGTTTGCAATGGTCTCAACTTGATGTGGGTTGAGGCAAGGATGGTCACATAGAGTAGCACTTATATAGGCCTAGCATATACATGTACTTGTTGTATCTATCATTATAAACACGTCTTTTATATTAAAAGTATTTTCCACCAAGGAGTAATTGAGCATTTAATTACATCAGGAACTAAACGAAAAATAAAGGAAATTTTAAGGGGAGGTATTTACGTTTAGTATTCACTCTAAGGCAACAAAACATTATCTTTGTTTAGAAGTACAGCAGATTTCGATTATAGTTAGGCATAATGCATTTTGAGAATCATTTCACTTTATACGAAGTAATGAGGTTAAGAAAAGAGTCGGGTTTTATTTACAAAATGTGAATCCCAGAAACGTTACTGTCAGATGTGTTTCTCAGATGCTGTATTCCAATTACGGATTTTATGGACATAACCGCTGTAGAATTCTTGCGATATCTACAAAAAAATATATATACATTTAAAAAGAAAAAACGCTTTCTTTGAAATGAATTTTTTCCGGTTATAGTTTTATATATAGCTATGTACATTTTGATACGGTTGAACAATAGAGCGGTGAAATTTTAAAACAAATGTAAAGCATTTAAAGACAGTGGACACTAAATGTCAAAGACAAGTCTTCTCACTTGGTGTATATCAACAAATGTATAAAATAACAAACCTGTGAAAATTTGAGCTCAATCGGTTGTCAAAGTTGCGAAATAACAATGAAAGAATAAACACCGTTGTCACACGAAGTTGTGTGCTTTCATATGCTTGATTTCGAGACCTCAAATTCTAAACTTGAGGTCTCGAAATCAAATTCGTGGAAAATTACTTCTTTCTCGAAACCTATGTCACTTCAGAGGGAGCTGTTTCTCACAATGTTTTATACTATATCAACCTCTCCCCATTACCCGTTACCAAGTGAGGTTTTATGCTGATAATTATTATGAGTGATTACCAATAGTGTCCACTGCCTTTAAGCTATAAGGAAAATAATAAACGGGCAGTTTGGTCACAGAGGAAGGACAACTTGCTCCATATGGTTGGGTTTACTGTACGGGACTTGCCAACCCGCACATTAATTTTTACAACGGTTGCTAATCATAAACATGTACTTGGGGTTAATCCCAAGTGCATGTTGTACAAATTCAAATTCTAATTAAAGGTAACGGTTCATTTGGTTTGTGATCACGTTATGATGAATAGAATACACAGCCAGAAATATCAACATATAAAAGTGCGGAGGTTTCGGTTGATCTCAACTCAAAGTCTACTTTATTGAGAGAGAAAAAATGTAAAAAAGGCTCAGTATTTTCACACTTCGAATCCATCTACGTTCAGCGAGGTGACAGCGAGTAAAAACAACATCTTTGGTTGTATAGAATTGAGGGGTAGGCCTACTAAGCGTTACAGATACCATGCGTACGTTTCCAATAGTCGACGCGTGACGGCAGGCGATCTTTGGATTTTTTATGCACATTTTGTCGACGTTTATTGGTTTCTAATCAAAGCGAAATACGTGAAGACGAAAACAACTTTTCAGGATGTTTCTTATACCATCCCATCTTTATAACAAGAAGCTTTCTGATAAAATGAAACAATTATTTTTGCCGGTCTTTGGCAAAGTGTAATCCTGTTGTGATAAAGTCAATTGTAGTTCACAAGTTTTTTTGTTTTTTTTTTTAACCTAGAGCAGAGGGCCAAGGTACCACCAAGCAAATGTAATTTTGATGAGTAGCCTGCTATTGGTGTCACTATAGACCCTTTTCGTTTGAAGAGACCCACGGGTCGGACACAGCCTCCAGATATTTTGTTATAAAGTAGTATTGTACCAACGTCACTAAAAACAAGTAAATTGGCATCCGGATGTGTGACAAATATTTTACGAATTAAAAAAAAAAGTGCTGTAGACCTTTAGGATTTTTTGTCGACAACTTCAGCCTGCTGTTTATGTTACCTATGTGGTTTGTTTTGAAGAGGGTGTGGTCGTGACACGATTTTGCCAGGCAACATCCCAAGCATCGTGGAGAAGTACATACATTTCCCCCAGCACAGTTAGACCATAGAGGTAGATATGGTCATACATATAGGAGGAAGGAAACTGTGAGACATTATCCCTGTCTACACAGGAACCAATGTCTGTAATTTGATACAACCTATTCCAGGTAGGTCACCCTCCTAGACACGTAATCCGCCTTGAACGAAAGCAAGAAAGTTTGCATATGTAGCCATGTGTTGATTTGTCTGTAACATATTATTCCCAATTGTCTCCACGTAGTAAGGCACGCATGATCGCGATCCTCACCCTTTTTGAAGGACTTTCCAATTAATCCCATTGAATAATAAATAGTGTCCCAAAATTATCAAATAAGATATTTAATTGCAGTTCAATGGTATTGCTACCGAGTTACGTTACTCACCACAGTTGACAACTCTGTTTCTGCACTACCACGTCAGTAAATGCTGCTGTTTATACCATGGAGGAATGAACCATGTCATTTATACCATGGATACACACTTGGTCACTGCCTAACCGTGTCCATATAGCCTCGACACTCAAGAGACCTCCTCCAGGGAATACAAATTCAAGGTCGGTCACAACCAATGTCAACAAAATGAACCCAGATTCATATTATTTGAGAACAAAAAAAGGAACCTGTTTGCTGAACGTGACCTCCGAACTCTTGTATCGTCCTTTCTCTCTTTTGTAGATTTAAAGAGCCCTCGCCAGAAAATCACTGAACGCAAATCAGTTATAAACCTGGTGCTAATGTGGGTGGGGTGATGTTCAAGCACAGAATATTCGTCGTTTAGCGGCTTTTGCACGACTAAGTATTATTTTCTCACGAAACTGCTGTCACGCAGGCGTGAGGCCACAACGCATTTACAAAAAGTCTACTTAAAGGCAGTGGACACTATGGTAATTGTCAAAGACTAGCCTTCACAGTTGGTGTATCTCAACATATGCATAAAATAACAAACCTGTCAAAATTTGAGCTCAATCGGTCATCGAACTTGCGAGATAATAATTAAAGAAAAAAAACATCCCTGTCACACGAAGTTGTGTGCGTTTAGATGGTTGATTTCGAGACCTCAAGTTCTAAATCTGAGGTCTCGAAATCAAATCCGCGGAAAATTACTCCTTTCTCGTCACGAACTTGAAAACTATAGCACTTCAGAGGGAGCCGTTTCTCACAAAGTTTTTACCAACAACCTCTCCCCATTACTCGTCACCAAGAAATGTTTTATGCCAATAGATATTTTGAGTAGTTACCAATAGTGTCCACTGCATTTAAAGCCGATGTCTTAGTAGGTCCTAGTTTTAGTAGGGCAATTTGTCTCCAGGCGATTCTGCCTCCCCCCCCCCTAATGAGCTGGAGGAGGAGGATCCAAAAGAGGGCGCTATCAGAAGAAGTTTTGTGTACCATTGGGTGCGTTCGTTTACCTTCCCGGGTCGGCACCGGCGTGTGACGTGGTTTTTTTTGCAGGACGAACGTGTGCAGATAATTACCCACATCCGTCCTAGAAAAAAAAACCGCCACACACCGGGGTCGACCCAGGGAAGCTAAAAACGAACGCACCCAATAAGGAACATAATCTCCGGAGACAGCATTTCCTGCTACCGGCAATAACTAGCTCCTCCCCGTGCATCTTTACTCATGGCCAAACTGCGTTCGTAAAGGAAGTCAAATTGCCTTGTTATACTGCATCCGGGGATGAGGACCTCCGTTTCAGAATCTAATTGCTCTTTTCTTTGTCAGCCAACCCTCTACCTCTTCATTGAAGATCTAAGAAAAACTATGCACATCAAGTTAGTGAGGTTTGCGGTTGCACTGTGTGCAAATCGCTCATTCACTATACTCACATAGTGCTATACTGCAAAACTTTCTGATTTATTCCCACCATTCATAGTAAGTAACCCTATACCCTACTTATAGAACATCGATATCAATATTAAAATGTTATTCAAATTTAATCTGTGGAAACTATAACCCAATCACAACAGACTGACTCGGCATGTGGTTTAAAATGGAATACGTCAACTCGGCTTCTGGGTCAGTTTGACCTATTTCTGGATCATTTTGACACAGATTCCGGGTCAGGCTGCATGGGGAATCAGATCTGGGCTACTGTTTTGTGTGTGCCCCTGAGAAGAAGAACGTGTTTTACACAGTGTGACGATAGTAATGACATTGTCTTCCACGTCCAAGGATGGAAAGTTTATAGGAGAAAGTCAGCAGTGACAAACGAGCCAGCTGTGGGGAAAAACATAAATAGCGCCCTCTTTTGAGTGCCAAACACATAATTAGGTGCTTCGCTTGATGTTGCTGTCTGATAGCGACGCTTTGTCATGTGGTTCGGAAATCATTGCAGCTGTGATCTGCCAACGTTTTCGCTAATTGTCACATGGACACACAGGGGTACAACCCACACAGGGAGGCAAAGGGCAATTGCCCTCAACGTTCGGGCACTCAGTGGGGATGAGCACTGCCCAGGGATTGGGGAGCAAGGAGGCAAACAGTTCGGGCAGAATGAACGTGAGCCACATGGGAGGCAAAAAGGGTAACAGCCCTCCCTGGTCTGGCAAAACAGTTGATGAACATGAGCTCCAGGGATTTAAGGGGACAAACTGTCCCCTTTCCTAGGTCGGGCAAAATAGTGTGGGGGTGGACACGGGTCCCTGAGGGAGGCAACTTAAGGGGGGCAACAGCAGTGAACTTTCGGGAAATCAGTGAGGGCGGGAATAAAGTTTGGGCACAGCAAGAAGCCAAATGGACATAAAGCAAACCCGATGGTATCCACTTGTACGTTTTTATCCAGCTACAATTTTGGACAAATCAACGCCTCTCTGTTGGCACAAAATTTATGAGAATTGACCAGTTGCATGTCCTATTTGTGACCCATTTTTAATTCCGGGTGTTAGCTTGACCAAGACATCGTGTCATATAGCTTGACCCGAAAACTGCGTTCGAAATTAAACGCTGTCACTCATCGGCCTCCGTATGTCTTCTTTTCAACCTCGTCTATGGGATGCAAGTTGAATACAGCAGGACTCCAATCACTATTGTTAAACCCCTGGGGATGACATTTCATCCTACGAGGATGAAACCCAAGGTCCCCTATGAGAATAGTTGTGTTTCTAGTAAATAAAGATTATGGAACCAGTCTAGTATGGACAGTACATGCGCAAATCATCTCACCGCGCCATGACATCGGTGATTGCTTAAAAAATGGGCTGCTGTTCCTGTGTTTCTCGTCCTTATTTTCAGTTTTCTATGTAGCATTCACAACATTAACGACCCCCTCAAATGAGAGCATATGTTTCATACTCAATGTATGATCAGCAAATGGTTGTATTTAGTTAACGGATATGAACGGTAAAACGAACACCAATGCTCCGTAAAGTCAGACCGGTAGTTAACCTGCTGAAACGCACGTAACCTGCACATCACCAACGCCCCGGTCTTGTCGTCTCAACACACCGCCGTATGGACTGTACTGTCACTCAGTCAGTGTATTGTCGTTGTCGTCAGCAGAGACCTTTCCCGTGTTTTCGTGTGTGATTACTGTTGTTAGCAAGTAGCAAACAGGGACGCAGTTTTGTAGGTATGACTTTTGATCATGTTTTTTTGACGAATTTGAGTTTTGAATTTTGATGTTCCCTGTCTGTTTTCTTATGTAAATTAAAATATTTAATTGTAGGCACCTATTTAGTATTTATTATTAATATTACAATTTTACATTCTGACGTTTTACAGTTACAGTTACACATTAAAAATTACATTTTATATTTATGATTATAATTTAAATTGTCAAAAATCAATCAAGAGAGAAAGTACAAAAAAGCCAAATACATTAATTTTTTTGAAAGATTTCCGTGTCCTGACACCACTTTTTCACGACTGGAAAAGTTTCCGTATGGCGCCACCACTTTTTCATTCGAAATAAAATAATATAGTATCTAATTAACCTGATTGATATATTCCTTTTTGTAAAAATGAGTGAAAAAGTTGTGGCGCCATACGGAAAGTTATCCTCACAACTTTTTACCAAAGGCAAAATTCATTATCATTTGAGTACTTTTAGGCCTACTTTCTTAATTTAACCCCCTTAATTTATTTCATAACAAATCATAAATGAAAGAGTAGTGGCAGGATACAGACATTCCAATTCAATTGTACAGTAAAAAACTACAACTGAATTTAGTTGCGATAACGTACATGTAACCCTCCTGCGGAGCCGGAGGGTTACGAGTCGCTTCAATCGAAAAACGGCGAAATATTTTAGTCAACAGATTTGCTCATTTTTTTACCACTTTAAAAAATAATGACATAAATTCTATGAACACGAACGTAACCCTCAATGTCTAATGAATAAGATTCAAAAACACAGTTGAGAAAATATTTTGAAAAAAAAGGACAAAAACTTACCAGATTCCGGGAGCGAAACAGTCACAAATTTCCCAGGTTCTATTTTTGAACCTGTCGCTGGTTACCATGCGCAGCCCCAAGCGCTAAACCCAACCGCAGGTACCAGCCGACCGAGCCGCAGCCGAGTTTGACTAAACCATTCTGTAAAAGGGGTGTTACAAGGGGTGCTGCAGTGCGGCAGTGCTTTAAGTGAGTGAACAGCGGGCATAGTAAACGGACAACGCACACGCACTGCCGCGCTGCCTTATAACACCCCTTTTACAGAATGGTTTAGTCTAACAGCAATGAACATCGGGAAGTCACAAAATGGCGAAGCGACAGGTTCAAAATAGAACCTGCGACTGTTTCGCTCCGGGATCTGGTAAGTTTTTGTACTTTAGTTCAAAATACTTTCTCAATAGTGTGTTGAATGTTATTCATTAGATATTGAGGATTAAGGTCGTGTTCTTAGAATTTAAGTTATGATTTTCGAAAGGGGAAAAAATTGAGCAAATCTGTTGACTAGCTGTTGAAATTGTACGTGTTTAACCATTTCGCCGTTTTTTGATTGAAGCGACTCGTAACCCTCCGGCTCCGCCGTCGGCAGGAGGGTTATGTTATCGCAACTAAACTGAATTATGAATGAAAAAAGTTATGAAAGAATGTTGGCATGGACATATGGATGGATATTTACTGTTGCATGATAATTGATCATGATAGTGTTAATATAATGAATCATGATGATAGTGTCAATAATACCCAAATCTACAATGAGGAGGCATATTTATAAATAATAAAAAAATGCTTACTATTTTTAAAGACAGATGACACTATTGGTAATTGTCAAAGACTAGTCTTCACAGTTGGTGTATCTCAACATATGCATAAAATAACAAACCTGTGAAAATTTGAGCTCAATCGGTCATCGAACTTGCGAGATAATAATAAAGAAAAATAGCCCTTGTCACAAGAAGTTGTGTGCGTTTAGATGGTTGATTTCGAGACCTCAAGTTTAAATCTGAGGTCTCGAAATCAAATTTGTGGAAAACTACTTCTTTCTCGAAAACTACTCCATTTCAGAGGGAGCCGTTTCTCACAGTGTTTTATACTACCAACCTCTCCCTATTACTCGTTACCAAGTAAGGTTTTGTGCTCATAATTACTTTGAGTAATTACCAATAGTGTCCACTGTCTTTAAGAGCATGATTTTATGATTGTTTTTTAGGATTTTAATTTTAGCCATGACACTATCATCATGCCAACTTTCATTTATAATTTTTTACAATATTGGTTTCCGTTTTTTGTTTTTTAAGTGCCTAGACATTTTGTACTTAAACTTTACTGTCATAGACTCGTAGTGTCGTCAGTGGTGAACTGCAAGAGTGTACATCTTTACAATGTACTGTACACTGATGTAATTCTTATTCCTTCTACTCCAAATTTTGGACTTGTCTATAACACATAAGCTAGCCAGCCGGACAACTTGGTTGGAGAGATTTTTTACTGGTCTTTTGGTTTACAGAAAAGAAAAAAAAAAGTTCACAGATTTACAAATAAATTAAACGGTAATGGTGAAAGACTTCTCTTGAAATTCGAAATGCTTTACTTTTTGAGAAAACATTAAAACAATATCAATTCACGATAGCGAGAATTCTGGATTTATTTGAAACACATGTCATGACACGGCGAAACGTGCGAAAACAAGAGTGGGTTTTCCGTTATTTCTCCCGACTCCGATGACCGATTGAGCCTAAATTTTCACAGGTTTGTTATTTTATAAGTTGTGATACACGAAGTGTGGGACTTGGACAATACTGTTCACCGAAAGTGTGTAATGGCTTTAAATAAAACATGAACAACATCCTTGACAATTATTTTAAAATAGAACATAAACAACGTCCTTGATTAGTTAAGGCATTGTTTTATTACTTTCAAATGAGAGGAACATTACAGGTAATTTATTGTGCATTGAATTTTACCTTGGTGTACATTACCGTTTTAGAATATTATTGCAGGTAGGCATTAAGTATAGTTTATTTACAGTGACTGCTCAATGATATAAGTGAATGTTTTTTCCAGATATTAGTTGTCTACGTGAACATAATTTTTAAAGAAACAGGTATGTTTGACTAATTATTAATCAAATTAGATTGCAATTATTGTTGTTTCAGTGGTATGATTTATATCTTAAACCATTG
Source organism: Asterias amurensis (assembly GCF_032118995.1). Classification (NCBI taxonomy): domain Eukaryota; kingdom Metazoa; phylum Echinodermata; class Asteroidea; order Forcipulatida; family Asteriidae; genus Asterias; species Asterias amurensis. The sequence continues at coordinate 13,004,056 of NC_092661.1, forward strand.
CAGACGTTGTCAGTGTGATATTGAGCAACTTTGTTATTTTATATATAAGTTGTGATACACAAAGTGTGGGACTTGGACAATACTGTTCACCGAAAGTGTATAATGGCTTTAACTGGCAATGGCCAGCGGACCATTGTTATTGGAGATTGTTGATTGCCCAGCTTTGTCTGCCTACATGTAGATTATGAATTTACTAAGTGTATATTTTGTGTAATGTCTTTACAGGAAGACGAAGCTGAAACGAGATTTTATAGAATAATCTTGTCAGTATTCTTAAAAAACTCACATGCTGTCACCACAGTCCAGTACATTGCCACCTCGTCCGACAGACACGCCCTCTTCTAGACGGTACTCTGCACTCGACAGTGGTAACCACATGGCAAAGCGCAAGTGGCAGGTTCTCCCGGGTCGCAACTCCTACTACTGCAATGGGCGGATCCTCATGGCCCGGCAGAAGGGGGTCTTCTATTTGACCTTCGGCCTCATCGTCGTAACCTGCTCGTTATTTTTTGCTTTTGAGTAAGTATGCTTGGATTCTGCAATTATTTGTACTGCATTTGTACCAGTAACTTGCCGGGTACCTCTTATTTATCGTTGCGTTTGGCATTTTTCTAATGTTGTAATTTTTTTTTTAAAGCACTTAAATTGTGTTGAACAAGGACAAATTTAGTAGAGCAGGATTTTAAACAATAACCTTCGGTTTAATATGCTGAACTGTACTAACAGAGCTATACTTTTGGTAATTATTATTCTACAAATTAATGACCCCAAAAACTTACTTGGTGTAGAGCACTGGAGGGCTGTTTACATTATTTCTTTTAATTATTTTTTTCTTCTTTCTTATTTACCCTGAGGAAACCTTTCAGTGAAAGACTGGTTTTTTTTCAGAGGTGCCCAGCAACTACAAACGCATTAAAATTAAAAAAAAAACTGATTAAATTGGTTTTAAAAGAGCATTATTAAAAATAGAAAAACAGCCAAATTTAAATGAAGACTATGGACATACAACAACAGCACAAAATCTTTACAACAAGCAAAATAAACAAAAGGCAAAGGGTAAGATCTGGTTCAGCCAGGAAAAGCATCACATGGCCCCACCTATACAAATTAAATGATATGGTAAAACATTGTTAGAAATGACACCCTTTGAAGTTGTTTTAGAGAGAAAGTAAATTTTTCTCACTAAAGATTTTGAATCTGAGAAAGTTTTCGGGCATGAAGTCTTTCTCAAGCATCTGAAAGCACACTAGCGAATTTGATTTCGTGACCTCAGATTTAGAATTTGAGGTCTGGAAATCAAGCATCTGAAAGCACACAACTGCAAGGTTTTTTTCTTTCTTTCATTATTATCTCGCAACGTCGACAACCATTTGAGCTCAAATTTTCACAGGTTTGTTATTTTATGCATAGGTTGAGATAAAACACCTTGTCACACGAAGTTGTGTGCTTTCAGGTGCTTGATTTCGAGACCTCAAATTCTAAATCTCAGGTCTCGAAATCAAATTTGCGGAAAATAACTTCTTTCTCGAAAACAACGTCACTTCGGAGGAAGCTGTTTCTCACAATGTTTTTAACTTTCAACCTCTCCCCATTACTTGTTACCAAGACAGGTTTTATACTAATAATTATTTTGAGTAATTACCAATAGTGTCCACTGCCTGTAATAAGGACACAAGTGTCACGGCTGTTAGAGTGAGGAAGGATCACTGTAAATCACTTACATACATACGGGAATTACTAGTTAATGGAAAAGCTCAATGCAAGTTTTGTATCCTTGCCGGAACCTGGCATTCTGGCAAGTCAAGGATCTCACAGTTTTTTAATTAATTAGTAGAGCTGTCAACTCTATCACAGCGGTCCAGTGGTTAGACTGTCTAAGAACAACTTCCAATCACAAGGTTGTTGGTTCAAATATGGTCAGGCTAAGCACTGAATTCACAATGACTATAATAAGTTTCAAATGTCCTCTGCTGTAGTTACTGAATCACAATTATAATGTAATTCAAAATCGATCGTAGACATTAAACTAATGTTTGTATTAGAGAGATTGGCTGTTGCCAGCTTGGCGTGGGAGCTTTACCGTGTTCCCTTGTTGGGAAAGATCAGCTAAACAAATAAACTGTCTGTGATTCTGCAGAAAGTACCCAGGAAATAAACCAATCCTTAAGTATATACCAATCCAATACGTATATGTATGAACAATCAACATGTTCGAAATTCTCCCTGATTATGGAAACTTGTTTTTATTAAGAGGAAATTCTGCAAAAAATACAATTTCTCAGTGATGTTCCACATCAATTCATTAACATAGAAGATCATCTCTGTATTTTTAGAATAATTGTATGATGGTTTGCGAAAGTGGTAACATCTTTGCAAATCTCGTCATAAAATGGACTTTGTCATAAATGTACGTAGTCCTCCAGTCTGCGACCGTCTGGAGGATGGAGGGTTTGGTTCTGATTATCGCAAATCAGCAAGTTCAAAAAAGTACAAACTGTTGGTATTTTTATAACCTTTTTTTTATTGTGGTACCAGCAGGTATTACTTGACTGAATAAAAAAACAAAAAAAAACAAAACAAAGAACTTAAAACGTTGTATGGTTTCCCTGTTTGTACTACAATGTATGGTGCAAATTTTGGCTGTCATTTTTACTGTACAAACTACTCTTCAATACACACACAATCCCATGTTTTACCTACATGTATTTCCGGGCATGTCCACATTATTCAAAACAACAAACTGTGCATACTAAACATTTTAAGCTTGTGCACCACAAATAGCATTTCAAATACCTCCCATAGACTCATCTGTGATGGCATTACATGTACATGTACTTGTATCATGTACATGTATAATCTTATTTTGTGGCCGTAATTTGTTCTTGAATCTAATTAACGAAGTCTAGAATGTCCAGTTATGGTTTCACAGATTTTAATGGGAAGAATTTATGCAGCTGCGTGGTATGTAATGTTGACTTGCACTGTACAAGCTCAAAATCAAATGGCTCTAAGGGAAGGTACATGTACACGTTTGCTAATCACTCTTAAAACAAATGGCAAGCAGCTTTCATTAGTATAAAGCATTATTGAGAATCATTACACTTCAAATCGAAGTATTAAATGGAAAAAGATATCAGTTTCTATGCCCGAAAATTTAAGAAAATTATTCTTCAGATTGTGTTTTCCTATTAGGGGTTATTTTGCCTCCGTTGACACAATTATTTGCCCCAAATTTTTTTGAGATCTCAAAAACGTGACCACATTATTTGCAAATGAAATTTTCACGTTAGTTTTATTGAGGTACATGTACAATAGGCTCTACATTTATATTTTTTCATATGATTTTGTATACATGTAGGATTAAAATAATTGACTGGTTCCAAAACCATACAGTGTACATGTATTGCCTGTAAAGGCAGGGCATACACTTTTGGTAATTTTCGTAAGACCAGTATCCACATTTGGTGTACGTGGTATAAAATCCCAAGAAACGTATTAAAATAACAAACCAGTGAAAACTTGGGCGCAATTTGTCATCAAAGTTGCTAACAAATAATGGAGAAAAAAACACTTGTGCTTTCTGATGCCTGAGAAAGGCGTTCATCCCTTCTGATGCCTGAGGAAGGCTTTCATGTACAAGCATGTCGCAGTTTCAAATTTATAGGTGAAAAAAGTACCTCTTTCAATAAACTTATTTACTTCAAACTAAGGGGTTGTTTCTAACTTTGTTTAGAAATCAACAAAACTGCAGTGGTTCTTTTAATGTAGTTTTTATGTTCATTAGTTTACAATTAGAGCTACACATGTAATGGCCTACTGCTACACAATATCTGTACACCCTTCCTTTAAACACAGTTCCTGTTAATGCACACAGTAGATAGAGAAAATGAGATTATAAATGAAGCAGGTGTAATAGAGGATGTTAAATGTGCAGTGTAGAGATGTTCAAGCTGGTTATTATTGAGTCGTTAGATCATCCTTTACGTGTTGTAGACATGTAAAGGATACTTACGTGCATACTGTACACTGTTCTTTTAACCCTTTATACATGTAGCAAGCCAAGGGCTGATTTCACAAAGCACTATGGAACATCTTAAGATGAGTTATCAGTGTCACTATCAGTGTTGTAATGTAGCCCAAGTTTAGTGGCCCAGGCTCCATGATCCAATTTAGTCCACCAAGGGTGAGCGGTTCCACACAATTATTTATACAACAATGTACATTGTACTGTATGTTTAGATGAGGATTGCTTATAAGTGCAATCTGGGGGAAATCTGTGCTTGGCAGCACAGTGTACATTCTATGTATTTTGCTCGGAGTGCTGGCCGAAATTTGTTAGCTCTAAGCAGGCCCACCTGGCACCACCCACCGTGGCTACAACACTGGTCACAGTAGTGATACAATCACAGTTCAATCAATCAATCACAGTTCAATCAATCAATCAATCAATCAATCAATCAATCAATCAATCAGTCAATCAATCAATCAATCGTTAAATTTATAAGGCGCTAATCCAACAGTCGTTGCTCATAGCGCTGTACAGTAGGCTTTTGAAAAAAGATGAGATTTAGGCAAAGTTTTGAAATTTGCTAATGAAGTACATGTACATAGATTGCCTGATGTTCTGAGGAAGATGCGCTTGAAAAGGCATGATCCCCCCAACTGTGTTTTGTTCTTTGAATGTGAAATTAGAAATTGGGAGGGATTTTCAGTAGAGATCAATCTTACATTGTACATGTAGCTCTTTGTGACTGTTGGTTTACACATCGTAGGACTTTCCTACTATACAATGTACTTTTATGGGATGTACATGTTGTACATCCTGATCAGAGCTTGAGTTTGAAGTTCTAACCCACTCAAGCCATGACAACCATTATTAAACATGTAAAGCACAATTTAATAGCAATGTACATGTACTGTACACTAACATGACTAAAGCCAGGTTCGAATGTACTTCACTCGAAAGAGAAAGCGAATGCAATAAAGCCAATTTTGGTGATGCAATAATTGATCTGCGTCGTTGGTCCCAATTGTGACTTCAGAAAATTTGATTTGCTTTCGCATGAAGTTTGGAACACTATGAACTGTTCAGGGCCCTATTTCATGGCTCTGCTAAACGCCAAATTCTGCGCTTACGATCACGATTGCCCGCTTACGTGCAAGCGCCAGATTTCTGCGCTAGCCTTGTAAGCGTAGAATGCCTAGTAACGTGGAGTATGCACGCACAGAAGCCAAAATTCGCCGCTAACCCGTGAAATACGCTTGCCGTACCCACAGAATTCCCTGCTTCCATAACCGCAGATTCTGTGCTTACGGTAAGCAGAGCTATGAAATATGGCCCTGGTTTTACACATTTTTGTGCACTGAACCAATGTCATACATGTTTAGTCAACATCATGAGTTCCTCAATGTAGATTCTTTCAATTTGACATGTAATTTGCAACGCACATTGTGTAGAACCCAGCGATGGCTTCACTTTTATTCCTTTCGCAGAGTGCTTTTGAGGCAGCTGTGTAATTCGTTGGCAGTTACTCTTTGCACAATGCAACTTTTTTAAATTTACAGGACAAAGTGCTGCTGAGTGCAGTTGCAACAAAAAGCCTGCTGCTACCAGCTCAACACTGATTGCTCTCTATTCTTTTTCATAATTGCATTTTTAGATTTAAAGTACACTATGTTTACTAGACACAAAGACATTTAATTGTTCATGCAGTGCACAATTGCCTTTTTGTTAAATTTATGTATCATGTACTGTACATGTACTGTATAATAATAAAGCCCCTATAATAATAATAAAAGTTTTTTAACAGCATTTTATCTGCAGACGTCTCAAAATGCTTAAAATCATAATTTATTTTTTTCCAGACAGGTTTACAGGCCTGTACACCATGTATGCTTTGATTTGAAAGGGCAAGGGCACCAAGGAATTTTCTCCTTGGTAAAGGGCACCCTGTAGATGCGGAAATTGTAAATTTCTACCGGAGCATTTCAAGGGCACCGAGGCAATGACCAGGGGCATGGGGGCAATCGCCTTCATTGCCATCGTGAGGTATAAGGCCTTGGTTTTGGAAGTTTTGAGTTTTGAGACCCAGTTATGTAACGCCCTTTTGTACAAGGGTTGACAAAGTGTACATGTAGCGCATCATCAGCAGCCACTGCCAGACACATCTGGGCAAACCCCTTCTCTTGGTGATACACATACTGTGTGACTGCGGTTCTTTTGTGTGCATTACACAATACACGGGACCTACGTGTATGAAGTTAAGTCCCAACCAAAGTACGAAACAACAATGGTTTAGTGTCTTCTTTTTTAAGTACACGAGTGTCAAGACTGGGACTCGAACCCATACTCTGCTAAACAGAAACACCAGAGCTTGAGTCCATTGCGCTTGACTGCTCGGCCATTGTTTACGTGCATAAATGTAGCATGCTCGACGACATGTGCTCACTGTCGCTGCCCATTCCCCAAAGAACAAAGGTGCCATTAATCCCAATGCACATCCTAAAGTCAATTCAGTTCCAACGTGTCAAAAAAACAAAATAATGCATTGGCATTTACCATGTCTGTGCAAGACTTATGCAGTCAGTCTCTGCGAGTCTGGTCTATTGTTCCGGGGCCTCATAATTACATTCGCTGCATTCAAACTCCAAGGATAATGGAGTGACTGGCAAGAAGTCTTTAAAGGCACTGGACACCTTTGGTAATTGTCAAAGACCAGTCTTCTCACTTGGTGTATCTCAACATATGCACAAAATAACAAACCTGTGAAAATTTGAACTGAATTGGTCATCGAAGTTGTGAGATAATAATGGAAGAAAAAACACCCTTGTCACACAAAGTTGTGTGCTTCCAGATGCTTGTTTTCTGGACCTCAAACTCTAATTCTGGGGTCTTGAAATCAAATTCAAACATTTTAGTGGAAAATTACTTCTTTTCGATAACTTTGTTACTTCAGAGGGAGGCGTTTCTCTCAATGTTTTATACTATCAAAAACTCTCCATTGCTTGTTACCAAGTAAGTTTTTATGAGACTAACAATTATTTTGAGTGATAACCACAGTGTCCAGTGCCTTTAATGCACACAGTAATAACCTGGGCAAACATGATTTCCTGATAGTTTTAGCATTAACACTTTTCCAGGCTAACATCTAAACAAATGCTGGCCGAGTTTTCACCTGGAAGTTTTGAATATAAAATGGTGATTGGAAACTGATCAGACCCCATTCTATCAACTTTTTTTTCTGTGTGTGTGAGTGGCATGAAATATTTGACAGAAAGTAGGCCTGTAACATCTGAAATCAAAAGGTTTCAAGTACTGTGTGTAGGAGCTCTGCAAGAATGCAGGCCCTGCATGTTGTAATTGGCTTTAAAGGCAGTGGACACTATTGGTAATTACTCAAAATACCTATTAGCATAAAAACATACTTGGTGACAAGTAATGGGGAGAGATTGATAGTATCAAACATTGTGAGAAACGGCTCCCTCTGAAGTGACATAGTTTTCGAGGAAGAAGTAATTTTCCACGAATGTGATTTTGAGACCTCAGATTTAGAATTTGAGGTCTCAAAATCAACCGTCTAAAAAACGTGCATAAGTTCGTGTGACAAGGGTGTTTTTTTTTCTTTCAATATTATCTTCGTCGACCAATTGAGTTCAAATTTTCACAGGTTTGTTATTTTGTGCATATTTTGAGAAAAACCAAGTGAGAACACTGGTCTTTGACAATTACCAATAGTGTCCATGTCTTTAAAGAGGACAATTTGTAGCATACATGTACATTGTATGTACAGAAATTTTTTAGTTCATTCCTGATTTTGGATGATATTCAATCAATGAAAAAATTTGAGTTGTCAACTGCTTGCTTTGCAACCAAAAGGAATACATGTACATGTACGTACATGTACATGTAGGCCTGGTACATGTGGTATTTAATGGCAAAAATAGTTGATGAACCCTAGCAGTCTTTCTTGAAGGCTTAAATCAATCCAAATTGTCATTGAATTGGACCTTTTCAACTGGCGCAAAAATTACCCTTTGGAAATTACAGACCCATTTGCTTTTGTTGTCGATGTTGACATGTTTTAAAAATTTCTCTTTGAAAGAAAATAAAATACAATTATTTGTAATGACATTTTACACCATTGTAGGGCGAGGTTAGAAGCTTGTAATTTTTCTATAAATTTACTGTTAATATGTAGAGCTCTATTATGATGATTTGGAATGTAACATTCTAAATTTCACCCTGGTCATGCAAGGCCCAATTTCATAGAGCTGCTTAAGCACAAAATTGTGCTTAAGCAAAAAATTTTGCTTAGTAAAATCAGATTACCAGCTAAGACTCCACTCAATTGTTATGCTAAGTAAACAACAGCTAAATACCAGTCACAAGCAATGTTTGTGGCATGACATTTTTGGCAGTAACATGTGTAACATAAGCAAGCTATTTTCGTGCTTAAGAGTCCCTGCCTGTAAGAATGTACCAAATTAGGGGGGGGTGTGATTCATGGGTTCGCAGATCTTCTTCCAAAAAATTAGAGTGATACACCATCATACCAAACGAATAAATCCAAAATTTTAGTTTGCTGACGCTTTCGGTTTTGGAGTTACCAGTTATCAAAGTTTGGGCCAAAAAGCCCTCAAGAAACGAATTGTACATTCTCTGTAAACACAAAAACGTGCGCCAAGGTCATCCCAGAAAAAGTAAAACATTTTTTGAAACCTCCAGTTGGGCTTATAACAAAAGTATAAAAAAAAATTTGGGATCTCGTTGGCGCATCATGTTACGCGCACCTGAACCTTTGACGAACAGTGCCCTCGTGCCATTTTCAACGCCTCATAACTCAGCGCGCCTATAAGATCCTATAAATTGAACAAGTTCAAATGAAAGAGCTTGCATCCCTAAAACAAATTTAAGTGCAAAGTGAGTGGGATCTCGTTGGCGCAGAGAGATAATAGAGGTCAAAGTTCAAATTTTACCAATATATTGCGTTTTCGCACCTCCATAACTTCGCGCGCCAACAACAAAAAATTGTTTTTATGGCAACTGGGTATTGGAACAGTTTTCATCTAATGACAAATGAAAACAGAATCTTGGGATCTCTGCAACTTGCATGTCAAAAGATTTTTTGAAAATTTTCTAAAGTATTGTCATTCCACACATTTTGGCCTAAATTGGCACAACATTCACTTTTTTCATCACTGTAAGTATCTGTGCCAACAAGATCCCATCAATGTTTTCTTGTATTTGGTTAAGTTGAGTGTTCCTAAACAGATTTCAATTGAAAAATAATTGGGATCATGTTGACCCCGCCAATATAACAAAGGTCAAAGGTCATATGAAACTAAACTACTGCCTATTTCGGGCGATTTTGCGTCGTCTAGAAATCCACGCGCCAATACGATCCCATTAAGTTGTCTGCGTTTTATGATTATATAGATTCTCAGCAACACATAAAAAGCAAAAACCAAATGGGATTTGAGTGGCGCTAACAAATATTACAGATCAAAAGTTCACAATACATGCCTATACTTATGCATTGCTGTGGCAACCGAAAGTGAGAAATATCCCCCAATTTCAAAATGTTGGCAAACCATGAAGGGGATTGGTCTCCAAAACGAATTTTGGTCAAGAGATAGATTGGACTTGTTTTTACAAATGGTGTTAGTTTAATGTTGGTTGGTAACTGTTGCCAAGGTCAAAGGTTACAAAGAATATGGGTGTTTTTTATATTTTCTGTCAAGAGCCAACTTCAGAGCCTTTTCAAGATTTTATTTAATGAACAAGGGCTCTTTCCTTTATGTTGGGGAAAACCACTTATAATATCTAGGCACATGGGATTGTCCCAAATTAATTATAGAGCCCTTGTTCATTTGATAAAATGATGACATGGCTCTGAAGTTGGCTCTCCACAGAAAATATTGGTGTTTTGTAATACATTTTCTGTCAAGAACCAACTTTGAAGCCCTGTCAACATTTTATCAAAAAAGGATGGGCTCTATAATTAATTTGGGACAACCATATGTGCCTAGATATTATAAGTGGCTGTCCCAAACTGAAATGATAGAGCCCTTGTTCTTTAAATAAAATCTTGAAAAGGCTCTGAAGTTGGCTCTTGACGGAAATATAAAAAACACCCATATTCTTTGTAACCTTTGACCTTGGCAACAGTTACCAACCAACATTAAACTAACACCATTTGTAAAAACAAGTCCAGTCTGTATCTTGACCAAAATTCATTTTGGAGACCTATCCCCTTCATGGTTTGCCAACATTTTGAAATTGGGGGATATTTCTCACTTTCGGTTGCCACAGCAATGCATAAGTACAATGTGTATAGGCATGTATTGTGAACTTTTGATCTGTAATATTTGTTAGCGCCACTCAAATCCCATTTGGTTTTTGCTTTTTATGTGTTGCTGAGAATCTATATAATCATAAAACACAGACAACTTAATGGGATCATATTGGCGCGTGGATTTCTAGACGACGCAAAATCGCCCGAAATGGCAGTAGTGTAGTTTCATATGACCTTTGACCTTTGTTATATTGGTGGGCCAACATGATCCCAATTATTTTTCAATTGAAATCTGTTAAGGAACACTCAACTTAACCAAATACAAGAAAACATTGATGGGATCTTATTGGCATAGATGCTTACAGTGATGAAAAAAGTGAATGTTGTGCCAATTTAGGCCAAAATGTGTGGAATGACAATACTTTAGAAAATTTTCAAAAAATCTTTTGACATGCAAGTTGCAGAGATCCCAAGATTCTTTTTTCATTTGTCATTAGATGAAAACTGTTCCAATACCCAGTTGCCATAAAAACAATTTTTTGTTGTTGGCGCACGAAGTAACGGAGGTGCAAAAACGCAATATATTGGTAAAATTTGAACTTTGACCTCTATTATCTCTCTGCGCCAACGAGATCCCACGCACTTTGCACTTAAATTTGTTTTAGGGATGCAAGCTCTTTCATTTGAACTTGTTTAATTCATGGGATCTTATAGGCGCGCTGAGTTATGAGGCGTTGAAAATGGCACGAGGGCACTGTTCGTCAAAGGTTCAGGTGCGCGTAAAATGATGCGCCAACGAGATCCCAATTTTTTTTTTTTACTTTTGTTATGAGCCCAACTGGAGGTTTCAAAAAATGTTTTACTTTTGTTGGGATGACCTTGGCGCACATTTTTGTGTTTACAGGGAATGTACTATTCGTTTCTCGAGGGCTTTTTGGCCCAAACTTTGATAACTGGTAACTCCAAAACCGAAAGCGTCAGCAAACTAAAATTTTGGATTTATTCGTTTGGTATGATGATGTATCACTCTAATTTTTTAGAAGAAGATCTGAGAACCCATGAATCACCACTTGGTACACTCTTACAGGCAGGGGCTCTTAAGCAAATTTTCTGCTTAAGCAGCTCTATGAAATTGGCCCCTGGTTGCTGTACAAAATCTCCTTGATTGCAAGATACATGTATAACATGTATCAGTACATTTGTACATGTACGTGTAGCAATGACGTAGTTCAAGTGCCATAAACAGGAAAGCCTGTGAAAGGTTGAGAAATAGTGTTGTGTTCATTTGGTGAGAAGATTTCTTCACACAAACACGTACAATATGTACTTTTATGTAGAGTTTACAACCTCGTTAATTGGAAGACAGATTGATTTCTGAGTAGCTGCTAGGGCTTTCAATTCAATTTGCATACAAATGACAGTTTTGAATTGAAAGTGAATTTATCGGATCGACATTCTAACTGACTAGGGAAATGGCAAGTTTACCATGTTGACACGTCCTTTGGGCTTGTTTTTTTTTAACACTGAGAAAGTTACCATGTGTGCAGTGTACAGTACATCAAATGGAAGTCTTGTGTTATTTGACTTTAAGTACATTTGTAATACTACACTTTATCAAGAACCCAGGCCAGCCAGTCATTTTTCAAGATTTTCATCCACGACACTAGGCAAACGGAAAACACTAAGTGTGGTAACTTGATAGATTGGGGATGTGGTCTTGACAGTTGTTCTACAGTTCCACTTTCACAGGTGTAGTGTTTTCCGCTTGCTTATGTTGGCTTTGGTTTGAACAAATCGCACCACGTTAGTTCGGAGTCGATTTACATGTAATTGTTTCCATTCCCTACCGGGTAGATGTTGATTTGATCCAATGAAAGTTTCACACAATGTACAAGTACACAATGTCAGTTATGATAGTGTGAAATTGTCTGTTAATTTTGGCAGTGGATATTACAATAAGTTGCTTACTTGCATTGAAGCGTTCCTGGGACTTTTTTTCGGCTTCCTTGGTTTTTTATTTTATTTAGGCTTTAGCTGCAGCTCTAGCCTAAACATTTTCATCATTTTTGAAGCAGTGCATAGACAGTGTTTTTAACATCAAACAGAGCCTAGAGCTGGAGACAGAGGCTAACCGAAGGTTTGGAAAAAGCCACAAGACTTCAATGTCTTTTGTAAGAAAATAAAGTTCATTTAGCTTTAACGTGCAGGTACATTGTACAACGTCACTGGAGGTATATTTTCAATTACATTGAACATGGACTTTACACGTTGTATTTCCCTTATGGTAAACCGTCCGACAAAACAATCAGGGCCAGTCGCCAAAAGGTAACGAGGCATACAGTCTTGGCGTTAAAACATGTGCAAGCAAAGGCATTTGTGAGATGACATCTTTGAGTTCATCTTGTAAGAGTATGCGGTCCTGACACCTTATCTGAACCAACAGTATCACTATCACTGCTCAATCACTGGCATAATCTTCCATTTCAAACTGTACATATGTACTTATGTACAATGTACATGTACTTGGTGTTCATGTGCAATACACTCCAGGATAACTTCGTTTGTTTGGTTTGAATCTGTTAGGAATAATACACAGGAATAACAAACCGGGTGTAGTGTTACCAACGTAATCATACATCATGACAGCATACATCGGCGATACTGTCTAGTAAAAGGGGGGCAATGGCATAGAAACAGGAGATCTTCCTGCCACGCACAGTGTGGTGTCGTGTTTCTATGAGGTCGTTCACACGCCGTACTAAAGTTGGTCTAAGTCCACTTAGACCGGTTCGGGTTCAACTTTTGTGCGTGTGAACGCAAATAAAGTTAGACTGGATCGGGTTTAAACCCCAAAACTTAAACCGTCCAGCGAGGCGGTCTAAGTCTAAACCGGATCGGGTTTATCTTTTAACACTGCGTGTGGACAGAATGACATCCGGTTTTAACTCACAACGGACGACCCATTGTGTGGTTCAATGCACACGCCCGGAACCCGGAGTGCTTGTATACGGTTTCTGTTGCCTCCGATGCTGAAAAGCACCGAGTATTTATATTACTTTCTTGCCGCTTACCGAGTTGGCGAAACCCTCTCGATCAGTGTATGCAGTTTAGCAAAGGCACACGCCCATGATTTATTAAATTCTGAAACAAAATTATATTTTCCAAGCTTTTGTTGTTGAGTGTCCTACAATAAATTGAAACGGTTTTTTATGCGTATACTACGAGCGCAGCGAAGAAGCATATTTGTATTGCTTCTCACATGTACAGCGCTGCCATCCCAAATTGATCACTCTCTGATATCCCATAGTTACCATCACCGAACCCGTGGATGTGCCTTTCTATTGCCGTCACCGTTACTAGCAATCTAGGAGAATGAACTGCAGTGGGCGCGAGGCTGTGTGTAGGGGAAATTCCCTACGCCAGCAATATCACCACGTTGTTGGGAAGTTGGGAAAATACTGCAAAGTACATGTCGTAACTTGCACGTGTGTAGTTGTGTTTATGAACGAATCGGAATAAAAATCGCGGCACCAGCTTTTGAGAGATCGCAACTTCCAATCGATTGAAGTACAAACTAAAAGTATTTATTAAATCGGAAACAGTGGTATAAAACAAAACACAAAAATGAAACGTGTTCTGTTTCATGGAATATGGCCAATATTTTGGTGAGTTTTCTCGGCGGTTTGTATCAATATTTTATTTGTTTAAAAAAAAAATTTCGAGTCGTGTTCATGTTTGTTTTAAGTGCCCATATCCTCCCAACGGTAAAACTGTTACCGCGTTCGATTGAGCCATTTGTATCCAATAATATGCCCTGTCTGATCATCCAGGGCATGGGGCACTCGGTATCTCGGCATACTCGGTGCGTGAATCTGATGAATAAAACCAAAGGGGTCGCGTCTACTTTGACCTCTTAAAACCGAAGATAAACCGGATCGGGTTTAACTCTGTGCTGTCTGAACGCAATGGGTTTTTATTTTTACGACCACCCCCCGCTGCTCGTAAAAGTTAGACCGGTTCGGGTCTAAGTTAGTACGCTGTCTGAACATACCCATTGGGGCTTGAAACTGAGGGCATGTGTGCTGGTAAATTTTCACCCATGCTGTCTAGCATACATGTCTGTAGTACACACTACTTGTCTAATACATGTAATTACAAGTACAAATGAAGGCCTAGTACCTTTAAGCTTTTTGTGAAGTACCCAACCATTCCTAAGCTAGTCAACTAGTCATTTGACATGTACAGGTACAGGTACTGGCCTCCAGGAAGTGTTTGTAGAAGCCCATGGATTGACATACAATGCAACTGATGTACATTGATAGTTACTCAACTTATAAAACATAAAGTTACACTCATCGCGTCAGCGTTGGCTTTAATTCAATATGAAATTTCCAATTTTCTCTACAGGGTGCCCCTTACCAATGAGAAAAATGATTTGGTGCCCTTGCCCTTTCAAAAATGAAGCATACATGTACAGGCCTGTAGCATTGTCCACCACCATACAAGGAAAATCGTTCACTAAACAGTGCATGTGACCACTCAAACCATTATAAATGTCATTGATTTTTATAATTGATTTGTTTTGCTTTTTTTCTCCCATCATCAGCTGTCCGTTCCTGGCCACGCGTCTGTCCTTTGCCATTCCCGTCGTGGGTGCCCTCATCACCATCTTCTGCCTTTCTGCGTTGCTGCGCACCAGCTTCAGCGATCCCGGGATCATTCCACGTGCCACACCTGATGAAGCAGCTGATATAGAACGCCAAATGGGTAAGTTATACAACGCGCAAGTTATGCGCATGAATTGTCAGAGGTTTCTACAATGTAATAGTAAACATCATGGACATAAATTTTGAAACAAAAATGTGTTTTGAGGAAGGCAAAGAACTCTTAACAATAATTTAAAATGGGAGGGGGCATCTTTAAAGCGCTCCTCATCTAGGAGTTTCATAGTGCGACTGGAAGACCAAGGGCACTTCTGTTGGAATATCTTACAGGCACTGGATACCTTTGTTAATTGTCAAAGACCAGTCTTCTCACTTGGTGTATCTCATCAAATACACAAAACAACAAACCTGTGAAAATTTGAACTATTCGACATCGAAGTTGCGATATATAATAATTGAAGAAAAAAACACCCTTGTCACACGAAGTTGTGTGCTTTCAGATGCTTGATTTCTAGACCTCAAAAATCTAATTCTGAGGTCTCGAAATCAAATTCAAATATTTTAGTGGAAAATTACTTCTTTCTCGAAAACTACGTACGTTACTTTAGAGGGAGCCGTTTCTCACAATGTTATATACTATCAACAGCTCTCCATTTATTGTTAACAAGTAAGTTTTTATGCTAACAATTATTTTGAGTAATTACCAATAGTGTCCAGTGCCTTTCAGTGGGAAACTTTTGCAGGGGCACCAAGACCAGGGCAACAGTGTCTAGGCTGGCTTCTTTGAGATACAATGTACATCATATACAACATATGTACAGGTGCGTGATTGACACTGCACTTTGTTGGCTTGAACTGCAAAAACATAAAATATTGATGGTCATATTTACGACTGGGGGCAGAAGCATTCATGCGCATGTAGAGATCTACTGGATGAAGCCATGCACGGGATGGGATTATTGAAAGCATACTTGATGAGTCGATCAATTTAAATTGTACTTAAGGGGATTTGTTGGGTATTGATTGCGCGGGCGAAAGAGGACGTCATAAATGTCTCAAATGGGGCCCAATGTCGTATGAAGCTATGTAAAAAAACAAATTGAAACATTAAATGCTTGACAAATAGCTCAGATTGGCGGGAACCAATTAAAACAATGATACTCTGCACCGATACAAATGTCGAGTTTAAAAAAATATGGCTTAATGACAAGTTTCTTTGCTAGGCAAAAAAATGTTGGGGCTTCAGGGTGTAACTTTTTTTTGCTAAGCAATACTATTCTGTGCTTAGCAAGTTTGCTTAGCAAGTTTTTGTGCTTACAGGCTTTGTGAATTTGGCCCATGTCACATGTCTTTATGCGCAAACTGGTTTGATGCGTAGGCCCTACACTTGCCATTTCAGTTTGTGCTCCTGGCTGGACCTCTGAACATAATCTGCATTTCACAATGTGTGGATGCGCACGCCTTGCCCTTGATTGTGACTGCCAATGTCGTTTGCCTTTTCATCAACTGTTCAAGATGCATGAAGTAAGGCAATACCAAGGCGCAGACCAGCATTATAGACTGATCGGCCAGGGGCAGTAATGTCAACAACATTACTGCTGCCCCACCTCCCACAGCGTAGAATCCCTACTGATTATAAACAGCTCCCCTGTCTGTCTGTCACCCTCTAGCAATCAGTGCAGGGTAGTCAAGGGAAGAAAGTGGCTTCACAACCATGGAGGAAGTCAGAACTTAAGACCTTGATGAAATGTGGACATGTGGGATGCAAAAACCTTCACATTGATTCGATCTTGATGACCTGTATTCGTCTTGTTTATAGAGGAAGGAAATTTTCTCCACACCTGGACCCAGTTTTATAGAGCTGCTTTTAAAAGCAGAAAAGAGTGCTTTAATTGTTCCTGCTTAGCAATGGCAGGGTGCAGTGTGGTATTTTGACTGGTTACCATATTCTGGGTAGCATAATTTTGTTTTCCGTGAACATTACCGCTCCACATATTCTGCGATCTGAAAAACGCTAACACCTTTTGAAATTTAAATGTTTTAATATTGTATTTGTACGTGCTGGGATTAAAATAAAACATTCAAAACACCAAAGTTGTACCTTGCCCCTAAGCAGCTCCTAAAATTAAGCCATGATCGCAAGGGCACACAGTCAAAACACAAAAATCACTCTCTGTGAGTTTCCCTTCAAAGATAAAATTGTGACAGAGTGGCAACAAGATAATCATTATAAAAACCCAATGGGAGATGATATTTTCCGTGTGACGGCGAACCTCGTCTCTGATGTCTGTAGGTGCTCCTCTAAGACGTCACCACAAAGCACTGCTGGCCAGGGATTCACAACCTCTTTACTTTAACTACGTACTACAAAACGACGCGCAAGTGTAGGGCACGACATGTTTTAAGGGCGCAGAGTACAGAATTCCCTAACCTGCCGTGTTAATCCAGTCTCAACGGAGGCAAACGTCCCCCGAAGCAAGACAACATGCTGTGGGCTTATCCATACACAGCGCTGGTTGAGGACAATAAATGTAATGAATATATAAGGAACACGTTCTCATTGTGTGGGTTGGCATTTACATGAGTATACGATCAAGACAGTGTAAGATGCACCTAGACAATACTGTGGAAGGCTCTTTTTATCTTTAGAAACGTTGTACGTGTATACTATGTATGAGTCATGTGTTTAAAATCTGCATGATGTATACAATGTACAATTGTAAATAGAATGCACACATTGCTAAATGTTACACAGTCCTCCAAATAACCAACAATACACACATCAATTGCTGTGATGCCTTGTGCTTTTGCCGTGGTGCCCTTTGCAAAGTTTCGATACAAGTTAACATTTTCCTCATACAGTACATGTTGTACGTGAACGTGTGTACATCTATCAGAGTAAAACTGCTGTGCCCCTTCGAGAGTGAAGTTCAGGGCTTGAGAGGGCAAGACCATTTTCATTTGGCAGAGGGCACTTCCATTGGACATTGGAAATTCCTAGAATCTATGGAAAACTTTTGAAGGGGCACCAATGTCAAGACTGGGGCAATAGAGGCCATTGCCTTCATGGCCTGCATGTAACTCCAGGCATGAATCGCAAATGGGCAATCAAGTTTGTAAATTGGCCCAGCAATCTTGCATAGCAAAATATTTACACTCTAGCATATGTCTAGTAGTCATGCTTTTTGCATACTGAATTCTGAATGGCAATAAATGCCATTGAGGTAGCAATTGGTGATCAATCAACAGTGTGTAGCATTTTGCTATGCCATACAATAATGTTAAAGGCAGTGGACACTATTGGTAATTACTCAAAATAATGATGATCATAAAACCTTACTTGTTAACGAGTAATGGGGAGAGGTTGGTAGTACAAAACATTGTGAGAAACGGCTCCCTCTGAAGTGGAGTAATTTTCGAGAAAGAAGTAATTTTCCACGAATTTGATTTCGAGACCTCAGATTTAGAATTTGAGGTCTCGAAATCAAGCATCTGAAAGCACACAACTGCGTGTGACAAGAGTGTTTTTTTCTTTCATAGTTATCTCGCAACTCCGACGACCAATCAAGCTCAAATTTGCACAGGTTGGTTATTTTATGTATATGTTGGTTATTTTATGTATATGTTGAGATACAGCAAGTGAGAAGACTGGTCTGTGACATTTACCAATAGTGTCCACTGCCTTTAAGTAAAATTGTTCACTGACAGTGACTGATCGTGAGAGAAAAGTTGAACGCATTGCTCAGTGTACACTTAATGTCTGTGTACATTGTGTGTATCCATAACTTAGCAACAGTGCGTAATCCGTTGACCTTCAACTTGCTGAGGGCGTCGGTGTATGACAATGAATGGCAAAACCTATACACTGTACACTGTACAAATACATGTAGAAAGTACACTGCGCGGCTTGCTGTACAGAAGTACACTCATGTGTACATATGTACAGTACATTAGTCAGACCCTAAATCAAACATTAATAATTACATAGGGCCTACATGTATAATTTGTTTTAACCCTGGTAAACACTGATCGATGTGTACATACGATCGCGTGTGTACATGTATTAGCACCGTATATATACATGTATGTATTCAGTACTTTAATACCAAGTTCTGTGATCAAAATCCACTGACAAATCACTCTGGTGGAGTTCGAACCCAGTCCCTTTGCATTGCTGGAGCAGATGTCTTACCACTACTTGTACATCACCGAGCTAACCCAGTGGTTACAATGTAGGAGCCGTTCGAATCCCATGTGTTGGCAGCAGGTACATTACATACATTACAGTATGTACATATTTATAGTGTAGGCCTTCAATTCAATACATTTATAACATTTGCATCAATCGGCATGATGAGTGATTAATAATATCTTTTGTTTTTACGATCGATCATGTGCATTAAAGGGTCTATGTACTTTTTGTAAGACAAAAACACAATGTCCACAGATTTACATTAATCTTACACAGTTTGAAGATAGTGATAGTAGAAAGCTTCCCTGAAAATATTTCTTGCTGAGGTGCTGCAGTTTTTGAGAAATGAGTAAAACATTGTCATGAAAACAATTTTTGTCTCAGTGATCATGAGACGAAAACTATTTGGTCTAGTTGGTAAGACACTGCTCTAGAATTACAAAGGTCGTGGGTTAAAATCCCACCCAAGTAATATGCCCATGAAAATGTTTTCACAGAACTCGGGAATGTACTGAGTACATATACAGTGCTAACACACATCGGTGAAAGGGTAGCCTAAAGCCCAAATTAATATTTATTCTTCTTCATTTCATTTTGCAGAGGTACCGAATCCCGATAATCCGACATATCGGCCGCCTCCCCGGATCAAAGAGGTGGTGATAAACGGTCAGACCATCAAGCTCAAGTACTGCTTCACTTGTAAGATATTCAGACCCCCTAGGGCATCCCACTGTAGCCTCTGCGATAACTGTGTCGGTAAGAACCACTTTTTTTCTTCAATTCTGTGAATTAAGGATGACGTTCGGTTTCCGAAGTGCTGTCATTTACGGTTTAAAGGCACTAGACACATTTGGTAATTGTCAAGTTTCAAATCTGTAAAGATTTGTGCTCAATTGGTGAAATAAGAAACACGATTGTGGCACAATTGTGTGTCTTTCAGCATGTCTGAAATCTTTTTCAGATTCAAATAGTTCTCAAAAACTACTGTTTCTCACAATGTTTTTATACAATCAACAGAGTACAGTTTTTTGCAGTATTTTGAGTAATCACCAAAAGTTTTCAGTGCCTAAAACATGTTTAAGAGGAACACGTGAGGGAATGTTTATCTCGCCAAAGAGCACATTAGTAGCCGTCTTGTTTTTTAAGTTGATACATTTTGATAAAGTAATCTGGGGTTGGGAGGAATATAAAGTTTCCAGTAGTCTGGTCCCAGATGAAGGCATGAGTGGCAGTGGCTACACCTTGTTGATTCTGTGCTTACGTTGCCTTGTAGAACATCAGGCTGTAAGCGCAGGATACTGCAGTAAGTAGTGCCTTGGAATTGAGCCAATATTGCATGGGGTTTCCCCTATTACATGTACATGTATGTATGGGTGTTCCTTTCAACCTGTACACTTGTTCCAGCCTTATGGATAGAACTGAACATTTCCTTACTGTCTCCCATTCATCCTGTTGTTGGCAATTGGGCTGTCTGATTTGTGAAAAGGGGGTAAAAAAGGGAAGTTTTTCAGGGAATTTTATTTTCCTAAATCCACTACTTTCTCAACTTTTAACAAAGCACTTAAGTGTCTTGCTCAAGGGCACAAGTGTCATGACCAGGGGTGGATTTCACAATGAGTTAGGACTAGTCTTATCTCGAGTTAGGATGGGTTACTCGTCCTACATGTAACTTAGGACAAGCCATGCGTTTTTTATATCTCCTAGGACTAGTCCTACAAACGTAAGTCAGGACTGGTCCTACATGTAACTCTTTGTGAAATCGACCCCAGGTATTGAACCCACACTCTGCTGCTGACAACACCAGAGCTTGGGTCTGGCCTTGTCCACAACACGGGACACCACTGGCCTGACACTGAATTCACTGGTCTGAGGCCTGTGGTCCAGTGTAAATTTTGAGCCCTGAGTTATGAGAACCAATTAACATTCATGCAACTTTTCAGCTAAATAGCTGATTTCCCTTTTTTTTCTTTTCAAAACAGTGTTGTAGAAAACTGAAAAACACTCTAGAAAAGCAGAGTTTGATTGGCCATTTCCTCTTTATTGCAATTTTTTGCGTGTCTGAATTAATTGTTTTTTTTTCATTTATCTGTTTTTTAAACCATTTAATTGTTTATCTTTATTTTTCTTCCTTTTTTTGTCTGCAGAACAATTTGATCACCACTGCCCATGGGTGGGCAACTGTGTGGGGAAGAGGAACTATCGCTTTTTCTACTTGTTTATCGTCTCCACATGTTTACTCGCTATCTATGTCTTTGCATGTAATATTACTACGATCGTGCTGCGTAAGTATGGTTTGCAAGTTGCCCATATTTTGAATGGCTCTAGAGGCCTGTATGCACCTGTATGCTTTGTTTTTTAAAAGTGCAACTTGGGCACCAAGGCAATTTACCCTGGGTAAAGAGCACCCTATGAGGGTAATGTAAATTTCTACTCTAGCCTTTCAAGGGCACCAAAGCAATGACCAGAGGCCATGGAGGAAATTACCTTTCAATCAATCAATCAATCAATCAATCAATCAATCAATCAACCTTTGCTGCGTTCCAGTGTCAAATTTGAGCCCTGATCCCAAAGTCAAATATTTGAAATGATTTCTAGCTTGTAAACTGACAAATGAAGTATATATCAGACGAAACGATAACTGTGTTTGAATAATTCTTATTCCATTTTTTTTTTTTTGCCCACAGTGAGCAACGATGCTGGTGGATTCTTAGAAGCGTTGAAGAGGACCCCAGCCAGATATCCTTTGCCCATTTACATGACTCCTATAGTCTGATATCCTTTATCTATAAATCTATCATTTGTAAATTTGTGAAAGTTTTGTATAGCTTTTGCTCGTACAGTAGAGACGATGTGAACTCTGACGTCACACGAAAACCATAACATGCTTCGCGCGCATACCGCCGGGCAAAACCTTTGTGTTTTGGCAGCCAGCTAGAAAGTGTATGCAATCTTACCATAACTACGCGTATTTTTGCCCGGCGAAACATGACGTATACAGTGTTTTTTCAACAGAGGGCGGTTTAAATGTAAACATAGGTCACATCGTCTATACGCTTGCATGTCATAATAATAAACAGTGCTTGTACATGTATAGCACTGTTCCAAAGAGCATGATTATAGCGCTTTACAATGAAATCATTACGAAAAATATACACAAAAATTGTGAAAATAAACCAAGCAAATCAATCATGAATAAGCAAGCGCCTTGAGTACCTTGTTGGTAGATACATGCGCTACATGTATGTTATTATTATTATTTATCATGCCAAGTAAATGCCGGCCTACAAACTGGTACTCTTTGTACATTTACAACATGATGTCATACAGTATGTACACACAATTTCACCACTAATTGTGTCTACATGGTCTAATGTAACCCTTGTAGATCTCCATCATATATTCAGAATTGTGGACAATAGTTTTAGATCAGGCCGAAGATAATTGCCGTCATATGTCCTTTTTTAAATATCACAGCATTATGAATCTACATGTTTCTTCCTAAAGTGACATCTTCAAGTAGCTTCTTTATTGAAGTCCCCACTCTGATAGGCAGAAATAATTGTGCTCTTCTCTGACGTCAATCTGTCTTGGAGAGGCACTTTGCAAATATAATGAGCTGGGGATGTTATTGAAAACTTTAAGGCAGTGGACACTGTTGGTAATTACTCAAAATAATTGTTAGCATAAATACTTACTTGAAAACAAGCAATGGAGAGCTGTTGACAGTATAAAACATTGTGAGAAACGGCTCCCTCTAAAGTAACATATTTTTTAGAAAGAAGTAGTTTTCCACGAATTCAATTTCAAGAGCTCAGAATTAGATTTTGAGGTCCCGAAATCGAGCATCTGAAAGCACACAACTTCGTGTGACAAGGTTTTTTCTTTCTATCATTATTATCTCGCAACTTTGACAACCAATTGAGCTCAAACTTTCACAGGTTTGTTATTTTGTGTATTTGTTGAGATACACCAAGTGAGAATACTGGTCTTTGACAATTACCAATAGTGTCCAGTGTCTTTAAAGGTAATGTCTCTGACATGCAGAGACCTTTGTCAATAGGCATAATGACATTTAAAGGGAAGGCATACATTTTGCTATCACTCTTGTTAAAATAATGGCAATAAAAACTCTTGATTAGAAGCCTACAGCAGGTTTCGATTGTAAATTCATTTTGAGAAACATTTGGAGAAATGTACTTATGTTATTATGCCCGAACATTTGCATCTGAGAAGAGTTACCGCAGTAATTTCTATTGGAACATTTTAAGGGGCACCCCATAAAATCAATTGCCCTTGGTTAGACCAAGGGTAAAGGCTGAGTCGCACTGCAGCGATAACCAAAACGATAACGATCACGACGCAAAGAGAACGCATTCTATTGGTTGAATTGCTCCACGCAGAATACGCACAAGCTTACAACCAATAGAATGCGTTTTCTTTGTGCCGTGATCGTTATTGTTTTCGTTATCGCTGCAGTGTGACTCGGCCTTAACAAGTGCTGGATGGGTCTGGTGCAGGCATCTAGACCTGGCTATAACCAGGCTTAGAGTATTTTGTAGTTATTTTGTTGTTTGTTTTATCATTGCTCATTATTTATTTGATTGTGTTTCCTTGACTGCCCTGCACTATCATTGAGGCCTTGATATGCTTCATATCTATATGGTCCGTATTAGGACTGGCTGGCTTCCATACGTACCTGGTGGCATCCAGTCAAACTACAAATGAAGATGTAAGTATGACTAACGTTCTTGTCTCCGGAGAAAATCTTGCTTTGCAGAGACTTTTTTTTCCATCCTAATATTGTGATTTGCACTTTTGTTACTGAACTGAATGCATTTTGTAACTTTTACATTTGTAGAAATGCATATTACATAAAGAAATTGTATGTCAATTATCGTCAGAAGCAGAAGCTTTCTGGGATGCTTTTGCTTTTGCAAAATCGTAGAAAAAATACGTATGAACATGATTGTGTTTTTATTGTTATCGTTTTGAGATGCCTGTGCTCTGCTCCTTTTATCTTTTACATTCATGTTTTTCCCTTGTATACATGTTTTTCACAAATGAATTGTTAATCATCTTTGTTTTCTCATTATCTGGCGCTCCAGCATTATTTTCCCTGGTCACTGGGCTATTTATTAGTTCTCTTAAACCATCTAGGCTCACTGGAAAGTATACAGCATGTGCTGCCAAAAATGTAGCACACTAAGCTAAATTAATCACAAGAACCATCTCTCCCCTCACCGGTACCCATATACCCCTGGTTGAAGAGAAGTAATTGTAGTTAAGTGTCTTGCTCAGGGACACAAGTGTCATAATCAGGAGTTGAACCCACATCCTGATAATTAGCCAACGGAACTTAGGTCCTATGCACTGAACCACTCAGGTTCTTGGCATCTCTTTATTTAGGGACGTTTGGGACGCTAGGTGGCAGCAGACTTATATGAACAAGGTAAACCCATTGTTCTTGGTTAGGTGCGGATGCTCAGAACTACGGAAACAATGGAAATTTATGCTTTACATGTATGTCTGCTGCCACCTAGCATTCAAAATTCTCCTATTGAACCATTTTCTGACACGCAGCGCACTTACATGCTCCTATCCTGGCCGCCATTTTGGGAGTCAAAACATACACAAAAAAATTGACTCCCCAAAATGGCGGGAATGGTAGTCTGTGTGGAGGTGCGTTCCACGTTGTCAATAGACGATTATCATGAGCTTCCACCATCTTGGTCATCTTCCTTGTATCCAATAACGGTATAATGAATGCCAATCATTCATTATACAAAAAGAAACCAGACTTTTTGTCCTTCCAGCCTCGGTTTGGTTATATTGATTTGAATGGAAGAAAATCAAGATGGCAGTCCTATGATAAAGGTCTATTGTTATGATTGTATTTGATTGTATTTGTAAAATATTTTTGCGATTTTGCATTGTGTACATACATGTATTACTTGAAATAATTGTTGATCTTTATTGTTTGCTTTTTATCTGTCTCTATTCTTGAGAATGTATTTTCTATCCCCTTGCATCCCAATTGAATATTTATTTTTCATTTTGTGTCGTGTCATCGCTGAGCGGTTTAGTGCTTCAGACTCTATCTCTAGTCATGGCATAGTCTTCGGGAAGTGGATTTGAGTCCCAGTCATGACACTTGAGTCGTTGAGCAAGACACTTAACTGTGATTGCTTCTCTTTACCCAGGAGTAAAAGGGTCCCTCGTGGGGGTAGAGATGGCTCTTGTGATTGATTTAGCTTGGTGTGTATCATATTTGGCAGCACTGGCTTTATACTCATAAGGGAGCTGAGACAGTTAAGGAATGAAATTAATCGGCCTAGTGACCAGGGGTAATGAGGTATGAGCGCCATGAGCGTCACTGAGTGACGGATTTGAGCGCTTTTATTTGTTATCAGTTGTGATTACATCATTGTGTACATATAATGAGTTATTGATATTTATTTTGTTTTTTTTCTCTCTTTGCCATCTTCTTCTTTTAAATATTACCTCTTTCATAATTTTATTGTACCATGTATTTGTGATTTTACATTTGTGTATGTGTTTACACGTATGAATGGTTGATCTATCTTGCTTTCTCTTTATCCGTCTATTGCTCTACAGATCTATTCATGTTTTTAACCTGTCCCCATTTATCTTATTTATATGCATCATGAGTTTACACTGTGTATTACTCCATTAATGAACTGTTGTTACCACCCTGTCGCTGAAGGCAGCTGACATCAAACGCCTGCAGTGTGTTTATATTTTTCGGCCGACCGACTCAAAGCAGCAGTGCTGGAAAGACAGTCTGTGGTGAGAGTGCAACCAGTGACTCCTGTGGGGTACAATGTGAGGAGACCACAGGCGAACGCCTTATCTATTCTAAAAATGAAGATGAAAGGTTGATCGTGATTGTTTTCTTTTTTATCTGTCCGTGTTCTGCAGATAAAAGGCACCTGGTCGTCCAAGAGATCTCAAGATATATTTAATCCTTACAGTCATGGTTCTGTCGTCAGTAACTGCTGCATGGCTATATGTGGGCCTTTCTCACCAAGGTAAACACAAAATGACGTCAACTATAACTGCATCCACTTGTATGATTTCTTAATACTGAATTTCATTCTTTCTTAGACTATTTGACTGTCCTGTAGCGTAACATCATAAGCCTTTTTGAGATATGGCGGACACAATGCTACAACACCTTAATGTTTGGGTAAAACTGTGTGTATACATGTACACCCAAAACAAGTAGTACACTCCTATCACGTCCGTCATACCTCAAAAAGGCTTATTCCACTGTAAGCCAAGCCCACTACCTCTCACAAACTGGCTCCACTGATTCCCAGAAGCTCAAAGGAGTTGCAGTGAGCTAAATTTTATTTGATGCTTTAATAATTTGACTTGGGTTTTACACGTACTGTAGAGGCTTAAGTTCTTCTCAGAATTATAAGTTTCTGTCATAAGAAATGCTTTCAAACAATGGAGTTTGAGGGTTTTTGGTAAAACTACACATGTACATGTACATGTATGCAGAGATGCCAAGTCCAGAGGCCAGCTATGCGTGAGATTTTTCAAAGCTCACCACCTCTCCTGGAATTGGAGAAAACTTTGTGCATGTAGATGACACATTGTAGGCGCCACGACTTACCGACAAGATTCATGTACATGTACATGTACATGTACAATGATGTAGAACAATCTCTTCATCCTTAAAGTACTTTGTGTAGCCTCCTCCTCAAGCCTTAATAGGCTTAAAACTGATTACATTTGCATTTATATATGTATGTGTCTTACTTGATGATGTCTTAATATTGCATTTTTGTTGTTCTACAATGTATACCTAAAGTACTCAAGTCCCCTCCCGTGAGTCTAACCAGGCTCAAACACGATTTGATTTGCATACTTGATGTAAATTGTGTCTACATGTACATTGTACTTATTTGACGCCATATAATGTTGAGTTTTATTCATCCACAGCCTGGTTCGTTCTACTTGATCATTGATCATTTTGTTATCCCTTAAGTGCCTTGTGTAGTCTTCAACCCAAGCCTAACAGGATATGAATGGGGGATTACATATTTGCATTTATATGTTATTATATGTGTCTTCTTGTACTTCTTCTTCTTCTTTCTTGGAAAGTACAAACCGCAAATAACGTACATGTATTATGTACTTGAACCTGTACTTGTATGATGTCCATAAATACTGACTTTCATTTCTTCCCCAGCCTCGGTTGATCATACAGGATTAATTAATTGCCCACCCCCCCCCCCCCTCTTACAGAAAAGTACCTTGTCTACTCTCCAACTCAAGCTTAACTAGCTTGAATGATTGTATCTGATTACTGTGTGCTATTTAAATGAAAGTACAATGTACAGCATTGGTGACGTGACTGCTGTCGTTATCAAAAAAATGTGGATTTATTGTTTTTAGTAAATCTACTGTGTACTTTATTTGTATTTTTTGTGATCTGTATGTTGTCTGATAGTTTTGATGGATGTTTTATTTTCATGACTTGTTAGGTGAGGAGCAAGACAGCAAGTCAGGATGAAAACTATATGAATTGAGCTTAATTGTATTGTATTGAATTGAAATGAATTGAACGATGTCATTTAACACTTGTTTCCGCAGTATACGTATTCATGTATAGCAATGTA
Organism: Asterias amurensis; assembly: GCF_032118995.1. Taxonomy (NCBI): domain Eukaryota; kingdom Metazoa; phylum Echinodermata; class Asteroidea; order Forcipulatida; family Asteriidae; genus Asterias; species Asterias amurensis. Next base: position 13,031,858 of record NC_092661.1, read on the forward strand.
TCTTACTGGACAGGATGAATACTATGAATTGAATTGAGTTGTATTGAAATGAATTGAATTGCACCTTACTATTTAAGACTATTTACAATGTACATGTAGGCCTACATCTAATGTATTCACTTATTTTCTTGCTGGTCAAGATAAATGCTAATTTGAATTGAATATAATTGAACTGTACCATTTTCTGTGTGTACATATGATATTATACATGTATGTATTACATACTGGTCGTGATGAATGCTATTTGATTTGAATTGAGTTGAATTGAATATTTAAAGGTATTTACATAATAAACATGAGATTCATGTATTTTCATGCCGTCATTATGAATGCTACATGTAATATTAGTTGCTTAACTGAATCAGCCATTAACATATATCTACATAATGAGACATATTTATTCACTGTCTGTATTTAAGCATATTTTAATACTGAGTTCCGTTTTGATTTTTCTGTCAGCCTGATTGATCGTAGAGGGTTTGTGGTCCCCGCTGAACCATCTGTAGTCTCCTCCTCCAGCCCTACCAGGCCATTACACTCATACGGTAGTGCAGCACCTACACATGCAGTTGTAAGTACTTATAGTCGCTGGTAACATTTCTTGCATCCTGTAAATCCTAGTGACTAATAATGATTTTAATTTGCATGTATGATGTCTGAGTGCATTCAAACCAAACCCATTACATTTACTAATAAGAAATACATCAATATTATAGTAATGTTTAAACCCTTTAGCTCTCGGGATGGTTTACTGGGATCCGTCCTCACTCAAAAAAAATTCCAACATTGTAGGAAGTGTAGGTGACTTGTATGAATAACGGCCGGTTTATACTTATTTTAATGTCTCAAATTTTAATTGAATAATTCTCAACAATTGAGCTGTGTTTAACTCGTGCGAAACATTCGCTTCGAAAACAGCCGTGTGACTTCAAAACTCTCATTCACATTCGCATTCGCAGGGGAGTACAGTGTTGCATTCGCTTTAGGTTTGAAACTGTGATGAAATTGGTCCCTTGTTTTTTGTCTGATCTGGAGAACTTTTAGTTGGGGCGCCGAACAAAGAACCACATAGTCTTACGAATGTTGTTTAATCACAAATGGTTCAAGACTTTAGACCTTTTTGTGGGAAGCCACAAATGCATAGCAAAAACAAATAACCACAGTTTGTAATAATTATACACAAATATTACAAAATAGTGTTTAATTTGTTGGAAACAAAACAACCAATAATTAGATCTATTCATTTTTAATTGAAGATACAGAAATAAGAATTTGGTCACAACATCTGTTAACATAGTTAACACTAGGCCATCCATGCCAACCAGTGTTGTTTGTTTGTCAACAACACAATAAGCCTTTTTGAGGTACATTGTATGGCGGACGTGATACGCGCGCGTCACATGCCGCGACTGATGCCACGCTCACCATGTTGGTGGTCATTAGGTTTACGTGTAAACGCCGCGTCGCCTAAAATGTGCACTTAACTGAATAACATGCGTTCTATTTCTATGGTCAATACGCACAAATTTACTACAACTTTACAGTGTTGTAGCATTGTGTCAGCCATATCTCAAAAAGGCTTATAGAGAGGTCTATGTTTATACTTACAAAACAGTCCATAGAATATGGATACTTGCCTTGCACATTGTTTCTCACCTGCTTTGACCATCAAGCCACCAGTTATTGATTATGTGCAGTGTCCAGTCCACGCAAGCTTTTCTTGTGTACAGCTACAGACCCCAGTATCCGTAGTGGCAATTTGTTGGTAATGGGTTTTTGCCGTCCCTTATAGAGCTATGCAATGTGGTGATGCTGGATTTCGTTTGTGGAACTCCAATTGCAGCCTCGTTGCCAGGGTGACTGATCTCGGCCAACATTTTTTTCCAGCATGCACTGCTCGCTCATAATCCCTAGCAATGATTAACTGGAATGTGCCAGTATATGGGACTGTTTAATTGGGCCTTTTGCTAAAAATCCAATCATCGCCCTGGTATTCTGATAGAGCAACTGGCGGCGTGCTATTCTTTTTTGATCTCTTTGCCTATAATTAGAAATAGTTAAAACCCTCAAGCCACATGTTGTTGTCAGACGAACAAAACAATTGTTTTGTTATTTATCTTTATATTACACATTTTGTTTTTAAGAACAATCTTACCATTTATTACTGAATATGTATATGAGACACTCAAGGTAATTCATTTGCAGAGAGTTGTGTTTGGCTTTGCACAGTGGTTGCAGGCCTGTATGCTTCGTTTTTGAAAGGGCAAGGGCACCAAGGCATTTTCTCTTTGGCAAAGGGCACCCTTTGAGGATATTGAAAATTTCTACTGGAGCATTTCAAGGGCACCAAGGCAATGGCAAGGGGCAACGGAGGCAATCGCCTCCGTGGATTTGTCAATGTTGTTAATCTCAAAAGGTAAATTTTTTGAGATACACCCTTTTGCCCAAACAGGGCCGAGATGTCTCGACACTAGATCGCTGAGCTAGCTTGGTGGCTAGAGACAATTCACATCCTATAATGTATGTGTTAGCAGCGAGTAGCGCAAGGATTTCGATTAACATCTAGGGGTGTACATGTACATGTACAAGTCATTTTAAATTTAAGGTTTTTTTTCAAATACTCTCGGTCATCCTGTGGTTAGAGCTGCATCTTTTTGTAACAGCCCAGCGAGAGATATACCTAACCCGCTCCTGTCTTTGTATTTTTTTTTTTGTTCTGCACCCGTTCATCTCCTGTAGGCTCAAGTAACTACAGACCCACCACCACCTTCCCAGCCCCAGAGTATACAGTCCCTGGGCATAGCGCCCTCTATCCAGATAAACAACCGAAACTGACGACAGACTGCCTGCCTGCTGCTTAACCCCGCTTGCTCATGTATGTATGCATGCTTGCTCGTTATTTTTTACTTTTATTCAGTTCTTCATTTTGGGGGTAACAAAACTTTTTTCCTTTTTATCAATTTTAAGTTGCCACCATATGTTTCAGATCATATTATTTAGTATCCACAATGAATTAATTTAGCATGATGGAAATGAAAACATATCATGAACTATTTTGTTTTGTTTTCTTTGACATGTACATGTATTGATGGAACCCATTTGCTTTTCATTTAGTTTCGTCCAAATTTTCATTCACTTTTAATGTACATGTTCATGGTGTATTTATTTGATTGATTTTTTTTGTTCTACTGATAATATTTTATTTACATGTTTGTACACATAATTGTTTTTATTTTCACCTCATGAAGTGGAACAATCCGGGTTTCACCATGTGAATTTATTCTGCTACACATGTATTGTACCCCTTCGTATTCAATATGTGTACACTAACTGCTTCAAAACCAAAAGTGTACGATAACTTATACATGTAGGATAGCAGGCTTAGTGTATGATAACTTCATGTTATATGATAGCAGGCCTAAATGTAAAGTGTGCAGACTCTGTACACGTTAGTAGAGAACACTACTATCATCAAAGCTTTGTAAATGCTACGTATGTCATGTTTGTAATTGCTAATATTTATGATAATTAATATTATTGCATACTTGGACTGTTCTTGTTCAAAATGTACTATTGCAGACCTGGTACATGTGTGGGAAATTAATGCTTTTGTAATTTGGCGAGAGGTTTCCATTTTCACAGTTTTATATTTTTGGAAGAAAATGAGAAAGTTGGCAAAATTTCATGACCTCCTACGCCCTGGTCTTGGCCTTGGCGTTCCTCAAAATATTCACAAATAACATTGACATATTATTTCTAATTGACATTAAAGGATTTGGGTACTTTTTCAAAATGTCCATAGATTTACATTAAACTTACAGGGTTTGAAGTAAGTGGAAAGCTTCCCTTCAAATAGTACTTACTGAGGTGCTGTAGGTTTTTGTAGAAATGAGTAAAACAATGTCATGAAAATACGTTTGTAAATGCTTAAAATAATTTTCATGACACTGTTTACTCATTTCCCCCAAACTACAGCACCTCAGCATGTAATATTTTCAGGGCAGCTTTCTACTATCATTATCTTCAAACTGTGTAAGTTTAGTGTAAATCTGTGGACGTTGTGTTTTGTGTCCTACAAAAAGTACATACACCCTTTAATGGAGGTTACAACATGTATGTACCTTGAGCGAGTGGCAGAAGTTCTTTCTTTTGACCCTTCCTATACCACAGGCTGCCCCAAAGTATCGCAGCATTGTGTGCTTCTGTTTGTAAAGGGGCCAATTCCACAGCACTGCTTACCACGCAATTGTACGCCTACAGTGCACTGTAAAACTTGTGAATCTTTGGTTTATAATTACAGAATTATCTCCACAGTCTTGTGGTATTTTGTGGCAAGGATAATTTGCCCGTTGGTACATGTACATGTACATGTAGTATCAGGAAACCCAAATGCTTTTTATGTACTGGAGACTACATGAAAGTCCTCATGTAGTCTCCGCATGCAGTCCCCTGTGGTATTTTGTGGCAAGGAGAATTTGCCCGGTGGTACATGTAGTATCTGGAAATCCAAAGGCCTATTATGTACATGTACTCTAGACTTAGTCTCCGCAGTCTCTTGTGGGATTTTGTGGTAAGGACAATCAGGCCTCGGGTTTATGTACTGTATGACTGTGGACTAACAGTTTGACAGTCTCCTGTGGTATTTAATGGTAAGGGTTAGTTGGGCAGGGGAGTTAACCGATACAGTGTATCACTATAGTTTAGTTATAAAGTACGGTACACACAAATACCTTTTCTGTTGGTTCTTACTGCTTTAACTTAAGTATTCAGTACAGGCTTATATACTTAATGATTATTTGTCTGTAATTTGTATACTTCATTTACTTGGTTATATATTTTTAAGATATAAAATTAATCAAATCTTCACTTTGGTGATCAAAGAATTTTTCAGATAGTGAGGATTCCAACTCGCGCCTCTCTTCAAGTAGTGACTCAGAACATCAGGACAACAAGGCTGGTCTATCCGTCACCATGACGAGCACATTAACCGACCAATCGGCAGAGCCGTCACCTTTCAAAGTGGCCAATGAGGTGATGGGTCAACGCTCAGGGCCCACGTCCAACGGCAAAGTCCTGCATCTAGGGCAGGTCAACTCGGTGCACCCGTCGCCGACGACGCCAAGGGAAACCCAGCCGTTGCTGGGCTCAGAGATGACAATGGGCGACATCGACAAACAGGGTCACCAAACGGTGACCCCTAGGAGTACGGAGGAGGGCGGAGACTCACTCCAAGGGATGAGTAATTGGGGACTGGTTAAGCTTAGCTCAGTTTGAGTTTTTTTATAAAATACATAAACAAAATATCTGTCTGTATTCATAGGATATTATACATTATTGAAACTGTCTTTATATTAATGCTTACAACAAATAATGCAATGAAGCCTTTATCGCAGCTCTCTGTTTTCATTTTAGGTACATGTACACTGTACACGTAGGATTTGTAGGCAAAATGTACAAGAAGCACACACATTTACACACATTCAATGTAGGTTCACATAGATCGTTAGTGCAGAAAACCATTGCCGTTTGCATAGATGATTTGTAGGTAAATATTATGCAGCGGTGAAAAGCACTCAAATGTACTGAGTGCAGAAAAGTTACCTACATGTAGTCTGAATCCTTCCAGTCTTTATCCTCGAGTATAAAGACAGATGCTGGTCTCATTGGATAGACTAAAGCATGCAATGGTCCAAGCCCCCATTGGTTTTTTGACGAAAAATGCTAATGACTTGGTCCCTGAATGATTTCAGCCTGATGTAGAACTTCACTAAGGGATTTGTTATTGCAAACCTCATTATGTACTAATGATTACATTTTTTTTTCTAAACTTGTTTTCTACCCTGCTCTGGCTGAAAATTGTCTTTTTTTTAAAGAAACTGTACTTAATCTGCCCTTACAAGATAGACATTGTGGGTGTTTTTTAAGGACAACCTTCATTTATGGGTTCTCTTTTGATATTGTGTGGTTAACCCCACTTTTTTTAATGAGAATAATTTAAGACAAGGGATGAATAGAAAACAAACAAAGAAAGCCTGCAATGTCTCTCTACTAAAGATGCTGTACATGTAGATCGGTAGTTTGTTCAAGTCGCAGTGAGAAGTCATGAGAGATTGTCTGTCAAGTACATGACCTGTGACGTACATGTACATGTGTACACGTACTGTACATGAACACCGTGTTACGCGTACATTTTTCTTTCGAGCAGATTTTGAATGGTTTATGCGAACTAAGGCCTTTTGTTTGCCGCTTTTCGCTGCTGCTATCCCAAAAGGGTTAACAAGCAAACGCCTTGTACTTCACAGAGGCAACAAAGGCGATTGCCTTCATACCCCCTGGCCCTTTAAATGCGTGAGTACATGTACCTCATAGGATGCCCTTTACAATGAAAAAAATAAATGCCTTGGTGCCCTTGCTGTTAGCATACAGGCCTGCAAGCATAAATACATGGACAAAAGTATCATGTAGAAATATCTTTTTCATCAAGGCTATTTTTTTTTAAAGTTTCAAATATGTTTAAAGAACCTCAGTTGTGGTAACTTTTTGACAATTAACAGAAAGTAGGTCACACATACAGATGCAGGGTGATTTACCATAGGTTTAGGTTTTTAGGGAAACTAGGGGGGTCCCTTTATGCACATTGTTAATAAATAACACTCTTACTGTAGGCCATGTTTTAATTGATTTTGAATTGATAGTGAGTATTTGTATATGATTATTTATGTTTTTGTTTCATATTTGTTTTGTGATTTGAGCCCAAGTCCTTTGTGAACCTTGACTTGTGGTGTGGGTACTACATTGTGTAACTTTCGTAAAATGCAAACTCCTCCCAAAAATTGCCCAAAATACAATACAGGAGCCATAACATTCCTTAAAAATTCCCTAAAGAAGCCAAAAAGACATCCTTTTTTTGTCTGGCAACTAACACCTATTAAATCCATAAAAATTGATATCCACAAACCAGTTGGGCTGCTGACTGCCAAAGGCAGATTAACTGCTCATCCATTAAGTTTAATGACCAAAGTGATTCAATGGTAACACACTCGCTCAGTGAAAAGGATGTATGCTTTCTGATTTTTTGTGGTCAAACTCAGAAGTTCTTCAACGGAGCTCACCTGCAATGAACAGGGACACATTCAGGAAACTTGGTGGACTACCACTTGTGCGTGTAGTGGGTTGTCCTGGCACTACTGACTTCTGGGTAGCTCTAAGCCTAACATGCTTAATGTTAGAGGTAGAATGCATTGTGTGGATCACCCATTAAAAGCAGACTCGAGTTTGCTGGTGAAACTAACTATTGATAGCTATTCAACAAAAAGTTATCTTCAGTTTTTGTTCTGAACCTGTTGATCTTTCCTTTACAACCTTGGTGCAATTGATACATTTCCTTTTAGAACACGGTAAAGGATCAAGAGATGTCAATCAACTCTTCAGAAATGTCGGCAAATACACAGAAATGGATGTAGTTTTATTAAGTTTTCCCATTAAATAGGAAAAGTTATCGAAAAATTCGACACTCGTTTGATCATGCATGTTTTTTCTTTGCTTTTAAATTTGGGAGAAGAACTTCTGATGTGTTTTTCTGTAATTTATTTTTGTTTTTGTTTTTCAATGCAAAACATTTTCGATGGTACATGTACTCAATGGTTTGGGAAAAAGCATTTTTCAACACAATCTTTCTATTCTGATTAAAAGTTCATAAGGTGTGAACATGGGGTTTAGGGGCCACTGCCTGTGAGTTTACTTTTGCAGCATAAGATACACAAGTCAAGTTCTCACGATACCAATCTACTTGTACACAGCAAATAGATGTTACTCAGGATCTTGTTCACTGCAAATCATGTTGATTCTCCGCAATGCAATGCATCATAGGGTGCATTCGTTTAGCTTCCCTGGGTCTACCCCGCGGTGCTCACTCGGGTGAGCCCCTGACAAGAGCTAAACGAACGATCACACTCGCCCTCTCGTGGTGACGGCATGCACCTCAAGTCACCCCCAAGTGACCCACTCCACAAGCAGGGCACTGGGGGCTTACCCGGGTGAGCCCCGTCAAAGCTATTCGAACGTACCGGGGCAGACCAGGGTGACCCAGGGAAGCTGAACGAATGCACCCATAGAAAAATTATTATTTTCCAAAACAACTTTAAGTGTTTGTGTTAACTTGGTTATGCATTGCCTTTCATCATATAGTAGGCCTAGTGTATGCAATGATTTGAAAAACACAATTTCAAGGACAGATTTTGTTAATTTGTAAATGAACCGTAATTAAACTGAAAGATTAAGTTCTGTTTTTGTGTGGTCTGTCGTTTACAAAAGAGTGTGTAAATAAATGTAGTCACAGTGTGAATAGATAGGTTTGTTAATGGAGAAGTAAAATATTTTGCGAAGCTTTGAGAATTACATGTAACCATTCCCACTAAATGGGCTAAAAACATTCAAACATACGTACTAGATGCTATTGGTGGGCAAAAGCTATAAACTTATGGCCTAGGCAGAGACGCAAATGGGTTTGCTACACTGCCAACATCAGCTCCTTACAAAATGGCGCGATGTTCCCTCATTTTTCCAACCAGTAGCACTTGTACGCAGGGGGCGATGTGCGCATTGTACACATTTCATGGGAATTGTTTGTATTATGTCTTGGTCATGTTGGTGTTTTCATCTTCAAACAAAATGAAATCCATGACACTCGCACAAATTATTGAGCCCGTAGCAAACCAAATGATATTTTTAATAAAAAAACATGAAAGAGTAAATAAATAATGTTGTGCAAAAAAGAGTACATGTAGTGAGAATTTAGTTGTGATTGTGTACAATACAGATGTATTAAATTTGACTGACAACGAGGCACTGGATGAAGACTGTGCATAATGTATGAAAAGATAAATAGGCATGAATCTTAAAGTGCCGTCTTGATTTTTTTCCAAATATTTTTGTATAATTTTTAGTAATTAAATAAAAAATGTAACTTGATTATCTGTTACATTTTCGGGCGCAAAATGGAGGTTCATATTACTCTGAATTGCTTTGCAACAAAGCTTGCTCAGCACAGAGAAGGAGAACCTGGGTTACCAACCAAAATGTAATGCGGCTTGTACTGTCGATGACTGGTTCCCTGCTCTATTTGATTTGGTTTGGACATTCTTCAAACGATATTTTCTGCCAAAGAGCTGTTTTAATTTGCACTCAGATTTTTGTGGCCCTCTTTTGTCACATTTATGGGCCTGTGACATGTACATGTTGGTCTATCTCTACTGCTTGTGTTTTACTTTCATTAAATGTGCAATTTACTATTAACAAAATAATGAGACTGGAGTTTCATTGTTGATATGATATGGAAATAGGAAACAATAATATTATGGAAGTAGAGAGCTTAAATAACCTATGATTATAGCTTTGCCGGCAAGTTGTGAGATATACATGTACTTCTTCTTTTTTTGATATAGAAAGAAGGAATTGAAAAGCAAAGCATACCTTTGGTTTTTGGATCCTTTCACTTATATTCAATAAAACTAGCCTGCGGAAACTTCATTTCAAAAGATAGAAGCGTTTTTGAGATATCGCCAAAAATCTGGGAGCGGATATCCATGACGGAAGAATAATCCATATTTGGATTACTCAGTCTGAGTTCTGACAGTAACGTTTCTCAGATTGAAATGTTTTTATTCAATCCCTCTCTCTCAAACTGCCTCTCTTTCAAACAACACTCCTTTGTTTGGAATCGTTTCTCAAAATGTTATACATTATGAACAGCTGCAGTGCTTCTTATCAAGTCGGTTTTTATGGTCATAAATTTTCGGAGTAAAAACCCAAGGTATACTTACCTTCAAGCTTGTAGAACTATCCTGTGATAAATAGTGGAATAATATTTCTCCCTTGCACCAATAAGGAGTACCGTCCACATAGTAGAGTTGGGGCACAATATAACCATTATAACTATATAAAAAAAAACATGTTTATTAATGCACTTTTTATATCTTGACTCTTGTTGTGGAATCTTGCAGTGTATCTGGAAAGGCTCAAACAGAGCATCACTTTCACAAAAAAGTGATTTATTTTGAAAAAGTTCAATCTTTGTCATGATGAGTGAAAGATATTTTTTACACCTATAATGTACATAGCCCATACCCAGAGTTAAAGACATAAAACATTAAAGGGACACGTACATTACTTTGGATTGGGCAATTTGGGATATTGAAAATGTTTGTTATTAAATGATTTGAAAAAAGTTTGGTTGCAAAATATGTTTTAAGTAGAATATAATGATCCACTCTTGTTTGTTACATTTTAAACTAACACAGCAATTTGGTTCAACAAAAAGGTTGGCAGTGTTAGCTCACGAAAATAAAACAAAAAACACACAAATTTGAGGCGTATGATAATTGTGTGCATCATTCAGTTTTACTCATCAAACATCTTTCCAACCCGAGCGCTTTTTGAAGCCCAAAGTGCCCAATACAAGGCAATATTATTTGGCAAATTAATTATTGAAAAAGAAAAAAAATGTTTACTAAAATATGTCAGTTATAGTTCAAACTTGTCCCATACTTTACAACATTTTAAGTACTGATCACGAAGTAAAATAACATTTTTACACGTCATGAATTTTTTTTATATCAAACTTGTGTTTGAGAAGATTAAACATTTTGGTTTACTGTCAAGAGAGATTTTGTTGATAATAACTTGTTGTTAAAAGCATTATATGGGATTGATAAGAACAGCATTGTTTCCTTTGACTAAAAACAGGCAATTCACTTCCAACATACCAACATTGCCTTTCCTAACCCACATCATTTTACATGTATGTTTTTTTGATTGTACCTCATCATGTCAAGATCAAGTCCAGATTTTGTAAAAGCCACAAATCTGCTAACCACAGAAATATCATGCTTAGCAGAAATGGGTTACCAGCTTTAAATTGCTGTGACTGGTACATCTGCAGCATTGTTTTGCTTGGAAACTACAATGTAGCTTTATGAAAAGGACATTGCTCTTTCGTGTCCGACTTTGCTGATACATCTGCGGCTTGATCAATTGCGGGAAAGCGCCAAGAAAGAAAGAGGCCAGAAAAACATATGCTTTTCCTCTGGCAACTCACACCTGTTATCTCAAAGTGATTCCTTTTCTAAACAGTGGAGTTAATTGGGCACACCAATAGGGGTGCTGACTCCTCGGGCAAATTCAAAGAAATTCAATGTAAATAGAACACTCTTGCATTGAAAAGGATACTCTCTGAGTTTTTGTGGCCAAACTCGGAAATTCGTTAATTGAGCATTCGTTATAGCATTAGCTGTAGCTGTAAATTCGGACATGGTCCACGGCGGCCGTCATACATGTATGTTGCCAGAATGGCATGGTGTGCAAACTAAAGTAATGATATACTTTTTCGTAGGGAAACAAAAAATCATTTGCATTTCTTGTGTATGATGCAAGTGCAAAGCATTTGTAAACCATTAATGTGACACTCATTGACCAATCAAAATGGGTAATTACTTTTGTATGAATATGTATGAGGTAATATATTTCACACTTTTTTGTTCCCATAAAATTTTCGTTCTTATTTGGCACAATGAACATTTTTCTTTGTTAACTGGATATAAATAATTCTGCCTTTTTGTAATAAAAAGTAGAAAGTAAATTTTGTCTTTTAAGTTTCTTTTGTTTGAGTGAATGGGCTCTTGTTATGTATGCGCAGCTGGCGTTTTATGTGTGCCAGTTGAAACCCTGCTCATTATTTTCACATGTTTTGTATGGTTTTACAAAGCACCTTGTAAGGCTTTACTAAGGGATTCAGTGCAATCTGCAGTCAACCTGTCATCAGAAACTTTGGTGTCTTAATGATGTGTACTGCAGTACAATCAAACTTGTGTGCATGTCCCAACCAAAGGTTGAAACAATTAGGGTCAAGTCTCTTTGTTTGAATGGTGAATGCCATGACCTGAGGCCCCAATTAACCCACACCCTGACAATACCAGATTTTGAATCTGTTCGGAAGACAAGGCGACTATAATAATAATAATAATAATAATAATAATAATAATAATAATAATAATAATAATAATAATAATAATAATAATAATAATAATAATAATAATAATAATAATAATAATAATAATAATAATAATAATAATAATAATAATAATAATAATAATAATAATAATAATAATAATAATAATAATAATAATAATAATAATAATAATAATAATAATAATAATAATAATAATAATAATAATAATAATAATAATAATAATAATAATAATAATAATAATAATAATAATAATAATAATAATAATAATAATAATAATAATAATAATAATAATAATAATAATAATAATAATAATAATAATAATAATAATAATAATAATAATAATAATAATAATAATAATAATAATAATAATAAGACTTGTAATGCGCACGTATCCACCGCAGTAAAAACCAACAAACAAAACAAAGAAAAACAGACACAAAAAAATTAGTCCTTCCTTGAAAACCTGTGACATAAGATAAGTTTTGAGAAGAGGTTTGAATGTTGTGGTACAAAGACAAGATCTAAGATTAAGTGGTAGAGAGTTCCAGATAAGTGGCGCAGCTGAAGAGAAAGACCTGTCTCCCCACGAGTGTCGAGACTTGGGCTATGACACACATGTCCACCTGTGTGCCATTTTGGCTGTGGTGCTGCATACTCCTAAGGAGTGCTTACTTGGACAGAAGTTCCATCCGTACCGATACCTCTGTCCGTATAACAGTCTTTCAGTTTCTTGTGTTGGCAACATTACTGAGGAATAGATTCAGTGCATGAGCACCTTATTTTAATCAGTGTTTCCTTGATACCATATATATTTTAGTTTTCTGTTAATATACTTGTGTAGCAACTCTAAGCTGCAGGTGAACCATTTGATCAGAGTTCTTTCTTTTAAAGAGCCTTCAGTCTGATTCTAATTTTCATTCTGTTCATTGACCTTGTTCATTTACTATCAGAAAACTTATTTGATAAAAAGTTGGTCCTGCGAAATGTTGATTAGAAATCAATAGAAACATTTGGATCTGGAAATGATATCTGAGGTTAGGTGTTCGTTTGCGAAGGCTTTGGCCAGAGATTCGGTTAAATGTTGATGGATTTTACTTTCTTATGAAAATACTATGACAATTTTTCCTGTTTTCTCACAAAAGAAAGTACATAGACACCGTGTTCATCTGAAACTTTCACAAGTGATTTTTATTGTATCTTTCTTGATAATTTTGCCTTACAAGTCAGTATTACATTGACAAAAACCAAACAGTGACACAACTTTTAAAAGGGGAACGTGTAAGCACTTTGTGCAAGCGATACTATAGAGAAGGGATTGTTAAGAAATAATCTGGGTTATTGTTGACAATGTACATGTACATTCAATTACTAGTGTACATGTATAATCACTACACTTACTGTTAAATTTACTACAACAAATTCACAACATATCAAACTTTATATTTACACAATATGAAATGTTTGTTCATAAAAAATAAATTAGACCATGTACAGATTTGTCTATATGTACATAATTTTACAAATTGCAATGTTACTATTAAACATAAAAATGATTTTTATGCTTAAAAACAGAAAGTATAACGGTGAAAACAAACTTTACGAAAAATTAAAGGTCACACCATAGAGCAAGGAACACTTATCACACTTTCCCCCAAACAACAAATTCTGACCTTTGACCAACATCACACATGACATTACAATTTTTTGTGACCCAATATTTTGAGTTTGTCAAATGTCAATTACAATGTACAACACCACAATGTAGGTCAGAAACAACCCTGATCTAAATCTTGTAACCCTGTGACATTATATGATTACACTGGAGTTTACCAGCTGTACATTTTGTGCTCGAGATGGACAGGTTGCGCCCCCTCCCCTCCATTATGTCATTATGTGCTTGGAATTAAATAAATGATCTCCAAGTTCCCAAATGCAGGCTCTGAGTAAAAAGTAACACATTTAAAAGTGAATCCTCACTATAAAGAATGTAAAAAATGTACATAACACAAAATTCTTATTAACTAACAAAAACATAAATGCAGCCTGTTAAAAAAAAAACTTAACATACATGTATAGACCTTGTACATTTGCTTGGAACAACATCAAAAGTTATTTCCCTTACAGGGTGTGCCTGACATTGGTTACAGTTCAAATATAAATGTTCACAGACTAGCATACATCACAGTAGAAAGTTGGTCTTGGTAAAAAACTTCTTGAGAAATACTTTTACTTGAAAAGTCTTGGAGGGCACATCTTTTTTTATGACAGTTTTTTTTTACTTTTGCCCTTCCCTGGACGGCCTGTGCTTGTTTTATTGTTCGTACGAAGAATTCAAATAAATAAATAAATAAAATAATTGGTTTTTACTACAATGACCGATTCAGCTTTAACTTTTACAGGTTTGTTATTTCATACATATATTGGGTCACAATAAGTCTTTGACTAATTGTCTTTGACAATTCCCAATCATGAATGTGACACATGAAAAACTGCTTCCAATAATGCTCACACATTATTACCAACTTGTCAGTGATGAACAAACTATAACTATGAGATGATAATAGTTCAATTTGTTATAAAGTGCCATCGTCAAAACCTCAACTACTTTGAACACTTAAATGTAGTTGTAGCCTACATGGAGCAAAGAGGTGGGACAACAAAAGTGCACTGCTGGAAGAAAAAAAATCCCCTCAAATATAAGTATACGAATTGGATTTGTGATGCAGTTGTACATGTTACATGTAAAAAAAAAAACAAGTACCACTCTCACAAAATTTGCATCTAAACCAAAGTTTTCAGAAAACATTATTTTGTGCAACTTCTTTGAGATGATTATACCTGATCAAATTGGAACAGATGCCATGTAGTTAACGAAGTTTACAAAACACACAATTTTAAGGTATTATATTTGTGTGGATCACTATATTCTATTTTAAAACCGTATTTTCAACCGTACTTTCAACCATACAGTGTATTATGATTACTTTTCAGGGTTTTGGTATTTTGTGTAAAAACTTGTTAAAATTCCCTTTTTTTTCTTTTTTTTCTATCATACATGTACTCAAAAGGCAGATACAAACATAGATTTCAGATATCATCAATGTAACTGCGGTTGATTTCACAAAGCACCAAGACTCATCATAGGATGAGTTGTCATTATTACCAGGCCGATTTCACAAAGCACCAAGACTCATCTTAGGATGAGTTGTCAGTATTACCATGTGATTTACGCGACATCACACTTTGCTTAGCAATTGAGACTATTACAATGGACCCTTCCCATGAAATATGCTAATTACATTCACGCATGCGTACAGACCCTATTGGTTGGCAAACGCCATAGAGTTGTGCACTAAGCAGATGCGCAATTGCGTCTGCGTCATGCAGCCATTAGCCGTGTACAAAACAGCGCGATGTTCCCTCATTTTGCCAACCAAAATGTTAGTGCACATGCGCTATGAGCAATTAACATATTTCATGGGAAGGGTCTATTGAGATCAATCTTAGCTCTTCGTAAACAAGAGCCTTGGTGCATTCTGCAATCACCCCCCCCCCAACACTCCCCACCAAGGTGTTGCAACTTGCGTATAAATTAAACATGTACAGGCAATCACCAAAACAAAGTCGCATGTACAAGGTCTATACCATTTCATTTATTTCACAAACCATCAGACCATCTACCTTCACAGAAGGATATGAAATAAGTAAGCCCCGACCTCTCCTTAAAATTGAACTATTTTGTTCGATCAATATATTATTATTATACAATTTAGTTTGTGCATCTGCAC
The DNA here is from genome assembly GCF_032118995.1 of Asterias amurensis. NCBI lineage: Eukaryota > Metazoa > Echinodermata > Asteroidea > Forcipulatida > Asteriidae > Asterias > Asterias amurensis. The sequence goes on from NC_092661.1 coordinate 13,047,671, forward strand.
CCATATTAAACTTTCCTTCATGTTCTTTGCTAAACTTATCTACATGTAAATGCAAAATATCATATACACATAAAAAAAAACTTTGGCATTATTTTAGTAGTAAAACATATTTGTCACGTCAGCATTAGTCTTGTCCCAAGACGTCAGTGATCAATTGGCCCCCTTGAAACATCATCACACACAGCCTACCACTCAAAACCCTCAGTGTAAGCGCCCTACACTTTTAATACGCACTACACTGTATAATTCAGGGACATGGAGTCCTAAATTTGCGCATCCAAAATTATTGTGATGGTAATGTCAGGTGAATTTGCCGAATTTCGGATCGCGCGAGTGCCTATGAGAACAGAATTGACGTAACGCAAAACGAGCAAATGGAGTTTTGTAGTTTTACAGTCTTCTTCTTTCAGTGTAGTTATTATTTTAGTGAAACATGTGGAAACTTGTTTTACACTAGTCAGTGATCTAAGTTGCTGCGGTTTGACAATCAATTGTAGCCCAAGGTACTGTGAACTTCTCCCATGTTTTCTCCAACACCCAATTTCTAACAAGGTAAACTAACGGCGGGTAAAAAAACATGTCCTGGATGGTACTTAACCCCTGGTTGCCCTGGAATAACTTTGACAAGGGCCCAATTTCATAAAGCCTGTAAGCCTGTAAGCATGATAAAAACAAGATTACCAACCAAATTTTAGTTTGTTGCATATTAGTTACTTGCATTCAGCTGTTGTTTGCTTATTCAGAAAATGGAAATTTGGTTGGTAATCTTGTTTAAATTAAGGAAGAAATTTCATGCTAAGCAAATTTTTGTGCTTACAGGCTTTATGAAATTGGGCCAAGGTCACTTTACCATATTTGTTTTATCTACACGAGATATGAACTGATGACATGTCCATAAAACTTGTTCACCCATACACTTCTCTCTCAAAGTTTTCTCTCTCAGAGGTTTATGCATGCTGATGCACAGACGGGACAAAAACTTGGTGTGGATTAAGTACCCGAATTTGCATCTACATGTACGCATGTGCCGTACGTCTACTACAAACACAACCTACTAGACAGTGCATTGTGATGGTATGTCTGATTTAAACTTGACTGGAATCAATTTGACTGCATGTCAACTCTCTCTTCGCTGTTCAGTCTTTTTTACTTGAATACCTATTATTAAATGGAACAGGTCTTGGATTGGTTAGTTTCTCCTCACTGGAGACACTGCTTGAGGACTTTTCCACTTTCCAGGCAGGGGTTTTCTTCTTCCTCCACACTTTGCTGTACAGTACTTTTGAGTGAATACCTGCTATAAAATGGAACAGGTCTTGGATTTGTTCTGATTTGTTGGTTTCTCCTCACTGGAGACACTGCTCGAGGACTTTTCCACTTTGCCGGCGGGGGCTTTCTTCTTCCAAAACTGCCAGCTCTGAATAAAGGAACAGTACATAATTATATGATTTTATCTCATGACATTTCTTTTTTAAATCACTTTGATTTTAATACATCCGGCCTTAGATTTGGTGTTCCTCTTACAAACCCTTACTCAATAGAGGCAATCCTTTGTCCCCAACTCCATCACATCAGCTGTACGTAAATAGGAGTACCTGTTTGTAGGTTTAACTGCTGGTTTTCCCTTTTACTGGAATACTTTGTAAAATGGCTTGTGGAAACTTAAGTGGATGTTTTATTTGAGTATGTAGGTGATAAACTATTGTTTTTAATATAATGAGTGCTATATTCTTATGTGCCAATGGAAACTTAATTTCTTTCTTTTTATGATGAACTCTTCACTAAAAAAATAATAAAATAAACAACTTGTTACATTAGATCCGGTAGCCAACATTATACAAATCAAAGCTTTTTTCCTTCCTTACCTTTGGCTCATCGGTTGCCTTTCCGTCTTCCCCATCCTCATTCTCCTTGCTGTCCTCTTCTTTAATCTCATCATCTTCCTCTTCTCTTTTCGTCTTCTTTGTCTTCTTTCCTTTCTGCTTCTTGTCGTCCGTCTTGCCCTCTTCGCTTACATCATCCTCATCGTCCTTGGGCGCTTTCTTGGAAGACTTGTCCCCTTTTCTCTTTGACGTCTGATCATCTTCTGAATGGGCAAATAGCACATCAAACATCCGTGATTCAATTTGACTAGATTTTTGTCATCTCAATCTGACTACTGCACTTCAGAAACTCTCAAAATCACTTATTACAAATACACGGTTCTTATACATTGTACATACATGTAGCACTTTATTACACCCAACAATAACATTGTTTGGTTACTTCTTAATAAATTATTGCTACGGCGTTCTACTGTTTTTTTTTTATATAGAAATAAATATGAGTTTTGAATTGAATTGGATTGAACAAGTAAATGGTCAGTAGTTAGACTGCAGGACTTGCAATCACAAGGTTGTGGGTTTGAATCCTACCAAGCTAACTGCTGGTACACAATGACTAGAATCAGTTTTGTCGTCGTCTATTTACTGAACCACAATTTCTTGATTTGTGCAACTCGTAATCAGTGATGTTAATTCAATGTTTGTACAAGAGAGATTGGCTGTTGCCAGCTTGGTGTTTATATCCCCTAGTGGGAGCTTTGCCAAGTTCCTTTTTGGCAGAAAGAGCATAAAAAAAGCAAAAAAAAAAAAAAAAAGCAACATTACACCACAATGTATAATTTAGCAAAATACCTTCATTTTCATCGTCTTCATCTTCATCATCTTCATCTTCTTCATCTTCATCGTCTTCATCCTCGGATGCTTGTGTCTTCTTTATACTGTTTTCATGCGTGATCTTCTCCTTATTGGATTTTGTCGTTTTTGTCTGGTTTTCTCTCGTGTCATCAGAGCGACTGTTACTCTTTTTAGCTGTACGGTGAAAGATCAATTCAAATAGAGAGATAAACAATGGGAATAACATAATTTTAGTATCATTGAGGTAGAATTTCATAAAATGAAATGATTACATCAAGTATGGTTGTGGTGTTGCTGCTGATTACAGCGTGAAACTGGCCATTTGCCACAAAGTAGGTGGTCAATTTGGTTCTAAAGATCAGAGTCATTATTGACAAGAAAGGGGATTCAACACGTACATTTTAAAAGGATTTCAATCTTTTTTGTAACAGCTGGAAGTCAAAATTTCAAGGAGCCCATCTAAACATTATCCAAAGCGCTAGATAAGTAGATCAAGGAGCAGAATTTCTTGACATCTGAACAAAATAATAGCTAATTCTTTCACCAGGCAAATTTTAAAATTTAGGCAGTACAGTGTAGTACAAAATGTCTCATCACTGAAAGATAATTTTTAACGAAAGATAATTTGGAACGAAACATTAGAATCCTTACTCTCTGTTTTCTTGACTGGCACCTGATCATCATCATCCTCATCTTCGTCATCTTCGTCGTCATCATCTTCTTCATCATCTTCATCTTCCTCTGAATCATCATCTTCATCATCTAAGACTGTCTTTGCTTGAGCCCTCGGCCGCGGCGCTGGGACAGGTCTTGATGGCTGTGATTATAGTAATATCAGTCTCAATAACAAGTAGGATTGGAAACTTTGCATGGAGGTAGTTGATCAGTTGAGGTTTGTGGTAGCAACCTGAAGACGATCAGAGCATACTGCTTGAAAGGTTGAGTTGTCAACCAACGGTTCTTTTCAGAATCGACACTACTCACAGAAATTTACACATGGTGCTACCGCAAACCTCAATTAAATATAAGTATCACTCATATAGCGCCTTTGCCAAAAGAACTCACAGCGTGTGATACTGCCAGATACGCTGTGGTTTGAATTGTGAGATCCTTGTTGCCAATTACGCATTTGTACAAAGACAATTGGGGGCAAACCCCTTCTCGTTGTGATATAAGTGCACTGGGTTTGTTAGTGTGCATAACACAACACACAGGACGAAAAGCTGTACATCCATTCCATAGGACAAAGCAACAATGGTTAAGTGTCTAGCTGTTAGGTTACAAGTGTTAAGACCGGAAATATTTTGAAGATAGCAACCGTGTAAGTGTTTACAAGGCACTCTGGCGCAGTGTGTTGCCAATTAGTAAACCAGGAATAGTGGGGTAAACCCCTTCTCGTGCATAAGCATGATAAGTGCATACATGTAAGTGCACTGGGTTTGTTAACATGGATTACATGTTAAGCATGTTAAGTGTCTTGCTTAAGCATACAACTGTCACGACTAAATGTAGGACCCAAACTCATACTCTGCTGATCAGAACATGAGTTTGGTGTGCTAGACTGCTCGGCCAACACACGATGCGACACACCAATGAGAAGCTGAGATGATAATTATGTCACAGGGTTAACCTTCACACCAGAGCACTAACGCAAGCATAAGTTTTAAAAGTATAAGTGACTGTTAGGGTTAAAGCTGTTAGCTCATTCTCACTGTCATGACTGTAGGGATTAAAGGTCAGATTAGCAGGGTTAATGTAAAGTTAATGTAATAACCCACGTGTCAACCACACACAGCAAACCGGTGTACATGTACTTGTCAATTTAGAAGTTTTTGCTGTTGCAACCCTCCTACGCTTTCCAGCAATCATTTTAAATCATTCAACATCCCAGTGGAGATTTGTTTTCTTCTTTCCTTTGGTCCCCTATACTTCGGACACAAAATTCCTTGTGCGGAACTCCAGTCTTTAGAAATCACCTATAGCGAACCTTTTGTTTTCCATTTTACACACGGTTACTTATCTACTGTCGCAGAGAAGACTAGGAAACTTGGATATGAACTAGTTCTGATCAAACTTTCCAAATCTACGACACGGCAGTAGATAAAAAAACAGGACAAGTTCTCACAAGAACAAGTTCTCACTGTAACAATGTTACCACATGGTGCCACCGCAAACCAAGTTGTTAGTTCTTCCACACACCAGTGAGGCACATTGCTTTACTCTACCTCAAGTAGTGCGTCAAATCTGTTTTTTCTTTTGACTGATGGCTTTACTGGCAAATCATCGTCACTATCATCATCATCATCACCATCACCATCATCATCATCATCTTCATCTTCTTCTTCAGAATCAGCTCCTGAATCATGACTTTCTGGTTTCTTTGCCATATTTAACGAAGATAATCTGGTATTTATTACGCCCTTATTTGACACATTGTCTGTAGATTTGAGATCAGTGACCTCCATACCCTCCTGTTGAAAGATGTAGGCATTTATCAATAACCGTAGAATGGATGGGTCCCAACATTAACAGCCATTTCCAAAATGGCCACTTCAATGTCAGAGCAACAGTTGGCAACAGACCCAAATCAGCTGTCACCAGGGGCATGTTTCCACCCTACTTCTAATAATAATAATAGTGGCTTCTTATATAGCGCTCATAACCATCACTCAGTGATGCTCTATGCGCTTCAACAGTCAGTATTTTTCCTGTAATGTCTGGAGAACTTGAAGTGATGAGATTTCGTGCAGAAACAGGGTTACCCCCCTACAAAGTCCGAAAGGATTTAGGCGTGGGTATTATCCACAAGAAGCATGACTGAAAGAGCCAATCGCACTACATTCCCAACTTTTTACGAAGCAGTTATGGTTAAGTGCCGTGCTCAAATGTCAAGACCGGGTTTGTATATATCTAACCCCCACTCTGCTCCTGAAAACACCAGAGCATGGGTCGAACTATACGGCTTTGCCATAACATGCTACATTGAGATTACACAATATAAGTCCACCCCCCCCCCCCCCCCCCCGTATTTGAGATAACTTATTTATTCAATGGCATATTTGAAATATTTACAGAAAAAACATCGCCAATATTCTGTCAAGTTACCTTGGTTATCGTTCGCGGTCCTGAGTCCACTTCATCTACTCCGCCCTAAAAAAAATGATGAAAAAAAAAAAAAAAATGCAGATCAATCCCAAATGTATTTATGTCACACAGAAAGTTAGTAGAACTTATGAAAATCGCATGATTCCATGGGACAAAGGCATGATGGCCACATGCATATATCTCAGTGTTACTGAAAAGGGGCCTTAAATGTACATGTAGTTGATCATGAATGAATCTAAAAACTAAACTCCTCAGACTTTAGAGAGTACCTATGCCACACAGTACGGGGCAAGCTTTTGAGCGCCTAAAATAATCAGGCATGTTCTGGCAACAAAAGAACGATCCCTTAGGCATGGGCCCGCAGTCTTTTATGAACTATTTCAAAGAGTCTCCCAATATGTACAAGTACATGTAGCATAGTTTTTCCTTTTGGTAGTTTTTCTGCAGTGTTTGATTTTGCGGCTGCATCAGCTGCCTGATCATTCTGGGAAAGCGCAAAGAAAGAAAGAAAGAGGCAAGAAGCACAAATCATTTTCTTCTAGCAACTCACACCTGTTATATCCATGTAATTCCTTTTCCGAACAGTGGACTCAATTGGATCATGCACAAGCCATTAGGGCTGCTTACTGCCCCGGCAGATTGATTGCTCATCCATTAAGTTTAATGACCCATATTATGTAAACACACTCACTCACTAGAAAAGTATAGTTCAGACTTGCCAAACTCGCATTTATTTTATGGAGTTTTCTTGTAAATGAAGATGAAATTGTACGGGTTTTTTGCGGCCAATTTGAGTGCTTTGATACCAGTCACTATACAAGATTTTTCTACATATCTAATAGTGCAAAAAACATTTTAAAGCTCAAACTTTCACACATTGCTTTACCTGTGTGTCTTTGTGGTTAGCTTTTGCCTCATCTAATAATGGTTTGAGTTCACGTACGGATTTACTTGCTGAGAAATGCCTCTGTTTACGATCAAAGAGGACAAAAATTAAAAATGATTTTAAATAGATGAGACAGGGAGTTTGAAAGTTACAGTTTTCAGCTGCAGGTTACTGTACTGCCACTAACACACCTAGGTTTGGTAGCACTAAAAAAGATCTTGGGGAATGTGAGGTGAAGTTAATATTATAAATACACTATGAACTGCCTCCAATATGAAGGCAATTTTAAACTAGCAGAAACTGTGATGATGTATTTGTTAGTAAATCGTAACCCCTTTCTAGAGACTATTAATTTCTGCATTTATAACCAAATACCCAGACATTTCTAAATTTGTTGATTTTCTGGCTCGGTCATTTTTGAGAAAAAATGTCAGGAAATTTATTAAGAAACAGAAATATATATTATATTAGGGTTCGTCTTTGAATTATAGCCTTTTTTTGTTAATATTTAAAACATTGGAAAATGTTTGTTCAATACATGACCCTTTCTCTGACCTTTGCTCTTGTTTGAGAACGAGTAGGTCAAGTTTGGGACAAGCCGCTTGCAGCCTCTAAAAGGCTTAACTCGATAGGTATTCTAGCCACGGACTGTCCAAAATGCACCAAACTTCTTCAGCAATTTTTATTTTACACATTTCACTTGTTATTATTGGCAGGTCTCTCCCCATGTACAGCTTGGATAGCTTGGCTACATGTATGTGTAATATGACCACACTCATTAAACTTTGTAAAAACCATGCGGTATATTATTTGAAAGATTGTTATGGTTAAAAGAAAGCTTTAAAAGCATGTTAGCGAAATTTAATACCAATGTAAATGCCTTAATATATTATAGACAGTGTCTTGACTACTCACAGACTCTAAAGGGTCAACATCTTTGATTCTTGAGATACGCGGTGACGCTTCCACTATCTTCAGTTCGGTCTTCTTAATAATTTCCTCTTGGACATCTGTCATGGGTGAGAAGAGTAAAAGAAAAGAAGTTACAAGTAATTAATTTAACCCATGAGTAATTCTTTGACCCCATGACCTCTGCAATTCTAGAGCAGCTGTCTTACCCTGTTGACCTCCGAGATTGCCCAGTAGCTAGAGGCAGAGCATTGTTGATAATGAAATCGCTCTGGTTGGCATGGTCAACTGAATGTTAGTGAAACTTTCAATCGTGATGTTAAACAGTGCTACCTACCATTCTCATCATGTTTGATATTTGGTATTAAGCTTTGGTCCAGCTTACGTCCGTGTCCACCATATGAGTTGAGGGTTGGCAAGGCCTTAGAAGAACCAAGTGGAGGTAAAGTCCGAGCCAGTGGGGGTAACGGAGACGTCTGCAAAGTGGAAATAAAGTTTGATAGATCTCTTTGATTTAACATTAGGGAAAAGTTTTGTTTGAGATTTGGAAAGGCCTTGGATGAACCAAGAGGTTGGACTTCTGCAAAGTTGAGAGAAAGTGCGATAGATTTTTATTTTGATTTAGCCCAAGGGAAGAATTGCATTTCAGGTTTAGAAAGGCCTTAGAGGAAGCAAGTAGAGGAATAGTTCAAGCCAGAGGGGGAAAGGCAAAGAACAGAAGATAAAAGTGTGGAACCTTTGATTTAGCTCCAAAGAAAAATTGAGATGGGATTGGCAAAAACTAGGATGAAGAAAGAAGAGGTGAGGCCCAAAGCCAGCATTGTAGGGGAGAGATGTTTCCAACATGTCTAAAAACAGCAGTTTTATGCCTTGAACACCTGATGTTAGAAAACGTAAACTGTGGGTGACTCTTACAAGACTTTAATAAACATGATAAAAGACCATGCTGCATAATGAGTCGGGACCATTTTTAATCCATTGTGATCTGCTAGAGTGACCTACCTCTCTCTGTCTCCTGCGTCCCCTCGCTGAGCCGTCCAACGACCCACCAAGATCCACTGAGTCCATCCCAGCTAATGTAGCGCCTAATAAGCCTTTCTTCATATGACCCGAGGACCGGAGAGGGTCCGCTTCATCTTCAGAATCCGAGGAAGTTTCGCCTTTGGATTTGTCTTTCCATCGTGCTCTGACGATTGTATGACATCCTCCGCATGAGACCTACAGAGCGACAATAACAAACACAATAAAAAGAATCATTTAATGTCATTTGTTCTGGTTGTGGTGCCAAGGACTCTAAGAATAGTGAACTTAATCACTGTACCAGCAAAGAACCCAATGGAGAGAAGACAAGGAAGGAAGTTTCTTTCCATCGACCCAGGAGTAAATGGGTACCAGCGAGTAGTGTGAAAAGAGTTTTATTGTGAGGACCTACCTGCTCTACATGGAAGCCCTTGAATCTCTTGACTTTAGTTGGCTGGAAGAGGTTACTAAAGCTTTCATCTCCTTGGCACAGCTTGCCATGTCTACCGTCACCAAACATGTACAAAGACCCATGCTCTGCAACAAGAAATTTAAAACCAATCGCAATGTAAAAAAGATCTTCATTTTTTTATCATGGTTAACCACTTCACATCAGGGCCCAGTTTTATAGAGCTGCTTAAGGCATATTATGGCAGACTGTTTGTAATGCCAGGAACAACTTCTATTTATTTGTTTATTTATTTATTTGCTATTTGCTTGTCTAATTTCTGGTTTTGGTTTTGTTATTTTAATTTGTACTTTGTGTAAACAGATTATTTATATTAATATTTATTTCTAATTATTATTATTTTCCAAAGAGAGTATTTTATATAGTGTGTTTGCTTCCCTATGTGACTGGATTAACAGGCTTTCGAGCTTCAGTGTTTAATTATACTTTTGTTGATCCTGGCCATCACATTAGGGTTGTTTTATAATTTCCTGTGCCCTTATTGTTTTTCTTGCTATGTATTTACTTTTGAACATGTACTTATAATTATCTATTTGACATACTGTCTGCTTGTATTTGTAACTGTTTATTTGCCAAATAAAGAATAAGAAAGAATAAGAATAAGAACCATCAATTTGTTTCTGTAAGTCAGACAGCTAACACAAATAATGAATTGTTTTCATACCCGCTGTCAAAATATAGGATTTGTACTGCCTCTAGCTACCAGCTGTCTTGGTGGTCTAGTTGGTGGGACATCAGCGAAGGTTACAGGTTTTAATCCCACCCGAGTAAAACGCCTGTGTATTTCTTTACACGGGACTTGGAGTAAACAAGGTTTTACAGTTACAAACATCTGTGTATGCATAAAACCCATTACTACATATAGTTATGCTGCTTACCAGTTATGAGCGCTGTGTGGTTCTCCCCGCATACAACGTCCCGACATTTCTTTCCCCGTAATTTCATTATCCTCTGAGGTACATTAAGTTCTAGAATGGACGGACCGTGTCCGAGCTGACCGTTGCTCCCATCGCCCCACGTATACACATGACCACTATCTGCAATGGGGGGAGAAAAACAACCAAAAGAATTTGTGTGAAGCCGTCGTTTTAACAAGTGCAAAAGAGTTAATGATCCTAGCAGAGTCTGTCTCATTTTTGAAGTATTAGAGAAAACAAGTATTCCACAATGTTAAAGTGGGTGGTGTGGTGAGCAAACATCGAGCGGTGAAGCGAATTGAATATTACATGTACATCCGTTGTTTCGGATCAGCAGAGGGTGGGTTCCAGCCTCAGTCTTGGCAATTATATTGTAAAGCAAGAAACGTAACCATTATTGCTTAATCCTTCAGACGAGACGTAAAGCCGAAAAATCTAATGTCTTGTGTACATGTAAATGCATGTCAAAAGAATCCAGTTGCACTTATTGCTAAGAGAACTTGGGGGTTTGCCCTGGTATTTCTGGCATGGTATGCAGAAGATTAAGCAGCATCACCTTGTAAACCTTTACAAGGTGCTATGTAAATAGGTCTTTTGAGTAAAGTGCTTTAAGACATAGATAAAGTGCTTGGCCTACATGTATATAAGAACTGATCTATTAGTAGTAGTGGTGGTATTCCATAAACATGTAGGTAAGCTTACCTGTGACTGCAGCAGTATGGCTATTCCCACACGACACACGTCGTACTCTGTCCTTGATTAAGCTAACATGCTGTGGAACGCTAGCCGAGTTTGTGTCACTCAGACCCAGTTTACCAAACTCGTTCTCACCAAAGGTGTACAGTTTCCCATCATCTGGAGGGAGAATCAAACAGAAAATATGTGTACAAAATATAAATGCACATTATACCTGGCGCTGTGGATACATCCGACCTCGAAACAATGCACGGTACCCACCCACAGCTATGGTTGTAGTGCCCTGTGCTTTTACTGTGGTGCCCTTAGCACAGATATAACAATTTATGTTTTCTTCATAGAGAGGAAAATTGCTGTGCCCCTTCAAGAGCGAAGTTTAAGGCATGATACATACATCACATTTATGAGTGTTTCCACTTATCATTTAATTTCATTTTTAAACTTACAGTACAATGTATCACAGAAGCCCTGCCCAAATCATGTTAGTATTGTCTGCAATAAATGACCCAAACCAACCTCACAGTTTACCACTTTCATTGAAGCCGTTTAGGCAATGGCTCTACCCTCTGCTTAACCACGTGTGTGCCTCAAAATGCCACTATTGTGGGCATTTAGGTTGGTTGTCCTGAGAAACACACAAACAAACAAACAAATGAACAAAAACCCTAACAGACAAACAAACTAGTCTCTGTTCAATCCGCAAACCCACCTGTGACTAACGCAGTGTGGTAGTACCCACACGACACCTGCTTGATGGGTACTCCCACGGATAGCGGTGTAGGGACCTCAGTCTCTGTTACATCATCCAGTCCCATCTGGCCCTCGGAACCGCTCCCAAACATGTACAGACTGCCATCAACTGAGGATCAAAAGTAAACAACACTATGAAGTATTTTTCGGAATATTTTTGAAAAACAATTATGAGGGATGAGGGGAAAAAAAGGTCTGACATCCAAATCCAGGGAACAATTTGACAGGGATGCCTAAGCAGGAACAATTCCTGTACATCATTTTGCTAAGCAGAAATGATCAGGGCCAAAGTTCACACAGCTGCTTTAGCTCAAAAAGTAGCTAAACACAACAAAATTTGCTTACCATAATAAGGTTACCAGCCAAAATACCATACTACATCTGTGACTGGATTCCTGCTTGTTTTGGCTAAGTACCAGTGTTTATATACGTAATAATATAACAATGACATCTGTTTGATTTTAAAGTGTAAACACAATAAAAAACATCATCAATGTTACCCGTGAGTATGGCAGAGTGTTCGGTCCCACATGAAATCTGCTTTACTTGAACATCTGCTAGCTCTTGAACCAGCTGTGGTGTTTCGTAACTCCTAGACCCGGCCAAGCCAAGCTGCCCCTCCCCTCCAGCTCCAAAGCTGTACAGGGTGTGGTTCCTGGTGCATACTATGGTATGAAGACGACCACACCCGGCCAATACAACTCCTTCATGCTTTAAACCTGACATACATTGTAGAAACGAAAGAGGTTTGACAAAGAAACTTATATATTTTTCCATTGCGGTATCCCTTCATGGTGATCCCTTTGAGTTTGTATGTATTTTGCTTTCATTTGTTCAAACCATGTTCATTTTATCTTTTCCAACTCCCCACCTGTTGCAATAAATGGATATGTTTTTGTTTGCATTTGTTTACATGCTTCTGATGAAGGTCCAGTTTGGATCAGAAGCTAAGGCCATCTCCCCCAAAGGGATGGTTACTGGACCATTAAGGTGGTAAATGGTGTATTGTTAAAAAAAAAAAAAAAAACAGTTCTTAAAGGCAGTGGACACTATTGGTAATTACTCAAAATATTTATTAGCATAAAACCTTTCTTGGTGACGAGTAATGGGGAGAGGTTGATGGTATAAAACAATGTGAGAAACGGCTCCCTCTGAAGTGCCATAGTTTTCGAGAAAGAATTAATTTTCAACAAATTTGATTTCGAGACCTCGGGTTTAGAACTTGAGGTCTCGAAATCAACCGTCTAAACGCACACAACTTCGTGTGACAAGGGTGTTTTTTCCTTTCATTATTATCTCGCAAGTTTGATGACCGATTTAGCTCAAATTTTCACAGGTTTGTTATTTTATGCACATGTTGAGATACACCAACTGTGAAGGCTAGTCTTTGACAGTTACCAATAGTGTCCACTGCCTTTAATAGGCATTTTTATTATTTAATAATATTAGTTTTTTTAAATTAAAAAAAGGAAGGGACATTGGCTAATCAGCTGGAAAGTTGCATGGCCAACTCTTTAAAAAAACTCACCAATAAATAATGAAGAACTCAAACAAAAAAGTACAATATAAATTAAAATAAATTAAAAATACAGAAAAACAAACTGCAAAGTGGGCAAAAACTGGTTCAACAATGACAGTTGAGCTACAAGCTAACCCAGGGCCCAAAAATAAAAAAGCTGCTTAGCACAAGAGCAATCTTGCTTAGCAGAAAAATGCTACCAGCCAAAACACCATGTATCCTGTACCATTGTGACCGCCTCCCCAATATTTGTTGCTTAGTATAAAACTCTTCTAACAAGGTTTTGAAAAAGATCTACCTGGCACAAAGTCAACAAACTTTTAAAATGACAGAGAAAAAGTTCCTCATTTGATTGTTTGTCAAAATTGTATGCAGTCACTTGAAATGTTGTACGCTTAATCAATAATTTAGTGTAGTGACTGTAAGGTAAAGTCCATCGATCTAAAAGCAATGTAATTCTGTTTTAAACGCAAGAAGATTAAACACAATACACATTATGTACATACTGTCTATGATTACCAGGTAATATGCCTAATGTGTGAATAGCATGTTGTCATTAGCACTTTGGACTTTAATCTGACAGTAGTTAAGTGGGCAGCGTTATTGACTTAACACAGTGCGTTGCCATTGAACATGTTAAAGCGCGCAGCCAACATGCTAATTGTCAAAGACAAGCATCCGTACAGACTCAACAACATTTATGCTCAATTGGCAAACAAGAAAATAGTGGGAACAATTTATAAAACTCATTGTTTTACTCATTTCTCAAAAACAAACTGTTTTACTCATTTCTCAAAAACAAATTGTTTTCTCATTTTTGAAAACCTAAGTGTTTTTACTCAATTGTGAAAAATTAATAATAGTTTTAATAACTCATTTCTTAAAAACTAAACTGTTTTACTCATTTCTCAAAAACCTATTGTTTCACCAGAGATTCCTTTCCTTAGTTTTACTCATTTCATTAAAACCCTTTGATTTACTTGTCTCAAAAACCTGTTTTTTTTACAATAGAGTCCTTTTCTCTATCTTTCACTCATTTCTCAAAAAACTAAGCTTGACTCATTTCTTAAAAACTTAGCATTTCAAGCGAAACTATTTTAAAGGAAGTTTTCAACGATGACCATCTTTATGTGCAAGTCTGTGAACATTATTTTTAATCTTACCAATGATACACCCTTAAAACTTTTAAATAAGCGACTTTGATATCAGGTCTCCTCCCACCTCCCCCCCCCCACCTTGAAATTGAGCCCTGTGAGAGGTGAAGTAAACATACCTTTGATGCTACCAGGTTTATTTGTTGATTTTGTGTGGCCCAGACCAAGCTGGCCCCACTCATTGGCACCGAATGTAAAGATACGCCCACTCTCTGCAATGATACAAAACCAAATTATTATTAAATATTACAATCACATGGACAAACCAGGCATTTTGATCAATGTAATCAATTTGAATTCAGAAAAAATTTTTTTTTTTTCTATACTATCTAGGGAACTATTTTGTTGAGCAATTTTGCATAGCAACAAAATTAAACTAAACTTTTGTGTGCACACTAAAATGCCAATATGGAGTAGCAAATCGTGATTTTTGAGTAGCAACTGATACATTCGGCGAAGAATTTTGCTCTGCTATGCAAGGGAAATTGTTTGCTGCAATATTCTTAACATCTCATTGCATTATTCTTGTGAAGCTACGTTTTGCTAATCTCTTTATTTACTTTGAAATATTAAACTAAAGGTATGAATAGATTAAAACATTTTCCTTTGTTCTTGAACACCTCTCTCCTTATGACTAAAGACTAAAGACTATTAATTAAGGGAATCAATGTGTGGTGAAGAAGAAACCGATTCAAAACACTTTGATTCCCATTCATCAATACCTTTTTGGTCAAAAAGTAAAATAAATGCCAAAAATTATAATTGTTCAATGATTTCTTTCAACACAACACCAATCCAGCTATGAAATGGTAAGGCAATTGGGTAAACAACTCCTTATAAGGGAGTGCTGTGCTCGTCGCGCGTATCGCGTGATGTGGCACAACTGTTTCAGCCGTTGCTCTCGACCAATAGGAATGAAGAAACTGTCTTATAAGAACAAGTGCAAGCTCGCGTGTCACGCCCTTGTTTCAACACTTTTTACTGGTCATAAACAAAGGTTTATACACACCCACGTGACGCGCTCTCCACCAATAGGAATAGCGAAACTTTCTGAGGTATTTATGAATATTGATTTACACTCCCTGACCTGGAGTGTAACACTGAGGTCGTGGCTTCTCGTGCCTCAGGTGTTGGCCTTGTCTTGGCCTTGGCGCCCCTTCAAAAGTTTCCCCTATGACTTTCCTATGAAAGTGCGCTTTGCAAAATAAAAACAGCCCTCTCAAAAGATTAACCTCCAGGCCTCCATAGTTGTGAAGATAGTACACAAAATACAGGCATTGAGTTTTATCTTCATAAGGGGGCAAGGCCATTTGCAACTTAGGGCAATTTGACTAAAAAGTTTTAAAAGTCTATGTGAAACTTTTGAAGGGGCAACAAAGCCAAGACCAGGGGCGAAAGAGGAATTAACCTCTGTGACCCCTGTGTAATAGACCGATCCATTAAGCTCCGCCTCATTGGGCATTGACCAATCACAACCCATTGTATAACCAAAAGTCTGACACCTATAAAGTCCAACATGCATGCATGTATACTTGGCGCGCCCGGCAGAGTTTTGCAGAACGGCATTGGAGAGGCTCACATGTTTTTGCTCACACATGCGCCATGGGCGGAGCCTGATGGATCGGTGTATACCAGGGCTGACCAAATAGTATAGTACAATGCTTACAATAATAACCTGAAACTTACCAGTAACAAATGAGGTATGGTCATCACCACATGATACCTGGATTACTTTGTCATTGCGAATCCAAAACTTATTGGCAGTATTGTCAGCAAAACGGCTCTTACCAAAGGTGAAGACAGCGCCAGTTGCTAGAAAAACAACAAATGAAAATATCATCACAAAATGGTACATTATTGTATTGAAATTTAATTCATTTATTGTGCAATGAAAAATACAAAAGAAAAATTATGCTATGATTATGATACAAACCTAATGCAAAATTAATTTTTCCAGCTCACGCTTTAATTTTTAATAATTGAGTTTTAAAAATGGCAATCATTCATAAATCACATTAAAATAATTACAATCTGACAATACTTTCTAAATCATCACAGACACGATTCACGTCGTTGCAATGATTGAAAAATGAAATGCATACACCTCTCTGCTCTAAAAAAGTAAAAACGTTGTTGCTACGCCTTTTGCTATTCAATATTGTGAAAAATTTAAAATAAAAGGGTTATTATTTACAAATTAAAATCAAATTAAAATTGTTCTTCTTTATATCGCGTCCGGCCCTGTTGCCTGATGCTGTGTCACTGTCAGTCAGTATTTGTGTGTACTGTGTCCATCCAGTGCAGTTAGCTACAAAAATACAACAACAATGACAGATGATATACAATATATATATTTTTTTTTTCGTTTCAGTTTTTACAAGGATATGTCTAAATCTACTCCTTAAACAAACAATTACTATGATGCCACGACATCCAGCATTAAATCGACACAATTTCTGGTACAAAAGACACACCATGAGATGCGGTAACTAAGTAAAATAAAACCTTGTTTACCTGGCACGTCCGAATCGTCAGTCGCCATTTTGCATAATGATCCTTTCTGTTCTATACCCAGACTTCTTCACCGGTAAAAGATATCAGATATCTCCGATGGGTGCTGACTAATTAATTAACAACGGAAACTAGTCAACTCGCCTATATAAAAATCCGGTCACTACAAAGTCGCCCCTCCTAAAAGTTGAATTTACGCCTCTCAAAGTCGCCCTTGGCAAAGTCGCCCCTACTAAAACTCGCCCCGAACAAAGTCGCCCCAAACAAAGTCACCTCTCCTAAAACTCGCCCCTTTCAAAGTCGGCCCTGACAGAGTCGCCCCCGTTAAAATTATATTTAACGCACACGGAGCGACTTTGATTTTGAAGTTGGCGACTATGGCTTGGGGACGAGTTGGCTGGCATTTATCACTCGTCGTCCTGCTGCATGCAATAACGTTGTGTACACACGAGCGCACACACATGTACTGTCCAGCTGGCTGATTGTCAAAAAACTACAGGGTGTTTGTTGTGTTTGGTTGTCTAAAAACATCATTTATTTATTGTGCGAAGAAGAGGAATTCAACAAATAATGGCAGCTGGAACATTTTCTCGTCTAACCTCTGCTGTGTTGCAGTCTGGTTGCAAAGCGAGTGGTGTTCTTGGACTGGGGAATAAACGAGTTTGTGTTGCGGCAATGCATGGGAATATTGCTGGACAGTAAGTATGGCAGTCAAACAAAAAGTGCAAGAAATTGCTTGGCATGCAGTTACTGAGTTAGATGCTTTTTCATGTTCATGTACTTTACATATGACTAGACCAGGATTTGAGTAGGACTCTGGAGTCAAACATATTCATATTTAAATGTTTTTCCTTACCCCTTTGTTGTTATTTTTTTTATGGGGAAAATAATTTGTTGTTTCTTGCATTATTATACATTGTTGTTATGACTTGAGTTCAGTGTGTTAATTGTTTGAATTTTGTTTTATCTTCTTCGACTTTTACTGGAATCTAGACTTACTCAGGTTTAAAAATACAAAATAAATTAACAACACAAATAATTAAAGTACATGTACACTTTTAATAACTATAAATTGTACATATTTATGATAAACTATATATAATATTTTTATAGTGATGTTTGTCATGTTTTTATGTTTTTATGTTTGTAGGCTAATCGTTTCTACCACAGTTCTTTGCTAGAAAGATAACAGAACTTAAAATAATGTTTTCTGCCAAAGACAGTAGCATCTTCATCGAACTGGTCTCAATATAAATCATGCTAATTCCCCTTCAAAAATTCTCCAGCCAGCCAGGTTCTTTGCTTGGTTGGTTGCAATGATTGCAGCACCCCTGTGCTGTGGTATAAAGGGTGTGTGATTTTCAGCGATTATTTGTTTTTAAAGTGCGTTGGGCATTCCAGGCATTGCCTGGATAAGCTCATTGTTTGCAAGTAATTAATTAATGTTTTTAACTTCAATTCCTCAACCTTGGACACATTTGAGTCTTTTTACATTTTTTGATTTTGTACACAAAAGATGCATGGCCATATTATTAACCAAATCACTGACCCCTGTTGACTGACACTCGCTCTAGGGCGTGTGACATTGTCCTGCTTTAAGGATAACATGGCATTGACCAGTCGTGTGCTTAAAATGGATTTTATTAAAATATATCAGCATGTGCTGACGACAGTCAGCAGGGATTGAACGAATAAAAGTAGAAACATTTAACAATTTCCATTATCAACCAATCAATCAATCAACCAATCAATCAGTCAATCAATCAATAAATCAATCAATCAATCAATGTTTGTATTTTGTATGAGTTTTAAAGCCAAATAAATAATAACAATAATAATCAATCAATCATCAATCATCAGACATTATTTGGTAGAGTGCCCTCATTCTATTCCGAGGCGCTTCGCAAAGTGAAGGAAAAAATTTAAGACAAAAGAGTTTACAGAACTTCTATCAATCAGTTTCATCGTTAATTCTACTCAATCCAGATCAGACCCTAAGCAGACCTCCTTCATCGGCAAACACTTCTTGACCCTCCGAGATTTCAACAAACATGACATCGAGCAGCTACTTTGGACGGCAGTGGACCTGAAGGAGAGGATCAAGATGGGTGGGGAGATTTACCAGCCTCTTGTGGGTAAAGCAGCCGCCTTGATCTTTGAGAAGAGAAGTACAAGGACGAGGATGTCGTCAGAGACAGGTATGTATGTATTTTATTTATTTATTTACCTGGATTTTACTAACCTTGATTAACCTGGATGTAGAGACTAAAAGCTTACGCTTATTTGCCCCCCTCGACTGAAGAACTGTAACCACATTAGAGGGTGCGTTCGATTAGCTTTCCCGGGTCGACCCCAATCTGCCCCCGATACACTCGAATAGCTTTGACGTAATTCCAGGGGCTCACCTGGGTCAGCCCCAAGTGCTCTGCTTGTGGATCGGGTCACTGGGGCTGTTCCAAGGTGCACGATGTCACCACGAGAGGGTGAGTGATCGTTGGATTAGCTGTTGTCAGGGGCTCATACCAATGAACACAGCGGGGTCGACATAGGGAAGCTAATCGAACGCGCCCAAAAGTAAAAGGTACACGTACATGTATGTTTTTTCTTTTCCTTTGTTGTGCATGTATTTTGGAATACAGTAGGCCTAATTGATTAAGTTGTGATTTTTTGTTTGATAATTTAGGTTTTGCAGCCCTGGGAGGCCATCCATCTTTTCTAACTCAGAATGATATACACCTTGGAGTCAATGAGTCCCTGAGAGACACAGCCAGGTAAGTTGAGACCTTTGATGCCACCATCTAGATTTCTCCTCCTCAATTTAGTTCCCTTGTGTCCAGGCAACGGTATTGAAGGCCCCTTAGTTCTGAAGCAAACTATTGCTTAACAATTTTCTGCTAATGAGCATGATACCAGTCATAAAATTTTACTTGTGACCTGAGCGCAATTTCATAAAGCCTGTAAGCACAAAATCTTTCTTAGCAGAGAAAATGCTACTTAGCAGAAACAGGCTACCAGCCAACATTGCATGAAGTTCATACTCTTGCCACCGGTGCCCGACTCATTTCTTGCTCAGCAAACATGGCAAAGAGCAGCATTTTCTGCTAAACAGCTTTGAAATTAGGCCTTGGTAGTTTGGCTGGTAAATTATTCTACAGTCCCCCTCTTTTAAAGTAGGTTGTCTCTTGAAAAGATAAAGCTTGTAACTTTGGGTTTTTTTGGTTGTTTGTTTTATAGAGTCCTGTCGGGATTTGTAGATTTGATATTCGCCAGGGTCTACCGCCATGAGGACCTGATTACATTAACAGAAGAGGGCTCTGTGCCAATAGTTAATGGCTTGTCAGAAATCTATCATCCACTGCAGTCATTAGCTGATATGTTAACATTACAGGTAAGATAAAACTACAATCAATTGTCCTTCAATGTTTAATTTATTATATTCAACAACTGCTTGCAGAGTATTTGTAGTCAGTATTACTGCAAAGCAATACTGGGCCAGGCATACCAATCGGATTCAAGTCCAAATGTTTTGGTGTTAAGTTGCCATAGAGTGGAGGATATTGGAGGATTCAGTAAGACTATCCCAAATTTCCCCACTTATTTCAAAACATCTTTGCAAGAATGTTTGAATCAACATTCAGAAGTTTACAAACGGCACAGAAGGAAAAGCATGGTGGTTGGGTTGGCTTGGTATCTTTCCTCGCCTTCCACCTTAAGGAACCCAGTCCAAATCACACCAGAGACACTATGTAGACATGGTAGATTGGGTTTTCAGTCCCTACCCGACTGTCGGGTTATTCTCTGGAACGGGGGTTTTCCTCCAACATCTAAAACTGAATTCCTTCCCTGTCTTCTCTCCTTTAAGTTCTTGGCTAGTACCAAAAGTTTGCTTGATTAAGTTCAATCCCAAATCAAATATTTAACCAGTAAGCTTTTAGAATGAAACTACACTTTACTGTAACCAACCTGTACTTTGTCTCGTATTCCAACAAAAAAACTAAAAATGTAGACAAAAAAGTGAACTCTCTTTCATTACCAACAGACCAATGACTGTATGAGCATTATTGGTCACTGGAATTAGCCTGGGTTGGTGATGGACAAAACAACCATTTTGGAAATTTACTTTTAATTCGGCTTATGCCATGATTTGTAATTAGTATAACAAATCATTCATGAAGAAATGAAATGTACTTTTGCTTGTCCTACAGAAAAACTAAAATTGTTAATTTTTTTCCCTTTCCCAATGACTGTAGGAGCATTATGGGTCACTGAGTGGCCTAACGCTAGCCTGGGTTGGTGATGGAAACAATATCATCCATTCTATCATGATGGCAGCACCACGCCTAGGAATCAACCTCAAGTTGGCCACACCTAAGGTGAGTTGCAATCTAGGGGTGCTATGGGGTCACTGACTGGGTTGACACACGCTTGAAAAGTGGAAAGTGTTCAGGACATGACCTTTGCCCAATTTCATAAACCCTGTAAGCACAAAAACTTGCTGAGCACAGAAAAGTATTGCTGAACAGAAACAGGTTACCAGTCAAAATGACATAATACACGTAGGTTGTTGTGAGTGGTGCCCTATTCAATTTTTGCTTTGCAAAGAAATTCGTCAAGCGGCATTTTCTGCTAAATGGCACTGCTTGTGGCATCCTGAAATGGTAGAACCAACTTGTAGATTTGGTGTAGGGTTTATTCTGAGTCTTAAATTGATTTTGCTTTCACTCTTTTTTTTACAGGGCTATGAAATCTTTCCTGAGGTGATGGCAGATACAGTCAAGTTCGCAAAGGAGGTAAATCATTTCACACATAACTCTGTGTTTTCATTATAACTTCTTGTACATTTGTCTGAAGTCTTTGATTAACTACATTGATATCATTGTTTCATACATGTTTGAAGTTCTTGTTATATATTTCATTGCAGTTGATAATTATGTTTTGAATATTTTTTATATTGCATACTTAAATTTCTTACTTTAGGCTCTTCAGCACGTTCATATGTGGATTGTTTCGCT
Source organism: Asterias amurensis (assembly GCF_032118995.1). Taxonomy (NCBI): domain Eukaryota; kingdom Metazoa; phylum Echinodermata; class Asteroidea; order Forcipulatida; family Asteriidae; genus Asterias; species Asterias amurensis. The sequence goes on from NC_092661.1 coordinate 13,069,297, forward strand.
TTGGGTGTTGCTGTAACTGTCATAGTTATTTTGTATAAATGTTAACGATATCATGTGCTATCTTGATCTTGTTATTTAGTCGGTATCATTATTTTCAATCTATTATTTTGTACTGCTTGACCCTAGAGAAAGATTCCACACCATAATTCACTTCAGTTATACATTCCTTGGTCCTGTAAAAATATTCCACAACATGTATTTCACAGAGCTAGTATACTTAATTATTGCTTAGACCTGTTGTTATGTTCCAAACCATGTATTTTTAACACTAGTCAGTTGTACATAATTATTGCTTATGAGTTAGTCAGTTGCTTATTGCTTAGCCCTCAAGGAAAATTTCTCAACATGTATTTGACAAAGCAGTCCTTTTATCATTCAGGCAAATACTGAGGTGTTTGTCACCAATGACCCAATGGAAGCCTGCCACAACGCAGACATCGTTGTTACTGACACATGGATTAGCATGGGCCAGGAAGAAGAGAAGGTTGAACGCTTGAAGGCTTTCAAAGGTTATCAAGTCACAAAGAAGGTAGGATGCCGGACTTCAGATAGTGTTGTTTTGAGGAGCTTTTAAAGGCAGTGGACACTATTGGTAATTACTCAAAATAATTATTAGCATAAAACCTTTGTTGGTGACGAGTAATGGGGAGAGGTTGATGGTATAAAACATCGTGAGAAACGGCTCCCTCTGAAGTGCCATAGTTTTCGAGAAAGAAGTAATTTTCCACGAATTTGATTTCAAGACCTCGGGTTTAGAACTTGAGGTCTCAAAATCAACCATCTATACGCACACAACTTCGTGTGACAAGGGTGGTTTTTTTCTTTCATTATTATCTCGCAAGTTCGATGATCGATTGAGCTAAAACTTTCACAGGTTTGTTATTTTATGCATATGTTGAGATACACCAACTGTGAAGGCTAATCTTTGACAATTACCAATGGTGTCCACTGCCTTTAAGCTACCAATGTTAAGTGAGTAAGGTTTGTGGTGACACCATTAATGGCAAACTATACCACCTCGAACTATAATATGCATTAAACATTACAAAGTCAACCCTCCTACTCTTTGACCATTCAATAATGACTTCTGCAGATGAATGGTTGGTCAGCTCGATGGGAAATGCTGGCAATAAGAGTAGAAAGACTTAAATAATGATGTACATGTATGAGGACTACATTTAGCTGTGCTGTAATGACTGATTTTTTTTTTTTTTTTTTTTTTCAGATGACGGATGTGATGGTGAAGGATTGGACCTTTCTCCATTGCCTGCCAAGAAAACCGGAAGAGGTTGACGATGAGGTGTTTTATAGTAAAAACTCCCTTGTGTGGCCAGAGGCGGAAAACAGGAAGTGGACTGTCATGGTAAGACCTGTTACCACCATGTCACACAAAAGATCTTTCTAATTTAAAACACCTTTCAAAGAGGACTGGAAAGATCTGAAATGCCAAAACACCCTAACGCTTGTGTACAAAAAAGAGAAGGGGCTTGCTACAGTGATTGTGATGTGGTGGGGAAGCTCTCTGTTCCACCTTACCTTTTGAATATATGTGAGGTGTAATTATTATAGTTTGTTTGCCGTATAACATCGCTCTTACCAATACATGTAAGTTCCACACGTCCACTTCATTTGATAATTCATCACCAGGAGTATCATTTATGACGGGCATGATCACATGATAGAAAAGGTGTTCTATTGTCTTAAGTAATATTGTATGTGCACCAAAATTATGGAATGATCAACTCTGTACACCTGACCCCTTACTTAAAGGGATGCTGCAGTGAATTAAAATAAAACAGTTAATTTTGCTGTCATTTATTTCTGATATATGTGTTGAACATCAATAAAATGTGTTTTGTTTTTTCCCCGACATATCTCACTTGCGTAATTAGCGAATAAGTCATGCCCCCCCCTTTTGTGTATTGTTACCGCCCCCCTTCCATCGACGTCACGTCGGGAATTCAAACATATCGTCGGCAAAAAGAGTCTGGTCCCTAACTACACGCGCCTAGGTACCAGGCCACACAGTTCACACGTCTCTATATGCACACAGCCAGGGGGCCCGACGGCTCGGGTTCCCGACATGACGTCACGTTTATGCAAATGAAGGCTCCCTTTTAGGGGCGGGGTGGGTTCCCCTAATCTCTTGAAAACCATTTTTAAAATACTTGCGCATTTAATAAAAAATATATAAAAATATTTCAGGTTTAAAAAGTCATGTTTAATCGTTTAAATTATTTAAAAAAACACTGCAGCCACCCTTTAATGATATTCAAAACCACTTTTTAAGAATCATCTCTTTGAATCTGCTTACAATTAGTCCATTGCACTTGTCATCTCCACATGAACTTCTGAGAACTCTTTTGTACTAAATGTTCTTCCACTGTGCTTAGTGCCTTTGAAAATGCAACTAAAATTATTGCGCTATACAAAATATATGATGATTGATTGATGTCTTGAACTGCAACATAAGGTTTTCTTATAACTTAAAGGCAGTGGACACTATCGGTAATTGTCAAAGACTAGCCCTCACAGTTGATGTATCTCAACATATGCATAAAATAACAAACCTGTGAAAATTTGAGCTCAATCGGTCATCGGACTTGCGAGATAATAAGGAAAGAAAAAACACCCTTGTCATACGAAGTTGTGTGCATTTAGATGGTTGATTTCGAGACCTCAAGTTCTAAATCTGAGGTCTCGAAATCAAATTCGTGGAAAATTACTTCTTTCTCGAAAACTATGGCACTTCAGAGGGAGCCATTTCTCACAATGTTTTATACCATCAACCTCTCCCCACTACTCGTCCCTAAGAAAGGTTTTATGCTAATAATTATTTTGAGTAGTTACCAATAGTGTCCACTGCCTTTAACATTTTTATAATTATTTGATTTCTACCCAGGCTGTTCTACTTTCCCTGCTGAAGGATCACACTCCCTCGACTCCTAAACCATCTTTCTAAGGACAAGACAGGGTATGTCTCTAATTGGTCAGTATTTCCTTGGCTGTGTCCAACACGGCTGAAAGTTGCAATTCTTCGGCAATTTTATTCTTTCAAATAATAAATGTATATTTTTGCGCTGGAATGTCTCATTGGATCAAAGATCATTATCTGTAAGTGCAGTTGAATATTACTTTATTTGTCTCAACTAGTAAAACTATAAACCTCTTTTGCAATTTTCAGCCTACCTGTCTGAAAAAAAACTATACTGAAATTAGCGTTCAAGTTGGATTGAACAAAGACAAATTTAATACTAACTTTGAACTTGCCATCTCCAGATTAACGTGCTAGCCACTCTAACCAACTGAGCTATTTAGCACTAATAATTAATAATGTTTGTAATACAGGGTACTGCTATGGTTAATGGACTAGTATAATAGTTAGCGTAAAAGTTGAGATCATTCAATCATGCCAAAATTGAAGTCAGCTCAACATTTATATAACTAGATATATATTTGTGACGTCTCGGTACAAAGGTTCAAAGTTTCAAAGGTGCATGTGTAGTTATTGTGTTGATTACTTGATTGAACCGATTGAAGAAGCATTAATGTATTCAGTATTGGAAGAGACACGAAACCAAAGCTAAGGGCAAGAGAGGCTTCCATTGAACTTTAGACCTGATAGAAACTTACTTCTTACTAGTTTGTTACACTGGTAGTAAATAGTACTACTTTACTTATGTTTTCGCCAGCCAGTAATTCTTGTGTTGGCAGTCCTGAAATATTTACTTTATTTTATTGTTATCTGGTAAGAAAGGATGCCTAATCACTGAACTTAATCACTGTAGCTCATCAGCCTGAGGAAATCTGTAATAAGCCGGCCTATCTGAACCAGAAACACTGGGGTTAACCCCTACCCTTCCATGATAAGTGTTCTCTTTTACGAACACTACACATCCTAGTCACAAGGCTTACAGCTGAATGTACCATCCGAAGGACAAAGCAAATAATTATTACAACTGGACTCAAACCCACCTTCTGCTGATCAGAAATGCCATAGCCATGAAAGCTCAAGTGCAGTACTAGCGCTTAACGACTAAGCCACGCCACGCCACATGCTTTTGTAGTAGAATGTCACACAGTACTTTTTAAAAATATTGCTTTTAGAAACTTATGTCAAATTGCTCAAGCTGTTGTGTTTTCGTATTTTTATAGATGTATTAAAGGTTGTAGGCTACACCTTGATGAAACTAGGCCTAGCTTATATGTGTAATAAAAAAAAGCATTTGATGCAGCGGACCTCTTGCCAGTTTGAGCTTCCAAAATTTTGAGCCACAAAGCGGGCCCCTAGTTAGAATTTGTTCCTCATATTGAAAAGGGAAGGAGATATTGTACCACTTGAAATACTTTCTATCTGATGTATCACGCACTGCATAATTATTCCACCCGAAATGTATTCTTCGCAATTGTCGTTGCTAATCTGAAATAATAACACAAGAAAAACACATTTTCTCTTTGTTTACGCTCAGTTTATTTAGAGTTATTAAAAATATAATTCCTCTACTTTATTTAACAGTCCCAGGACTACAGTCCCTCTACAAAGTAAACGATTTTTCTTAAAAGATGGTAAAGTTCTGGATTTTTCCTCTTGGCAAATATGGTAAGAATCTGTTAAGCCTTTTTGAGGTATGCCGGACGCGATAGGAGTGTACTGTTTGGTTTGGGTGTATACAGACACATTTACCCAAACCTTGTAGCATTCTTATCACCATATTTCGAAAAGGCTTATTAAAATAACCGTTCTTGTTCTCAGGAATTGCCGAAAGTCCTCATCCTACTTCAAGGCTCAAAATGCTGACTGAGACAGATTATTTGTAGGGTGAGGTGTGCCAGACCCTTACACAGGTCGTACACCCCGCCCCTCCCCTCCCCCAACACACAGTTCATCTGGTATCAGTTACTTTCATAGACATTGACATAAATATATTCAGATTCCCCTTGCTTAAGAAAAAGTCTACCGCCATCTACATGTAGTGTGGTGCCTGAATTTGTAACTGGCATCATGAATATAGAAAAAACAGTATGAAGGAACTAGACATTGTACACTTTGATTACAGGTGGGCTGCTTAGGCATAAACTCACAGCAATAATAAGTTATCACATTCTGAAAATGCAAAATTACCTAAATCAGAAGTATTTTATACATTCCAACAACATAGTGTTTCAAAACATAGAAATTAATACTTTCATATAAAAAAAAATGTATAAAGTTTTCATACTGAATAGGCGTATGTGAAATACGTAAAAAATACTTTGTACGATATATTGCTGTTAAATTTTCAAGCTAGGCTCTACTAGAAATGTTTAGGCAGCATTGTTCAAAGTGACCCTGTGGTTCAACTAATTAGCAATGCATGGTGTTCATGATAAACCATCTCAACTCCTTTGGAGTATGCAGCACCGGCCACCAATATGGCGCACAGGTTGCTTATCAGTATCATACACATCACTGTTCTGTGCCCTCATAGATATCCCTTTACTCCTGGGCGATGAGAAGCAATTATGGTGAAGTGTCTTGCCTTAGAACACAAGTCTCACAACCGGGATTGGAACCCACAGACTGATGACTCAGCCATTAGAACTTGAGTTCGATGCTTTAAAGGCACTGCCGTTGATTTCACAAAACTCTTCCTAACTTAGGATTAATCTTATGACTTAGGACGAGTCCCAACCCTGCACTGTAGCATGCAGACCTTAAGATTAATCCTAAGTTAGGACAAGTTACTCGTCCTAACTCGAGATAAGACAAGTCCTAACTCTTTGTGAAATCGACGGCTGGACACTATTGGTAATTGTCAAAGACTAGCCTTCACAGTTGGTGTATCTCAACAAGTGCATAAAATAACAAACCTGTGAAAATTTGAACTTTTCGCGCAAGTTGTGTGCTTTTAGATGCCTTGAATTCGAGACCTCGGCTGAGGTCTTGAACTCAATTCAAATATTTTAGTGAAAAATTTCTTCTTACTAAAAATCTACATTACTTCAGAGGGAGCCGTTTCTCACAATGTTTTATACTATCAACAGCTATCCATTGCTTGTAACCAAGTACGTTTTTATGCTAACAATTGTTTTGAGTAATTACCAAGTGTCCAGTGCCTTTAAGCCACTCAGCCATGTTACAGAGAGTAGAGGGTTAACTAACAATAACATACAATCAAACAATACAAACAGTATAATATACACACCTTAATCTGATTTTCGATAGCTTTAGAAAACAAAACCCATAAAACCTTCACCATTCCAAACCAATCAAATCCATAGTTCTGGTTCACTCGATATTAATGATAAATATAATTTCCAAGTAAAATTCACCGTTTTTGTACTACATTATCACCTAAATATTTAAAGAAAGTCACTTCTTGTTGATTCTGGGGCAGGGATGGTCGCCAACTCTCTCTTTTTCCTTTTGATGGTGCCTGAGAAGTTAACAAGAAAAACAGACATAAATCACTTTGCACTTAAGCTGCCTGGATAAATTGCTCACTAATGCAGAGCTACATGTGAATTATGTGACCCATATATATAATAACAGTGACTTCTTCTACAGTGCTCGCATCCGTCACTCAGTGATGCTCATGGCGCTCCAACAGTATTACCCCTGGTCACAGCTATTTTCTTTCATTCCTTAAACCATCTCAGCTCCCTAGGGAGTATGCAGCCAATATATGTAGCACACCAAGCTAAATCAAGCACAAGAACTACATACGAATCTCTGCCCTCACAGGTACCCATTTAATCCTGGGTGAAGAGAAGCAATTATAGGCAAGTGTCTGGCCCAATGTCACAAGTGTCATGACCGAGAATCGAACACACAGTTGATGACTTAAGTGCACTAAACTGCTCGGCCATTTTGTAAGGGTTTACAAAAGGGCACAGGAACACTGTGTGTGTAAGCACTGTATACATAGGATTCGAACTGCCTCTACTAGCTACCGGACAATCTCGGTAGTCTAGTTGGTAAGACACTGCTCTAGAATTGCAAGGGTCGTGGGTTCGAACCCCACCCGAGTAATATGCCTGTGATATTTTTTTCACAGGACTCTGGGAAGTACTGAGTATTCAGTGCTAACACACATCGGTGTATGGGTAAAAACCAAAATTAATATTCTTCATCCCCGATGCAAATTTAAATTTAACATCTATTACACTGTACAGTATACTCAGTACTGTCCAAATTTCTGTAAAAAAAATCACAGGCATATTAATTGAGTGGGATTTGAATCCACGGTTTCTGCCAATATAGAGCAGTTGTCTTATACCAACTAGACCATCAAGATTGCCCGGAACTAGATTTCCACTTACCTATAAATTCTTGCTAGTTGCATTATCCCTGTCATAGCTAAGAAGATGTTAACGCTAAACAGATTCCAGTTTTTAGGGATGACTACCATAGAGTACCTGGACCAGATTACACCTGTAAAAAGAAATTATATATAATGTTAAAGATCTTTTAGAACTTGGGAGTCCTCGACTAGTAACTGTCTTTACAGATGATGCTTGTTTCTTATGTAGTGCTTTTTACCTCTGAAGGGCGGTCTGATGTACTCATTATACTTGTTAACAGGTGTGCAGAGTTTTGTTTGCAATTGTAATACCCATTTCACATAATATATTTATATACATACATGTACATGTAGCATTACAAAAACACATTTTCAAGTTGTAGGGAAAGCAAGCATGAACAATTGTGTTTGAGTTTCTGCTTGAAGAGAGTGATGCTGTGCATTTGTCTGAGGCCTTCAGGAAATGAATTCCAGAGTCTTGGTGCTATGTTGGAAAAGGCCCTGTCCCTGTTACTGCCCAAACGAGTTCAAAGAACATGAAGCGTATTTAAGTGCTGATAAAGTGATAGATCTGAGGCCTGGTCTGTTTTGTTTTTACCCATACACTATTGTACACCATACTCAGTACTTTGCCCGAGTCCTGTGAAAAAATATCACAGGCATATAACTCGGGTGGGATTCGAACCCACGACCCTTGCAATTCCAGAGCAGTGTCTTACCATCTAGTCTACTGCAATTGCCCAGTAGCTGTTTTTGGCAGCGGGTCCCGCAACGTTATAGATTTTGTATAGTACTGATTTTGTATTTTGTCTTTAGCTACATCTGGAGACACGTACCTGTGGCTGCTAGAGCTCCTGACTGAGACACACTGAGCTTCTCTGCTGGTCTTGCATAGTCCGCTAATCCTGCTATGACTAAACACTGAAACAAGAACCATAAGACAAACAAAATAAACACAACACATCATGGTTGATCTGAGAATTCAAAAGGCTGTCACTCTAAAACTAACAACAATAATAATAATAATTTTAATTAGAGGATGTTACCCTTGTCATCCACTTGAGTTTTGGAACTGTTTGATTGTTTAAATTCTGTATAAATGTAGATGTAAACAAATAAAACTAACATGTGAAAATTCCATTCCAAATGGTAGTCGCCCTTTGAGAAAATCTGGAGCGGTTATGTCCATGCAGGAAGAACAAACTCAAAACAGGAATACACAATCTAACATAACATTTCCAACACTTACCCATTTAAACATCGGTGCCCAGAAATGAATTGTTTTTAGTCCTGTAACAAACAACAAAGGATTCACACTTGTGTTTATCTGCTCAAAATCTATTTCTTTATTCAAAATTCTAGTCGAGCCCAAATTCTAAAAAAATGTATCCTATTGGTTTTACAAGTCTATACAGGCCATGGCTAATACATCTAAGTAAATGTACCTACATGATGTAGCTCCAGTGTGGTTTTGGCCAAAAGAACTACATGTATAAGCATTTTGTGCTATGATTGGTAATTAGCCAAAGGTGACCCTGTTTAGTCTGCTAAATCAGAAAAAAATGCACAAATGAATAGTTTGAATGATACAATCATTAAAGGAACACGTTGCCTTGGATTGGACGAGTTGGTCTATAAAAAGCGTTTTAAACCAATTGTTATGAAATGCATATGGTTAGAAAGATGTTTTAAAAGTAGAGTATAATGATCCACACAAGTATCACCTTTTACGTCAAGAACTAACACGGTCGGCCATTTATGGGAGTCAAAATTTGGACTCTCATAAACGGCCGACCGTGTTATTCGACGAGGTAAAACGAAAAACCACGCAATTTCGAGGCATATTTGTGTAGATCATTGTATTCTACTTTTACAACATCGTTCTACCCATATGCATTTTATAACAAACGATTACATAACGCTTTTCGAAGACCAACTCGACCGATCCAAGGCAACGTGTTCCTTTAAATAGCCCCCTACCCAATTATGTCCCCCCCATAAAAAAAGGAAATGTCTGATTATGCCTGGGACTGAGCCCTGGCTATGAGTAAGTGTATTCTGTCTCAAGGTAAATGTGATGGCATAAAACAGATCCGTTACTGCAGAATATTAACCACAGACTAGGCCTACCACCGACCTGCGGGATGGTTCCATATTGGTTGCCATTTAGCTGGTAAGGCTTTCTCAATCTTGGCATCTAGTTGACTGAATCGAGTGATGGCTTTTGCCTCGGAGGGCGCTGCACTCGTAAATCCTCTCTGACCGAACAAAAACCTGCGGAAGAGCAGTGAGCTCTGTCTACTGACCGCCATTATCTGAAAACGTCAAAAGTTATTACTTATGATAAAGAAAAGTACATTTCTGAAAATACAAAAATAGTTGTTGATCGATACAGAGTAAGCAAAATAAAATGACCAAAATTAGAACCGACATTTAGACACACACAGAGTACCACCACTATCAGAAACAGTACTAACCTCGAAACTACCCCATTTTTTCCACTTTGTCATTGTTAATACTTTGGATAACTCTCCGTATGGCGCCACCACTTTTTCACTCAATTTTACAAAAAGGATATCTCATTGAGGTTAATTAGATACTATATTATTTCATATCGAATGAAAAAAGTGGTGGCGCCACACGAAAACTTTTCCAATACTTTTTTTTAAATATTAATATTATTCATTTGGAGTCTTGTAATTATTGTGAATATTATGAATATTAAAGGAACACGTTGCCTTGGATCGGACGAGTTGGTCAAAACAAAAGCGTTTGTAACCGTTTTTTATAAAATGCATATGGTTGGAAAGATGTTTTAAAAGTAGAATACAATGATCCACACAAGTTTGCCTCGAAATTGCGTGGTTTTCCTTCTACTGTGCGAACAAACATGGTCGGCCATTTATGGGAGTCAAAATTTTGACCCCCATAAATGGCCGACGTGTTAGTCGACAAGGTAAAAGGAAAACCACGCAATTTCGAGGCATGTTTGTATGGATCATTGTATTCTACTTTTACAACATCTTTCTACCCATATGCATTTTATAAAAAAACGGTTACAAACGCTTTTCGAAGACCAACTCGACCGATCCAAGGCAACGTGTTCCTTTAATCTCTTGTGCAACCTAGACCAAGTAACTGGGGCGCTGTACCCATTTTTTGAAATTTTGTCATTATCACACTCACAGTACGACCATGGTACTCCTAGAACTATTTCGGTTCCGTATAGATAGGGAGACGATAGCAGAACGAAGCCGAAATAGTTCTAGGAGTACGACCATGGTACGATTGATATTCGATAATGACAAAATTTCGAAAAGGAGAGTACAGCGCCCAGTCACCACCCACCATGCCCATGCCATGTAGTATTTACAAAGTACTCACTGCACATGACTGTAGTGTAGCATGATGAAGAAATGACACTCTATTTTTATGACCACCCTCAATCCCAAACACCAAGCCCATCCCCACCCACACCATATCCCAAACACACATCGTAAACATGATAAATCATGCAAATTGAAATTGCATGCCAATGCATACGGATACGCCGGGACGGGGGAAATGTCCGTATTCGGTCGTCAGTTTTTCACTGACTGTTGCCAAAAAGCAAAATCTCATTCTAAACCATTGTCGATGAAACAATTGCCTACCTATTATGTAGGGAAAATCCCTAAATGGTTGACGTCTTCGTCTTGCAACACCACAATACTTACGACGACTGAACCCCCGGTACCGATCAGCAAGTAGGTAGACAAGGAAGAACAGCGATTTGAAGCTTTGCCCAACTACGAATCACGAACTGCCCAACTCTGAAAACAACCCCAGTCTGCGCTAAATCACATACACTGCAGTGAGATTCTAATTTCCTTCCTCCATGAGCGCGAGTCGCGGGGGGGGGGGGGGGGGCCGTCGGGCAAGCAAGCCCGTATAGGGCGTTCTAAGAAACAAACATTCTTTGGTAAAATGTTTGTGTTTCGCCTGTTTTTTAGTTTTGTTTTTTTACTTTTGGGGGCTGCCAACATTACCCTCGCAAAACTTTACTGTGGCAAGATTTTCTGAGCTCATAGATTAACAATAAAGAACGCCACCAATAGTGTGACTTGTGTAGGATAATAATCACGTTGTGACTCGTAGGTAGAGGCACGTTTGTCTTTATCCTCAAGTAAAGACAATTTAATATTGGTTTTACAGGAATGGGCTGACTGATTAAAAAAAAAAAAAAAATAAAATAAAATGAACATAGTGGATCTTACGGAGCCCGAGAGGGGACAGTGGAAGAAATAAATATGCAGGGGCTAATTCGTTCGCACGGTTTAGTAATCCGTTCGAACGAATTAATGATCCGTTCAAACGGTGTAGTAATCCGTTCACACGGATTAATAATCCGTTCAAACGGTTTAGTAATCCGTTCGAACGAATTAATAACCCGTTCGCACGGTTTAGTAATCCGATTGAACGAAATAGTAATCCGTTCGAACGAATTAGTAATCCGTTCTCACGGTTTAGTAATCCGTTCGAACGAAATAGTAAACCGTTCGCACGGATTAATAATCCGTTCAAACGAATTAGTAATCCGTTTGCACGGTTTACCCAAGGCATGAAATGGCGCTGCACGCATGGGTAAGCGATCCCCTCACAACAACACTTTGCTTCAAGATGGCGGAGGGCTGCGATACAAGTTCTGACTCTGATGATCATACTGATCAAGATTGAAAAACTTACCAACACGGTCATCATCAGATACGTCAGGTTTACTAGCCTTGCTCAAGGCAGTCGCATTACTCGCTCTGAAAAGACGCCGCTGTAAACCCACCCGTATACCCTGTTCGTGGTGCGTGCGATCACACCGCATGACCCACCCGTATACACACTGTCAGATCGTACGAATACTGTTCACACAAGTCATCGCACTCGTACCACTAACCGCATGCGGAGGCCGCCAGGCCGACAGCTCTGTCGGGTCTGTATCTTCCGGGTTTAATGTGTTGTATTGAAAAAATTCCACTAGTGGACGAAATTGGGGGGGGGGGCTCTTGGATATGCTAGTATGCAGCTCATGAATATGTATATCGTTCGTCAGACCTATCAGACAACACAGGATTTGAGGCAAATGAATTATTCATTTTGACGTCCAATCACGCACTTCCCTTATCACGACCTTTGGACCCTATCATGCGTCCGTAGTGGTGGTGTGTGATACATGTCTCGTCTTTCGCGGGCATTATGGTAATGAGCTGACCGTGGGAACTCTTCGCTTATTATAGTAATGAGGTCAATGGCTTCAACACAGACCCTACAAGGCTGTCGGCCTGACGGTCTCCGCATGCGGATAGTGTACGGGGGCATCGTGTCGTGCGATGTTATGCACAGTGAATACGGGTGGGTTTTTAAACAGCGGCGGTCTTTTTTTCGGAGTAAATAATTCGACTGCCTTGAGCAAGGCTACAGGTTTACTTGCGTCGCTGCCCTCCGCCATCTTGAAGCAAAGTGTTGTTGTGATTCGTTCGAACGGATTGCTCATTCGTTCGAACGGATTACTAATTCGTTCGAACGGATTATTAAACCGTGCGAACGGATTACTAATTCGTTTAAACGGATTGCTAATTCGTTCGACCGGATAACTAGACCGTGTGAACGGATTATTAATTCGTTTGAACGGGTTACTAATTCGTTCGAATGGATTGCCCCCTCACAGACTGGCAAATGTTCTTGCGAACATGAATATTTGAATTTCGCGTTTAATTCGGCCAAAATGGCGGTTGGATAGTGACTATTTGAATCTCGGTCTCACCAGCTCGAGCGTCCTCAGTCGGCCCTGTATTACGAATGCTTACCAACGCTTGTCAATGCCTTTACGAACGTTGCAAACGCTTACGCACGCCGCTTTACTAACGCTTACCAATGCTTTTACGAAAATCACTCAGAATGACCGTCTTCGCAACATTCGCTGAAATTTACAAACCGGTTTAATTGAGCGATCTTCGTATAAGGAGGTGGGGAAAAATTTGTGAAGTTTCCGAATTTGTTACCAACGCTTATTTTGATCGGCAAATGACAATCTGGTTCAACACGTATAATTTCGACAGCTAGTCACCAGATTTGCCCCATTTTTACCACTTTCAAAAATCATGACTCTTAATCCTCAATCAATGTCTAATGAACACTCAAGTCAAAACACCTTTGAGAAAATGTTTCTCAAAGGACTGACATGATTCCATACCGACCATCAACGATACTGTCCAAATGTTGACGACAACACAATCGGAACATTTCGGACAACTTCGAAAAAGGAGGAATTCCTCCTTTTGTCACTTGATTTTGGGTGATACCGGACCCTAAAATCGACAGAGCCTAGTCAGAGATTTTTGGGTCTGGGAACCAGACTATAGTAAATCAGTACTATCGAGAAACGGTACATAATACAGATGAGTCGACTTGCCATTCTACAAATTAATTATCAGCATTATTTCGACCGAAAGTTCCAGTCGATCACAAACGCAACAACAAATGAGGATGATGTAAGATTCAAAGATTAAAAAAAAAAAAGGAAAATAGCAACGCTCTCTTTCTGCGGACAGTTGGAAATTCGGTTGGAAAAACTGACACAAGTAAATCTGGTTGGATAACCATCCAACATCTGGAGAGTGGGGAGAAAACCAGCATTTCCTCAGAGGACAGACAGAGAGTTTTAGCATCAGAGAAGGCATCCAAGAAAGAAATCGAGCTATAAGAAAGACCATATATACCAAGATGGCTACAAGACACTTTCTGCAAACCGTGATCCTTTTTGAGGTAATGAAACAAAACCTTTTTAACCGATATTTTTTGTCAATGTTTAAGTGATCAAGGCTACTGCTCAACCATGCTTTGGAATCAGACTGATGTGTCATTGTAATTTTTATGTCGCCCGATAGAGTACAAGTACTTTTTCCCCTCATGCCTATACGCAAAGCGAAGGAGCATGAAGATTGAGTTTTGTTCGGTGGGAGGACATAATGCCGTGACTGGGCGCCATTCCTATCGACCTGGCGGCCCTGCATTTTCGTGTTCTTAAAAATACAGTGTACGGAATTACAGCACAGACAAAGAGTTCTATACAGGTCTTCCATTCCTATTTCATTGAAGCGTTACCCGGCGTATATATAAGCTAAGGAGGCGCTAGAAGATTTAAGTTTGGGCTGTCTATATAAAAGCACAAAAATGGCTTGACCTGAAAATATGCATAGTTTGCATAAATTGTAAGTTGTAATGTTTGTTTCTATTTACACAAATTTATTTATACATAAGCCATGTAGTAAAAGTTATATAATTTTCCCCTCAAATTTCAAGCAAAATGTCTCTTGAAACAACCCAAAACAAAGTATCAAATAATTATGCAGAAACAAGGAATCACGGAAAATATGCATAATCTACAAATTCTAAATTGCCGTTTCGTCTTTATTTCCACAAGTGTATGTGTGCACACGTCCTGGTAGTTGTAAAATTGATATCATTGTTATATCAAATTTTACAACTATCAGGGCATGTTTAGGGAGGTTCAAACTTTACAAAATTAAAATTATAGCCCAGTAATGTGGGTTCCAGTATTGTTTAAATAAATTGTATTACTTAAGACTCTGTGTGTATTGAAATGCAGTAAAAGTTATTGGAATATTTTGACTGTCCCTTCAAAACATGTTTGATGCCTTTGACCGGTTACCACTAGGTCGGAATGTGTTAAGGAGGTTCCAAAATGTACTTTTTAGTTCTATTGTAGATAGGCTACTGTATGTTTTACTTCACGGTGACGTGCTGTCTCTGTCTGTCATTTGAAACCTTGCGTATAAACAAACAGTCCACTACACATACCCATTTTTGCATTGATAATGGAAGTCCAAGTATTTCCAAAATCTGAAAAGGCCCAAATTCTACTGCTCAAATTTTGAAGGCTTATTGTTCCGTTTCGTTGGCCAGTAGCTCTCTGAGATTGCAACGCAGACCATCTACAATGCAAAACTTCCTGGGCCTTTGGCTTAGCGCCCTGCTTTATCGCAGGCTCCATCTTTAACAGACTTGCCCCCCACCTCCACCAACCCCACCCCCTCCAACCCAATTAAATGTCTTGTCTTTATCCGCCCTAGACGATGCTGGTGATGATAGGGATGAAACGCCATCTGAGCATATATAATGCAGAAACAATATCGGATATTACGAAGCTACATTGAGTTGTTTTTTAATTTTAAATACAATGACCATGATAGCAAAACAAGTGCACCATAGCTTTAAATAGGCATTAAATTCCACTATCTGGGAGGGGGACGTCACCCCTCAGGCTCCCTAGATTGCCATAGAGAGCATCTACGGCCCAAACAAACAAAAATGCCGGCCCTAAAGCGGGCCCCGGACCCCAGGCCATAAATGTTATGCGTCCCCCCATCTTTCAACGCGGATTGACGCCCCTGCAGCCAAGTGTTTATTCCAAGAAGTAGGGGGCCCTAGGGATTGCCTTTGCGTTGAAATGGAAATCGCACAGTAAGAAAAAAATATATACTGTTAAGCATCTATTATACTGGTCCCTATTTCACAGAGCATGCAGGCACTACACAAATGTAATCACATAAAAGTATTGCTTAGCAAAAACAAACTATTTGCAAAGGCTACATTAAGTTTGCATGTTGTGGCTAGTGACCGACTTTGCTTAGAAAAGAAATGTTTCAAGCTTTGTTTTCTCCTAAAGATTTGCTATGCGATTTGGCCCAGATCGGATCTCAGGTTCCAGATCCACCAAAATCGGGTGCGACATGAGTTTTTTTACCCATATACTCAGATGTGTGTAACAATTCCTTGTAAACTCGGTACTTACCGAGTTTTGTGAAAAAAATGAGGCATGTTACTCGGGTGAGATTCGAACCCACGACCTTTGCAATTCTAGAACAGTGTCATACCAACTAGACCACATTGCCCAATGGCTATGCTGTATAGAGTCAGTTCGAATCCCATGTTTTAGCAGCGGGTGCTGCAAACGATTTATTATGTTTAATTTGCATCGGGGATAAAGAATATTAATATTTTGGTTTTTACCCATAGGCCTATACACCGATGTGTGTTAGCACTCAGTACTCATTACTCAGATTTATTATTACATCCTTCCACCGTGGTTAAAGCCATTGGACCCTTTCGGTAAACATTGTTGTCCAAGGCCCACACTTTGTGTACCACAACTTCTATATCAAATAACAAACCTGTAAAAATTTAGGCTCAATCGGTCATCGGAGTCGGGAGAAAACAACGGAAAACCCCACCTTTGTTTCCGCGCGTTTCGCCGTGTCATGACATGTGTTTAAAATAAATCCGTAATTCTCGTTAACGAGAATTTATATTGTTTTGCTGTTTTCTCAAAAAGTAAAGCATTTCATGGAATAATATTTCAAGAGAAGTCTTTCACCATTTCCTTCTCTAAACCCTGTAAGTTATTTGTAAATCTGTGAACTTTTTTTTTCTGAACCGGAAGGGTCCAATGGCTTTAATCTCAAAACGAATTGGTGCCTTGCCAACTTCTCATTAAAAGCTGTGTGACATCTTAAAGTTTGTCCCGTTGTTACGCAGAGAATCTGCGGGTACCACAACATCAGCGTCCATTGATTCCAATAACAAGTCAAGGAAATAGTTGACATTCCTAGTTCAATGAAGCATAACCCTGTAGTATACAAGAGGCGCTAGAAGAATAGGTCAGGCCGATATACGCCAGAGGATACACCTCAATACCTTATACATTAGTAAATCAGTACTATCGAGAAACGATGTATAATACAGATGAGTCGACTTGCCATTCTACATATTAATATTGTCAGCATTATTTCGACCGAAAGTTCCAGTCGATCACAAACGCAACAACAAACGAGAATGATGTAAAATTCAAAGAGCTTCGAGCGGGAGAGGCACGACAGCTTACAAAAAAAGGAAAATAGCAACGTTCTTTTTCTGCGGACAGTTGGAAATTCGGTTGGGAAAACTGACACAAGTAAATCTGGTTGGATAACCATCCAACATCTGGAGAGTGGGGAGAAAACCAGCATTTCCTCAGAGGACGGACAGAGAGTTTTAGCATCAGAGCCAAGGAAGAAATCGAGCTATAAGAAAGACCATATATACCAAGATGGCTACAAGACACTTTCTGCAAACCGTGATCCTTTTTGAGGTAATGAAACAAAACCTTTTTAACCGATATTCTTTGTCAATGCTTAAGTGGTCAAGGCGGCTGCTACACCAAATCTTTGGAATCAGACTGATGTGTCAGTGTAATTTTTATGTCGCCCGATAGAGCAAAACTATTTTATTTTTTTCATGCCTATACGCAAAGCGAAGGAGCATGAAGATTGAGTTTTGTTTGGTGGGAGGACATAATGCCGTGACTGGGCGCCATTCCTATAGACCTGGCGGCTCTGCATTTTCGTGTTCTTAAATACTGTGTACGGAATTACAGCACAGACAAAGAGTTCTATACAGGTCTTCCATTCCTATTTCTATATAAAAGTACAAAAATGGCTCTATTTTAAATTTACACTAATTTATGTATAGGATAACTTTCCGCATGGCGCCACCACTTTTTCACTCATTTTTAGAAAAAGGGATATATCAATCAGGTAAATAAGTTCCTATATTATTTCATATCAAACGAAAAAGTGGTGGCGCCATACGGAAACTTTTCCTATGTATACATAAGCCCTGTAGTAAAAGTTATATAATTTTCCCCTCAAATTTCAAGCAAAATGTCTCTTGAAACAACCCAAAACAACGTATCAAACATGTAGAAACAAGGAATCACGGAAAATATGCATAATTTACAATTAATTCTAAATTACCGTTTCGTCTTTATTTCCACAAGTGTATGTGTGCACACGTCCTGGTAGTTTTAAAATTGATATCATTGTTATATCAAATTTTACAACTATCAGGGTATGTTTAGGGAGGTTCAAACATTACAAAGTTAAAATTGTATCCCAGTAATGGGGGTTCCAGTAATGTTTAATTAAATTGTATTACTTAAGACTCTGTGTGTATTGAAATGCAGTAAAAATTATTGGAATATTTTGACTGTCCCTTTAAAACATGTTTGATGCCTTGAACCGGTTACCACTAGGTCGGAATGTGATAAGGAGGTTCCAAAATGTACACAATTATTATCCCTAGCCCTGTCATGGGGGTCACAGTAAAAATTAATTAAATTTGTTTAATTAAGATGACGTGCGTATAATTACACGCCGCTAAAAATTATTGCAATATTGATGGCACCTTCAAGTTATGTTGTTATACCTCGGTAACAAACTGTGAAGTTTGATTGGTCGATTTGGCGTCAAATTTATCCGTAGGGATGCTTGTTGAGATCGTTTCGGAGCACAGCTGCGTATTTGTCATTTTCGTTATCAAGAACTCTGGAAGCCGCCCGAAAAAGTTGAAATTCGTATACAGGGACATGCCAGGATGATTTAGGTGCAAATTCCGTATTCCTAGCATTTTTAGTTCCAGAATGAATCAAGAGTATAGCTGAAGGTTTTTATAAGTCCGGGCTTTTTTTCAATGAATAAGTTGTTTTTCTCCAATGTTCAACACGTGCCGTGTGTATCATGCATTAAAAGCCCTAAAATTTGGGTGTGTGTCGGTTCCGCTCCCTGGCATGTAGCCTCGCTTTGAAAATCACCATAGCACTAAGTTTAGTACGAGATGAAAGCCCTTGAAAATGTCATTCTAATAGTGCTAAACGTGATTAGATTGAGCAATGATTTGGGGTCAAATTTATCCGTCGAACTTTTGATGTTCTCTGTGCACAAAAATCCCGCAGGAAGTCTTGTTGAGTTTGTTTCTCAGCACAGCTTGCGTACTTGTCATTATCGGTATCAAGAACTCTGGAAGCCGCCCTAAAACTTTGAAATTCGTATGCAGGGACATGCCAGGATGATTTAGGTGCAAATTCCGTCTTCCTAGCATTTTTAGTTCCAGAATGAATCAAGAGTATAGCTGAAGGTTTTTATAAGTCCGGGCTTTTTTTCAATGAATAAATTGTTTTTCTCCATTGTTCAACACGTGCCGTGTGTATCAGGCATTAAAAGCCCTAAAATTTAGGGGTGTGTCGGTTCCACTCCCTGGCATCTAGCCTCGCTTTGAAAATCACCATAGCATTAAGTTTGATACGAGATGAAAGCCCTTGAAAATGTCCTTCTTATGGTGCTAAACTTGATTAGATTGAGCAATAATTTGGGGTCAAATTTATCCGTCGAACTTTTGATGTTCTCTGTGCACAAAAATCCCGCAGGAAGTCTTGTTGAGTTTGTTTCTCAGCACAGCTTGCGTACTTGTCATTATCGGTATCAAGAACTCTGGAAGCTGCCCTTAAACTTTGAAATTCGTATGCAGGGACATGCCAGGATGATTTAGGTGCAAATTCCGTCTTCCTAGCATTTTTAGTTCCAGAATGAATCAAGAGTATAGCTGAAGGTTTTTATAAGTCCGGGCTTTTTTTCAATGAATAAATTGTTTTTCTCCATTGTTCAACACGTGCCGTGTGTATCAGGCATTAAAAGCCCTAAAATTTAGGGGTGTGTCGGTTCCACTCCCTGGCATCTAGCCTCGCTTTGAAAATCACCATAGCATTAAGTTTAGTACGAGATGAAAGCCCTTAAAAATGTCATTCTAATAGTGCTAAACGTGATTAGATTGAGCAATGATTTGGGGTCAAATTTATCCGTCGAACTTTTGATATTCTCTGTGCACAAAAATCCCGTAGGAAGGCATGTTGAGTTTGTTTATGAGCACAGCTGCGTACTTGTCATTTTCGGTATCAAGAACTCTTAAAGTCGCCCTAAAACTTTGAAATTCGTATGCAGGGACATGTCAAGATGATTTAGGTGCAAATTCCGTCTTCCTAGCATTTTTAGTTCCAGAATGAATCAAGAGTTTAGCTGAAGGTTTTTATAAGTCCGGGCTTTTTTTTCAATGAATATATTTTTTCCCATTTATCACCACGCGCCGTGTAAATCATGCATTAAATTCCCCGAATTTTGGGGTGTGTGTCGGGTCCACTCCCTGACTTCTAGCCTCGTTTTGAAAATGCCCACAACACTAAGTTTGATACGAGAGGAAAGCCCTTGATCTAACTATCCAATGGTGTTAACTTGTTTAGATTGAGCAAGTATTTGGGGTCGAATTGACCAGTTGTAACTTGTGTTTTTTTTGTGCACAAAAATCTCATAGGTAGGCTTGTTGAGTTAGCTTCGGAGCACAGCCGCCTACTTGTCATTTTCGTTATCAAGAAGTATGGAAGCCGCCCTAAAACTTTAAAATTCGCATGCAGGGACATGCAAGGATGACTCAGGTACAAACCGCGTCTCTCTAGCATTTTTAGTTCCAGAATGATTCAAGAGCATA
The DNA here is from genome assembly GCF_032118995.1 of Asterias amurensis. Lineage (NCBI taxonomy): Eukaryota > Metazoa > Echinodermata > Asteroidea > Forcipulatida > Asteriidae > Asterias > Asterias amurensis. The sequence goes on from NC_092661.1 coordinate 13,089,984, forward strand.
GCTGACAGTTTTTATAAGTCCGGGCTTTTTTTTCAATGAATATATTCTTTCCCATTTATCACCACGCGCCGTGTAAATCATGCATTAAATTCCCCGAATTTTGGGGTGTGTGTCGGGTCCACTCCCTGACTTCTAGCCTCGCTTTGAAAATGCCCACAATACTAAGTTTGATACGAGAGGAAAGCCCTTGATCTAACTATCCAATGGTGTTAAACTTGTTTTTATTGAGCAAGTATTTGGGGTCGAATTGACCAGTTGTAACTTGTGATTTTGTCTGTGCACAAAAAACCCATAGGTAGGCTTGTTGAGTTAGCTTCGGAGCACAGCCGCCTACTTGTCATTTTCGTTATCAAGAAGTCCGGAAGCAGCCCTAAATCTTTTAAATTCGGATGCAGGGACATGCAAGGATGACTCAGGTACAAACCGCGTCTCTCTAGCATTTTTAGTTCCAGAATTATTCAAGAGCATAGCTGACAGTTTTTAAAGTCCGGGCTTTTTTTTCAATGATTATATTTTTTCCCATTTATCACCACGCGCCGTGTAAATCATGCATTAAATTCCCCGAATTTTGGGGTGTGTGTCGGGTCCACTCCGTGACCTCTAGCCTCGCTTTGAAAATGCCCACAACACTAAGTTTTATACGAGAGGAAAGCCCTTGATCAGATCTATCCAATGGTAATAAACTTGTTTAGATTGAGCAAGTATTTGGGGTCGAATTGACCAGTTGTTACTTTTGTTTTTTCTATGCACAAAAATCCCATAGGTAGGCTTGTTGAGTTAGCTTCGAGCACAGCCGCCTACTTGTCATTTTTGTTATCAAGAAGTCCGGAAGCAGCCCTAAAACTTAAAAATTCGGATGCAGGGACATGCAAGGATGACTCAGTACAAACCGCGTGTCTCTAGCATTTTTAGTTCCAGAATTATTTAAGAGCATAGCTGACAGTTTTTATTTGTCCGGGCTTTTTTTTCAATGATTATATTTTTTCCCATTTATCACCACGCGCCGTGTAAATCATGCATTAAATTCCCCGAATTTTGGGGTGTGTGTCGGGTCCACTCCCCGACCTCTAGCCTCGCTTTGAAAATGCCCACAACACTAAGTTTGATACGAGAGGAAAACCCTTGATCATATCTATCCAATGGTGTTAAACTTGTTTAGATTGAGCAAGTATTTGGGGTCGAATTGACCAGTGTAACTTTTGTTTTTTCTATGCACAAAAATCCCATAGGTAGGCTTGTTGAGTTAGCTTCGGAGCACAGCCGCCTACTTGTTATTTTCGTTATCAAGAAGTCCGGAGGCAGCCCTCAAACTTTTAAATTCGGATGCAGGGACATGCAAGGATGACTCAGGTACAAACCGCGTCTCTCTAGCATTTTTAGTTCCAGAATTATTCAAGAGCATAGCTGACAGTTTTTATTTGTCCGGGCTTTTTTTTCAATGATTATATTTTTTCCCATTTATCACCACGCGCCGTGTAAATCATGCATTAAATTCCCCGAATTTTGGGGTGTGTGTCGGGTCCACTCCGTGACCTCTAGCCTCGCTTTGAAAATGCCCACAACACTAAGTTTTATACGAGAGGAAAGCCCTTGATCAGATCTATCCAATGGTAATAAACTTGTTTAGATTGAGCAAGTATTTGGGGTCGAATTGACCAGTTGTAACTTTTGTTTTTTCTATGCACAAAAATCCCATAGGTAGGCTTGTTGAGTTAGCTTCGAGCACAGCCGCCTACTTGTCATTTTTGTTATCAAGAAGTCCGGAAGCAGCCCTAAAACTTAAAAATTCGGATGCAGGGACATGCAAGGATGACTCAGTACAAACCGCGTGTCTCTAGCATTTTTAGTTCCAGAATTATTTAAGAGCATAGCTGACAGTTTTTATTTGTCCGGGCTTTTTTTTCAATGATTATATTTTTTCCCATTTATCACCACGCGCCGTGTAAATCATGCATAAGGATCCCCGAATTTGGGGGTGTGTGTCGGGTCCACTCCCCGACCTCTAGCCTCGCTTTGAAAATGCCCACAACACTAAGTTTGATACGAGAGGAAAGCCCTTGATCATATCTATCCAATGGTGTTAAACTTGTTTAGATTGAGCAAGTATTTGGGGTCGAATTGACCAGTTGTAACTTGTGTTTTTTTCTGTGCACAAAAATCCCATAGGTAGGCTTGTTGAGTTAGCTTCGGAGCACAGCCGCCTACTTGTCATTTTCGTTATCAAAAAGTCCGGAAGCAGCCCTAAAACTTTGAAATTCGGATGCAGGGACATGCAAGGATGACTCAGGTACAAACCGCGTCTCTCTAGCATTTTTAGTTCCAGAATTATTCAAGAGCATAGCTGACAGTTTTTATAAGTCCGGGCTTTTTTTTCAATGATTATATTCTTTCCCATTTATCACCACGCGCCGTGTAAATCATGCATTAAATTCCCCGAATTTGGGGGTGTGTGTCGGGTCCACTCCCTGACCTATAGCCTCGCTTTGAAAATGCCCACAACACTAAGTTTGATACGAGAGGAAAGCCCTTGATCATATCTATCCAATGGTGTTAAACTTGTTTAGATTGAGCAAGTATTTGGGGTCGAATTGACCAGTTGTAACTTGTGTTTTTTTCTGTGCACAAAAATCCTATAGGTAGGCTTGTTGAGTTAGCTTCGGAGCAAAGCCGCCTACTTGTCATTTTCGTTATCAAAAAGTCCGGAAGCAGCCCTAAAACTTTTAAAATTCGGATGCAGGGACATGCAAGGATGACTTAGGTACAAACCGCGTCTCTCTAGCATTTTTAGTTCCAGAATTATTCAAGAGCATAGCTGACAGTTTTTATAAGTCCAGGCTTTTTTTTCAATGATTATATTTTTTCCCATTTATCACCACGCGCCGTGTAAATCATGCATTAAATTCCCCGAATTTTGGGGTGTGTGTCGGGTCCACTCCGTGACCTCTAGCCTCGCTTTGAAAATGCCCACAACACTAAGTTTGATACGAGAGGAAAGCCCTCGATCATATCTATCCAATGGTGTTAAACTTGTTTAGATTGAGCAAGTATTTGGGGTCGAATTGACCAGTTGTAACTTGTGTTTTTTTCTGTGCACAAAAATCCCATAGGTAGGCTTGTTGAGTTAGCTTCGGAGCAGAGCCGCCTACTTGTCATTTTCGTTATCAAAAAGTCCGGAAGCAGCCCTAAAACTTTAAAATTCGGATGCAGGGACATGCAAGGATGACTCAGGTACAAACCGCGTCTCTCTAGCATTTTTAGTTCCAGAATTATTCAAGAGCATAGCTGACAGTTTTTATAAGTCCGGGCTTTTTTTTCAATGATTATATTTTTTCCCATTTATCACCACGCGCCGTGTAATTCATGCATTAAATTCCCCGAATTTGGGGGTGTGTGTCGGGTCCACTCCCCGACCTCTAGCCTCGCTTTGAAAATGCCCACAACACTAAGTTTGATACGAGAGGAAAGCCCTTGATCATATCTATCCAATGGTGTTCAACTTGTTTAGATTGAGCAAGTATTTGGGGTCGAATTGACCAGTTGTAACTTTTTTTTTTCTGTGCACAAAAATCCCATAGGTAGGCTTGTTGAGTTAGCTTCGAAGCAAAGCCGCCTACTTGTCAATTTTGTTATCAAAAAGTCCGGAAGCAGCCCTAAAACTTTGAAATTCGGATGCAGGGACATACAGGGATGACTCAGGTACAAACCGCGTCTCTCTAGCATTTTTAGTTCCATATTTATTTAAGAGCATAGCTGACAGTTTTTATAAGTCCGGGCTTTTTTTTCAATGATTATATTTTTTCCCATTTATCACCATGCGCCGTGTAAATCATGCATTAAATTCCCCGAATTTGGGGGTGTGTGTCGGGTCCACTCCCCGACCTCTAGCCTCGCTTTGAAAATGCCCACAACACTAAGTTTGATACGAGAGGAAAGCCCTTGATCATATCTATCCAATGGTGTTCAACTTGTTTAGATTGAGCAAGTATTTGGGGTCGAATTGACCAGTTGTAACTTTTTTTTTTTCTGTGCACAAAAATCCCATAGGTAGGCTTGTTGAGTTAGCTTCGAAGCAAAGCCGCCTACTTGTCAATTTTGTTATCAAAAAGTCCGGAAGCAGCCCTAAAACTTTGAAATTCGGATGCAGGGACATACAGGGATGACTCAGGTACAAACCGCGTCTCTCTAGCATTTTTAGTTCCAGAATTATTCAAGAGCATAGCTGACAGTTTTTATAAGTCCGGGCTTTTTTTTCAATGATTATATTTTTTCCCATTTATCACCACGCGCCGTGTAAATCATGCATAAGGATCCCCGAATTTGGGGGTGTGTGTCGGGTCCACTCCGTGACCTCTAGCCTCGCTTTGAATATGCCCACAACACTAAGTTTAATACGAGAGGAAAGCCCTTGATCATATCTATCCAATGGTGTTCAACTTGTTTAGATTGAGCAAGTATTTGGGGTCGAATTGACCAGTTGTAACTTGTGTTTTTTTCTGTGCACAAAAATCCCATAGGTAGGCTTGTTGAGTTAGCTTCGGAGCAAAGCCGCCTACTTGTCATTTTCGTTATCAAAAAGTCCGGAAGCAGCCCTAAAACTTTAAAATTCGGATGCAGGGACATGCAAGGATGACTTAGGTACAAACCGCGTCTCTCTAGCATTTTTAGTTCCAGAATTATTCAAGAGCATAGCTGACAGTTTTTATAAGTCCAGGCTTTTTTTTCAATGATTATATTTTTTCCCATTTATCACCACGCGCCGTGTAAATCATGCATTAAATTCCCCGAATTTGGGGGTGTGTGTCGGGTCCACTCCGTGACCTCTAGCCTCGCTTTGAAAATGCCCACAACACTAAGTTTAATACGAGAGGAAAGCCCTCGATCATATCTATCCAATGGTGTTCAACTTGTTTAGATTGAGCAAGTATTTGGGGTCGAATTGACCAGTTGTAACTTTTTTTTTCTGTGCACAAAAATCCCATAGGTAGGCTTGTTGAGTTAGCTTCGGAGCAAAGCCGCCTACTTGTCATTTTCGTTATCAAAAAGTCCGGAAGCAGCCCTAAAACTTTAAAATTCGGATGCAGGGACATGCAAGGATGACTTAGGTACAAACCGCGTCTCTCTAGCATTTTTAGTTCCAGAATTATTCAAGAGCATAGCTGACAGTTTTTATAAGTCCGGGCTTTTTTTTCAATGATTATATTTTTTCCCATTTATCACCACGCGCCGTGTAAATCATGCATTAAATTCCCCGAATTTTGGGGTGTGTGTCGGGTCCACTCCGTGACCTATAGCCTCGCTTTGAAAATGCCCACAACACTAAGTTTGATACGAGAGGAAAGCCCTCGATCATATCTATCCAATGGTGTTAAACTTGTTTAGATTGAGCAAGTATTTGGGGTCGAATTGACCAGTTGTAACTTGTGTTTTTTTCTGTGCACAAAAATCCCATAGGTAGGCTTGTTGAGTTAGCTTCGGAGCAGAGCCGCCTACTTGTCATTTTCGTTATCAAAAAGTCCGGAAGCAGCCCTAAAACTTTAAAATTCGGATGCAGGGACATGCAAGGATGACTCAGGTACAAACCGCGTCTCTCTAGCATTTTTAGTTCCAGAATTATTCAAGAGCATAGCTGACAGTTTTTATAAGTCCGGGCTTTTTTTTCAATGATTATATTTTTTCCCATTTATCACCACGCGCCGTGTAATTCATGCATTAAATTCCCCGAATTTGGGGGTGTGTGTCGGGTCCACTCCCCGACCTCTAGCCTCGCTTTGAAAATGCCCACAACACTAAGTTTGATACGAGAGGAAAGCCCTTGATCATATCTATCCAATGGTGTTCAACTTGTTTAGATTGAGCAAGTATTTGGGGTCGAATTGACCAGTTGTAACTTTTTTTTTTCTGTGCACAAAAATCCCATAGGTAGGCTTGTTGAGTTAGCTTCGAAGCAAAGCCGCCTACTTGTCAATTTTGTTATCAAAAAGTCCGGAAGCAGCCCTAAAACTTTGAAATTCGGATGCAGGGACATACAGGGATGACTCAGGTACAAACCGCGTCTCTCTAGCATTTTTAGTTCCAGAATTATTCAAGAGCATAGCTGACAGTTTTTATAAGTCCGGGCTTTTTTTTCAATGATTATATTTTTTCCCATTTATCACCACGCGCCGTGTAAATCATGCATTAAATTCCCCGAATTTGGGGGTGTGTGTCGGGTCCACTCCCTGACCTATAGCCTCGCTTTGAAAATGCCCACAACACTAAGTTTGATACGAGAGGAAAGCCCTTGAGCATATCTATCTAATGGTGTTAAACTTGTTTAGTTTGAGCAAGTATTTGGGGTCGAATTGACCAGTTGTAACTTTTTTTTTCTGTGCACAAAAATCCCATAGGTAGGCTTGTTGAGTTAGCTTCGGACCAGAGCCGCCTACTTGTCATTTTCGTTATCCAAAAGTCCGGAAGCAGCCCTAAAACTTTGAAATTCGGATGCAGGGACATACAGGGATGACTCAGGTACAAACCGCGTCTCTCTAGCATTTTTAGTTCCATATTTATTTAAGAGCATAGCTGACAGTTTTTATAAGTCCGGGCTTTTTTTTCAATGATTATATTTTTTCCCATTTATCACCATGCGCCGTGTAAATCATGCATTAAATTCCCCGAATTTGGGGGTGTGTGTCGGGTCCACTCCCCGACCTCTAGCCTCGCTTTGAAAATGCCCACAACACTAAGTTTGATACGAAAGGAAAGCCCTTGATCATATCTATCCAATGGTGTTCAACTTGTTTAGATTGAGCAAGTATTTGGGGTCGAATTGACCAGTTGTAACTTTTTTTTTTCTGTGCACAAAAATCCCATAGGTAGGCTTGTTGAGTTAGCTTCGAAGCAAAGCCGCCTACTTGTCAATTTTGTTATCAAAAAGTCCGGAAGCAGCCCTAAAACTTTGAAATTCGGATGCAGGGACATACAGGGATGACTCAGGTACAAACCGCGTCTCTCTAGCATTTTTAGTTCCAGAATTATTCAAGAGCATAGCTGACAGTTTTTATAAGTCCGGGCTTTTTTTTCAATGATTATATTTTTTCCCATTTATCACCACGCGCCGTGTAAATCATGCATAAGGATCCCCGAATTTGGGGGTGTGTGTCGAGTCCACTCCCCGACCTCTAGCCTCGCTTTGAAAATGCCCACAACACTAAGTTTGATACGAGAGGAAAGCCCTTGATCATATCTATCCAATGGTGTTAAACTTGTTTAGATTGAGCAAGTATTTGGGGTCGAATTGACCAGTTGTAACTTGTGTTTTTTTCTGTGCACAAAAATCCTATAGGTAGGCTTGTTGAGTTAGCTTCGGAGCAAAGCCGCCTACTTGTCATTTTCGTTATCAAAAAGTCCGGAAGCAGCCCTAAAACTTTAAAATTCGGATGCAGGGACATGCAAGGATGACTTAGGTACAAACCGCGTCTCTCTAGCATTTTTAGTTCCAGAATTATTCAAGAGCATAGCTGACAGTTTTTATAAGTCCGGGCTTTTTTTTCAATGATTATATTTTTTCCCATTTATCACCACGCGCCGTGTAATTCATGCATTAAATTCCCCGAATTTGGGGGTGTGTGTCGGGTCCACTCCCCGACCTCTAGCCTCGCTTTGAAAATGCCCACAACACTAAGTTTGATACGAGAGGAAAGCCCTTGATCATATCTATCCAATGGTGTTCAACTTGTTTAGATTGAGCAAGTATTTGGGGTCGAATTGACCAGTTGTAACTTGTGTTTTTTTCTGTGCACAAAAATCCCATAGGTAGGCTTGTTGAGTTAGCTTCGGAGCACAGCCGCCTACTTGTCATTTTCGTTATCAAAAAGTCCGGAAGCAGCCCTAAAACTTTAAAATTCGGATGCAGGGACATGCAAGGATGACTCAGGTACAAACCGCGTCTCTCTAGCATTTTTAGTTCCAGAATTATTCAAGAGCATAGCTGACAGTTTTTATAAGTCCGGGCTTTTTTTTCAATGATTATATTCTTTCCCATTTATCACCACGCGCCGTGTAAATCATGCATTAAATTCCCCGAATTTGGGGGTGTGTGTCGGGTCCACTCCCTGACCTATAGCCTCGCTTTGAAAATGCCCACAACACTAAGTTTGATACGAGAGGAAAGCCCTTGATCATATCTATCCAATGGTGTTAAACTTGTTTAGATTGAGCAAGTATTTGGGGTCGAATTGACCAGTTGTAACTTGTGTTTTTTTCTGTGCACAAAAATCCTATAGGTAGGCTTGTTGAGTTAGCTTCGGAGCAAAGCCGCCTACTTGTCATTTTCGTTATCAAAAAGTCCGGAAGCAGCCCTAAAACTTTAAAATTCGGCTGCAGGGACATGCAAGGATGACTTAGGTACAAACCGCGTCTCTCTAGCATTTTTAGTTCCAGAATTATTCAAGAGCATAGCTGACAGTTTTTATAAGTCCGGGCTTTTTTTTCAATGATTATATTTTTTCCCATTTATCACCACGCGCCGTGTAATTCATGCATTAAATTCCCCGAATTTGGGGGTGTGTGTCGGGTCCACTCCCCGACCTCTAGCCTCGCTTTGAAAATGCCCACAACACTAAGTTTGATACGAGAGGAAAGCCCTTGATCATATCTATCCAATGGTGTTCAACTTGTTTAGATTGAGCAAGTATTTGGGGTCGAATTGACCAGTTGTAACTTTATTTTTTCTGTGCACAAAAATCCCATAGGTAGGCTTGTTGAGTTAGCTTCGAAGCAAAGCCGCCTACTTGTCAATTTTGTTATCAAAAAGTCCGGAAGCAGCCCTAAAACTTTGAAATTCGGATGCAGGGACATACAGGGATGACTCAGGTACAAACCGCGTCTCTCTAGCATTTTTTGTTCCAGAATTATTCAAGAGCATAGCTGACAGTTTTTATAAGTCCGGGCTTTTTTTTCAATGATTATATTTTTTCCCATTTATCACCACGCGCCGTGTAAATCATGCATTAAATTCCCCGAATTTGGGGGTGTGTGTCGGGTCCACTCCCTGACTTATAGCCTCGCTTTGAAAATGCCCACAACACTAAGTTTGATACGAGAGGAAAGCCCTTGAGCATATCTATCTAATGGTGTTAAACTTGTTTAGATTGAGCAAGTATTTGGGGTCGAATTGACCAGTTGTAACTTTTTTTTTTCTGTGCACAAAAATCCCATAGGTAGGCTTGTTGAGTTAGCTTCGGAGCATTGCCGCCTACTTGTCATTTTCGTTATCAAAAAGTCCGGAAGCAGCCCTAAAACTTTGAAATTCGGATGCAGGGACATACAGGGATGACTCAGGTACAAACCGCGTCTCTCTAGCATTTTTAGTTCCATATTTATTGAAGAGCATAGCTGACAGTTTTTATAAGTCCGGGCTTTTTTTTCAATGATTATATTTTTTCCCATTTATCACCATGCGCCGTGTAAATCATGCATTAAATTCCCCGAATTTGGGGGTGTGTGTCGGGTCCACTCCCCGACCTCTAGCCTCGCTTTGAAAATGCCCACAACACTAAGTTTGATACGAGAGGAAAGCCCTTGATCATATCTATCCAATGGTGTTCAACTTGTTTAGATTGAGCAAGTATTTGGGGTCGAATTGACCAGTTGTAACTTTTTTTTTTTCTGTGCACAAAAATCCCATAGGTAGGCTTGTTGAGTTAGCTTCGAAGCAAAGCCGCCTACTTGTCAATTTTGTTATCAAAAAGTCCGGAAGCAGCCCTAAAACTTTGAAATTCGGATGCAGGGACATACAGGGATGACTCAGGTACAAACCGCGTCTCTCTAGCATTTTTAGTTCCAGAATTATTCAAGAGCATAGCTGACAGTTTTTATAAGTCCGGGCTTTTTTTTCAATGATTATATTTTTTCCCATTTATCACCACGCGCCGTGTAAATCATGCATAAGGATCCCCGAATTTGGGGGTGTGTGTCGGGTCCACTCCCCGACCTCTAGCTTCGCTTTGAAAATGCCCACAACACTAAGTTTAATACGAGAGGAAAGCCCTCGATCATATCTATCCAATGGTGTTCAACTTGTTTAGATTGAGCAAGTATTTGGGGTCGAATTGACCAGTTGTAACTTGTGTTTTTTTCTGTGCACAAAAATCCCATAGGTAGGCTTGTTGAGTTAGCTTCGGAGCAAAGCCGCCTACTTGTCATTTTCGTTATCAAAAAGTCCGGAAGCAGCCCTAAAACTTTAAAATTCGGATGCAGGGACATGCAAGGATGACTTAGGTACAAACCGCGTCTCTCTAGCATTTTTAGTTCCAGAATTATTCAAGAGCATAGCTGACAGTTTTTATAAGTCCGGGCTTTTTTTTCAATGATTATATTTTTTCCCATTTATCACCACGCGCCGTGTAAATCATGCATTAAATTCCCCGAATTTTGGGGTGTGTGTCGGGTCCACTCCGTGACCTATAGCCTCGCTTTGAAAATGCCCACAACACTAAGTTTGATACGAGAGGAAAGCCCTCGATCATATCTATCCAATGGTGTTAAACTTGTTTAGATTGAGCAAGTATTTGGGGTCGAATTGACCAGTTGTAACTTGTGTTTTTTTCTGTGCACAAAAATCCCATAGGTAGGCTTGTTGAGTTAGCTTCGGAGCAGAGCCGCCTACTTGTCATTTTCGTTATCAAAAAGTCCGGAAGCAGCCCTAAAACTTTAAAATTCGGATGCAGGGACATGCAAGGATGACTCAGGTACAAACCGCGTCTCTCTAGCATTTTTAGTTCCAGAATTATTCAAGAGCATAGCTGACAGTTTTTATAAGTCCGGGCTTTTTTTTCAATGATTATATTTTTTCCCATTTATCACCACGCGCCGTGTAATTCATGCATTAAATTCCCCGAATTTGGGGGTGTGTGTCGGGTCCACTCCCCGACCTCTAGCCTCGCTTTGAAAATGCCCACAACACTAAGTTTGATACGAGAGGAAAGCCCTTGATCATATCTATCCAATGGTGTTCAACTTGTTTAGATTGAGCAAGTATTTGGGGTCGAATTGACCAGTTGTAACTTTTTTTTTTCTGTGCACAAAAATCCCATAGGTAGGCTTGTTGAGTTAGCTTCGAAGCAAAGCCGCCTACTTGTCAATTTTGTTATCAAAAAGTCCGGAAGCAGCCCTAAAACTTTGAAATTCGGATGCAGGGACATACAGGGATGACTCAGGTACAAACCGCGTCTCTCTAGCATTTTTAGTTCCAGAATTATTCAAGAGCATAGCTGACAGTTTTTATAAGTCCGGGCTTTTTTTTCAATGATTATATTTTTTCCCATTTATCACCACGCGCCGTGTAAATCATGCATTAAATTCCCCGAATTTGGGGGTGTGTGTCGGGTCCACTCCCTGACCTATAGCCTCGCTTTGAAAATGCCCACAACACTAAGTTTGATACGAGAGGAAAGCCCTTGAGCATATCTATCTAATGGTGTTAAACTTGTTTAGTTTGAGCAAGTATTTGGGGTCGAATTGACCAGTTGTAACTTTTTTTTTCTGTGCACAAAAATCCCATAGGTAGGCTTGTTGAGTTAGCTTCGGACCAGAGCCGCCTACTTGTCATTTTCGTTATCCAAAAGTCCGGAAGCAGCCCTAAAACTTTGAAATTCGGATGCAGGGACATACAGGGATGACTCAGGTACAAACCGCGTCTCTCTAGCATTTTTAGTTCCATATTTATTTAAGAGCATAGCTGACAGTTTTTATAAGTCCGGGCTTTTTTTTCAATGATTATATTTTTTCCCATTTATCACCATGCGCCGTGTAAATCATGCATTAAATTCCCCGAATTTGGGGGTGTGTGTCGGGTCCACTCCCCGACCTCTAGCCTCGCTTTGAAAATGCCCACAACACTAAGTTTGATACGAAAGGAAAGCCCTTGATCATATCTATCCAATGGTGTTCAACTTGTTTAGATTGAGCAAGTATTTGGGGTCGAATTGACCAGTTGTAACTTTTTTTTTTCTGTGCACAAAAATCCCATAGGTAGGCTTGTTGAGTTAGCTTCGAAGCAAAGCCGCCTACTTGTCAATTTTGTTATCAAAAAGTCCGGAAGCAGCCCTAAAACTTTGAAATTCGGATGCAGGGACATACAGGGATGACTCAGGTACAAACCGCGTCTCTCTAGCATTTTTAGTTCCAGAATTATTCAAGAGCATAGCTGACAGTTTTTATAAGTCCGGGCTTTTTTTTCAATGATTATATTTTTTCCCATTTATCACCACGCGCCGTGTAAATCATGCATAAGGATCCCCGAATTTGGGGGTGTGTGTCGAGTCCACTCCCCGACCTCTAGCCTCGCTTTGAAAATGCCCACAACACTAAGTTTGATACGAGAGGAAAGCCCTTGATCATATCTATCCAATGGTGTTAAACTTGTTTAGATTGAGCAAGTATTTGGGGTCGAATTGACCAGTTGTAACTTGTGTTTTTTTCTGTGCACAAAAATCCTATAGGTAGGCTTGTTGAGTTAGCTTCGGAGCAAAGCCGCCTACTTGTCATTTTCGTTATCAAAAAGTCCGGAAGCAGCCCTAAAACTTTACAATTCGGATGCAGGGACATGCAAGGATGACTTAGGTACAAACCGCGTCTCTCTAGCATTTTTAGTTCCAGAATTATTCAAGAGCATAGCTGACAGTTTTTATAAGTCCGGGCTTTTTTTTCAATGATTATATTTTTTCCCATTTATCACCACGCGCCGTGTAATTCATGCATTAAATTCCCCGAATTTGGGGGTGTGTGTCGGGTCCACTCCCCGACCTCTAGCCTCGCTTTGAAAATGCCCACAACACTAAGTTTGATACGAGAGGAAAGCCCTTGATCATATCTATCCAATGGTGTTCAACTTGTTTAGATTGAGCAAGTATTTGGGGTCGAATTGACCAGTTGTAACTTGTGTTTTTTTCTGTGCACAAAAATCCTATAGGTAGGCTTGTTGAGTTAGCTTCGGAGCAAAGCCGCCTACTTGTCATTTTCGTTATCAAAAAGTCCGGAAGCAGCCCTAAAACTTTAAAATTCGGCTGCAGGGACATGCAAGGATGACTTAGGTACAAACCGCGTCTCTCTAGCATTTTTAGTTCCAGAATTATTCAAGAGCATAGCTGACAGTTTTTATAAGTCCGGGCTTTTTTTTCAATGATTATATTTTTTCCCATTTATCACCACGCGCCGTGTAATTCATGCATTAAATTCCCCGAATTTGGGGGTGTGTGTCGGGTCCACTCCCCGACCTCTAGCCTCGCTTTGAAAATGCCCACAACACTAAGTTTGATACGAGAGGAAAGCCCTTGATCATATCTATCCAATGGTGTTCAACTTGTTTAGATTGAGCAAGTATTTGGGGTCGAATTGACCAGTTGTAACTTTATTTTTTCTGTGCACAAAAATCCCATAGGTAGGCTTGTTGAGTTAGCTTCGAAGCAAAGCCGCCTACTTGTCAATTTTGTTATCAAAAAGTCCGGAAGCAGCCCTAAAACTTTGAAATTCGGATGCAGGGACATACAGGGATGACTCAGGTACAAACCGCGTCTCTCTAGCATTTTTTGTTCCAGAATTATTCAAGAGCATAGCTGACAGTTTTTATAAGTCCGGGCTTTTTTTTCAATGATTATATTTTTTCCCATTTATCACCACGCGCCGTGTAAATCATGCATTAAATTCCCCGAATTTGGGGGTGTGTGTCGGGTCCACTCCCTGACTTATAGCCTCGCTTTGAAAATGCCCACAACACTAAGTTTGATACGAGAGGAAAGCCCTTGAGCATATCTATCTAATGGTGTTAAACTTGTTTAGATTGAGCAAGTATTTGGGGTCGAATTGACCAGTTGTAACTTTTTTTTTTCTGTGCACAAAAATCCCATAGGTAGGCTTGTTGAGTTAGCTTCGGAGCATTGCCGCCTACTTGTCATTTTCGTTATCAAAAAGTCCGGAAGCAGCCCTAAAACTTTGAAATTCGGATGCAGGGACATACAGGGATGACTCAGGTACAAACCGCGTCTCTCTAGCATTTTTAGTTCCATATTTATTGAAGAGCATAGCTGACAGTTTTTATAAGTCCGGGCTTTTTTTTCAATGATTATATTTTTTCCCATTTATCACCATGCGCCGTGTAAATCATGCATTAAATTCCCCGAATTTGGGGGTGTGTGTCGGGTCCACTCCCCGACCTCTAGCCTCGCTTTGAAAATGCCCACAACACTAAGTTTGATACGAGAGGAAAGCCCTTGATCATATCTATCCAATGGTGTTCAACTTGTTTAGATTGAGCAAGTATTTGGGGTCGAATTGACCAGTTGTAACTTTTTTTTTTCTGTGCACAAAAATCCCATAGGTAGGCTTGTTGAGTTAGCTTCGAAGCAAAGCCGCCTACTTGTCAATTTTGTTATCAAAAAGTCCGGAAGCAGCCCTAAAACTTTGAAATTCGGATGCAGGGACATACAGGGATGACTCAGGTACAAACCGCGTCTCTCTAGCATTTTTAGTTCCAGAATTATTCAAGAGCATAGCTGACAGTTTTTATAAGTCCGGGCTTTTTTTTCAATGATTATATTCTTTCCCATTTATCACCACGCGCCGTGTAAATCATGCATTAAATTCCCCGAATTTGGGGGTGTGTGTCGGGTCCACTCCCCGACCTCTAGCCTCGCTTTGAAAATGCCCACAACACTAAGTTTGATACGAGAGGAAAGCCCTTGATCATATCTATCCAATGGTGTTCAACTTGTTTAGATTGAGCAAGTATTTGGGGTCGAATTGACCAGTTGTAACTTTTTTTTTTTCCGTGCACAAAAATCCCATAGGTAGGCTTGTTGAGTTAGCTTCGAAGCAATGCCGCCTACTTGTCAATTTTGTTATCAAAAAGTCCGGAAGCAGCCCTAAAACTTTGAAATTCGGATGCAGGGACATACAGGGATGACTCAGGTACAAACCGCGTCTCTCTAGCATTTTTAGTTCCAGAATTATTCAAGAGCATAGCTGACAGTTTTTATAAGTCCGGGCTTTTTTTTCAATGATTATATTTTTTCCCATTTATCACCACGCGCCGTGTAAATCATGCATTAGGATCCCCGAATTTGGGGGTGTGTGTCGGGTCCACTCCCCGACCTCTAGCCTCGCTTTGAAAATGCCCACAACACTAAGTTTGATACGAGATGAAAGCCCTGTATCATATCTATCCAATGGTGTTCAACTTGTTTAGATTGAGCAAGTATTTGGGGTCGAATTGACCAGTTGTAACTTGTGTTTTTTTCTGTGCACAAAAATCCCATAGGTAGGCTTGTTGAGTTAGCTTCGAAGCAAAGCCGCCTACTTGTCAATTTTGTTATCAAAAAGTCCGGAAGCAGCCCTAAAACTTTGAAATTCGGATGCAGGGACATACAGGGATGACTCAGGTACAAACCGCGTCTCTCTAGCATTTTTAGTTCCAGAATTATTCAAGAGCATAGCTGACAGTTTTTATAAGTCCGGGCTTTTTTTTCAATGATTATATTTTTTCCCATTTATCACCACGCGCCGTGTAAATCATGCATTAGGATCCCCGAATTTGGGGGTGTGTGTCGGGTCCACTCCCCGACCTCTAGCCTCGCTTTGAAAATGCCCACAACACTAAGTTTGATACGAGAGGAAAGCCCTTGATCATATCTATCCAATGGTGTTAAACTTGTTTAGATTGAGCAAGTATTTGGGGTCGAATTGACCAGTTGTAACTTGTGTTTTTTTCTGTGCACAAAAATCCCATAGGTAGGCTTGTTGAGTTAGCTTCGGAGCACAGCCGCCTACTTGTCATTTTCGTTATCAAAAAGTCCGGAAGCAGCCCTAAAACTTTAAAATTCGGATGCAGGGACATGCAAGGATGACTCAGGTACAAACCGCGTCTCTCTAGCATTTTTAGTTCCAGAATTATTCAAGAGCATAGCTGACAGTTTTTATAAGTCCGGGCTTTTTTTTCAATGATTATATTCTTTCCCATTTATCACCACGCGCCGTGTAAATCATGCATTAAATTCCCCGAATTTGGGGGTGTGTGTCGGGTCCACTCCCTGACCTATAGCCTCGCTTTGAAAATGCCCACAACACTAAGTTTGATACGAGAGGAAAGCCCTTGATCATATCTATCCAATGGTGTTAAACTTGTTTAGATTGAGCAAGTATTTGGGGTCGAATTGACCAGTTGTAACTTGTGTTTTTTTCTGTGCACAAAAATCCTATAGGTAGGCTTGTTGAGTTAGCTTCGGAGCAAAGCCGCCTACTTGTCATTTTCGTTATCAAGAAGTCCGGAAGCAGCCCTAAAACTTTGAAATTCAGATGCAGGGACACGCAAGGATGACTCAGGTACAAACCGCGTCTCTCTAGCATTTTTAGTTCCAGAATTATTCAAGAGCATAGCTGACAGTTTTTATTAGTCCGGGCTTTTTTTCAATGATTATATTTTTCCCATTTATCACCACGCGCCGTGTAAATCATGCATTAGGTTCCCCGAATTTAGGGGTGTGTGTCGGGTCCACTCCCCGACCTCTAGCTTCGCTTTGAAAATGCCCACAACACTAAGTTTGATACGAGAGGAAAGCCCTTGATCATATCTATCCAATGGTGTTAAACTTGTTTAGATTGAGCAAGTATTTGGGGTCGAATTGACCAGTTGTAACTTTTTTTTTTCTGTGCACAAAAATCCCATAGGTAGGCTTGTTGAGTTAGCTTCGGAGCAAAGCCGCCTACTTGTCATTTTCGTTATCAAAAAGTCCGGAAGCAGCCCTAAAACTTTAAAATTCGGATGCAGGGACATGCAAGGATGACTTAGGTACAAACCGCGTCTCTGTAGCATTTTTAGTTCCAGAATTATTCAAGAGCATAGCTGACAGTTTTTATAAGTCCAGGCTTTTTTTTCAATGATTATATTTTTTCCCATTTATCACCACGCGCCGTGTAAATCATGCATTAAATTCCCCGAATTTTGGGGTGTGTGTCGGGTCCACTCCGTGACCTCTAGCCTCGCTTTGAAAATGCCCACAACACTAAGTTTGATACGAGAGGAAAGCCCTCGATCATATCTATCCAATGGTGTTCAACTTGTTTAGATTGAGCAAGTATTTGGGGTCGAATTGACCAGTTGTAACTTGTGTTTTTTTCTGTGCACAAAAATCCCATAGGTAGGCTTGTTGAGTTAGCTTCGGAGCACAGCCGCCTACTTGTCATTTTCGTTATCAAAAAGTCCGGAAGCAGCCCTAAAACTTTAAAATTCGGATGCAGGGACATACAGGGATGACTCAGGTACAAACCGCGTCTCTCTAGCATTTTTAGTTCCATATTTATTCAAGAGCATAGCTGACAGTTTTTATAAGTCCGGGCTTTTTTTTCAATGATTATATTTTTTCCCATTTATCACCACGCGCCGTGTAAATCATGCATTAAATTCGCCGAATTTGGGGGTGTGTGTCGGGTCCACTTCCCGACCTCTAGCCTCGCTTTGAAAATGCCCACAACACTAAGTTTAATACGAGAGGAAAGCCCTCGATCATATCTATCCAATGGTGTTAAACTTGTTTAGATTGAGCAAGTATTTGGGGTCGAGTTGACCAGTTGTAACTTGTATTTTTTTCTGTGCACAAAAATCCCACAGGTAGGCTTGTTGAGTTAGCTTCGGAGGACAGCCGCCTACTTGTCATTTTCGTTATCAAGAAGTCCGGAAGCAGCCCTAAAACTTTGAAATTCGGATGCAGGGACATGCAAGGATGACTCAGGTACAAACCGCGTCTCTCTAGCATTTTTAGTTCCAGAATTATTCAAGAGCATAGCTGACAGTTTTTATAAGTCCGGGCTTTTTTTTCAATGATTATATTTTTTCCCATTTATCACCATGCGCCGTGTAAATCATGCATTAAATTCCCCGAATTTTGGGGTGTGTGTCGGGTCCACTCCCTGACGTATAGCCTCGTTTTGAAAATGCCCACAACACCAAGTTTAATACGAGAGGAAAGCCCTTGATCATATCTATCCAATGGTGTTAAACTTGTTTAGATTGAGCAAGTATTTGGGGTCGAATTGACCAGTTGTAACTTTTTTTTTTCTGTGCACAAAAATCCCATAGGTAGGCTTGTTGAATTAGCTTCGAATCAAAGCCGCCTACTTGTCAATTTTGTTATCAAAAAGTCCGGAAGCAGCCCTAAAACTTTAAAATTCGGATGCAGGGACATACAGGGATGACTCAGGTACAAACCGCGTCTCTCTAGCATTTTTAGTTCCAGAATTATTCAAGAGCATAGCTGACAGTTTTTATAAGTCCGGGCTTTTTTTTCAATGATTATATTTTTTCCCATTTATCACCACGCGCCGTGTAAATCATGCATTAAATTCCCCGAATTTGGGGGTGTGTGTCGGGTCCACTCCCTGACCTATAGCCTCGCTTTGAAAATGCCCACAACACTAAGTTTGATACGAGAGGAAAGCCCTTGATCATATCTATCCAATGGTGTTAAACTTGTTTAGATTGAGCAAGTATTTGGGGTCGAATTGACCAGTTGTAACTTTTTTTATTCTGTGCACAAAAATCCCATAGGTAGGCTTGTTGAGTTAGCTTCGGAGCACAGCCGCCTACTTGTCATTTTCGTTATCAAAAAGTCCGGAAGCAGCCCTAAAACTTTAAAATTCGGATGCAGGGACATACAGGGATGACTCAGGTACAAACCGCGTCTCTCTAGCATTTTTAGTTCCATATTTATTCAAGAGCATAGCTGACAGTTTTTATAAGTCCGGGCTTTTTATTCAATGATTATATTTTTTCCCATTTATCACCACGCGCCGTGTAAATCATGCATTAAATTCCCCGAATTTGGGGGTGTGTGTCGGGTCCACTCCCCGACCTCTAGCCTCGCTTTGAAAAGGCCCACAACACTAAGTTTGATACGAGAGGAAAGCCCTTGAGCATATCTATCTAATGGTGTTAAACTTGTTTAGATTGAGCAAGTATTTGGGGTCGAATTGACCAGTTGTAACTTTTTTTTTTCTGTGCACAAAAATCCCATAGGTAGGCTTGTTGAGTTAGCTTCGGAGCATTGCCGCCTACTTGTCATTTTCGTTATCAAAAAGTCCGGAAGCAGCCCTAAAACTTTGAAATTCGGATGCAGGGACATACAGGGATGACTCAGGTACAAACCGCGTCTCTCTAGCATTTTTAGTTCCATATTTATTTAAGAGCATAGCTGAAAGTTTTTATAAGTCCGGGCTTTCTTTTCAATGATTATATTTTTTCCCATTTATCACCACGCGCCGTGTAAATCATGCATTAAATTCCCCGAATTTGGGGGTGTGTGTCGGGTCCACTCCCTGACCTCTAGCCTCGCTTTGAAAATGCCCACAACACTAAGTTTGATACGAGAGGAAAGCCCTTGATCATATCTATCCAATGGTGTTAAACTTGTTTAGATTGAGCAAGTATTTGGGGTCGAATTGACCAGTTGTAACTTTTTTTATTCTGTGCACAAAAATCCCATAGGTAGGCTTGTTGAGTTAGCTTCGGAGCACAGCCAACTACTTGTCATTTTCGTTATCAAAAAGTCCGGAAGCAGCCCTAAAACTTTGAAATTCGGATGCAGGGACATACAGGGATGACTCAGGTACAAACCGCGTCTCTCTAGCATTTTTAGTTCCATATTTATTTAAGAGCATAGCTGACAGTTTTTATAAGTCCGGGCTTTCTTTTCAATGATTATATTTTTTCCCATTTATCACCATGCGCCGTGTAAATCATGCATTAAATTCCCCGAATTTGGGGGTGTGTGTCGGGTCCACTCCCCGACCTCTAGCCTCGCTTTGAAAAGGCCCACAACACTAAGTTTGATACGAGAGGAAAGCCCTTGAGCATATCTATCTAATGGTGTTAAACTTGTTTAGATTGAGCAAGTATTTGGGGTCGAATTGACCAGTTGTAACTTTTTTTTTTCTGTGCACAAAAATCCCATAGGTAGGCTTGTTGAGTTAGCTTCGGAGCATTGCCGCCTACTTGTCATTTTCGTTATCAAAAAGTCCGGAAGCAGCCGTAAAACTTTGAAATTCGGATGCAGGGACATACAGGGATGACTCAGGTACAAACCGCGTCTCTCTAGCATTTTTAGTTCCATATTTATTTAAGAGCATAGCTGACAGTTTTTATAAGTCCGGGCTTTCTTTTCAATGATTATATTTTTTCCCATTTATCACCATGCGCCGTGTAAATCATGCATTAAATTCCCCGAATTTGGGGGTGTGTGTCGGGTCCACTCCCCGACCTCTAGCCTCGCTTTGAAAAAGCCCACAACACTAAGTTTGATACGAGAGGAAAGCCCTGGATCATATCTATCTAATGGTGTTAAACTTGTTTAGATTGAGCAAGTATTTGGGGTCGAATTGACCAGTTGTAACTTTTTTTTTCTGTGCATAAAAATCCCTTAGGTAGGCTTGTTGAGTTAGCTTCGGAGCACAGCCGCCTACTTGTCATTTTCGTTATCAAAAAGTCCGGAAGCAGCCCTAAAACTTTAAAATTCGGATGCAGGGACATGCAAGGATGACTCAGGTACAAACCGCGTCTCTCTAGCATTTTTAGTTCCAGAATTATTCAAGAGCATAGCTGACAGTTTTTATAAGTCCGGGCTTTTTTTTCAATGATTATTTTTTTTTGCCATTTATCACCACGCGCCGTGTAAATCATGCATTAAATTCCCCGAATTTGGGGGTGTGTGTCGGGTCCACTCCCCGACCTCTAGCTTCGCTTTGAAAATGCCCACAACACTAAGTTTGATACGAGAGGAAAGCCCTTGATCATACCTATCCAATGGTGTTAAACTTGTTTAGATTGAGCAAGTATTTGGGGTCGAATTGACCAGTTGTAACTTGTGTTTTTTTCTGTGCACAAAAATCCCATAGGTAGGCTTGTTGAGTTAGCTTCGGAGCAGAGCCGCCTACTTGTCATTTTCGTTATCCAAAAGTCCGGAAGCAGCCCTAAAACTTTAAAATTCGGATGCAGGCACATGCAAGGATGACTCAGGTACAAACCGCGTCTCTCTAGCATTTTTAGTTCCAGAATTATTCAAGAGCATAGCTGACAGTTTTTATAAGTCCGGGCTTTTTTTTCAATGATTATATTTTTTCCCATTTATCACCACGCGCCGTGTAAATCATGCATTAAATTCCCCCAATTTGGGGGTGTGTGTCGGGTCCACTCCCCGACCTCTAGCCTCGCTTTGAAAATGCCCACAACACTAAGTTTAATACGAGAGGAAAGCCCTTGATCATATCTATCCAATGGTGTTAAACTTGTTTAGATTGAGCAAGTATTTGGGGTCGAATTGACCAGTTGTAACTTGTGTTTTTTTCTGTGCACAAAAATCCCATAGGTAGGCTTGTTGAGTTAGCTTCGGAGCAAAGCCGCCTACTTGTCATTTTCGTTATCAAAAAGTCCGGAAGCAGCCCTAAAACTTTAAAATTCGGATGCAAGGACATGTAAGGATGACTCAGGTACATACCGCGTCTCTCTAGCATTTTTAGTTCCAGAATTATTCAAGAGCATAGCTGACAGTTTTTATAAGTCCGGGCTTTTTTTTCAATGATTATATTTTTTCCCATTTATCACCACGCGCCGTGTAAATCATGCATTAAATTCGCCGAATTTGGGGGTGTGTGTCGGGTCCACTCCCCGACCTCTAGCCTCGCTTTGAAAATGGCCACAACACTAAGTTTAATACGAGAGGAAAGCCCTCGATCATATCTATCCAATGGTGTTAAACTTGTTTAGATTGAGCAAGTATTTGGGGTCGAGTTGACCAGTTGTAACTTGTATTTTTTTCTGTGCACAAAAATCCCACAGGTAGGCTTGTTGCGTTAGCTTCGGAGGACAGCCGCCTACTTGTCATTTTCGTTATCAAGAAGTCCGGAAGCAGCCCTAAAACTTTGAAATTCGGATGCAGGGACATGCAAGGATGACTCAGGTACAAACCGCGTCTCTCTAGCATTTTTAGTTCCAGAATTATTCAAGAGCATAGCTGACAGTTTTTATAAGTCCGGGCTTTTTTTTCAATGATTATATTTTTTCCCATTTATCACCATGCGCCGTGTAAATCATGCATTAAATTCTTCGAATTTGGGGGTGTGTGTCGGGTCCACTCCCTGACCTATAGCCTCGCTTTGAAAATGCCCACAACACCAAGTTTAATACGAGAGGAAAGCCCTTGATCATATCTATCCAATGGTGTTAAACTTGTTTAGATTGAGCAAGTATTTGGGGTCGAATTGACCAGTTGTAACTTTTTTTTTCTGTGCACAAAAATCTCATAGGTAGGCTTGTTGAGTTAGCTTCGAAGCACAGCCGCCTACTTGTCATTTTCGTTATCAAGAAGTCCGGAAGCAGCCCTAAAACTTTGAAATTCAGATGCAGGGACACGCAAGGATGACTCAGGTACAAACCGCGTCTCTCTAGCATTTTTAGTTCCAGAATTATTCAAGAGCATAGCTGACAGTTTTTATTAGTCCGGGCTTTTTTTCAATGATTATATTTTTTCCCATTTATCACCACGCGCCGTGTAAATCATGCATTAGGTTCCCCGAATTAGGGGGTGTGTGTCGGGTCCACTCCCCGACCTCTAGCTTCGCTTTGAAAATGCCCACAACACTAAGTTTGATACGAGAGGAAAGCCCTTGATCATATCTATCCAATTGTGTTAAACTTGTTTAGATTGAGCAAGTATTTGGGGTCGAATTGACCAGTTGTAACTTTTTTTTTCTGTGCACAAAAATCCCGTAGGTAGGCTTGTTGAGTTAGCTTCGGAGCATTGCCGCCTACTTGTCATTTTCGTTATCAAAAAGTCCGGAAGCAGCCCTAAAACTTTGAAATTCGGATGCAGGGACATGCAAGGATGACTCAGGTACAAACCGCGTCTCTCTAGCATTTTTAGTTCCAGAATTATTCAAGAGCATAGCTGACAGTTTTTATAAGTCCGGGCTTTTTTTTCAATGATTATATTTTTTCCCATTTATCACCACGCGCCGTGTAAATCATGCATTAAATTCCCCGAATTTGGGGGTGTTTGTCGGGTCCACTCCCTGACCTCTAGCCTCGCTTTGAAAATGCCCACAACACTAAGTTTGATACGAGAGGAAAGCCCTTGATCATATCTATCCAATGGTGTTAAACTTGTTTAGATTGAGCAAGTATTTGGGGTCGAATTGACCAGTTGTAACTTTTTTTTTCTGTGCACAAAAATCCCGTAGGTAGGCTTGTTTAGTTAGCTTCGGAGCATTGCCGCCTACTTGTCATTTTCGTTATCAAAAAGTCCGGAAGCAGCCCTAAAACTTTAAAATTCGGATGCAGGGACATGCAAGGATGACTCAGGTACAAACCGCGTCTCTCTAGCATTTTTAGTTCCAGAATTATTCAAGAGCATAGCTGACAGTTTTTATAAGTCCGGGCTTTTTTTTCAATGATTATATTTTTTCCCATTTATCACCACGCGCCGTGTAAATCATGCATTAAATTCCCCGAATTTGGGGGTGTGTGTCGGGTCCACTCCCCGACCTCTAGCTTCGCTTTGAAAATGCCCACAACACTAAGTTTGATACGAGAGGAAAGCCCTTGATCATATCTATCCAATGGTGTTAAACTTGTTTAGATTGAGCAAGTATCTGGGGTCGAATTGACCAGTTGTAACTTGTGTTTTTTTCTGTGCACAAAAATCCCATAGGTAGGCTTGTTGAGTTAGCTTCGGAGGACAGCCGCCTACTTGTCATTTTCGTTATCAAGAAGTCCGGAAGCAGCCCTAAAACTTTGAAATTCGGATGCAGGGACATGCAAGGATGACTCAGGTACAAACCGCGTCTCTCTAGCATTTTTAGTTCCAGAATTATTCAAGAGCATAGCTGACAGTTTTTATAAGTCCGGGCTTTTTTTTCAATGATTATATTTTTTCCCATTTATCACCATGCGCCGTGTAAATCATGCATTAAATTCCCCGAATTTGGGGGTGTGTGTCGGGTCCACTCCCTGACCTATAGCCTCGCTTTGAAAATGCCCACAACACCAAGTTTAATACGAGAGGAAAGCCCTTGATCATATCTATCCAATGGTGTTAAACTTGTTTAGATTGAGCAAGTATTTGGGGTCGAATTGACCAGTTGTAACTTGTGTTTTTTTCTGTGCACAAAAATCCTATAGGCAGGCTTGTTGAGTTAGCTTCGGAGCAAAGCCGCCTACTTGTCATTTTCGTTATCAAGAAGTCCGGAAGCAGCCCTAAAACTTTGAAATTCAGATGCAGGGACACGCAAGGATGACTCAGGTACAAACCGCGTCTCTCTAGCATTTTTAGTTGCAGAATTATTCAAGAGCATAGCTGACAGTTTTTATAAGTCCGGGCTTTTTTTTCAATGATTATATTTTTTGCCATTTATCACCACGCGCCGTGTAAATCATGCATTAAATTCCCCGAATTTTGGGGTGTGTGTCGGGTCCACTCCGTGACCTCTAGCCTCGCTTTGAAAATGCCCACAACACTAAGTTTGATACGAGAGGAAAGCCCTTGATCATATCTATCCAATGGTGTTAAACTTGTTTAGATTGAGCAAGTATTTGGGGTCGAATTGACCAGTTGTAACTTTTTTTTTCTGTGCACAAAAATCTCATAGGTAGGCTTGTTGAGTTAGCTTCGGAGCATAGCCGCCTTCTTGTCATTTTCGTTATCAAAAAGTCCGGAAGCAGCCCTAAAACTTTAAAATTCGGATGCAGGGACATGCAAGGATGACTCAGGTACAAACCGCGTCTCTCTAGCATTTTTAGTTCCAGAATTATTCAAGAGCATAGCTGACAGTTTTAATAAGTCCGGGCTTTTTTTAGAATGATTATATTTTTTCCCATTTATCACCACGCGCCGTGTAAATCATGCATTAAATTCCCCGAATTTGGGGGTGTGTGTCGGGTCCACTCCGTGACCTCTAGCCTCGCTTTGAATATGCCCACAACACTAAGTTTGATACGAGAGGAAAGCCCTTGATCATATCTATCCAATGGTGTTAAACTTGTTTAGATTGAGCAAGTATTTGGGGTCGAATTGACCAGTTGTAACTTTTTTTTCTGTGCACAAAAATCTCATAGGTAGGCTTGTTGAGTTAGCTTCGGAGCATAGCCGCCTTCTTGTCATTTTCGTTATCAAAAAGTCCGGAAGCAGCCCTAAAACTTTAAATTTCGGATGCAGGGACATGCAAGGATGACTCAGGTACAAACCGCGTCTCTCTAGCATTTTTAGTTCCAGAATTATTCAAGAGCATAGCTGACAGTTTTTATAAGTCCGGGCTTTTTTTATAATGATTATATTTTTTTCCCATTTATCACCACGCGCCGTGTAAATCATGCATTAAATTCCCCGAATTTGGGGGTGTGTGTCGGGTCCACTCCGTGACCTCTAGCCTCGCTTTGAATATGCCCACAACACTAAGTTTGATACGAGAGGAAAGCCCTTGATCATATCTATCCAATGGTGTTAAACTTGTTTAGATTGAGCAAGTATTTGGGGTCGAAATGACCAGTTGTAACTTGTGTTTTTTCTGTGCACAAAAATCCCTCAGGTAGGCTTGTTGAGTTAGCTTCGGAGCATAGCCGCCTACTTGTCATTTTCGTTATCAAAAAGTCCGGAAGCAGCCCTAAAACTTTAAAATTCGGATGCAGGGACATGCAAGGATGACTCAGGTACAAACCGCGTCTCTCTAGCATTTTTAGTTCCAGAATTATTCAAGAGCATAGCTGACAGTTTTTATAAGTCCGGGCTTTTTTTTCAATGATTATATTTTTTTCCCATTTATCACCACGCGCCGTGTAAATCATGCATTAAATTCCCCGAATTTTGGGGTGTGTGTCGGGTCCACTCCGTGACCTCTAGCCTCGCTTTGAATATGCCCACAACACTAAGTTTGATACGAGAGGAAAGCCCTTGATCATATCTATTCAATGGTGTTAAACTTGTTTAGATTGAGCAAGTATTTGGGGTCGAATTGACCAGTTGTAACTTGTGTTTTTCTGTGCACAAAAATCCCTCAGGTAGGCTTGTTGAGTTAGTTCGGAGCACAGCCGCCTACTTGTCATTTTCGTTATCAAAAAGTCCGGAAGCAGCCCTAAAACTTTAAAATTCGGAAGCAGGGACATGCAAGGATGACTCAGGTACTAACAGCGTCTCTCTAGCATTTTTAGTTGCAGAATTATTCAAGAGCATAGCTGACAGTTTTTATAAGTCCGGGCTTTTTTTTCAATGATTATATTTTTTGCCATTTATCACCACGCGCCGTGTAAATCATGCATTAAATTCCCCGAATTTTGGGGTGTGTGTCGGGTCCACTCCGTGACCTCTAGCCTCGCTTTGAAAATGCCCACAACACTAAGTTTGATACGAGAGGAAAGCCCTTGATCATATCTATCCAATGGTGTTAAACTTGTTTAGATTGAGCAAGTATTTGGGGTCGAATTGACCAGTTGTAACTTTTTTTTTCTGTGCACAAAAATCTCATAGGTAGGCTTGTTGAGTTAGCTTCGGAGCATAGCCGCCTTCTTGTCATTTTCGTTATCAAAAAGTCCGGAAGCAGCCCTAAAACTTTAAAATTCGGATGCAGGGACATGCAAGGATGACTCAGGTACAAACCGCGTCTCTCTAGCATTTTTAGTGCCAGAATTATTCAAGAGCATAGCTGACAGTTTTTATAAGTCCGGGCTTTTTTTAGAATGATTATATTTTTTCCCATTTATCACCACGCGCCGTGTAAATCATGCATTAAATTCCCCGAATTTGGGGGTGTGTGTCGGGTCCACTCCGTGACCTCTAGCCTCGCTTTGAATATGCCCACAACACTAAGTTTGACACGAGAGGAAAGCCCTTGATCATATCTATCTAATGGTGTTAAACTTGTTTAGATTGAGCAAGTATTTGGGGTCGAATTGACCAGTTGTAACTTTTTTTTCTGTGCACAAAAATCTCATAGGTAGGCTTGTTGAGTTAGCTTCGGAGCATAGCCGCCTTCTTGTCATTTTCGTTATCAAAAATGCCGGAAGCAGCCCTAAAACTTTAAATTTCGGATGCAGGGACATGCAAGGATGACTCAGGTACAAACCGCGTCTCTCTAGCATTTTTAGTTCCAGAATTATTCAAGAGCATAGCTGACAGTTTTTATAAGTCCGGGCTTTTTTTATAATGATTATATTTTTTTCCCATTTATCACCACGCGCCGTGTAAATCATGCATTAAATTCCCCGAATTTGGGGGTGTGTGTCGGGTCCACTCCGTGACCTCTAGCCTCGCTTTGAATATGCCCACAACACTAAGTTTGATACGAGAGGAAAGCCCTTGATCATATCTATCCAATGGTGTTAAACTTGTTTAGATTGAGCAAGTATTTGGGGTCGAAATGACCAGTTGTAACTTGTGTTTTTTCTGTGCACAAAAATCCCTCAGGTAGGCTTGTTTAGTTAGCTTCGGAGCACAGCCGCCTACTTGTCATTTTCGTTATCAAGAAGCCCGGAAGCAGCCCTAAAACTTTAAAATTCGGATGCAGGGACATGCAAGGATGACTCAGGTACAAACCGCGTCTCTCTAGCATTTTTAGTTCCAGAATTATTCAAGAGCATAGCTGACAGTTTTTACAAGTCCGGGCTTTTTTTAGAATGATTATATTTTTTCCCATTTATCACCACGCGCCGTGTAAATCATGCATTAAATTCCCCGAATTTGGGGGTGTGTGTCGGGTCCACTCCGTGACCTCTAGCCTCGCTTTGAAAATGCCCACAACATTAAGTTTGATACGAGAGGAAAGCCCTTGATCATATCTATCCAATGGTGTTAAACTTGTTTAGATTGAGCAAGTATTTGGGGTAGAAATGACCAGTTGTAACTTTTTTTTCCTGTGCACAAAAATCTCATAGGTAGGCTTGTTGAGTTAGCTTCGGAGCATAGCCGCCTACTTGTCATTTTCGTTATCAAAAAGTCCGGAAGCAGCCCTAAAACTTTAAAATTCGGATGCAGGGACATGCAAGAATGACTCAGGTACAAACCGCGTCTCTCTAGCATTTTTAGTTCCAGAATTATTCAAGAGCATAGCTGACAGTTTTTATAAGTCCGGGCTTTTTTTTCAATGATTATATTTTTTCCCATTTATCACCACGCGCCGTGTAAATCATGCATTAAATTCCCCGAATTTTGGGGAGTGTGTCGGGTCCACTCCGTGACCTCTAGCCTCGCTTTGAAAATGCCCACAACACTAAGTTTGATACGAGAGGAAAGCCCTTGATCATATCTATCCAATGGATTTAAACTTGTTTAGATTGAGCAAGTATTTGGGGTCGAAATGACCAGTTGTAACCTTTTTTTTTCAGTGCACAAAAATCCCTCAGGTAGGCTTGTTTAGTTAGCTTCGGAGCACAGCCGAAGAGAGAGGAAAGCCCTTGATCATATCTATCCAATGGTGTTAAACTTGTTTAGATTGAGCAAGTATTTGGGGTCGAAATGACCAGTTGTAACTTGTGTTTTTTCTGTGCACAAAAATCTCATAGGTAGGCTTGTTGAGTTAGCTTCGGAGCACAGCCGCCAACTTGTCATTTTCGTTATCAAGAAGTCCGGAAGCAGCCCTAAAACTTTAAAATTCGGAAGCAGGGACATGCAAGGATGACTCAGGTACTAACAGCGTCTCTAGCATTTTTAGTTGCAGAATTATTCAAGAGCATAGCTGACAGTTTTTATAAGTCCGGGCTTTTTTTTCAATGATTATATTTTTTCCCATTTGTCACCACGCGCCGTGTAAATCATGCATTAAATTCCCCGAATTTGGGGGTGTGTGTCGGGTCCACTCCGTGACCTCTAGCCTCGCTTTGAATATGCCCACAACACTAAGTTTGATACAAGAGGAAAGCCCTTGATCGTATCTATCCAATGGTGTTAAACTTGTTTAGATTGAGCAAGTATTTGGGGTCGAAATGACCAGTTGTAACTTTTTTTTCTGTGCACAAAAATCTCATAGGTAGGCTTGTTGAGTTAGCTTCGGAGCATAGCCGCCTTCTTGTCATTTTCGTTATCAAAAAGTCCGGAAGCAGCCCTAAAACTTTAAATTTCGGATGCAGGGACATGCAAGGATGACTCAGGTACAAACCGCGTCTCTCTAGCATTTTTAGTTCCAGAATTATTCAAGAGCATAGCTGACAGTTTTTATAAGTCCGGGCTTTTTTCAATGATTATATTTTTTCCCATTTATCACCACGCGCCGTGTAAATCATGCATTAAATTCCCCGAATTTGGGGGTGTGTGTCGGGTCCACTCCGTGACCTCTAGCCTCGCTTTGAATATGCCCACAACACTAAGTTTGATACGAGAGGAAAGCCCTTGATCATATCTATCCAATGGTGTTAAACTTGTTTAGATTGAGCAAGTATTTGGGGTCGAAATGACCAGTTGTAACTTGTGTTTTTTCTGTGCACAAAAATCCCTCAGGTAGGCTTGTTTAGTTAGCTTCGGAGCACAGCCGCCTACTTGTCATTTTCGTTATCAAGAAGTCCGGAAGCAGCCCTAAAACTTTAAAATTCGGATGCAGGGACATGCAAGGATGACTCAGGTACAAACCGCGTCTCTCTAGCATTTTTAGTTCCAGAATTATTCAAGAGCATAGCTGACAGTTTTTATAAGTCCGGGCTTTTTTTAGAATGATTATATTTTTTCCCATTTATCACCACGCGCCGTGTAAATCATGCATTAAATTCCCCGAATTTGGGGGTGTGTGTCGGGTCCACTCCGTGACCTCTAGCCTCGCTTTGAAAATGCCCACAACATTAAGTTTGATACGAGAGGAAAGCCCTTGATCATATCTATCCAATGGTGTTAAACTTGTTTAGATTGAGCAAGTATTTGGGGTAGAAATGACCAGTTGTAACTTTTTTTTTCTGTGCACAAAAATCTCATAGGTAGGCTTGTTGAGTTAGCTTCGGAGCATAGCCGCCTACTTGTCATTTTCGTTATCAAAAAGTCCGGAAGCAGCCCTAAAACTTTAAAATTCGGATGCAGGGACATGCAAGGATGACTCAGGTACAAACCGCGTCTCTCTAGCATTTTTAGTTCCAGAATTATTCAAGAGCATAGCTGACAGTTTTTATAAGTCCGGGCTTTTTTTTCAATGATTATATTTTTTCCCATTTATCACCACGCGCCGTGTAAATCATGCATTAAATTCCCCGAATTTTGGGGAGTGTGTCGGGTCCACTCCGTGACCTCTAGCCTCGCTTTGAAAATGCCCACAACACTAAGTTTGATACGAGAGGAAAGCCCTTGATCATATCTATCCAATGGATTTAAACTTGTTTAGATTGAGCAAGTATTTGGGGTCGAAATGACCAGTTGTAACCTTTTTTTTTCAGTGCACAAAAATCCCTCAGGTAGGCTTGTTTAGTTAGCTTCGGAGCACAGCCGAAGAGAGAGGAAAGCCCTTGATCATATCTATCCAATGGTGTAAAACTTGTTTAGATTGAGCAAGTATTTGGGGTCGAAATGACCAGTTGTAACTTGTGTTTTTTCTGTGCACAAAAATCTCATAGGTAGGCTTGTTGAGTTAGCTTCGGAGCACAGCCGCCAACTTGTCATTTTCGTTATCAAGAAGTCCGGAAGCAGCCCTAAAACTTTAAAATTCGGAAGCAGGGACATGCAAGGATGACTCAGGTACTAACAGCGTCTCTAGCATTTTTAGTTCCAGAATTATTCAAGAGCATAGCTGACAGTTTTTATAAGTCCGGGCTTTTTTTAGAATGATTATATTTTTTCCCATTTATCACCACGCGCCGTGTAAATCATGCATTAAATTCCCCGAATTTGGGGGTGTGTGTCGGGTCCACTCCGTGACCTCTAGCCTCGCTTTGAATATGCCCACAACACTAAGTTTGATACGAGAGGAAAGCCCTTGATCATATCTATCCAATGGTGTTAAACTTGTTTAGATTGAGCAAGTATTTGGGGTCGAATTGACCAGTTGTAACTTTTTTTTTCTGTGCACAAAAATCTAATAGGTTGGCTTGTTGAGTTAGCTTCGGAGAACAGCCGCCTACTTGTCATTTTTGTTATCAAAAAGTCCGGAAGCAGCCCTAAAACTTTAAAAATTCGGATGCAGGGACATGCAAGGATGACTCAGGTACAAACCGCGTCTCTCTAGCATTTTTAGTTCCAGAATTATTCAAGAGCATAGCTGACAGTTTTTATAAGTCCGGGCTTTTTTTTCAATGATTATATTTTTTCCCATTTATCACCACGCGCCGTGTAAATCATGCATTAAATTCCCCGAATTTGGGGGTGTGTGTCGGGTCCACTCCGTGACCTCTAGCCTCGCTTTGAATATGCCCACAACACTAAGTTTGATACGAGAGGAAAGCCCTTGATCATATCTAGCCAATGGTGTTAAACTTGTTTAGATTGAGCAAGTATTTGGGGTCGAAATGACCATTTGTAACTTGTGTTTTTTCTGTGCACAAAAATCCCTCAGGTAGGCTTGTTGAGTTAGCTTCGGAGCACAGCCGCCTACTTGTCATTTTCGTTATCAAAAAGTCCGGAAGCAGCCCTAAAACTTTAAAATTCGGATGCAGGGACATGCAAGAATGACTCAGATACAAACCGCGTCTCTCTAGCATTTTTAGTTCCAGAATTATTCAAGAGCATAGCTGACAGTTTTTATAAGTCCGGGCTTTTTTTTCAATGATTATATTTTTTCCCATTTATCACCACGCGCCGTGTAAATCATGCATTAAATTCCCCGAATTTTGGGGAGTGTGTCGGGTCCACTCCGTGACCTCTAGCCTCGCTTTGAAAATGCCCACAACACTAAGTTTGATACGAGAGGAAAGCCCTTGATCATATCTATCCAATGGATTTAAACTTGTTTAGATTGAGCAAGTATTTGGGGTCGAAATGACCAGTTGTAACCTTTTTTTTTCAGTGCACAAAAATCCCTCAGGTAGGCTTGTTTAGTTAGCTTCGGAGCACAGCCGAAGAGAGAGGAAAGCCCTTGATCATATCTATCCAATGGTGTTAAACTTGTTTAGATTGAGCAAGTATTTGGGGTCGAAATGACCAGTTGTAACTTGTGTTTTTTCTGTGCACAAAAATCCCTCAGGTAGGCTTGTTGAGTTAGCTTCGGAGCACAGCCGCCTACTTGTCATTTTCGTTATCAAGAAGTCCGGAAGCAGCCCTAAAACTTTAAAATTCGGAAGCAGGGACATGCAAGGATGACTCAGGTACTAACAGCGTCTCTAGCATTTTTAGTTGCAGAATTATTCAAGAGCATAGCTGACAGTTTTTATAAGTCCGGGCTTTTTTTTCAATGATTATATTTTTTCCCATTTATCACCACGCGCCGTGTAAATCATGCATTAAATTCCCCGAATTTGGGTGTGTGTGTCGGGTCCACTCCGTGACGTCTAGCCTCGCTTTGAATATGCCCACAACACTAAGTTTGATACGAGAGGAAAGCCCTTGATCATATCTATGTAATGGTGTTAAACTTGTTTAGATTGAGCAAGTATTTGGGGTCGAATTGACCAGTTGTAACTTTTTTTTTCTGTGCACAAAAATCTCATAGGTAGGCTTGTTGAGTTTGCTTCGGAGCACAGCCGCCTACTTGTCATTTTCGTTATCAAGAAGTCCGGAAGCAGCCTTAAAACTTTAAAATTCGGAAGCAGGGACATGCAAGGATGACTCAGGTACTAACAGCGTCTCTCTAGCATTTTTAGTTCCAGAATTATTCAAGAGCATAGCTGACAGTTTTTATAAGTCCGGGCTTTTTTTTCAATGATTATATTTTTTCCCATTTATCACCACGCGCCGTGTAAATCATGCATTAAATTCCCCGAATTTTGGGGTGTGTGTCGGGTCCACTCCCTGACCTCTAGCCTCGCTTTGAAAATGCCCATAACACTAAGTTTGATACGAGAGGAAAGCCCTTGATCATATCTATCCAATGGTGTTAAACTTGTTTAGATTGAGCAAGTATTTGGGGTCGAAATGACCAGTTGTAACTTTTTTTTTCTGTGCACAAAAATCTCATAGGTAGGCTTGTTGAGTTAGTATCGGAGCATAGCCGCCTACTTGTCATTTTCGTTATCAAAAAGTCCGGAAGCAGCCCTAAAACTTTAAAATTCGGATGCAGGGACATGCAAGGATGACTCAGGTACAAACCGCGTCTCTCTAGCGATTTTAGTTCCAGAATTATTCAAGAGCATAGCTGACAGTTTTTATAAGTCCGGGCTTTTTTTTCAATGATTATATTTTTTCCCATTTATCACCACGCGCCGTGTAAATCATGCATTAAATTCCCTGAATTTGGGGGTGTGTGTCGGGTCCACTCCGTGACCTCTAGCCTCGCTTTGAATATGCCCACAACACTAAGTTTGATACGAGAGGAAAGCCCTTGATCATATCTATCCAATGGTGTTAAACTTGTTTAGATTGAGCAAGTATTTGGGGTCGAATTGACCAGTTGTAACTTTTTGTTTCTGTGCACAAAAATCTCATAGGTAGGCTTGTTGAGTTAGCTTCGGAGCACAGCCGCCTACTTGTCATTTTCGTTATCAAAAAGTCCGGAAGCAGCCCTAAAACTTTAAAATTCGGATGCAGGGACATGCAAGAATGACTCAGGTACAAACCGCGTCTCTCTAGCATTTTTAGTTCCAGAATTATTCAAGAGCATAGCTGACAGTTTTTATAAGTCCGGGCTTTTTTTTCAATGATTATATTTTTTCCCATTTATCACCACGCGCCGTGTAAATCATGCATTAAATTCCCCGAATTTTGGGGTGTGTGTCGGGTCCACTCCGTGACCTCTAGCCTCGCTTTGAATATGCCCACAACACTAAGTTTGATACGAGAGGAAAGCCCTTGATCATATCTATCCAATGGTGTTAAACTTGTTTAGATTGAGCAAGTATTTGGGGTCGAAATGACCAGTTGTAACTTGTGTTTTTTCTGTGCACAAAAATCCCTCAGGTAGGCTTGTTGAGTTAGCTTCGGAGCACAGCCGCCTACTTGTCATTTTCGTTATCAAGAAGTCCGGAAGCAGCCCTAAAACTTTAAAATTCGGAAGCAGGGACATGCAAGGATGACTCAGGTACTAACAGCGTCTCTCTAGCATTTTTAGTTCCAGAATTATTCAAGAGCATAGCTGACAGTTTTTATAAGTCCGGGCTTTTTTTTTCAATGATTATATTTTTTCCCATTTATCACCACGCGCCGTGTAAATCATGCATTAAATTCCCCGAATTTTGGGGTGTGTGTCGGGTCCACTCCGTGACCTCTAGCCTCGCTTTGAAAATGCCCATAACACTAAGTTTGATACGAGAGGAAAGCCCTTGATCATATCTATCCAATGGTGTTAAACTTGTTTAGATTGAGCAAGTATTTGGGGTCGAATTGACCAGTTGTACCTTTTTTTCTGTGCACAAAAATCTCATAGGTAGGCTTGTTGAGTTAGTATCGGAGCATAGCCGCCTACTTGTCATTTTCGTTATCAAAAAGTCCGGAAGCAGCCCTAAAACTTTAAAATTCGGATGCAGGGACATGCAAGGATGACTCAGGTACAAACCGCGTCTCTCTAGCATTTTTAGTTCCAGAATTATTCAAGAGCATAGCTGACAGTTTTTATAAGTCCGGGCTTTTTTTTCAATGATTATATTTTTTCCCATTTATCACCACGCGCCGTGTAAATCATGCATTAAATTCCCCGAATTTTGGGGTGTGTGTCGGGTCCACTCCCTGACCTCTAGCCTCGCTTTGAATATGCCCACAACACTAAGTTTGATACGAGAGGAAAGCCCTTGATCATATCTATCCAATGGTGTTAAACTTGTTTAGATTGAGCAAGTATTTGGGGTCGAAATGACCAGTTGTAACTTGTGTTTTTTCTGTGCACAAAAATCCCTCAGGTAGGCTTGTTGAGTTAGCTTCGGAGCACAGCCGCCTTCTTGTCATTTTCGTTATCAAGAAGTCCGGAAGCAGCCCTAAAACTTTAAAATTCGGATGCAGGGACATGGAAGGATGACTCAGGTACAAACCGCGTCTCTTTAGCATTTTTAGTTCCAGAATTATTCAAGAGCATAGCTGACAGTTTTTATAAGTCCGGGCTTTTTTTTCAATGATTATATTTTTTCCCATTGATCACCACGCGCCGTGTAAATCATGCATTAAATTCCCCGAATTTTGGGGTGTGTGTCGGGTCCACTCCCTGACCTCTAGCCTCGATTTGAAAATGCCCACAACACTAAGTTTGATACGAGAGGAAAGCCCTTGATCATATCTATCCAATGGTGTTAAACTTGTTTAGATTGAGCAAGTATTTTGGGTCGAATTGACCAGTTGTACCTTTTTTTTTTCTGTGCACAAAAATCCCTCAGGTAGGCTTGTTGAGTTAGCTTCGGAGCACAGCCGCCTACTTGTCATTTTCGTTATCAAAAAGTCCGGAAGCAGCCCTAAAACTTTAAAATTCGGATGCAGGGACATGCAAGGATGACTCAGGTACAAACCGCGTCTCTCTAGCATTTTCAGTTCCAGAATTATTCAAGAGCATAGCTGACAGTTCTTATAAGTCCGGGCTTTTTTTTCAATGATTATATTTTTTCCCATTTATCACCACGCGCCGTGTAAATCATGCATTAAATTCCCCGATTTTGGGGGTGTGTGTCGGGTCCACTCCGTGACCTCTAGCCTCGCTTTGAATATGCCCACAACACTAAGTTTGATACGAGAGGAAAGCCCTTGATCATATCTATCCAATGGTGTTAAACTTGTTTAGATTGAGCAAGTATTTGGGGTCGAATTGACCAGTTGTAACTTTTTTTTTCTGTGCACAAAAATCTCATAGGTAGGCTTGTTGAGTTAGCTTCGGAGCACAGCCGCCTACTTGTCATTTTCGTTATCAAAAAGTCCGGAAGCAGCCCTAAAACTTTAAAATTCGGATGCAGGGACATGCAAGAATGACTCATGTACAAACCGCGTCTCTCTAGCATTTTTAGTTCCAGAATTATTCAAGAGCATAGCTGACAGTTTTTATAAGTCCGGGCTTTTTTTTCAATGATTATATTTTTTCCCATTTATCACCACGCGCCGTGTAAATCATGCATTAAATTCCCCGAATTTGGGGGTGTGTGTCGGGTCCACTCCGTGACCTCTAGCCTCGCTTTGAATATGCCCACAACACTATGTTTGATACGAGAGGAAAGCCCTTGATCATATCTATCCAATGGTGTGAAACTTGTTTAGATTGAGCAAGTATTTGGGGTCGAATTGACCAGTTGTAACTTTTTTTTTCTGTGCACAAAAATCTCATAGGTAGGCTTTTTGAGTTAGCTTCGGAGCACAGCCGCCTACTTGTCATTTTCGTTATCAAAAAGTCCAGAAGCAGCCCTAAAACTTTAAAATTCGGATGCAGGGACATGCAAGAATGACTCAGGTACAAACCGCGTCTCTCTAGCATTTTCAGTTCCAGAATTATTCAAGAGCATAGCTGACAGTTTTTATAAGTCCGGGCTTTTTTTTCAATGATTATATTTTTTCCCATTTATCACCACGCGCCGTGTAAATCATGCATTAAATTCCCCGAATTTTGGGGTGTGTGTCGGGTCCACTCCGTGACCTCTAGCCTCGCTTTGAAAATGCCCACAACACTAAGTTTGATACGAGAGGAAAGCCCTTGATCATATCTATCCAATGGTGTTAAACTTGATTAGATTGAGCAAGTATTTGGGGTCGAAATGACCAGTTGTAACTTTTTTTTTCTGTGCACAAAAATCTCATAGGTAGGCTTGTTGAGTTTGCTTCAGAGCACAGCCGCCTACTTGTCATTTTCGTTATCAAAAAGTCCGGAAGCAGCCCTAAAACTTTAAAATTCGGATGCAGGGACATGCAAGGATGACTCAGGTACAAACCGCGTCTCTCTAGCATTTTTAGTTCCAGAATTATTCAAGAGCACGTGACAGTTTTTATAAGTCCGGGCTTTTTTTTCAATTATTATATTTTTTCCCATTTATCACCACGCGCCGTGTAAATCATGCATTAAATTCCCCGAATTTGGGGGTGTGTGTCGGGTCCACTCCGTGACCTCTAGCCTCGCTTAAAATATGCCCACAACACTAAGTTTGATACGAGAGGAAAGCCCTTGATCATATCTATCCAATGGTGTTAAACTTGTTTAGATTGAGCAAGTATTTGGGGTCGAATTGACCAGTTGTAACTTTTTTTTTCTGTGCACAA
Organism: Asterias amurensis; assembly: GCF_032118995.1. Taxonomy (NCBI): domain Eukaryota; kingdom Metazoa; phylum Echinodermata; class Asteroidea; order Forcipulatida; family Asteriidae; genus Asterias; species Asterias amurensis. The sequence goes on from NC_092661.1 coordinate 13,127,264, forward strand.
AAATCTCATAGGTAGGCTTGTTGAGTTAGCTTCGGAGCACAGCCGCCTACTTGTCATTTTCGTTATCAAAAAGTCCGGAAGCAGCCCTAAAACTTTAAAATTCGGATGCAGTGACATGCCAGAATGACTCAGGTACAAACCGCGTCTCTCTAGCATTTGCAGTTCCAGAATTATTCAAGAGCATAGCTGACAGTTTTTATAAGTCCGGGCTTTTTTTTCAATGATTATATTTTTTCCCATTTATCACCACGCGCCGTGTAAATCATGCATTAAATTCCCTGAATTTGGGGGTGTGTGTCGGGTCCACTCCGTGACCTCTAGCCTCGCTTTGAATATGCCCACAACACTAAGTTTGATACGAGAGGAAAGCCCTTGATCATATCTATCCAATGGTGTTAAACTTGTTTAGATTGAGCAAGTATTTGGGGTCGAAATGACCAGTTGTAACTTGTGTTTTTTCTGTGCACAAAAATCCCTCAGGTAGGCTTGTTGAGTTAGCTTCGGAGCACAGCCGCCTTCTTGTCATTTTCGTTATCAAGAAGTCCGGAAGCAGCCCTAAAACTTTAAAATTCGGATGCAGGGACATGGAAGGATGACTCAGGTACAAACCGCGTCTCTTTAGCATTTTTAGTTCCAGAATTATTCAAGAGCATAGCTGACAGTTTTTATAAGTCCGGGCTTTTTTTTCAATGATTATATTTTTTCCCATTTATCACCACGCGCCGTGTAAATCATGCATTAAATTCCCCGAATTTTGGGGTGTGTGTCGGGTCCACTCCCTGACCTCTAGCCTCGATTTGAAAATGCCCACAACACTAAGTTTGATACGAGAGGAAAGCCCTTGATCATATCTATCCAATGGTGTTAAACTTGTTTAGATTGAGCAAGTATTTGGGGTCGAATTGACCAGTTGTAACTTTTTTTTTCTGTGCACAAAAATCCCTCAGGTAGGCTTGTTGAGTTAGCTTCGGAGCACAGCCGCCTACTTGTCATTTTCGTTATCAAAAAGTCCGGAAGCAGCCCTAAAACTTTAAAATTCGGATGCAGGGACATGCAAGAATGACTCAGGTACAAACCGCGTCTCTCTAGCATTTTCAGTTCCAGAATTATTCAAGAGCATAGCTGACAGTTTTTATAAGTCCGGGCTTTTTTTTCAATGATTATATTTTTTCCCATTTATCACCACGCGCCGTGTAAATCATGCATTAAATTCCCCGAATTTTGGGGTGTGTGTCGGGTCCACTCCGTGACCTCTAGCCTCGCTTTGAAAATGCCCACAACACTAAGTTTGATACGAGAGGAAAGCCCTTGATCATATCTATCCAATGGTGTTAAACTTGATTAGATTGAGCAAGTATTTGGGGTCGAAATGACCAGTTGTATCTTGTGTTTTTTCTGTGCACAAAAATCCCTCAGGTAGGCTTGTTGAGTTAGCTTCGGAGCACAGCCGCCTTCTTGTCATTTTCGTTATCAAGAAGTCCGGAAGCAGCCCTAAAACTTTAAAATTCGGATGCAGGGACATGGAAGGATGACTCAGGTACAAACCGCGTCTCTTTAGCATTTTTAGTTCCAGAATTATTCAAGAGCATAGCTGACAGTTTTTATAAGTCCGGGCTTTTTTTTCAATGATTATATTTTTTCCCATTTATCACCACGCGCCGTGTAAATCATGCATTAAATTCCCCGAATTTTGGGGTGTGTGTCGGGTCCACTCCCTGACCTCTAGCCTCGATTTGAAAATGCCCACAACACTAAGTTTGATACGAGAGGAAAGCCCTTGATCATATCTATCCAATGGTGTTAAACTTGTTTAGATTGAGCAAGTATTTGGGGTCGAATTGACCAGTTGTAACTTTTTTTTTCTGTGCACAAAAATCCCTCAGGTAGGCTTGTTGAGTTAGCTTCGGAGCACAGCCGCCTACTTGTCATTTTCGTTATCAAAAAGTCCGGAAGCAGCCCTAAAACTTTAAAATTCGGATGCAGGGACATGCAAGAATGACTCAGGTACAAACCGCGTCTCTCTAGCATTTTCAGTTCCAGAATTATTCAAGAGCATAGCTGACAGTTTTTATAAGTCCGGGCTTTTTTTTCAATGATTATATTTTTTCCCATTTATCACCACGCGCCGTGTAAATCATGCATTAAATTCCCCGAATTTTGGGGTGTGTGTCGGGTCCACTCCGTGACCTCTAGCCTCGCTTTGAAAATGCCCACAACACTAAGTTTGATACGAGAGGAAAGCCCTTGATCATATCTATCCAATGGTGTTAAACTTGATTAGATTGAGCAAGTATTTGGGGTCGAAATGACCAGTTGTAACTTGTGTTTTTTCTGTGCACAAAAATCCCTCAGGTAGGCTTGTTGAGTTAGCTTCGGAGCACAGCCGCCTTCTTGTCATTTTCGTTATCAAGAAGTCCGGAAGCAGCCCTAAAACTTTAAAATTCGGATGCAGGGACATGGAAGGATGACTCAGGTACAAACCGCGTCTCTTTAGCATTTTTAGTTCCAGAATTATTCAAGAGCATAGCTGACAGTTTTTATAAGTCCGGGCTTTTTTTTCAATGATTATATTTTTTCCCATTTATCACCACGCGCCGTGTAAATCATGCATTAAATTCCCCGAATTTTGGGGTGTGTGTCGGGTCCACTCCCTGACCTCTAGCCTCGATTTGAAAATGCCCACAACACTAAGTTTGATACGAGAGGAAAGCCCTTGATCATATCTATCCAATGGTGTTAAACTTGTTTAGATTGAGCAAGTATTTGGGGTCGAATTGACCAGTTGTAACTTTTTTTTTCTGTGCACAAAAATCCCTCAGGTAGGCTTGTTGAGTTAGCTTCGGAGCACAGCCGCCTACTTGTCATTTTCGTTATCAAAAAGTCCGGAAGCAGCCCTAAAACTTTAAAATTCGGATGCAGGGACATGCAAGAATGACTCAGGTACAAACCGCGTCTCTCTAGCATTTTCAGTTCCAGAATTATTCAAGAGCATAGCTGACAGTTTTTATAAGTCCGGGCTTTTTTTTCAATGATTATATTTTTTCCCATTTATCACCACGCGCCGTGTAAATCATGCATTAAATTCCCCGAATTTGGGGGTGTGTGTCGGGTCCACTCCGTGACCTCTAGCCTCGCTTAAAATATGCCCACAACACTAAGTTTGATACGAGAGGAAAGCCCTTGATCATATCTATCCAATGGTGTTAAACTTGATTAGATTGAGCAAGTATTTGGGGTCGAAATGACCAGTTGTAACTTGTGTTTTTTCTGTGCACAAAAATCCCTCAGGTAGGCTTGTTGAGTTAGCTTCGGAGCACAGCCGCCTTCTTGTCATTTTCGTTATCAAGAAGTCCGGAAGCAGCCCTAAAACTTTAAAATTCGGATGCAGGGACATGGAAGGATGACTCAGGTACAAACCGCGTCTCTTTAGCATTTTTAGTTCCAGAATTATTCAAGAGCATAGCTGACAGTTTTTATAAGTCCGGGCTTTTTTTTCAATGATTATATTTTTTCCCATTTATCACCACGCGCCGTGTAAATCATGCATTAAATTCCCCGAATTTTGGGGTGTGTGTCGGGTCCACTCCCTGACCTCTAGCCTCGATTTGAAAATGCCCACAACACTAAGTTTGATACGAGAGGAAAGCCCTTGATCATATCTATCCAATGGTGTTAAACTTGTTTAGATTGAGCAAGTATTTGGGGTCGAATTGACCAGTTGTAACTTTTTTTTTCTGTGCACAAAAATCCCTCAGGTAGGCTTGTTGAGTTAGCTTCGGAGCACAGCCGCCTACTTGTCATTTTCGTTATCAAAAAGTCCGGAAGCAGCCCTAAAACTTTAAAATTCGGATGCAGGGACATGCAAGAATGACTCAGGTACAAACCGCGTCTCTCTAGCATTTTCAGTTCCAGAATTATTCAAGAGCATAGCTGACAGTTTTTATAAGTCCGGGCTTTTTTTTCAATGATTATATTTTTTCCCATTTATCACCACGCGCCGTGTAAATCATGCATTAAATTCCCCGAATTTTGGGGTGTGTGTCGGGTCCACTCCGTGACCTCTAGCCTCGCTTTGAAAATGCCCACAACACTAAGTTTGATACGAGAGGAAAGCCCTTGATCATATCTATCCAATGGTGTTAAACTTGATTAGATTGAGCAAGTATTTGGGGTCAAAATGACCAGTTGTAACTTTTTTTTTCTGTGCACAAAAATCTCATAGGTAGGCTTGTTGAGTTTGCTTCAGAGCACAGCCGCCTACTTGTCATTTTCGTTATCAAAAAGTCCGGAAGCAGCCCTAAAACTTTAAAATTCGGATGCAGGGACATGCAAGAATGACTCAGGTACAAACCGCGTCTCTCTAGCATTTTTAGTTCCAGAATTATTCAAGAGCATAGCTGACAGTTTTTATAAGTCCGGGCTTTTTTTTCAATGATTATATTTTTTCCCATTTATCACCACGCGCCGTGTAAATCATGCATTAAATTCCCCGAATTTGGGGGTGTGTGTCGGGTCCACTCCGTGACCTCTAGCCTCGCTTAAAATATGCCCACAACACTAAGTTTGATACGAGAGGAAAGCCCTTGATCATATCTATCCAATGGTGTTAAACTTGTTTAGATTGAGCAAGTATTTGGGGTCGAATTGACCAGTTGTAACTTTTTTTTTCTGTGCACAAAAATCTCATAGGTAGGCTTGTTGAGTTAGCTTCGGAGCACAGCCGCCTACTTGTCATTTTCGTTATCAAAAAGTCCGGAAGCAGCCCTAAAACTTTAAAATTCGGATGCAGGGACATGCAAGGATGACTCAGGTACAAACCGCGTCTCTCTAGCATTTTTAGTTCCAGAATTATTCAAGAGCATAGCTGACAGTTTTTATAAGTCCGGGCTTTTTTTTCAATGATTATATTTTTTCCCATTTATCACCACGCGCCGTGTAAATCATGCATTAAATTCCCCGAATTTTGGGGTGTGTGTCGGGTCCACTCCGTGACCTCTAGCCTCGCTTTGAAAATGCCCACAACACTAAGTTTGATACGAGAGGAAAGCCCTTGATCATATCTATCCAATGGTGTTAAACTTGTTTAGATTGAGCAAGTATTTGGGGTCGAATTGACCAGTTGTAACTTTTTTTTTCTGTGCACAAAAATCCCTCAGGTAGGCTTGTTGAGTTAGCTTCGGAGCACAGCCGCCTTCTTGTCATTTTCGTTATCAAGAAGTCCGGAAGCAGCCCTAAAACTTTAAAATTCGGATGCAGGGACATGCAAGAATGACTCAGGTACAAACCGCGTCTCTTTAGCATTTTTAGTTCCAGAATTATTCAAGAGCATAGCTGACAGTTTTTATAAGTCCGGGCTTTTTTTTCAATGATTATATTTTTTCCCATTTATCACCACGCGCCGTGTAAATCATGCATTAAATTCCCCGAATTTTGGGGTGTGTGTCGGGTCCACTCCCTGACCTCTAGCCTCGATTTGAAAATGCCCACAACACTAAGTTTGATACGAGAGGAAAGCCCTTGATCATATCTATCCAATGGTGTTAAACTTGTTTAGATTGAGCAAGTATTTGGGGTCGAATTGACCAGTTGTAACTTTTTTTTTCTGTGCACAAAAATCTCATAGGTAGGCTTGTTGAGTTAGCTTCGGAGCACAGCCGCCTACTTGTCATTTTCGTTATCAAAAAGTCCGGAAGCAGCCCTAAAACTTTAAAATTCGGATGCAGGGACATGCAAGAATGACTCAGGTACAAACCGCGTCTCTCTAGCATTTTTAGTTCCAGAATTATTCAAGAGCATAGCTGACAGTTTTTATAAGTCCGGGCTTTTTTTTCAATGATTATATTTTTTCCCATTTATCACCACGCGCCGTGTAAATCATGCATTAAATTCCCCGAATTTGGGGGTGTGTGTCGGGTCCACTCCGTGACCTCTAGCCTCGCTTAAAATATGCCCACAACACTAAGTTTGATACGAGAGGAAAGCCCTTGATCATATCTATCCAATGGTGTTAAACTTGTTTAGATTGAGCAAGTATTTGGGGTCGAATTGACCAGTTGTAACTTTTTTTTTCTGTGCACAAAAATCTCATAGGTAGGCTTGTTGAGTTAGCTTCGGAGCACAGCCGCCTACTTGTCATTTTCGTTATCAAAAAGTCCGGAAGCAGCCCTAAAACTTTAAAATTCGGATGCAGTGACATGCCAGAATGACTCAGGTACAAACCGCGTCTCTCTAGCATTTGCAGTTCCAGAATTATTCAAGAGCATAGCTGACAGTTTTTATAAGTCCGGGCTTTTTTTTCAATGATTATATTTTTTCCCATTTATCACCACGCGCCGTGTAAATCATGCATTAAATTCCCTGAATTTGGGGGTGTGTGTCGGGTCCACTCCGTGACCTCTAGCCTCGCTTTGAATATGCCCACAACACTAAGTTTGATACGAGAGGAAAGCCCTTGATCATATCTATCCAATGGTGTTAAACTTGTTTAGATTGAGCAAGTATTTGGGGTCGAAATGACCAGTTGTAACTTGTGTTTTTTCTGTGCACAAAAATCCCTCAGGTAGGCTTGTTGAGTTAGCTTCGGAGCACAGCCGCCTACTTGTCATTTTCGTTATCAAAAAGTCCGGAAGCAGCCCTAAAACTTTAAAATTCGGATGCAGGGACATGCAAGAATGACTCAGGTACAAACCGCGTCTCTCTAGCATTTTCAGTTCCAGAATTATTCAAGAGCATAGCTGACAGTTTTTATAAGTCCGGGCTTTTTTTTCAATGATTATATTTTTTCCCATTTATCACCACGCGCCGTGTAAATCATGCATTAAATTCCCCGAATTTTGGGGTGTGTGTCGGGTCCACTCCGTGACCTCTAGCCTCGCTTTGAAAATGCCCACAACACTAAGTTTGATACGAGAGGAAAGCCCTTGATCATATCTATCCAATGGTGTTAAACTTGATTAGATTGAGCAAGTATTTGGGGTCAAAATGACCAGTTGTAACTTTTTTTTTCTGTGCACAAAAATCTCATAGGTAGGCTTGTTGAGTTTGCTTCAGAGCACAGCCGCCTACTTGTCATTTTCGTTATCAAAAAGTCCGGAAGCAGCCCTAAAACTTTAAAATTCGGATGCAGGGACATGCAAGAATGACTCAGGTACAAACCGCGTCTCTCTAGCATTTTTAGTTCCAGAATTATTCAAGAGCATAGCTGACAGTTTTTATAAGTCCGGGCTTTTTTTTCAATGATTATATTTTTTCCCATTTATCACCACGCGCCGTGTAAATCATGCATTAAATTCCCCGAATTTGGGGGTGTGTGTCGGGTCCACTCCGTGACCTCTAGCCTCGCTTAAAATATGCCCACAACACTAAGTTTGATACGAGAGGAAAGCCCTTGATCATATCTATCCAATGGTGTTAAACTTGTTTAGATTGAGCAAGTATTTGGGGTCGAATTGACCAGTTGTAACTTTTTTTTTCTGTGCACAAAAATCTCATAGGTAGGCTTGTTGAGTTAGCTTCGGAGCACAGCCGCCTACTTGTCATTTTCGTTATCAAAAAGTCCGGAAGCAGCCCTAAAACTTTAAAATTCGGATGCAGGGACATGCAAGGATGACTCAGGTACAAACCGCGTCTCTCTAGCATTTTTAGTTCCAGAATTATTCAAGAGCATAGCTGACAGTTTTTATAAGTCCGGGCTTTTTTTTCAATGATTATATTTTTTCCCATTTATCACCACGCGCCGTGTAAATCATGCATTAAATTCCCCGAATTTTGGGGTGTGTGTCGGGTCCACTCCGTGACCTCTAGCCTCGCTTTGAAAATGCCCACAACACTAAGTTTGATACGAGAGGAAAGCCCTTGATCATATCTATCCAATGGTGTTAAACTTGTTTAGATTGAGCAAGTATTTGGGGTCGAATTGACCAGTTGTAACTTTTTTTTTCTGTGCACAAAAATCCCTCAGGTAGGCTTGTTGAGTTAGCTTCGGAGCACAGCCGCCTTCTTGTCATTTTCGTTATCAAGAAGTCCGGAAGCAGCCCTAAAACTTTAAAATTCGGATGCAGGGACATGCAAGAATGACTCAGGTACAAACCGCGTCTCTTTAGCATTTTTAGTTCCAGAATTATTCAAGAGCATAGCTGACAGTTTTTATAAGTCCGGGCTTTTTTTTCAATGATTATATTTTTTCCCATTTATCACCACGCGCCGTGTAAATCATGCATTAAATTCCCCGAATTTTGGGGTGTGTGTCGGGTCCACTCCCTGACCTCTAGCCTCGATTTGAAAATGCCCACAACACTAAGTTTGATACGAGAGGAAAGCCCTTGATCATATCTATCCAATGGTGTTAAACTTGTTTAGATTGAGCAAGTATTTGGGGTCGAATTGACCAGTTGTAACTTTTTTTTTCTGTGCACAAAAATCTCATAGGTAGGCTTGTTGAGTTAGCTTCGGAGCACAGCCGCCTACTTGTCATTTTCGTTATCAAAAAGTCCGGAAGCAGCCCTAAAACTTTAAAATTCGGATGCAGGGACATGCAAGAATGACTCAGGTACAAACCGCGTCTCTCTAGCATTTTTAGTTCCAGAATTATTCAAGAGCATAGCTGACAGTTTTTATAAGTCCGGGCTTTTTTTTCAATGATTATATTTTTTCCCATTTATCACCACGCGCCGTGTAAATCATGCATTAAATTCCCCGAATTTGGGGGTGTGTGTCGGGTCCACTCCGTGACCTCTAGCCTCGCTTAAAATATGCCCACAACACTAAGTTTGATACGAGAGGAAAGCCCTTGATCATATCTATCCAATGGTGTTAAACTTGTTTAGATTGAGCAAGTATTTGGGGTCGAATTGACCAGTTGTAACTTTTTTTTTCTGTGCACAAAAATCTCATAGGTAGGCTTGTTGAGTTAGCTTCGGAGCACAGCCGCCTACTTGTCATTTTCGTTATCAAAAAGTCCGGAAGCAGCCCTAAAACTTTAAAATTCGGATGCAGTGACATGCCAGAATGACTCAGGTACAAACCGCGTCTCTCTAGCATTTGCAGTTCCAGAATTATTCAAGAGCATAGCTGACAGTTTTTATAAGTCCGGGCTTTTTTTTCAATGATTATATTTTTTCCCATTTATCACCACGCGCCGTGTAAATCATGCATTAAATTCCCTGAATTTGGGGGTGTGTGTCGGGTCCACTCCGTGACCTCTAGCCTCGCTTTGAATATGCCCACAACACTAAGTTTGATACGAGAGGAAAGCCCTTGATCATATCTATCCAATGGTGTTAAACTTGTTTAGATTGAGCAAGTATTTGGGGTCGAAATGACCAGTTGTAACTTGTGTTTTTTCTGTGCACAAAAATCCCTCAGGTAGGCTTGTTGAGTTAGCTTCGGAGCACAGTCGCCTTCTTGTCATTTTCGTTATCAAGAAGTCCGGAAGCAGCCCTAAAACTTTAAAATTCGGATGCAGGGACATGGAAGGATGACTCAGGTACAAACCGCGTCTCTTTAGCATTTTTAGTTCCAGAATTATTCAAGAGCATAGCTGACAGTTTTTATAAGTCCGGGCTTTTTTTTCAATGATTATATTTTTTCCCATTTATCACCACGCGCCGTGTAAATCATGCATTAAATTCCCCGAATTTGGGGGTGTGTGTCGGGTCCACTCCGTGACCTCTAGCCTCGCTTAAAATATGCCCACAACACTAAGTTTGATACGAGAGGAAAGCCCTTGATCATATCTATCCAATGGTGTTAAACTTGTTTAGATTGAGCAAGTATTTGGGGTCGAATTGACCAGTTGTAACTTTTTTTTTCTGTGCACAAAAATCTCATAGGTAGGCTTGTTGAGTTAGCTTCGGAGCACAGCCGCCTACTTGTCATTCTCGTTATCAAAAAGTCCGGAAGCAGCCCTAAAACTTTAAAATTCGGATGCAGGGACATGCAAGGATGACTCAGGTACAAACCGCGTCTCTCTAGCATTTTTAGTTCCAGAATTATTCAAGAGCATAGCTGACAGTTTTTATAAGTCCGGGCTTTTTTTTCAATGATTATATTTTTTCCCATTTATCACCACGCGCCGTGTAAATCATGCATTAAATTCCCCGAATTTGGGGGTGTGTGTCGGGTCCACTCCGTGACCTCTAGCCTCGCTTTGAATATGCCCACAACACTAAGTTTGATACGAGAGGAAAGCCCTTGATCATATCTATCCAATGGTGTTAAACTTGTTTAGATTGAGCAAGTATTTGGGGTCGAAATGACCAGTTGTAACTTGTGTTTTTTCTGTGCACAAAAATCCCTCAGGTAGGCTTGTTGAGTTAGCTTCGGAGCACAGCCGCCTTCTTGTCATTTTCGTTATCAAGAAGTCCGGAAGCAGCCCTAAAACTTTAAAATTCGGATGCAGGGACATGCAAGGATGACTCAGGTACAAACCGCGTCTCTTTAGCATTTTTAGTTCCAGAATTATTCAAGAGCATAGCTGACAGTTTTTATAAGTCCGGGCTTTTTTTTCAATGATTATATTTTTTCCCATTTATCACCACGCGCCGTGTAAATCATGCATTAAATTCCCCGAATTTTGGGGTGTGTGTCGGGTCCACTCCCTGACCTCTAGCCTCGCTTTGAAAATGCCCACAACACTAAGTTTGATACGAGAGGAAAGCCCTTGATCATATCTATGTAATGGTGTTAAACTTGTTTAGATTGAGCAAGTATTTGGGGTCGAATTGACCAGTTGTAACTTTTTTTTTCTGTGCACAAAAATCTCATAGGTAGGCTTGTTGAGTTTGCTTCAGAGCACAGCCGCCTACTTGTCATTTTCGTTATCAAAAAGTCCGGAAGCAGCCCTAAAACTTTAAAATTCGGATGCAGGGACATGCAAGAATGACTCAGGTACAAACCGCGTCTCTCTAGCATTTTTAGTTCCAGAATTATTCAAGAGCATAGCTGACAGTTTTTATAAGTCCGGGCTTTTTTTTCAATGATTATATTTTTTCCCATTTATCACCACGCGCCGTGTAAATCATGCATTAAATTCCCCGAATTTGGGGGTGTGTGTCGGGTCCACTCCGTGACCTCTAGCCTCGCTTAAAATATGCCCACAACACTAAGTTTGATACGAGAGGAAAGCCCTTGATCATATCTATCCAATGGTGTTAAACTTGATTAGATTGAGCAAGTATTTGGGGTCGAAATGACCAGTTGTAACTTTTTTTTTCTGTGCACAAAAATCTCATAGGTAGGCTTGTTGAGTTTGCTTCAGAGCACAGCCGCCTACTTGTCATTTTCGTTATCAAAAAGTCCGGAAGCAGCCCTAAAACTTTAAAATTCGGATGCAGGGACATGCAAGAATGACTCAGGTACAAACCGCGTCTCTCTAGCATTTTTAGTTCCAGAATTATTCAAGAGCACGTGACAGTTTTTATAAGTCCGGGCTTTTTTTTCAATGATTATATTTTTTCCCATTTATCACCACGCGCCGTGTAAATCATGCATTAAATTCCCCGAATTTGGGGGTGTGTGTCGGGTCCACTCCGTGACCTCTAGCCTCGCTTAAAATATGCCCACAACACTAAGTTTGATACGAGAGGAAAGCCCTTGATCATATCTATCCAATGGTGTTAAACTTGTTTAGATTGAGCAAGTATTTGGGGTCGAATTGACCAGTTGTAACTTTTTTTTTCTGTGCACAAAAATCTCATAGGTAGGCTTGTTGAGTTAGCTTCGGAGCACAGCCGCCTACTTGTCATTTTCGTTATCAAAAAGTCCGGAAGCAGCCCTAAAACTTTAAAATTCGGATGCAGTGACATGCCAGAATGACTCAGGTACAAACCGCGTCTCTCTAGCATTTGCAGTTCCAGAATTATTTAAGAGCATAGCTGACAGTTTTTATAAGTCCGGGCTTTTTTTTCAATGATTATATTTTTTCCCATTTATCACCACGCGCCGTGTAAATCATGCATTAAATTCCCCGAATTTGGGGGTGTGTGTCGGGTCCACTCCGTGACCTCTAGCCTCGCTTAAAATATGCCCACAACACTAAGTTTGATACGAGAGGAAAGCCCTTGATCATATCTATCCAATGGTGTTAAACTTGTTTAGATTGAGCAAGTATTTGGGGTCGAATTGACCAGTTGTAACTTTTTTTTTCTGTGCACAAAAATCTCATAGGTAGGCTTGTTGAGTTAGCTTCGGAGCACAGCCGCCTACTTGTCATTTTCGTTATCAAAAAGTCCGGAAGCAGCCCTAAAACTTTAAAATTCGGATGCAGGGACATGCAAGGATGACTCAGGTACAAACCGCGTCTCTCTAGCATTTTTAGTTCCAGAATTATTCAAGAGCATAGCTGACAGTTTTTATAAGTCCGGGCTTTTTTTTCAATGATTATATTTTTTCCCATTTATCACCACGCGCCGTGTAAATCATGCATTAAATTCCCCGAATTTTGGGGTGTGTGTCGGGTCCACTCCCTGACCTCTAGCCTCGCTTTGAATATGCCCACAACACTAAGTTTGATACGAGAGGAAAGCCCTTGATCATATCTATCCAATGGTGTTAAACTTGTTTAGATTGAGCAAGTATTTGGGGTCGAAATGACCAGTTGTAACTTTTTTTTTCTGTGCACAAAAATCTCATAGGTAGGCTTGTTGAGTTTGCTTCAGAGCACAGCCGCCTACTTGTCATTTTCGTTATCAAAAAGTCCGGAAGCAGCCCTAAAACTTTAAAATTCGGATGCAGGGACATGCAAGAATGACTCAGGTACAAACCGCGTCTCTCTAGCATTTTTAGTTCCAGAATTATTCAAGAGCACGTGACAGTTTTTATAAGTCCGGGCTTTTTTTTCAATGATTATATTTTTTCCCATTTATCACCACGCGCCGTGTAAATCATGCATTAAATTCCCCGAATTTGGGGGTGTGTGTCGGGTCCACTCCGTGACCTCTAGCCTCGCTTAAAATATGCCCACAACACTAAGTTTGATACGAGAGGAAAGCCCTTGATCATATCTATCCAATGGTGTTAAACTTGTTTAGATTGAGCAAGTATTTGGGGTCGAATTGACCAGTTGTAACTTTTTTTTTCTGTGCACAAAAATCTCATAGGTAGGCTTGTTGAGTTAGCTTCGGAGCACAGCCGCCTACTTGTCATTTTCGTTATCAAAAAGTCCGGAAGCAGCCCTAAAACTTTAAAATTCGGATGCAGTGACATGCCAGAATGACTCAGGTACAAACCGCGTCTCTCTAGCATTTGCAGTTCCAGAATTATTTAAGAGCATAGCTGACAGTTTTTATAAGTCCGGGCTTTTTTTTCAATGATTATATTTTTTCCCATTTATCACCACGCGCCGTGTAAATCATGAATTAAATTCCCCGAATTTGGGGGTGTGTGTCGGGTCCACTCCGTGACCTCTAGCCTCGCTTAAAATATGCCCACAACACTAAGTTTGATACGAGAGGAAAGCCCTTGATCATATCTATCCAATGGTGTTAAACTTGTTTAGATTGAGCAAGTATTTGGGGTCGAATTGACCAGTTGTAACTTTTTTTTTCTGTGCACAAAAATCTCATAGGTAGGCTTGTTGAGTTAGCTTCGGAGCACAGCCGCCTACTTGTCATTTTCGTTATCAAAAAGTCCGGAAGCAGCCCTAAAACTTTAAAATTCGGATGCAGGGACATGCAAGAATGACTCAGGTACAAACCGCGTCTCTCTAGCATTTTTAGTTCCAGAATTATTCAAGAGCATAGCTGACAGTTTTTATAAGTCCGGGCTTTTTTTTCAATGATTATATTTTTTCCCATTTATCACCACGCGCCGTGTAAATCATGCATTAAATTCCCCGAATTTGGGGGTGTGTGTCGGGTCCACTCCGTGACCTCTAGCCTCGCTTAAAATATGCCCACAACACTAAGTTTGATACGAGAGGAAAGCCCTTGATCATATCTATCCAATGGTGTTAAACTTGATTAGATTGAGCAAGTATTTGGGGTCGAAATGACCAGTTGTAACTTTTTTTTTCTGTGCACAAAAATCTCATAGGTAGGCTTGTTGAGTTTGCTTCAGAGCACAGCCGCCTACTTGTCATTTTCGTTATCAAAAAGTCCGGAAGCAGCCCTAAAACTTTAAAATTCGGATGCAGGGACATGCAAGAATGACTCAGGTACAAACCGCGTCTCTCTAGCATTTTTAGTTCCAGAATTATTCAAGAGCACGTGACAGTTTTTATAAGTCCGGGCTTTTTTTTCAATGATTATATTTTTTCCCATTTATCACCACGCGCCGTGTAAATCATGCATTAAATTCCCCGAATTTGGGGGTGTGTGTCGGGTCCACTCCGTGACCTCTAGCCTCGCTTAAAATATGCCCACAACACTAAGTTTGATACGAGAGGAAAGCCCTTGATCATATCTATCCAATGGTGTTAAACTTGTTTAGATTGAGCAAGTATTTGGGGTCGAATTGACCAGTTGTAACTTTTTTTTTCTGTGCACAAAAATCTCATAGGTAGGCTTGTTGAGTTAGCTTCGGAGCACAGCCGCCTACTTGTCATTTTCGTTATCAAAAAGTCCGGAAGCAGCCCTAAAACTTTAAAATTCGGATGCAGTGACATGCCAGAATGACTCAGGTACAAACCGCGTCTCTCTAGCATTTGCAGTTCCAGAATTATTCAAGAGCATAGCTGACAGTTTTTATAAGTCCGGGCTTTTTTTTCAATGATTATATTTTTTCCCATTTATCACCACGCGCCGTGTAAATCATGCATTAAATTCCCTGAATTTGGGGGTGTGTGTCGGGTCCACTCCGTGACCTCTAGCCTCGCTTTGAATATGCCCACAACACTAAGTTTGATACGAGAGGAAAGCCCTTGATCATATCTATCCAATGGTGTTAAACTTGTTTAGATTGAGCAAGTATTTGGGGTCGAAATGACCAGTTGTAACTTGTGTTTTTTCTGTGCACAAAAATCCCTCAGGTAGGCTTGTTGAGTTAGCTTCGGAGCACAGCCGCCTTCTTGTCATTTTCGTTATCAAGAAGTCCGGAAGCAGCCCTAAAACTTTAAAATTCGGATGCAGGGACATGGAAGGATGACTCAGGTACAAACCGCGTCTCTTTAGCATTTTTAGTTCCAGAATTATTCAAGAGCATAGCTGACAGTTTTTATAAGTCCGGGCTTTTTTTTCAATGATTATATTTTTTCCCATTTATCACCACGCGCCGTGTAAATCATGCATTAAATTCCCCGAATTTTGGGGTGTGTGTCGGGTCCACTCCCTGACCTCTAGCCTCGATTTGAAAATGCCCACAACACTAAGTTTGATACGAGAGGAAAGCCCTTGATCATATCTATCCAATGGTGTTAAACTTGTTTAGATTGAGCAAGTATTTGGGGTCGAATTGACCAGTTGTAACTTTTTTTTTCTGTGCACAAAAATCCCTCAGGTAGGCTTGTTGAGTTAGCTTCGGAGCACAGCCGCCTACTTGTCATTTTCGTTATCAAAAAGTCCGGAAGCAGCCCTAAAACTTTAAAATTCGGATGCAGGGACATGCAAGAATGACTCAGGTACAAACCGCGTCTCTCTAGCATTTTCAGTTCCAGAATTATTCAAGAGCATAGCTGACAGTTTTTATAAGTCCGGGCTTTTTTTTCAATGATTATATTTTTTCCCATTTATCACCACGCGCCGTGTAAATCATGCATTAAATTCCCCGAATTTTGGGGTGTGTGTCGGGTCCACTCCGTGACCTCTAGCCTCGCTTTGAATATGCCCACAACACTAAGTTTGATACGAGAGGAAAGCCCTTGATCATATCTATCCAATGGTGTTAAACTTGTTTAGATTGAGCAAGTATTTGGGGTCGAAATGACCAGTTGTAACTTGTGTTTTTTCTGTGCACAAAAATCCCTCAGGTAGGCTTGTTGAGTTAGCTTCGGAGCACAGCCGCCTTCTTGTCATTTTCGTTATCAAGAAGTCCGGAAGCAGCCCTAAAACTTTAAAATTCGGATGCAGGGACATGGAAGGATGACTCAGGTACAAACCGCGTCTCTTTAGCATTTTTAGTTCCAGAATTATTCAAGAGCATAGCTGACAGTTTTTATAAGTCCGGGCTTTTTTTTCAATGATTATATTTTTTCCCATTTATCACCACGCGCCGTGTAAATCATGCATTAAATTCCCCGAATTTTGGGGTGTGTGTCGGGTCCACTCCCTGACCTCTAGCCTCGATTTGAAAATGCCCACAACACTAAGTTTGATACGAGAGGAAAGCCCTTGATCATATCTATCCAATGGTGTTAAACTTGTTTAGATTGAGCAAGTATTTGGGGTCGAATTGACCAGTTGTAACTTTTTTTTTCTGTGCACAAAAATCCCTCAGGTAGGCTTGTTGAGTTAGCTTCGGAGCACAGCCGCCTACTTGTCATTTTCGTTATCAAAAAGTCCGGAAGCAGCCCTAAAACTTTAAAATTCGGATGCAGGGACATGCAAGAATGACTCAGGTACAAACCGCGTCTCTCTAGCATTTTTAGTTCCAGAATTATTCAAGAGCATAGCTGACAGTTTTTATAAGTCCGGGCTTTTTTTTCAATGATTATATTTTTTCCCATTTATCACCACGCGCCGTGTAAATCATGCATTAAATTCCCCGAATTTGGGGGTGTGTGTCGGGTCCACTCCGTGACCTCTAGCCTCGCTTAAAATATGCCCACAACACTAAGTTTGATACGAGAGGAAAGCCCTTGATCATATCTATCCAATGGTGTTAAACTTGATTAGATTGAGCAAGTATTTGGGGTCGAAATGACCAGTTGTAACTTTTTTTTTCTGTGCACAAAAATCTCATAGGTAGGCTTGTTGAGTTTGCTTCAGAGCACAGCCGCCTACTTGTCATTTTCGTTATCAAAAAGTCCGGAAGCAGCCCTAAAACTTTAAAATTCGGATGCAGGGACATGCAAGAATGACTCAGGTACAAACCGCGTCTCTCTAGCATTTTTAGTTCCAGAATTATTCAAGAGCACGTGACAGTTTTTATAAGTCCGGGCTTTTTTTTCAATGATTATATTTTTTCCCATTTATCACCACGCGCCGTGTAAATCATGCATTAAATTCCCCGAATTTGGGGGTGTGTGTCGGGTCCACTCCGTGACCTCTAGCCTCGCTTAAAATATGCCCACAACACTAAGTTTGATACGAGAGGAAAGCCCTTGATCATATCTATCCAATGGTGTTAAACTTGTTTAGATTGAGCAAGTATTTGGGGTCGAATTGACCAGTTGTAACTTTTTCTTTCTGTGCACAAAAATCTCATAGGTAGGCTTGTTGAGTTAGCTTCGGAGCACAGCCGCCTACTTGTCATTTTCGTTATCAAAAAGTCCGGAAGCAGCCCTAAAACTTTAAAATTCGGATGCAGTGACATGCCAGAATGACTCAGGTACAAACCGCGTCTCTCTAGCATTTGCAGTTCCAGAATTATTCAAGAGCATAGCTGACAGTTTTTATAAGTCCGGGCTTTTTTTTCAATGATTATATTTTTTCCCATTTATCACCACGCGCCGTGTAAATCATGCATTAAATTCCCTGAATTTGGGGGTGTGTGTCGGGTCCACTCCGTGACCTCTAGCCTCGCTTTGAATATGCCCACAACACTAAGTTTGATACGAGAGGAAAGCCCTTGATCATATCTATCCAATGGTGTTAAACTTGTTTAGATTGAGCAAGTATTTGGGGTCGAAATGACCAGTTGTAACTTGTGTTTTTTCTGTGCACAAAAATCCCTCAGGTAGGCTTGTTGAGTTAGCTTCGGAGCACAGCCGCCTTCTTGTCATTTTCGTTATCAAGAAGTCCGGAAGCAGCCCTAAAACTTTAAAATTCGGATGCAGGGACATGGAAGGATGACTCAGGTACAAACCGCGTCTCTTTAGCATTTTTAGTTCCAGAATTATTCAAGAGCATAGCTGACAGTTTTTATAAGTCCGGGCTTTTTTTTCAATGATTATATTTTTTCCCATTTATCACCACGCGCCGTGTAAATCATGCATTAAATTCCCCGAATTTTGGGGTGTGTGTCGGGTCCACTCCCTGACCTCTAGCCTCGATTTGAAAATGCCCACAACACTAAGTTTGATACGAGAGGAAAGCCCTTGATCATATCTATCCAATGGTGTTAAACTTGTTTAGATTGAGCAAGTATTTGGGGTCGAATTGACCAGTTGTAACTTTTTTTTTCTGTGCACAAAAATCCCTCAGGTAGGCTTGTTGAGTTAGCTTCGGAGCACAGCCGCCTACTTGTCATTTTCGTTATCAAAAAGTCCGGAAGCAGCCCTAAAACTTTAAAATTCGGATGCAGGGACATGCAAGAATGACTCAGGTACAAACCGCGTCTCTCTAGCATTTTCAGTTCCAGAATTATTCAAGAGCATAGCTGACAGTTTTTATAAGTCCGGGCTTTTTTTTCAATGATTATATTTTTTCCCATTTATCACCACGCGCCGTGTAAATCATGCATTAAATTCCCCGAATTTTGGGGTGTGTGTCGGGTCCACTCCGTGACCTCTAGCCTCGCTTTGAATATGCCCACAACACTAAGTTTGATACGAGAGGAAAGCCCTTGATCATATCTATCCAATGGTGTTAAACTTGTTTAGATTGAGCAAGTATTTGGGGTCGAAATGACCAGTTGTAACTTGTGTTTTTTCTGTGCACAAAAATCCCTCAGGTAGGCTTGTTGAGTTAGCTTCGGAGCACAGCCGCCTTCTTGTCATTTTCGTTATCAAGAAGTCCGGAAGCAGCCCTAAAACTTTAAAATTCGGATGCAGGGACATGGAAGGATGACTCAGGTACAAACCGCGTCTCTTTAGCATTTTTAGTTCCAGAATTATTCAAGAGCATAGCTGACAGTTTTTATAAGTCCGGGCTTTTTTTTCAATGATTATATTTTTTCCCATTTATCACCACGCGCCGTGTAAATCATGCATTAAATTCCCCGAATTTTGGGGTGTGTGTCGGGTCCACTCCCTGACCTCTAGCCTCGATTTGAAAATGCCCACAACACTAAGTTTGATACGAGAGGAAAGCCCTTGATCATATCTATCCAATGGTGTTAAACTTGTTTAGATTGAGCAAGTATTTGGGGTCGAATTGACCAGTTGTAACTTTTTTTTTCTGTGCACAAAAATCCCTCAGGTAGGCTTGTTGAGTTAGCTTCGGAGCACAGCCGCCTACTTGTCATTTTCGTTATCAAAAAGTCCGGAAGCAGCCCTAAAACTTTAAAATTCGGATGCAGGGACATGCAAGAATGACTCAGGTACAAACCGCGTCTCTCTAGCATTTTCAGTTCCAGAATTATTCAAGAGCATAGCTGACAGTTTTTATAAGTCCGGGCTTTTTTTTCAATGATTATATTTTTTCCCATTTATCACCACGCGCCGTGTAAATCATGCATTAAATTCCCCGAATTTTGGGGTGTGTGTCGGGTCCACTCCGTGACCTCTAGCCTCGCTTTGAAAATGCCCACAACACTAAGTTTGATACGAGAGGAAAGCCCTTGATCATATCTATCCAATGGTGTTAAACTTGATTAGATTGAGCAAGTATTTGGGGTCGAAATGACCAGTTGTAACTTGTGTTTTTTCTGTGCACAAAAATCCCTCAGGTAGGCTTGTTGAGTTAGCTTCGGAGCACAGCCGCCTTCTTGTCATTTTCGTTATCAAGAAGTCCGGAAGCAGCCCTAAAACTTTAAAATTCGGATGCAGGGACATGGAAGGATGACTCAGGTACAAACCGCGTCTCTTTAGCATTTTTAGTTCCAGAATTATTCAAGAGCATAGCTGACAGTTTTTATAAGTCCGGGCTTTTTTTTCAATGATTATATTTTTTCCCATTTATCACCACGCGCCGTGTAAATCATGCATTAAATTCCCCGAATTTTGGGGTGTGTGTCGGGTCCACTCCCTGACCTCTAGCCTCGCTTAAAATATGCCCACAACACTAAGTTTGATACGAGAGGAAAGCCCTTGATCATATCTATCCAATGGTGTTAAACTTGATTAGATTGAGCAAGTATTTGGGGTCGAAATGACCAGTTGTAACTTTTTTTTTCTGTGCACAAAAATCTCATAGGTAGGCTTGTTGAATTTGCTTCAGAGCACAGCCGCCTACTTGTCATTTTCGTTATCAAAAAGTCCGGAAGCAGCCCTAAAACTTTAAAATTCGGATGCAGGGACATGCAAGAATGACTCAGGTACAAACCGCGTCTCTCTAGCATTTTTAGTTCCAGAATTATTCAAGAGCACGTGACAGTTTTTATAAGTCCGGGCTTTTTTTTCAATGATTATATTTTTTCCCATTTATCACCACGCGCCGTGTAAATCATGCATTAAATTCCCCGAATTTGGGGGTGTGTGTCGGGTCCACTCCGTGACCTCTAGCCTCGCTTAAAATATGCCCACAACACTAAGTTTGATACGAGAGGAAAGCCCTTGATCATATCTATCCAATGGTGTTAAACTTGTTTAGATTGAGCAAGTATTTGGGGTCGAATTGACCAGTTGTAACTTTTTTTTTCTGTGCACAAAAATCTCATAGGTAGGCTTGTTGAGTTAGCTTCGGAGCACAGCCGCCTACTTGTCATTTTCGTTATCAAAAAGTCCGGAAGCAGCCCTAAAACTTTAAAATTCGGATGCAGTGACATGCCAGAATGACTCAGGTACAAACCGCGTCTCTCTAGCATTTGCAGTTCCAGAATTATTCAAGAGCATAGCTGACAGTTTTTATAAGTCCGGGCTTTTTTTTCAATGATTATATTTTTTCCCATTTATCACCACGCGCCGTGTAAATCATGCATTAAATTCCCTGAATTTGGGGGTGTGTGTCGGGTCCACTCCGTGACCTCTAGCCTCGCTTTGAATATGCCCACAACACTAAGTTTGATACGAGAGGAAAGCCCTTGATCATATCTATCCAATGGTGTTAAACTTGTTTAGATTGAGCAAGTATTTGGGGTCGAAATGACCAGTTGTAACTTGTGTTTTTTCTGTGCACAAAAATCCCTCAGGTAGGCTTGTTGAGTTAGCTTCGGAGCACAGCCGCCTTCTTGTCATTTTCGTTATCAAGAAGTCCGGAAGCAGCCCTAAAACTTTAAAATTCGGATGCAGGGACATGGAAGGATGACTCAGGTACAAACCGCGTCTCTTTAGCATTTTTAGTTCCAGAATTATTCAAGAGCATAGCTGACAGTTTTTATAAGTCCGGGCTTTTTTTTCAATGATTATATTTTTTCCCATTTATCACCACGCGCCGTGTAAATCATGCATTAAATTCCCCGAATTTTGGGGTGTGTGTCGGGTCCACTCCCTGACCTCTAGCCTCGCTTTGAAAATGCCCACAACACTAAGTTTGATACGAGAGGAAAGCCCTTGATCATATCTATCCAATGGTGTTAAACTTGATTAGATTGAGCAAGTATTTGGGGTCGAAATGACCAGTTGTAACTTTTTTTTTCTGTGCACAAAAATCTCATAGGTAGGCTTGTTGAGTTTGCTTCAGAGCACAGCCGCCTACTTGTCATTTTCGTTATCAAAAAGTCCGGAAGCAGCCCTAAAACTTTAAAATTCGGATGCAGGGACATGCAAGAATGACTCAGGTACAAACCGCGTCTCTCTAGCATTTTTAGTTCCAGAATTATTCAAGAGCATAGCTGACAGTTTTTATAAGTCCGGGCTTTTTTTTCAATGATTATATTTTTTCCCATTTATCACCACGCGCCGTGTAAATCATGCATTAAATTCCCCGAATTTGGGGGTGTGTGTCGGGTCCACTCCCTGACCTCTAGCCTCGCTTTGAAAATGCCCACAACACTAAGTTTGATACGAGAGGAAAGCCCTTGATCATATCTATGTAATGGTGTTAAACTTGTTTAGATTGAGCAAGTATTTGGGGTCGAATTGACCAGTTGTAATTTTTTTTTTCTGTGCACAAAAATCTCATAGGTAGGCTTGTTGAGTTTGCTTCAGAGCAACCCCGCCTACTTGTCATTTTCGTTATCAAAAAGTCCGGAAGCAGCCCTAAAACTTTAAAATTCGGATGCAGGGACATTCAAGGATGACTCAGGTACAAACCGCGTCTCTCTAGCATTTTTAGTTCCAGAATTATTCAAGAGCATAGCTGACAGTTTTTATAAGTCCGGGCTTTTTTTTCAATGATTATATTTTTTCCCATTTATCACCACGCGCCGTGTAAATCATGCATTAAATTCCCCGAATTTGGGGGTGTGTGTCGGGTCCACTCCGTGACCTCTAGCCTCGCTTTGAATATGCCCACAACACTAAGTTTGATACGAGAGGAAAGCCTTTGATCATATCTATCCAATGGTGTTAAACTTGTTTAGATTGAGCAAGTATTTGGGGTCGAAATGACCAGTTGTAACTTTTGTTTTTTCTGTGCACAAAAATCCCTCAGGTAGGCTTGTTGAGTTAGCTTCGGAGCACAGCCGCCTACTTGTCATTTTCGTTATCAAGAAGTCCGGAAGCAGCCCTAAAACTTTAAAATTCGGAAGCAGGGACATGCAAGGATGACTCAGGTACTAACAGCGTCTCTCTAGCATTTTTAGTTGCAGAATTATTCAAGAGCATAGCTGACAGTTTTTATAAGTCCGGGCTTTTTTTTTCAATGATTATATTTTTTCCCATTTATCACCACGCGCCGTGTAAATCATGCATTAAATTCCCCGAATTTTGGGGTGTGTGTCGGGTCCACTCCCTGACCTCTAGCCTCGCTTTGAAAATGCCCACAACACTAAGTTTGATACGAGAGGAAAGCCCTTGATCATATCTATGTAATGGTGTTAAACTTGTTTAGATTGAGCAAGTATTTGGGGTCGAATTGACCAGTTGTAACTTTTTTTTTCTGTGCACAAAAATCTCATAGGTAGGCTTGTTGAGTTTGCTTCAGAGCACAGCCGCCTACTTGTCATTTTCGTTATCAAAAAGTCCGGAAGCAGCCCTAAAACTTTAAAATTCGGATGCAGGGACATGCAAGAATGACTCAGGTACAAACCGCGTCTCTCTAGCATTTTTAGTTGCAGAATTATTCAAGAGCATAGCTGACAGTTTTTATAAGTCCGGGCTTTTTTTTCAATGATTATATTTTTTCCCCATTTATCACCACGCGCCGTGTAAATCATGCATTAAATTCCCCGAATTTTGGGGTGTGTGTCGGGTCCAATCCGTGACCTCTAGCCTCGCTTTGAAAATGCCCACAACACTAAGTTTGATACGAGAGGAAAGCCCTTGATCATATCTATCCAATGGTGTTAAACTTGTTTAGATTGAGCAAGTATTTGGGGTCGAAATGACCAGTTGTAACTTTTTTTTTCTGTGCACAAAAATCTCATAGGTAGGCTTGTTGAGTTAGCTTCGGAGCATAGCCGCCTACCTGTCATTTTCGTTATCAAAAAATCCGGAAGCAGCCCTAAAACTTTAAAATTCGGATGCAGGGACATGCAAGGATGACTCAGGTACAAACCGCGTCTCTCTAGCATTTTTAGTTCCAGAATTATTCAAGAGCATAGCTGACAGTTTTTATAAGTCCGGGCTTTTTTTTCAATGATTATATTTTTTCCCATTTATCACCACGCGCCGTGTAAATCATGCATTAAATTCACCGAATCTGGGGGTGTGTGTCGGGTCCACTCCGTGACCTCTAGCCTCGCTTTGAATATGCCCACAACACTAAGTTTGATACGAGAGGAAAGCCCTTGATCATATCTATCCAATGGTGTTAAACTTGTTTAGATTGAGCAAGTATTTGGGGTCGAATTGACCAGTTGTAACTTTTTTTGTTCTGTGCACAAAAATCTCATAGGTAGGCTTGTTGAGTTAGCTTCGGAGCACAGCCGCCTACTTGTCATTTTCGTTATCAAAAAGTCCGGAAGCAGCCCTAAAACTTTAAAATTCGGATGCAGGGACATGCAAGAATGACTCAGGTACAAACCGCGTCTCTCTAGCATTTTCAGTTCCAGAATTATTCAAGAGCATAGCTGACAGTTTTTATAAGTCCGGGCTTTTTTTTCAATGATTATATTTTTTCCCATTTATCACCACGCGCCGTGTAAATCATGCATTAAATTCACCGAATCTGGGGGTGTGTGTCGGGTCCACTCCGTGACCTCTAGCCTCGCTTTGAATATGCCCACAACACTAAGTTTGATACGAGAGGAAAGCCCTTGATCATATCTATCCAATGGTGTTAAACTTGTTTAGATTGAGCAAGTATTTGGGGTCGAATTGACCAGTTGTAACTTTTTTTGTTCTGTGCACAAAAATCTCATAGGTAGGCTTGTTGAGTTAGCTTCGGAGCACAGCCGCCTACTTGTCATTTTCGTTATCAAAAAGTCCGGAAGCAGCCCTAAAACTTTAAAATTCGGATGCAGGGACATGCAAGAATGACTCAGGTACAAACCGCGTCTCTCTAGCATTTTCAGTTCCAGAATTATTCAAGAGCATAGCTGACAGTTTTTATAAGTCCGGGCTTTTTTTTCAATGATTATATTTTTTCCCATTTATCACCACGCGCCGTGTAAATCATGCACTAAATTCCCCGAATTTTGGGGTGTGTGTCGGGTCCACTCCGTGACCTCTAGCCTCGCTTTGAAAATGCCCACAACACTAAGTTTGATACGAGAGGAAAGCCCTTGATCATATCTATCCAATGGTGTTAAACTTGTTTAGATTGAGCAAGTATTTGGGGTCGAAATGACCAGTTGTAACTTTTTTTTTCCGTGCACAAAAATCTCATAGGTAGGCTGGTTGAGTTAGCTTCGGAGCACAGCCGCCTACTTGTCATTTTCGTTATCAAAAAGTCCGGAAGCAGCCCTAAAACTTTAAAATTCGGATGCAGGGACATGCAAGAATGACTCAGGTACAAACCGCGTCTCTCTAGCATTTTTAGTTCCAGAATTATTCAAGAGCATAGCTGACAGTTTTTATAAGTCCGGGCTTTTTTTTCAATGATTATATTTTTTCCCTTCTATCACCACGCGCCGTGTAAATCATGCATTAAATTCCCCGAATTTTGGGGTGTGTGTCGGGTCCACTCCGTGATCTCTAGCCTCGCTTTGAAAATGCCCACAACACTAAGTTTGATACGAGAGGAAAGCCCTTGATCATATCTATCCAATGGTGTTAAACTTGTTTAGATTGAGCAAGTATTTGGGGTCGAAATGACCAGTTGTAACTTGTGTTTTTTCTGTGCACAAAAATCCCTCAGGTAGGCTTGTTGAGTTAGCTTCGGAGCACAGCCGCCTTCTTGTCATTTTCGTTATCAAGAAGTCCGGAAGCAGCCCTAAAACTTTAAAATTCGGAAGCAGGGACATGCAAGGATGACTCAGGTACTAACAGCGTCTCTCTAGCATTTTTAGTTGCAGAATTATTCAAGAGCATAGCTGACAGTTTTTATAAGTCCGGGCTTTTTTTTCAATGATTATATTTTTTCCCATTTATCACCACGCGCCGTGTAAATCATGCACTAAATTCCCCGAATTTTGGGGTGTGTGTCGGGTCCACTCCGTGACCTCTAGCCTCGCTTTGAAAATGCCCACAACACTAAGTTTGATACGAGAGGAAAGCCCTTGATCATATCTATCCAATGGTGTTACACTTGTTTAGATTGAGCAAGTATTTGGGGTCGAAATGACCAGTTGTAACTTTTTTTTTCCGTGCACAAAAATCTCATAGGTAGGCTTGTTGAGTTAGCTTCGGAGCACAGCCGCCTACTTGTCATTTTCGTTATCAAAAAGTCCGGAAGCAGCCCTAAAACTTTAAAATTCGGATGCAGGGACATGCAAGAATGACTCAGGTACAAACCGCGTCTCTCTAGCATTTTTAGTTCCAGAATTATTCAAGAGCATAGCTGACAGTTTTTATAAGTCCGGGCTTTTTTTTCAATGATTATATTTTTTCCCATTTATCACCACGCGCCGTGTAAATCATGCATTAAATTCCCCGAATTTTGGGGTGTGTGTCGGGTCCACTCCGTGATCTCTAGCCTCGCTTTGAAAATGCCCACAACACTAAGTTTGATACGAGAGGAAAGCCCATGATCATATCTATCCAATGGTGTTAAACTTGTTTAGATTGAGCAAGTATTTGGGGTCGAAATGACCAGTTGTAACTTGTGTTTTTCTGTGCACAAAAATCCCTCAGGTAGGCTTGTTGAGTTAGTTCGGAGCACAGCCGCCTACTTGTCATTTTCGTTATCAAGAAGTCCGGAAGCAGCCCTAAAACTTTAAAATTCGGAAGCAGGGACATGCAAGGATGACTCAGGTACTAACAGCGTCTCTCTAGCATTTTTAGTTGCAGAATTATTCAAGAGCATAGCTGACAGTTTTTATAAGTCCGGGCTTTTTTTTCAATGATTATATTTTTTCCCATTTATCACCACGCGCCGTGTAAATCATGCATTAAATTCCCCGAATTTTGGGGTGTGTGTCGGGTCCACTCCGTGACCTCTAGCCTCGCTTTGAAAATGCCCACAACACTAAGTTTGATACGAGAGGAAAGCCCTTGATCATATCTATCCAATGGTGTTAAACTTGTTTAGATTAAGCAAGTATTTGGGGTCGAAATGACCAGTTGTAACCTTTTTTTTCAGTGCACAAAAATCCCTCAGGTAGGCTTGTTTAGTTAGCTTCGGAGAACAGCCGCCTACTTGTCATTTTCGTTATCAAAAAGTCCGGAAGCAGCCCTAAAACTTTAAAATTCAGATGCAGGGACATGCAAGGATGACTCAGGTACAAACCGCGTCTCTCTAGCACTTTTAGTTCCAGAATTATTCAAGAGCATAGCTGACAGTTTTTATAAGTCCGGGCTTTTTTTTCAATGATTATATTTTTTCCCATTTATCACCACGCGCCGTGTAAATCATGCATTAAATTCCCCGAATTTGGGGGTGTGTGTCGGGTCCACTCCGTGACCTCTAGCCTCGCTTTGAATATGCCCACAACACTAAGTTTGATACGAGAGGAAAGCCCTTGATCATATCTATCAAATGGTGTTAAACTTGTTTAGATTGAGCAAGTATTTGGGGTCGAATTGACCAGTTGTATTTTTTTTTTTCTGTGCACAAAAATCTAATAGGTTGGCTTGTTGAGTTAGCTTCGGAGAACAGCCGCCTACTTGTCATTTTCGTTATCAAAAAGTCCGGAAGCAGCCCTAAAACTTTAAAATTCGGATGCAGGGACATGCAAGGATGACTCAGGTACAAACCGCGTCTCTCTAGCATTTTTAATTCCAGAATTATTCAAGAGCATAGCTGACAGTTTTTATAAGTCCGGGCTTTTTTTTCAATGATTATATTTTTTCCCATTTATCACCACGCGCCGTGTAAATCATGCATTAAATTCCCCGAATTTGGGGGTGTGTGTCGGGTCCACTCCGTGACCTCTAGCCTCGCTTTGAATATGCCCACAACACTAAGTTTGATACGAGAGGAAAGCCCTTGATCATATCTAGCCAATGGTGTTAAACTTGTTTAGATTGAGCAAGTATTTGGGGTCGAAATGACCAGTTGTAACTTGTGTTTTTTCTGTCGGAAAAATCCCTCAGGTAGGCTTGTTGAGTTAGCTTCGGAGCACAGCCGCCTACTTGTCATTTTCGTTATCAAGAAGTCCGGAAGCAGCCCTAAAACTTTAAAATTCGGAAGCAGGGACATGCAAGGATGACTCAGGTACTAACAGCGTCTCTCTAGCATTTTTAGTTGCAGAATTATTCAAGAGCATAGCTGACAGTTTTTATAAGTCCGGGCTTTTTTTTCAATGATTATATTTTTTCCCATTTATCACCACGCGCCGTGTAAATCATGCATTAAATTCCCCGAATTTTGGGGAGTGTGTCGGGTCCACTCCGTGACCTCTAGCCTCGCTTTGAAAATGCCCACAACACTAAGTTTGATACGAGAGGAAAGCCCTTGATCATATCTATCCAATGGATTTAAACTTGTTTAGATTGAGCAAGTATTTGGGGTCGAAATGACCAGTTGTAACCTTTTTTTTTCAGTGCACAAAAATCCCTCAGGTAGGCTTGTTTAGTTAGCTTCGGAGCACAGCCGCCTACTTTTCATTTTCGTTATCAAAAAGTCCGGAAGCAGCCCTAAAACTTTAAAATTCGGATGCAGGGACATGCAAGGATGACTCAGGTACAAACCGCGTCTCTCTAGCATTTTTAGTTCCAGAATGATTCAAGAGCATAGCTGACAGTTTTTATAAGTCCGGGCTTTTTTTTCAATGATTATATTTTTTCCCATTTATCACCACGCGCCGTGTAAATCATGCATTAAATTCCCCGAATTTGGGGGTGTGTGTCGGGTCCACTCCGTGACCTCTAGCCTCGCTTTGAATATGCCCACAACACTAAGTTTGATACGAGAGGAAAGCCCTTGATCATATCTATCCAATGGTGTTAAACTTGTTTAGATTGAGCAAGTATTTGGGGTCAAAATGACCAGTTGTAACTTGTGTTTTTTCTGTGCACAAAAATCCCTCAGGTAGGCTTGTTGAGTTAGCTTCGGAGCACAGCCGCCTACTTGTCATTTTCGTTATCAAAAAGTCCGGAAGCAGCCCTAAAACTTTAAAATTCGGATGCAGGGACATGCAAGAATGACTCAGGTACAAACCGCGTCTCTCTAGCATTTTTAGTTCCAGAATTATTCAAGAGCATAGCTGACAGTTTTTATAAGTCCGGGCTTTTTTTTCAATGATTATATTTTTTCCCATTTATCACCACGCGCCGTGTAAATCATGCATTAAATTCCCCGAATTTTGGGGTGTGTGTCGGGTCCACTCCGTGACCTCTAGCCTCGCTTTGAAAATGCCCACAACACTAAGTTTGATACGAGAGGAAAGCCCTTGATCATATCTATCCAATGGTGTTAAACTTGTTTAGATTGAGCAAGTATTTGGGGTCGAAATGACCAGTTGTAACCTTTTTTTTTTCAGTGCACAAAAATCCCTCAGGTAGGCTTGTTTAGTTAGCTTCGGAGCACAGCCGCCTACTTTTCATTTTCGTTATCTTAAAGTCCGGAAGCAGCCCTAAAACTTTAAAATTCGGATGCAGGGACATGCAAGGATGACTCAGGTACAAACCGCGTCTCTCTAGCATTTTTAGTTCCAGAATTATTCAAGAGCATAGCTGACAGTTTTTATAAGTCCGGGCTTTTTTTTCAATGATTATATTTTTTCCCTTTTATCACCACGCGCTGTGTAAATCATGCATTAAATTCCCCGAATTTGGGGGTGTGTGTCGGGTCCACTCCGTGACATCTAGCCTCGCTTTGAATATGCCCACAACACTAAGTTTGATACGAGAGGAAAGCCCTTGATCATATCTATCCAATGGTGTTAAACTTGTTTAGATTGAGCAAGTATTTGGGGTCGAAATGACCACTTGTAACTTGTGTTTTTTTCTGTGCACAAAAATCCCTCAGGTAGGCTTGTTGAGTTAGCTTCGGAGCACAGCCGTCTACTTGTCATTTTCGTTATCAAGAAGTCCGGAAGCAGCCCTAAAACTTTAAAATTCGGATGCAGGGACATGCAAGGATGACTCAGGTACAAACCGCGTCTCTCTAGCATTTTCAGTTCCAGAATTATTCAAGAGCATAGCTGACAGTTTTTATAAGTCCGGGCTTTTTTTTCAATGATTATATTTTTTCCCATTTATCACCACGCGCCGTGTAAATCATGCATTAAATTCCCCGAATTTTGGGGTGTGTGTCGGGTCCACTCCCTGACCTCTAGCCTCGCTTTGAAAATGCCCACAACACTAAGTTTGATACGAGAGGAAAGCCCTTGATCATATCTATGTAATGGTGTTAAACTTGTTTAGATTGAGCAAGTATTTGGGGTCGAATTGACCAGTTGTAACTTTTTTTTTCTGTGCACAAAAATCTCATAGGTAGGCTTGTTGAGTTTGCTTCAGAGCAACCCCGCCTACTTGTCATTTTCGTTATCAAAAAGTCCGGAAGCAGCCCTAAAACTTTAAAATTCGGATGCAGGGACATTCAAGGATGACTCAGGTACAAACCGCGTCTCTCTAGCATTTTTAGTTCCAGAATTATTCAAGAGCATAGCTGACAGTTTTTATAAGTCCGGGCTTTTTTTTCAATGATTATATTTTTTCCCATTTATCACCACGCGCCGTGTAAATCATGCATTAAATTCCCCGAATTTGGGGGTGTGTGTCGGGTCCACTCCGTGACCTCTAGCCTCGCTTTGAATATGCCCACAACACTAAGTTTGATACGAGAGGAAAGCCTTTGATCATATCTAACCAATGGTGTTAAACTTGTTTAGATTGAGCAAGTATTTGGGGTCGAAATGACCAGTTGTAACTTTTGTTTTTTCTGTGCACAAAAATCCCTCAGGTAGGCTTGTTGAGTTAGCTTCGGAGCACAGCCGCCTACTTGTCATTTTCGTTATCAAGAAGTCCGGAAGCAGCCCTAAAACTTTAAAATTCGGAAGCAGGGACATGCAAGGATGACTCAGGTACTAACAGCGTCTCTCTAGCATTTTTAGTTGCAGAATTATTCAAGAGCATAGCTGACAGTTTTTATAAGTCCGGGCTTTTTTTTTCAATGATTATATTTTTTCCCATTTATCACCACGCGCCGTGTAAATCATGCATTAAATTCCCCGAATTTTGGGGTGTGTGTCGGGTCCACTCCCTGACCTCTAGCCTCGCTTTGAAAATGCCCACAACACTAAGTTTGATACGAGAGGAAAGCCCTTGATCATATCTATGTAATGGTGTTAAACTTGTTTAGATTGAGCAAGTATTTGGGGTCGAATTGACCAGTTGTAACTTTTGTTTTCTGTGCACAAAAATCTCATAGGTAGGCTTGTTGAGTTTGCTTCAGAGCACAGCCGCCTACTTGTCATTTTCGTTATCAAAAAGTCCGGAAGCAGCCCTAAAACTTTAAAATTCGGATGCAGGGACATGCAAGAATGACTCAGGTACAAACCGCGTCTCTCTAGCATTTTTAGTTGCAGAATTATTCAAGAGCATAGCTGACAGTTTTTATAAGTCCGGGCTTTTTTTTCAATGATTATATTTTTTCCCCATTTATCACCACGCGCCGTGTAAATCATGCATTAAATTCCCCGAATTTTGGGGTGTGTGTCGGGTCCACTCCCTGACCTCTAGCCTCGCTTTAAAAATGCCCACAACACTAAGTTTGATACGAGAGGAAAGCCCATGATCATATCTATGTAATGGTGTTAAACTTGTTTAGATTGAGCAAGTATTTGGGGTCGAATTGACCAGTTGTAACTTTTTTTTTCTGTGCACAAAAATCTCATAGGTAGGCTTGTTGAGTTTGCTACAGAGCACAGCCGCCTACTTGTCATTTTCGTTATCAAAAAGTCCGGAAGCAGCCCTAAAACTTTAAAATTCGGATGCAGGGACATGCAAGAATGACTCAGGTACAAACCGCGTCTCTCTAGCATTTTTAGTTCCAGAATTATTCAAGAGCATAGCTGACAGTTTTTATAAGTCCGGGCTTTTTTTTCAATGATTATATTTTTTCCCATTTATCACCACGCGCCGTGTAAATCATGCATTAAATTCCCCGAATTTTGGGGTGTGTGTCGGGTCCAATCCGTGACCTCTAGCCTCGCTTTGAAAATGCCCACAACACTAAGTTTGATACGAGAGGAAAGCCCTTGATCATATCTATCCAATGGTGTTAAACTTGTTTAGATTGAGCAAGTATTTGGGGTCGAAATGACCAGTTGTAACTTTTTTTTCTGTGCACAAAAATCTCATAGGTAGGCTTGTTGAGTTAGCTTCGGAGCATAGCCGCCTACTTGTCATTTTCGTTATCAAAAAATCCGGAAGCAGCCCTAAAACTTTAAAATTCGGATGCAGGGACATGCAAGGATGACTCAGGTACAAACCGCGTCTGTCTAGCATTTTTAGTTCCAGAATTATTCAAGAGCATAGCTGACAGTTTTTATAAGTCCGGGCTTTTTTTTTCAATGATTATATTTTTTCCCATTTATCACCACGCGCCGTGTAAATCATGCATTAATTAAATTCACCGAATCTGGGGGTGTGTGTCGGGTCCACTCCGTGACCTCTAGCCTCGCTTTGAATATGCCCACAACACTAAGTTTGATACGAGAGGAAAGCCCTTGATCATATCTATCCAATGGTGTTAAACTTGTTTAGATTGAGCAAGTATTTGGGGTCGAATTGACCAGTTGTAACTTTTTTTGTTCTGTGCACAAAAATCTCATAGGTAGGCTTGTTCAGTTAGCTTCGGAGCACAGCCGCCTACTTGTCATTTTCGTTATCAAAAAGTCCGGAAGCAGCCCTAAAACTTTAAAATTCTGATGCAGGGACATGCAAGAATGACTCAGGTACAAACCGCGTCTCTCTAGCATTTTCAGTTCCAGAATTATTCAAGAGCATAGCTGACAGTTTTTATAAGTCCGGGCTTTTTTTTCAATGATTATATTTTTTCCCATTTATCACCACGCGCCGTGTAAATCATGCACTAAATTCCCCGAATTTTGGGGTGTGTGTCGGGTCCACTCCGTGACCTCTAGCCTCGCTTTGAAAATGCCCACAACACTAAGTTTGATACGAGAGGAAAGCCCTTGATCATATCTATCCAATGGTGTTAAACTTGTTTAGATTGAGCAAGTATTTGGGGTCGAAATGACCAGTTGTAACTTTTTTTTCCGTGCACAAAAATCTCATAGGTAGGCTTGTTGAGTTAGCTTCGGAGCACAGCCGCCTACTTGTCATTTTCGTTATCAAAAAGTCCGGAAGCAGCCCTAAAACTTTAAAATTCGGATGCAGGGACATGCAAGAATGACTCAGGTACAAACCGCGTCTCTCTAGCATTTTTAGTTCCAGAATTATTCAAGAGCATAGCTGACAGTTTTTATAAGTCCGGGCTTTTTTTTCAATGATTATATTTTTTCCCTTCTATCACCACGCGCCGTGTAAATCATGCATTAAATTCCCCGAATTTTGGGGTGTGTGTCGGGTCCACTCCGTGATCTCTAGCCTCGCTTTGAAAATGCCCACAACACTAAGTTTGATACGAGAGGAAAGCCCTTGATCATATCTATCCAATGGTGTTAAACTTGTTTAGATTGAGCAAGTATTTGGGGTCGAAATGACCAGTTGTAACTTGTGTTTTTTCTGTGCACAAAAATCCCTCAGGTAGGCTTGTTGAGTTAGCTTCGGAGCACAGCCGCCTTCTTGTCATTTTCGTTATCAAGAAGTCCGGAAGCAGCCCTAAAACTTTAAAATTCGGATGCAGGGACATGGAAGGATGACTCAGGTACAAACCGCGTCTCTCTAGCATTTTTAGTTCCAGAATTATTCAAGAGCATAGCTGACAGTTTTTATAAGTCCGGGCTTTTTTTTCAATGATTATATTTTTTCCCATTTATCACCACGCGCCCTGTAAATCATGCATTAAATTCCCCGAATTTTGGGGTGTGTGTCGGGTCCACTCCCTGACCTCTAGCCTCGCTTTGAAAATGCCCACAACACTAAGTTTGATACGAGAGGAAAGCCCTTGATCATATCTATGTAATGGTGTTAAACTTGTTTAGATTGAGCAAGTATTTGGGGTCGAATTGACCAGTTGTAACTTTTTTTTTCTGTGCACAAAAATCCCTCAGGTAGGCTTGTTTAGTTAGCTTCGGAGCACAGCCGCCTACTTTTCATTTTCGTTATCAAAAAGTCCGGAAGCAGCCCTAAAACTTTAAAATTCGGATGCAGGGACATGCAAGGATGACTCAGGTACAAACCGCGTCTCTCTAGCATTTTTAGTTCCAGAATTATTCAAGAGCATAGCTGACAGTTTTTATAAGTCCGGGCTTTTTTTTCAATGATTATATTTTTTCCCATTTATCACCACGCGCCGTGTAAATCATGCATTAAATTCCCCGAATTTGGGGGTGTGTGTCGGGTCCACTCCGTGACCTCTAGCCTCGCTTTGAATATGCCCACAACACTAAGTTTGATACGAGAGGAAAGCCCTTGATCATATCTATCCAATGGTGTTAAACTTGTTTAGATTGAGCAAGTATTTGGGGTCAAAATGACCAGTTGTAACTTGTGTTTTTTCTGTGCACAAAAATCCCTCAGGTAGGCTTGTTGAGTTAGCTTCGGAGCACAGCCGCCTACTTGTCATTTTCGTTATCAAAAAGTCCGGAAGCAGCCCTAAAACTTTAAAATTCGGATGCAGGGACATGCAAGAATGACTCAGGTACAAACCGCGTCTCTCTAGCATTTTTAGTTCCAGAATTATTCAAGAGCATAGCTGACAGTTTTTATAAGTCCGGGCTTTTTTTTCAATGATTATATTTTTTCCCATTTATCACCACGCGCCGTGTAAATCATGCATTAAATTCCCCGAATTTTGGGGTTTGTGTCGGGTCCACTCCGTGACCTCTAGCCTCGCTTTGAAAATGCCCACAACACTAAGTTTGATACGAGAGGAAAGCCCTTGATCATATCTATCCAATGGTGTTAAACTTGTTTAGATTGAGCAAGTATTTGGGGTCGAAATGACCAGTTGTAACCTTTTTTTTTCAGTGCACAAAAATCCCTCAGGTAGGCTTGTTTAGTTAGCTTCGGAGCACAGCCGCCTACTTTTCATTTTCGTTATCAAGAAGTCCGGAAGCAGCCCTAAAACTTTAAAATTCGGATGCAGGGACATGCAAGGATGACTCAGGTACAAACCGCGTCTCTCTAGCATTTTTAGTTCCAGAATTATTCAAGAGCATAGCTGACAGTTTTTATAAGTCCGGGCTTTTTTTTCAATGATTATATTTTTTCCCATTTATCACCACGCGCCCTGTAAATCATGCATTAAATTCCCCGAATTTGGGGGTGTGTGTCGGGTCCACTCCCTGACCTCTAGCCTCGCTTTGAAAATGCCCACAACACTAAGTTTGATACGAGAGGAAAGCCCTTGATCATATCTATCCAATGGTGTTAAACTTGTTTAGATTGAGCAAGTATTTGGGGTCGAATTGACCAGTTGTAACTTTTTTTTTCTGTGCACAAAAATCCCTCAGGTAGGCTTGTTTAGTTAGCTTCGGAGCACAGCCGCCTACTTTTCATTTTCGTTATCAAAAAGTCCGGAAGCAGCCCTAAAACTTTAAAATTCGGATGCAGGGACATGCAAGGATGACTCAGGTACAAACCGCGTCTCTCTAGCATTTTTAGTTCCAGAATTATTCAAGAGCATAGCTGACAGTTTTTATAAGTCCGGGCTTTTTTTTCAGTGATTATATTTTTTCCCATTTATCACCACGCGCCGTGTAAATCATGCATTAAATTCCCCGAATTTTGGGGGTGTGTGTCGGGTCCACTCCGTGACCTCTAGCCTCGCTTTGAAAATGCCCACAACACTAAGTTTGATACGAGAGGAAAGCCCTTGATCATATCTATCCAATGGTGTTAAACTTGTTTAGATTGAGCAAGTATTTGGGGTCGAATTGACCAGTTGTAACTTGTGTTTTTTCTGTGCACAAAAATCTCATAGGTAGGCTTGTTGAGTTAGCTTCGGAGCACAGCCGCCTACTTGTCATTTTCGTTATCAAGAAGTCCGGAAGCAGCCCTAAAACTTTGAAATTCGGATGCAGGGACATACAAGGATAACTCAGGTACAAACCGCGTCTCTCTAGCATTTTTAGTTCCAGAAATATTCAGGATCATAGCTGACAGTTTTTATAAGTCCGGGCTTTTTTTTCAATGAATATATTTTTTCCCATTGATCACCACGCGCCGTGTAAATCATGCATTAAATTCCCCGAATTTGGGGATGTGTGTCGGGTCCACTCTGTGACCTCTAGCCTCGCTTTGAAAATGCCCACAACACTAAGTTTGATACGAGAGGAAAGCCCTTGATCATATCTATCCAATGGGGTTAAACTTGTTTAGATTGAGCAAGTATTTGGGGTCGAATTGACCAGTTGTAACTTTTTTTTTCTGTGCACAAAAATCTCATAGGTAGGCTTGTTGAGTTAGCTTCGGAGCACAGCCGCCTACTTGTCGTTTTCGTTATCAAAAAGTCCGGAAGCAGCCCTAAAACTTTAAAATTCGCATGCAGGGACATGCAAGGATGACTCAGGTACAAACCGCGTCTCTCTAGCATTTTTAGTTCCAGAATTATTCAAGAGCATAGCTGACAGTTTTTATGAGTCCGGGCTTTTTTTTCAATGATTATATTTTTTCCCATTTATCACCACGCGCCGTGTAAATCATGCATTAAATTCCCCGAATTTGGGGGTGTGTGTCGGGTCCACTCCGTGACCTCTAGCCTCGCTTTGAAAATGCACACAACACTAAGTTTGATACGAGAGGAAAGCCCTTGATCATATCTATCCAATGGTGTTAAACTTGTTTAGATTGAGCAAGTATTTGGGGTCGAATTGACCAGTTGTAACTTTTTTTTTCTGTGCACAAAAATCTCATAGGTAGGCTTGTTGAGTTAGCTTCGGAGCACAGCCGCCTACTTGTCATTTTCGTTATCAAAAAGTCCGGAAGCAGCCCTAAAACTTTAAAACTCGGATGCAGGGACATGCAAGGATGACTCAGGTACAAACCGCGTCTCTCTAGCATTTTTAGTTCCAGAATTATTCAAGAGCATAGCTGACAGTTTTTATGAGTCCGGGCTTTTTTTTCAATGATTATATTTTTTCCCATTTATCACCACGCGCCGTGTAAATCATGCATTAAATTCCCCGAATTTGGGGGTGAGTGTCGGGTCCACTCCCTGACCTCTAGCCTCGCTTTGAAAATGCCCACAACACTAAGTTTGATACGAGAGGAAAGCCCTTGATCATATCTATCCAATGGTGTTAAACTTGTTTAGATTGAGCAAGTATTTGGGGTCGAAATGACCAGTTGTACCTTTTTTTTTTTTTTGCACAAAAATCTCATAGGTAGGCTTGTTGAGTTAGCTTCGGAGCACAGCCGCCTACTTGTCATTTTCGTTATCAAAAAGTCCGGAAGCAGCCCTAAAACTTTAAAATTCGGATGCAGGGACATGCAAGGATGACTCAGGTACAAACCGCGTCTCTCTAGCATTTTTAGTTCCAGAATTATTCAAGAGCATAGCTGACAGTTTTTATAAGTCCGGGCTTTTTTTTCAATGATTATATTTTTTCCCATTTATCACCACGCGCCGTGTAAATCATGCATTAAATTCCCCGAATTTGGGGGTGTGTGTCGGGTCCACTCCCTGACCTCTAGCCTCGCTTTGAAAATGCCCACAACACTAAGTTTGATACGAGAGGAAAGCCCTTGATCATATCTATCCAATGGTGTTAAACTTGTTTAGATTGAGCAAGTATTTGGGGTCGAAATGACCAGTTGTACCTTTTTTTTTTTTTTTTGCACAAAAATCTCATAGGTAGGCTTGTTGAGTTAGCTTCGGAGCACAGCCGCCTACTTGTCATTTTCGTTATCAAAAAGTCCGGAAGCAGCCCTAAAACTTTAAAACTCGGATGCAGGGACATGCAAGGATGACTCAGGTGCAAACCGCGTCTCTCTAGCATTTTTAGTTCCAGAATTATTCAAGAGCATAGCTGACAGTTTTTATAAGTCCGGGCTTTTTTTTCAATGATTATATTTTTTCCCATTTATCACCACGCGCCGTGTAAATCATGCATTAAATTCCCCGAATTTGGGGGTGTGTGTCGGGTCCACTCCCTGACCTCTAGCCTCGCTTTGAATATGCCCACAACACTAAGTTTGATACGAGAGGAAAGTCCTTGATCATATCTATCCAATGGTGTTAAACTTGTTTAGATTGAGCAAGTATTTGGGGTCGAATTGACCAGTTGTAACTTGTGTTTTTTCTGTGCACAAAAATCTCATTGGTAGGCTTGTTGAGTTAGCTTCGGAGCACAGCCGCCTACTTGTCATTTTCGTTATCAAGAAGTCCGGAAGCAGCCCGAAAACTTTGAAATTCGGATGCAGGGACATACAAGGATAACTCAGGTACAAACCGCGTCTCTCTAGCATTTTTAGTTCCAGAATTATTCAGGATCATAGCTGACAGCTTTTATAAGTCCGGGCTTTTTGTTCAATGAATATATTTTTTCCCATTGATCACCACGCGCCGTGTACATCATGCATTAAATTCCCCGAATTTGGGGGTGTGTGTCGGGTCCACTCCCTGACCTCTAGCCTCGCTTTAAAAATGCCCACAACACTAAGTTTGATACGAGAGGAAAGCCCTTGATCATATCTATCCAATGGTGTTTAACTTGTTTAGATTGAGCAAGTATTTGGGGTCGAATTGACCAGTTGTAACTTTTTTTTTCTGTGCACAAAAATCTCATAGGTAGGCTTGTTGAGTTAGCTTCGGAGCACAGCCGCCTACTTGTCGTTTTCGTTATCAAAAAGTCCGGAAGCAGCCCTAAAACTTTAAAATTCGGATGCAGGGACATGCAAGGATGACTCAGGTACAAACCGCGTCTCTCTAGCATTTTTAGTTCCAGAATTATTCAAGAGCATAGCTGACAGTTTTTATAAGTCCGGGCTTTTTTTTCAATGATTATATTTTTTCCCATTTATCACCACGCGCCGTGTAAATCATGCATTAAATTCCCCGAATTTGGGGGTGAGTGTCGGGTCCACTCCCTGACCTCTAGCCTCGCTTTGAAAATGCCCACAACACTAAGTTTGATACGAGAGGAAAGCCCTTGATCATATCTATCCAATGGTGTTAAACTTGTTTAGATTGAGCAAGTATTTGGGGTCGAAATGACCAGTTGTACCTTTTTTTTTTTTTTGCACAAAAATCTCATAGGTAGGCTTGTTGAGTTAGCTTCGGAGCACAGCCGCCTACTTGTCATTTTCGTTATCAAAAAGTCCGGAAGCAGCCCTAAAACTTTACAATTCGGATGCAGGGACATGCAAGGATGACTCAGGTACAAACCGCGTCTCTCTAGCATTTTTAGTTCCAGAATTATTCAAGAGCATAGCTGACAGTTTTTATAAGTCCGGGCTTTTTTTTCAATGATTATATTTTTTCCCATTTATCACCACGCGCCGTGTAAATCATGCATTAAATTCCCCGAATTTGGGGGTGTGTGTCGGGTCCACTCCCTGACCTCTAGCCTCGCTTTGAAAATGCCCACAACACTAAGTTTGATACGAGAGGAAAGTCCTTGATCATATCTATCCAATGGTGTTAAACTTGTTTAGATTGAGCAAGTATTTGGGGTCGAATTGACCAGTTGTAACTTGTGTTTTTTCTGTGCACAAAAATCTCATTGGTAGGCTTGTTGAGTTAGCTTCGGAGCACAGCCGCCTACTTGTCATTTTCGTTATCAAGAAGTCCGGAAGCAGCCCGAAAACTTTGAAATTCGGATGCAGGGACATACAAGGATAACTCAGGTACAAACCGCGTCTCTCTAGCATTTTTAGTTCCAGAATTATTCAGGATCATAGCTGACAGCTTTTATAAGTCCGGGCTTTTTGTTCAATGAATATATTTTTTCCCATTGATCACCACGCGCCGTGTACATCATGCATTAAATTCCCCGAATTTGGGGGTGTGTGTCGGGTCCACTCCCTGACCTCTAGCCTCGCTTTAAAAATGCCCACAACACTAAGTTTGATACGAGAGGAAAGCCCTTGATCATATCTATCCAATGGTGTTTAACTTGTTTAGATTGAGCAAGTATTTGGGGTCGAATTGACCAGTTGTAACTTTTTTTTTCTGTGCACAAAAATCTCATAGGTAGGCTTGTTGAGTTAGCTTCGGAGCACAGCCGCCTACTTGTCGTTTTCGTTATCAAAAAGTCCGGAAGCAGCCCTAAAACTTTAAAATTCGGATGCAGG
This sequence comes from Asterias amurensis, assembly GCF_032118995.1. Lineage (NCBI taxonomy): Eukaryota > Metazoa > Echinodermata > Asteroidea > Forcipulatida > Asteriidae > Asterias > Asterias amurensis. The sequence goes on from NC_092661.1 coordinate 13,167,129, forward strand.
GACATGCAAGGATGACTCAGGTACAAACCGCGTCTCTCTAGCATTTTTAGTTCCAGAATTATTCAAGAGCATAGCTGACAGTTTTTATAAGTCCGGGCTTTTTTTTCAATGATTATATTTTTTCCCATTTATCACCACGCGCCGTGTAAATCATGCATTAAATTCCCCGAATTTGGGGGTGTGTGTCGGGTCCACTCCCTGACCTCTAGCCTTGCTTTGAAAATGCCCACAACACTAAGTTTGATACGAGAGGAAAGCCCTTGATCATATCTATCCAATGGTGTTAAACTTGTTTAGATTGAGCAAGTATTTGGGGTCGAAATGACCAGTTGTACCTTTTTTTTTTTTTTGCACAAAAATCTCATAGGTAGGCTTGTTGAATAGCTTCGGAGCACAGCCGCCTACTTGTCATTTTCGTTATCAAAAAGTCCGGAAGCAGCCCTAAAACTTTAAAATTCGGATGCAGGGACATGCAAGGATGACTCAGGTACAAACCGCGTCTCTCTAGCATTTTTAGTTCCAGAATTATTCAAGAGCATAGCTGACAGTTTTTATAAGTCCGGGCTTTTTTTTCAATGATTATATTTTTTCCCATTTATCACCACGCGCCGTGTAAATCATGCATTAAATTCCCCGAATTTGGGGGTGTGTGTCGGGTCCACTCCCTGACCTCTAGCCTCGCTTTGAAAATGCCCACAACACTAAGTTTGATACGAGAGGAAAGCCCTTGATCATATCTATCCAATGGTGTTAAACTTGTTTAGATTGAGCAAGTATTTGGGGTCGAAATGACCAGTTGTACCTTTTTTTTTTTTTTGTGCACAAAAATCTCATAGGTAGGCTTGTTGAGTTAGCTTCGGAGCACAGCCGCCTACTTGTCATTTTCGTTATCAAAAAGTCCGGAAGCAGCCCTAAAACTTTAAAACTCGGATGCAGGGACATGCAAGGATGACTCAGGTACAAACCGCGTCTCTCTAGCATTTTTAGTTCCAGAATTATTCAAGAGCATAGCTGACAGTTTTTATAAGTCCGGGCTTTTTTTTCAATGATTATATTTTTTCCCATTTATCACCACGCGCCGTGTAAATCATGCATTAAATTCCCCGAATTTGGGGGTGTGTGTCGGGTCCACTCCGTGACCTCTAGCCTCGCTTTGAAAATGCCCACAACACTAAGTTTGATACGAGAGGAAAGCCCTTGATCATATCTATGTAATGGTGTTAAACTTGTTTAGATTGAGCAAGTATTTGGGGTCGAATTGACCAGTTGTAACTTTTTTTTTCTGTGCACAAAAATCTCATAGGTAGGCTTGTTGAGTTAGCTTCGGAGCACAGCCGCCTACTTGTCGTTTTCGTTATCAAAAAGTCCGGAAGCAGCCCTAAAACTTTAGAATTCGGATGCAGGGACATGCAAGGATGACTCAGGTACAAACCGCGTCTCTCTAGCATTTTTAGTTCCAGAATTATTCAAGAGCATAGCTGACAGTTTTTATAAGTCCGGGCTTTTTTTTCAATGATTATATTTTTTCCCATTGATCACCACGCGCCGTGTAAATCATGCATTAAATTCCCCGAATTTGGGGGTGTGTGTCGGGTCCACTCCCTGACCTCTAGCCTCGCTTTGAATATGCCCACAACACTAAGTTTGATACGAGAGGAAAGTCCTTGATCATATCTATCCAATGGTGTTAAACTTGTTTAGATTGAGCAAGTATTTGGGGTCGAATTGACCAGTTGTAACTTGTGTTTTTTCTGTGCACAAAAATCTCATTGGTAGGCTTGTTGAGTTAGCTTCGGAGCACAGCCGCCTACTTGTCATTTTCGTTATCAAAAAGTCCGGAAGCAGCCCTAAAACTTTAAAATTCGGATGCAGGGACATGCAAGGATGACTCAGGTACAAACCGCGTCTCTCTAGCATTTTTAGTTCCAGAATTATTCAAGAGCATAGCTGACAGTTTTTATAAGTCCGGGCTTTTTTTTCAATGATTATATTTTTTCCCATTTATCACCACGCGCCGTGTAAATCATGCATTAAATTCCCCGAATTTGGGGGTGTGTGTCGGGTCCACTCCGTGACCTCTAGCCTCGCTTTGAAAATGCCCACAACACTAAGTTTGATACGAGAGGAAAGCCCTTGATCATATCTATCCAATGGTGTTAAACTTGTTTAGATTGAGCAAGTATTTGGGGTCGAATTGACCAGTTGTAACTTTTTTTTTCTGTGCACAAAAATCTCATAGGTAGGCTTGTTGAGTTAGCTTCGGAGCACAGCCGCCTACTTGTCGTTTTCGTTATCAAAAAGTCCGGAAGCAGCCCTAAAACTTTAAAATTCGGATGCAGGGACATGCAAGGATGACTCAGGTACAAACCGCGTCTCTCTAGCATTTTTAGTTCCAGAATTATTCAAGAGCATAGCTGACAGTTTTTATAAGTCCGGGCTTTTTTTTTTCAATGATTATATTTTTTCCCATTTATCACCACGCGCCGTGTAAATCATGCATTAAATTCCCCGAATTTGGGGGTGTGTGTCGGGTCCACTCCGTGACCTCTAGCCTCGCTTTGAAAATGCCCACAACACTAAGTTTGATACGAGAGGAAAGCCCGTGATCATATCTATCCAATGGTGTTAAACTTGTTTAGATTGAGCAAGTATTTGGGGTCGAATTGACCAGTTGTAACTTTTTTTTTCTGTGCACAAAAATCTCATAGGTAGGCTTGTTGAGTTAGCTTCGGAGCACAGCCGCCTACTTGTCGTTTTCGTTATCAAAAAGTCCGGAAGCAGCCCTAAAACTTTAAAGTTCGGATGCAGGGACATGCAAGGATGACTCAGGTACAAACCGCGTCTCTCTAGCATTTTTAGTTCCAGAATTATTCAAGAGCATAGCTGACAGTTTTTATAAGTCCGGGCTTTTTTTTCAATGATTATATTTTTTCCCATTTATCACCACGCGCCGTGTAAATCATGCATTAAATTCCCCGAATTTGGGGGTGTGTGTCGGGTCCACTCCGTGACCTCTAGCCTCGCTTTGAAAATGCCCACAACACTAAGTTTGATACGAGAGGAAAGCCCTTGATCATATCTATCCAATGGTGTTAAACTTGTTTAGATTGAGCAAGTATTTGGGGTCGAAATGACCAGTTGTACCTTTTTTTTTTTTGTGCACAAAAATCTCATAGGTAGGCTTGTTGAGTTAGCTTCGGAGCACAGCCGCCTACTTGTCATTTTCGTTATCAAAAAGTCCGGAAGCAGCCCTAAAACTTTAAAATTCGGATGCAGGGACATGCAAGGATGACTCAGGTACAAACCGCGTCTCTCTAGCATTTTTAGTTCCAGAATTATTCAAGAGCATAGCTGACAGTTTTTATAAGTCCGGGCTTTTTTTTCAATGATTATATTTTTTCCCATTGATCACCACGCGCCGTGTAAATCATGCATTAAATTCCCCGAATTTGGGGGTGTGTGTCTGGTCCACTCCCTGACCTCTAGCCTCGCTTTGAATATGCCCACAACACTAAGTTTGATACGAGAGGAAAGCCCTTGATCATATCTATCCAATGGTGTTAAACTTGTTTAGATTGAGCAAGTATTTGGGGTCGAATTGACCAGTTGTAACTTGTGTTTTTTCTGTGCACAAAAATCTCATTGGTAGGCTTGTTGAGTTAGCTTCGGAGCACAGCCGCCTACTTGTCATTTTCGTTATCAAGAAGTCCGGAAGCAGCCCTAAAACTTTAAAATTCGGAAGCAGGGACATGCAAGGATGACTCAGGTACTAACAGCGTCTCTAGCATTTTTAGTTCCAGAATTATTCAAGAGCATAGCTGACAGTTTTTATAAGTCCGGGCTTTTTTTAGAATGATTATATTTTTTCCCATTTATCACCACGCGCCGTGTAAATCATGCATTAAATTCCCCGAATTTGGGGGTGTGTGTCGGGTCCACTCCGTGACCTCTAGCCTCGCTTAAAATATGCCCACAACACTAAGTTTGATACGAGAGGAAAGCCCTTGATCATATCTATCCAATGGTGTTAAACTTGTTTAGATTGAGCAAGTATTTGGGGTCGAATTGACCAGTTGTAACTTTTTTTTTCTGTGCACAAAAATCTCATAGGTAGGCTTGTTGAGTTAGCTTCGGAGCACAGCCGCCTACTTGTCGTTTTCGTTATCAAAAAGTCCGGAAGCAGCCCTAAAACTTTAAAATTCGGATGCAGGGACATGCAAGGATGACTCAGGTACAAACCGCGTCTCTCTAGCATTTTTAGTTCCAGAATTATTCAAGAGCATAGCTGACAGTTTTTATAAGTCCGGGCTTTTTTTTTTCAATGATTATATTTTTTCCCATTTATCACCACGCGCCGTGTAAATCATGCATTAAATTCCCCGAATTTGGGGGTGTGTGTCGGGTCCACTCCGTGACCTCTAGCCTCGCTTTGAAAATGCCCACAACACTAAGTTTGATACGAGAGGAAAGCCCGTGATCATATCTATCCAATGGTGTTAAACTTGTTTAGATTGAGCAAGTATTTGGGGTCGAATTGACCAGTTGTAACTTTTTTTTTCTGTGCACAAAAATCTCATAGGTAGGCTTGTTGAGTTAGCTTCGGAGCACAGCCGCCTACTTGTCGTTTTCGTTATCAAAAAGTCCGGAAGCAGCCCTAAAACTTTAAAGTTCGGATGCAGGGACATGCAAGGATGACTCAGGTACAAACCGCGTCTCTCTAGCATTTTTAGTTCCAGAATTATTCAAGAGCATAGCTGACAGTTTTTATAAGTCCGGGCTTTTTTTTCAATGATTATATTTTTTCCCATTTATCACCACGCGCCGTGTAAATCATGCATTAAATTCCCCGAATTTGGGGGTGTGTGTCGGGTCCACTCCGTGACCTCTAGCCTCGCTTTGAAAATGCCCACAACACTAAGTTTGATACGAGAGGAAAGCCCTTGATCATATCTATCCAATGGTGTTAAACTTGTTTAGATTGAGCAAGTATTTGGGGTCGAAATGACCAGTTGTACCTTTTTTTTTTTTGTGCACAAAAATCTCATAGGTAGGCTTGTTGAGTTAGCTTCGGAGCACAGCCGCCTACTTGTCATTTTCGTTATCAAAAAGTCCGGAAGCAGCCCTAAAACTTTAAAATTCGGATGCAGGGACATGCAAGGATGACTCAGGTACAAACCGCGTCTCTCTAGCATTTTTAGTTCCAGAATTATTCAAGAGCATAGCTGACAGTTTTTATAAGTCCGGGCTTTTTTTTCAATGATTATATTTTTTCCCATTGATCACCACGCGCCGTGTAAATCATGCATTAAATTCCCCGAATTTGGGGGTGTGTGTCTGGTCCACTCCCTGACCTCTAGCCTCGCTTTGAATATGCCCACAACACTAAGTTTGATACGAGAGGAAAGCCCTTGATCATATCTATCCAATGGTGTTAAACTTGTTTAGATTGAGCAAGTATTTGGGGTCGAATTGACCAGTTGTAACTTGTGTTTTTTCTGTGCACAAAAATCTCATTGGTAGGCTTGTTGAGTTAGCTTCGGAGCACAGCCGCCTACTTGTCATTTTCGTTATCAAGAAGTCCGGAAGCAGCCCGAAAACTTTGAAATTCGGATGCAGGGACATACAAGGATAACTCAGGTACAAACCGCGTCTCTCTAGCATTTTTAGTTCCAGAATTATTCAGGATCATAGCTGACAGCTTTTATAAGTCCGGGCTTTTTGTTCAATGAATATATTTTTTCCCATTGATCACCACGCGCCGTGTACATCATGCATTAAATTCCCCGAATTTGGGGGTGTGTGTCGGGTCCACTCCCTGACCTCTAGCCTCGCTTTGAAAATGCCCACAACACTAAGTTTGATACGAGAGGAAAGCCCTTGATCATATCTATCCAATGGTGTTAAACTTGTTTAGATTGAGCAAGTATTTGGGGTCGAAATGACCAGTTGTACCTTTTTTTTTTTTTTTGTGCACAAAAATCTCATAGGTAGGCTTGTTGAGTTAGCTTCGGAGCACAGCCGCCTACTTGTCATTTTCGTTATCAAAAAGTCCGGAAGCAGCCCTAAAACTTTAAAACTCGGATGCAGGGACATGCAAGGATGACTCAGGTACAAACCGCGTCTCTCTAGCATTTTTAGTTCCAGAATTATTCAAGAGCATAGCTGACAGTTTTTATAAGTCCGGGCTTTTTTTTCAATGATTATATTTTTTCCCATTTATCACCACGCGCCGTGTAAATCATGCATTAAATTCCCCGAATTTTGGGGTGTGTGTCGGGTCCACGCCGTGACCTCTAGCCTCGCTTTGACTAGCCCACAACACTAAGTTTGATACGAGAGGAAAGCCCTTGATCATATCTATCCAATGGTGTTAAACTTGTTTAGATTGAGCAAGTATTTGGGGTCGAAATGACCAGTTGTACCTTTTTTTTTTTTTGGCACAAAAATCTCATAGGTAGGCTTGTTGAGTTAGCTTCGGAGCACAGCCGCCTACTTGTCATTTTCGTTATCAAAAAGTCCGGAAGCAGCCCTAAAACTTTAAAACTCGGATGCAGGGACATGCAAGGATGACTCAGGTACAAACCGCGTCTCTCTAGCATTTTTAGTTCCAGAATTATTCAAGAGCATAGCTGACAGTTTTTATAAGTCCGGGCTTTTTTTTCAATGATTATATTTTTTCCCATTTATCACCACGCGCCGTGTAAATCATGCATTAAATTCCCCGAATTTTGGGGTGTGTGTCGGGTCCACGCCGTGACCTCTAGCCTCGCTTTGACTAGCCCACAACACTAAGTTTGATACGAGAGGAAAGCCCTTGATCATATCTATCCAATGGTGTTAAACTTGTTTAGATTGAGCAAGTATTTGGGGTCGAAATGACCAGTTGTACCTTTTTTTTTTTTGGCACAAAAATCTCATAGGTAGGCTTGTTGAGTTAGCTTCGGAGCACAGCCGCCTACTTGTCATTTTCGTTATCAAAAAGTCCGGAAGCAGCCCTAAAACTTTAAAATTCGGATGCAGGGACATGCAAGGATGACTCAGGTACAAACCGCGTCTCTCTAGCATTTTTAGTTCCAGAATTATTCAAGAGCATAGCTGACAGTTTTTATAAGTCCGGGCTTTTTTTTCAATGATTATATTTTTTCCCATTTATCACCACGCGCCGTGTAAATCATGCATTAAATTCCCCGAATTTGGGGGTGTGTGTCGAGTCCACTCCCTGACCTCTAGCCTCGCTTTGAAAATGCCCACAACACTAAGTTTGATACGAGAGGAAAGCCCTTGATCATATCTATCCAATGGTGTTAAACTTGTTTAGATTGAGCAAGTATTTGGGGTCGAAATGACCAGTTGTACCTTTTTTTTTTTTTTGTGCACAAAAATCTCATAGGTAGGCTTGTTGAGTTAGCTTCGGAGCACAGCCGCCTACTTGTCATTTTCGTTATCAAAAAGTCCGGAAGCAGCCCTAAAACTTTAAAACTCGGATGCAGGGACATGCAAGGATGACTCAGGTACAAACCGCGTCTCTCTAGCATTTTTAGTTCCAGAATTATTCAAGAGCATAGCTGACAGTTTTTATAAGTCCGGGCTTTTTTTTCAATGATTATATTTTTTCCCATTTATCACCACGCGCCGTGTAAATCATGCATTAAATTCCCCGAATTTGGGGGTGTGTGTCGGGTCCACTCCGTGACCTCTAGCCTCGCTTTGAAAATGCCCACAACACTAAGTTTGATACGAGAGGAAAGCCCTTGATCATATCTATGTAATGGTGTTAAACTTGTTTAGATTGAGCAAGTATTTGGGGTCGAATTGACCAGTTGTAACTTTTTTTTTCTGTGCACAAAAATCTCATAGGTAGGCTTGTTGAGTTAGCTTCGGAGCACAGCCGCCTACTTGTCGTTTTCGTTATCAAAAAGTCCGGAAGCAGCCCTAAAACTTTAAAATTCGGATGCAGGGACATGCAAGGATGACTCAGGTACAAACCGCGTCTCTCTAGCATTTTTAGTTCCAGAATTATTCAAGAGCATAGCTGACAGTTTTTATAAGTCCGGGTTTTTTTTTCAATGATTATATTTTTTCCCATTTATCACCACGCGCCGTGTAAATCATGCATTAAATTCCCCGAATTTGGGGGTGTGTGTCGGGTCCACTCCCTGACCTCTAGCCTCGCTTTGAAAATGCCCACAACACTAAGTTTGATACGAGAGGAAAGCCCTTGATCATATCTATCCAATGGTGTTAAACTTGTTTAGATTGAGCAAGTATTTGGGGTCGAAATGACCAGTTGTACTTTTTTTTTTTTTTGTGCACAAAAATCTCATAGGTAGGCTTATTGAGTTAGCTTCGGAGCACAGCCGCCTACTTGTCATTTTCGTTATCAAAAAGTCCGGAAGCAGCCCTAAAACTTTAAAATTCGGATGCAGGGACATGCAAGGATGACTCAGGTACAAACCGCGTCTCTCTAGCATTTTTAGTTCCAGAATTATTCAAGAGCATAGCTGACAGTTTTTATAAGTCCGGGCTTTTTTTTTTCAATGATTATATTTTTTCCCATTTATCACCACGCGCCGTGTAAATCATGCATTAAATTCCCCGAATTTGGGGGTGTGTGTCGGGTCCACTCCGTGACCTCTAGCCTCGCTTTGAAAATGCCCACAACACTAAGTTTGATACGAGAGGAAAGCCCGTGATCATATCTATCCAATGGTGTTAAACTTGTTTAGATTGAGCAAGTATTTGGGGTCGAATTGACCAGTTGTAACTTTTTTTTTCTGTGCACAAAAATCTCATAGGTAGGCTTGTTGAGTTAGCTTCGGAGCACAGCCGCCTACTTGTCGTTTTCGTTATCAAAAAGTCCGGAAGCAGCCCTAAAACTTTAAAATTCGGATGCAGGGACATGCAAGGATGACTCAGGTACAAACCGCGTCTCTCTAGCATTTTTAGTTCCAGAATTATTCAAGAGCATAGCTGACAGTTTTTATAAGTCCGGGCTTTTTTTTCAATGATTATATTTTTTCCCATTTATCACCACGCGCCGTGTAAATCATGCATTAAATTCCCCGAATTTGGGGGTGTGTGTCGGGTCCACTCCGTGACCTCTAGCCTCGCTTTGAAAATGCCCACAACACTAAGTTTGATACGAGAGGAAAGCCCTTGATCATATCTATCCAATGGTGTTAAACTTGTTTAGATTGAGCAAGTATTTGGGGTCGAAATGACCAGTTGTACCTTTTTTTTTTTGTGCACAAAAATCTCATAGGTAGGCTTGTTGAGTTAGCTTCGGAGCACAGCCGCCTACTTGTCGTTTTCGTTATCAAAAAGTCCGGAAGCAGCCCTAAAACTTTAAAGTTCGGATGCAGGGACATGCAAGGATGACTCAGGTACAAACCGCGTCTCTCTAGCATTTTTAGTTCCAGAATTATTCAAGAGCATAGCTGACAGTTTTTATAAGTCCGGGCTTTTTTTTCAATGATTATATTTTTTCCCATTTATCACCACGCGCCGTGTAAATCATGCATTAAATTCCCCGAATTTGGGGGTGTGTGTCGGGTCCACTCCGTGACCTCTAGCCTCGCTTTGAAAATGCCCACAACACTAAGTTTGATACGAGAGGAAAGCCCTTGATCATATCTATCCAATGGTGTTAAACTTGTTTAGATTGAGCAAGTATTTGGGGTCGAAATGACCAGTTGTACCTTTTTTTTTTTTTGTGCACAAAAATCTCATAGGTAGGCTTGTTGAGTTAGCTTCGGAGCACAGCCGCCTACTTGTCATTTTCGTTATCAAAAAGTCCGGAAGCAGCCCTAAAACTTTAAAACTCGGATGCAGGGACATGCAAGGATGACTCAGGTACAAACCGCGTCTCTCTAGCATTTTTAGTTCCAGAATTATTCAAGAGCATAGCTGACAGTTTTTATAAGTCCGGGCTTTTTTTTCAATGATTATATTTTTTCCCATTTATCACCACGCGCCGTGTAAATCATGCATTAAATTCCCCGAATTTTGGGGTGTGTGTCGGGTCCACGCCGTGACCTCTAGCCTCGCTTTGACTAGCCCACAACACTAAGTTTGATACGAGAGGAAAGCCCTTGATCATATCTATCCAATGGTGTTAAACTTGTTTAGATTGAGCAAGTATTTGGGGTCGAAATGACCAGTTGTACCTTTTTTTTTTTTTGGCACAAAAATCTCATAGGTAGGCTTGTTGAGTTAGCTTCGGAGCACAGCCGCCTACTTGTCATTTTCGTTATCAAAAAGTCCGGAAGCAGCCCTAAAACTTTAAAACTCGGATGCAGGGACATGCAAGGATGACTCAGGTACAAACCGCGTCTCTCTAGCATTTTTAGTTCCAGAATTATTCAAGAGCATAGCTGACAGTTTTTATAAGTCCGGGCTTTTTTTTCAATGATTATATTTTTTCCCATTTATCACCACGCGCCGTGTAAATCATGCATTAAATTCCCCGAATTTTGGGGTGTGTGTCGGGTCCACGCCGTGACCTCTAGCCTCGCTTTGACTAGCCCACAACACTAAGTTTGATACGAGAGGAAAGCCCTTGATCATATCTATCCAATGGTGTTAAACTTGTTTAGATTGAGCAAGTATTTGGGGTCGAAATGACCAGTTGTACCTTTTTTTTTTTTTGGCACAAAAATCTCATAGGTAGGCTTGTTGAGTTAGCTTCGGAGCACAGCCGCCTACTTGTCATTTTCGTTATCAAAAAGTCCGGAAGCAGCCCTAAAACTTTAAAATTCGGATGCAGGGACATGCAAGGATGACTCAGGTACAAACCGCGTCTCTCTAGCATTTTTAGTTCCAGAATTATTCAAGAGCATAGCTGACAGTTTTTATAAGTCCGGGCTTTTTTTTCAATGATTATATTTTTTCCCATTTATCACCACGCGCCGTGTAAATCATGCATTAAATTCCCCGAATTTGGGGGTGTGTGTCGAGTCCACTCCCTGACCTCTAGCCTCGCTTTGAAAATGCCCACAACACTAAGTTTGATACGAGAGGAAAGCCCTTGATCATATCTATCCAATGGTGTTAAACTTGTTTAGATTGAGCAAGTATTTGGGGTCGAAATGACCAGTTGTACCTTTTTTTTTTTTTTGTGCACAAAAATCTCATAGGTAGGCTTGTTGAGTTAGCTTCGGAGCACAGCCGCCTACTTGTCATTTTCGTTATCAAAAAGTCCGGAAGCAGCCCTAAAACTTTAAAACTCGGATGCAGGGACATGCAAGGATGACTCAGGTACAAACCGCGTCTCTCTAGCATTTTTAGTTCCAGAATTATTCAAGAGCATAGCTGACAGTTTTTATAAGTCCGGGCTTTTTTTTCAATGATTATATTTTTTCCCATTTATCACCACGCGCCGTGTAAATCATGCATTTAATTCCCCGAATTTGGGGGTGTGTGTCGAGTCCACTCCCTGACCTCTAGCCTCGCTTTGAAAATGCCCACAACACTAAGTTTGATACGAGAGGAAAGCCCTTGATCATATCTATCCAATGGTGTTAAACTTGTTTAGATTGAGCAAGTATTTGGGGTCGAAATGACCAGTTGTACCTTTTTTTTTTTTTTGTGCACAAAAATCTCATAGGTAGGCTTGTTGAGTTAGCTTCGGAGCACAGCCGCCTACTTGTCATTTTCGTTATCAAAAAGTCCGGAAGCAGCCCTAAAACTTTAAAACTCGGATGCAGGGACATGCAAGGATGACTCAGGTACAAACCGCGTCTCTCTAGCATTTTTAGTTCCAGAATTATTCAAGAGCATAGCTGACAGTTTTTATAAGTCCGGGCTTTTTTTTCAATGATTATATTTTTTCCCATTTATCACCACGCGCCGTGTAAATCATGCATTAAATTCCCCGAATTTGGGGGTGTGTGTCGGGTCCACTCCGTGACCTCTAGCCTCGCTTTGAAAATGCCCACAACACTAAGTTTGATACGAGAGGAAAGCCCTTGATCATATCTATGTAATGGTGTTAAACTTGTTTAGATTGAGCAAGTATTTGGGGTCGAATTGACCAGTTGTAACTTTTTTTTTCTGTGCACAAAAATCTCATAGGTAGGCTTGTTGAGTTAGCTTCGGAGCACAGCCGCCTACTTGTCGTTTTCGTTATCAAAAAGTCCGGAAGCAGCCCTAAAACTTTAAAAATTCGGATGCAGGGACATGCAAGGATGACTCAGGTACAAACCGCGTCTCTCTAGCATTTTTAGTTCCAGAATTATTCAAGAGCATAGCTGACAGTTTTTATAAGTCCGGGTTTTTTTTTCAATGATTATATTTTTTCCCATTTATCACCACGCGCCGTGTAAATCATGCATTAAATTCCCCGAATTTGGGGGTGTGTGTCGGGTCCACTCCCTGACCTCTAGCCTCGCTTTGAAAATGCCCACAACACTAAGTTTGATACGAGAGGAAAGCCCTTGATCATATCTATCCAATGGTGTTAAACTTGTTTAGATTGAGCAAGTATTTGGGGTCGAAATGACCAGTTGTACTTTTTTTTTTTTTTGTGCACAAAAATCTCATAGGTAGGCTTGTTGAGTTAGCTTCGGAGCACAGCCGCCTACTTGTCATTTTCGTTATCAAAAAGTCCGGAAGCAGCCCTAAAACTTTAAAATTCGGATGCAGGGACATGCAAGGATGACTCAGGTACAAACCGCGTCTCTCTAGCATTTTTAGTTCCAGAATTATTCAAGAGCATAGCTGACAGTTTTTATAAGTCCGGGCTTTTTTTTTTCAATGATTATATTTTTTCCCATTTATCACCACGCGCCGTGTAAATCATGCATTAAATTCCCCGAATTTGGGGGTGTGTGTCGGGTCCACTCCGTGACCTCTAGCCTCGCTTTGAAAATGCCCACAACACTAAGTTTGATACGAGAGGAAAGCCCGTGATCATATCTATCCAATGGTGTTAAACTTGTTTAGATTGAGCAAGTATTTGGGGTCGAATTGACCAGTTGTAACTTTTTTTTTCTGTGCACAAAAATCTCATAGGTAGGCTTGTTGAGTTAGCTTCGGAGCACAGCCGCCTACTTGTCGTTTTCGTTATCAAAAAGTCCGGAAGCAGCCCTAAAACTTTAAAATTCGGATGCAGGGACATGCAAGGATGACTCAGGTACAAACCGCGTCTCTCTAGCATTTTTAGTTCCAGAATTATTCAAGAGCATAGCTGACAGTTTTTATAAGTCCGGGCTTTTTTTTCAATGATTATATTTTTTCCCATTTATCACCACGCGCCGTGTAAATCATGCATTAAATTCCCCGAATTTGGGGGTGTGTGTCGGGTCCACTCCGTGACCTCTAGCCTCGCTTTGAAAATGCCCACAACACTAAGTTTGATACGAGAGGAAAGCCCTTGATCATATCTATCCAATGGTGTTAAACTTGTTTAGATTGAGCAAGTATTTGGGGTCGAAATGACCAGTTGTACCTTTTTTTTTTTGTGCACAAAAATCTCATAGGTAGGCTTGTTGAGTTAGCTTCGGAGCACAGCCGCCTACTTGTCGTTTTCGTTATCAAAAAGTCCGGAAGCAGCCCTAAAACTTTAAAGTTCGGATGCAGGGACATGCAAGGATGACTCAGGTACAAACCGCGTCTCTCTAGCATTTTTAGTTCCAGAATTATTCAAGAGCATAGCTGACAGTTTTTATAAGTCCGGGCTTTTTTTTCAATGATTATATTTTTTCCCATTTATCACCACGCGCCGTGTAAATCATGCATTAAATTCCCCGAATTTGGGGGTGTGTGTCGGGTCCACTCCGTGACCTCTAGCCTCGCTTTGAAAATGCCCACAACACTAAGTTTGATACGAGAGGAAAGCCCTTGATCATATCTATCCAATGGTGTTAAACTTGTTTAGATTGAGCAAGTATTTGGGGTCGAAATGACCAGTTGTACCTTTTTTTTTTTTTTGTGCACAAAAATCTCATAGGTAGGCTTGTTGAGTTAGCTTCGGAGCACAGCCGCCTACTTGTCATTTTCGTTATCAAAAAGTCCGGAAGCAGCCCTAAAACTTTAAAACTCGGATGCAGGGACATGCAAGGATGACTCAGGTACAAACCGCGTCTCTCTAGCATTTTTAGTTCCAGAATTATTCAAGAGCATAGCTGACAGTTTTTATAAGTCCGGGCTTTTTTTTCAATGATTATATTTTTTCCCATTTATCACCACGCGCCGTGTAAATCATGCATTAAATTCCCCGAATTTGGGGGTGTGTGTCGGGTCCACTCCGTGACCTCTAGCCTCGCTTTGAAAATGCCCACAACACTAAGTTTGATACGAGAGGAAAGCCCTTGATCATATCTATGTAATGGTGTTAAACTTGTTTAGATTGAGCAAGTATTTGGGGTCGAATTGACCAGTTGTAACTTTTTTTTTCTGTGCACAAAAATCTCATAGGTAGGCTTGTTGAGTTAGCTTCGGAGCACAGCCGCCTACTTGTCGTTTTCGTTATCAAAAAGTCCGGAAGCAGCCCTAAAACTTTAAAAATTCGGATGCAGGGACATGCAAGGATGACTCAGGTACAAACCGCGTCTCTCTAGCATTTTTAGTTCCAGAATTATTCAAGAGCATAGCTGACAGTTTTTATAAGTCCGGGTTTTTTTTTCAATGATTATATTTTTTCCCATTTATCACCACGCGCCGTGTAAATCATGCATTAAATTCCCCGAATTTGGGGGTGTGTGTCGGGTCCACTCCCTGACCTCTAGCCTCGCTTTGAAAATGCCCACAACACTAAGTTTGATACGAGAGGAAAGCCCTTGATCATATCTATCCAATGGTGTTAAACTTGTTTAGATTGAGCAAGTATTTGGGGTCGAAATGACCAGTTGTACTTTTTTTTTTTTTTGTGCACAAAAATCTCATAGGTAGGCTTGTTGAGTTAGCTTCGGAGCACAGCCGCCTACTTGTCATTTTCGTTATCAAAAAGTCCGGAAGCAGCCCTAAAACTTTAAAATTCGGATGCAGGGACATGCAAGGATGACTCAGGTACAAACCGCGTCTCTCTAGCATTTTTAGTTCCAGAATTATTCAAGAGCATAGCTGACAGTTTTTATAAGTCCGGGCTTTTTTTTTTCAATGATTATATTTTTTCCCATTTATCACCACGCGCCGTGTAAATCATGCATTAAATTCCCCGAATTTGGGGGTGTGTGTCGGGTCCACTCCGTGACCTCTAGCCTCGCTTTGAAAATGCCCACAACACTAAGTTTGATACGAGAGGAAAGCCCGTGATCATATCTATCCAATGGTGTTAAACTTGTTTAGATTGAGCAAGTATTTGGGGTCGAATTGACCAGTTGTAACTTTTTTTTTCTGTGCACAAAAATCTCATAGGTAGGCTTGTTGAGTTAGCTTCGGAGCACAGCCGCCTACTTGTCGTTTTCGTTATCAAAAAGTCCGGAAGCAGCCCTAAAACTTTAAAATTCGGATGCAGGGACATGCAAGGATGACTCAGGTACAAACCGCGTCTCTCTAGCATTTTTAGTTCCAGAATTATTCAAGAGCATAGCTGACAGTTTTTATAAGTCCGGGCTTTTTTTTCAATGATTATATTTTTTCCCATTTATCACCACGCGCCGTGTAAATCATGCATTAAATTCCCCGAATTTGGGGGTGTGTGTCGGGTCCACTCCGTGACCTCTAGCCTCGCTTTGAAAATGCCCACAACACTAAGTTTGATACGAGAGGAAAGCCCTTGATCATATCTATCCAATGGTGTTAAACTTGTTTAGATTGAGCAAGTATTTGGGGTCGAAATGACCAGTTGTACCTTTTTTTTTTTGTGCACAAAAATCTCATAGGTAGGCTTGTTGAGTTAGCTTCGGAGCACAGCCGCCTACTTGTCGTTTTCGTTATCAAAAAGTCCGGAAGCAGCCCTAAAACTTTAAAGTTCGGATGCAGGGACATGCAAGGATGACTCAGGTACAAACCGCGTCTCTCTAGCATTTTTAGTTCCAGAATTATTCAAGAGCATAGCTGACAGTTTTTATAAGTCCGGGCTTTTTTTTCAATGATTATATTTTTTCCCATTTATCACCACGCGCCGTGTAAATCATGCATTAAATTCCCCGAATTTTGGGGTGTGTGTCGGGTCCACGCCGTGACCTCTAGCCTCGCTTTGACTAGCCCACAACACTAAGTTTGATACGAGAGGAAAGCCCTTGATCATATCTATCCAATGGTGTTAAACTTGTTTAGATTGAGCAAGTATTTGGGGTCGAAATGACCAGTTGTACCTTTTTTTTTTTTTGGCACAAAAATCTCATAGGTAGGCTTGTTGAGTTAGCTTCGGAGCACAGCCGCCTACTTGTCATTTTCGTTATCAAAAAGTCCGGAAGCAGCCCTAAAACTTTAAAACTCGGATGCAGGGACATGCAAGGATGACTCAGGTACAAACCGCGTCTCTCTAGCATTTTTAGTTCCAGAATTATTCAAGAGCATAGCTGACAGTTTTTATAAGTCCGGGCTTTTTTTTCAATGATTATATTTTTTCCCATTTATCACCACGCGCCGTGTAAATCATGCATTAAATTCCCCGAATTTTGGGGTGTGTGTCGGGTCCACGCCGTGACCTCTAGCCTCGCTTTGACTAGCCCACAACACTAAGTTTGATACGAGAGGAAAGCCCTTGATCATATCTATCCAATGGTGTTAAACTTGTTTAGATTGAGCAAGTATTTGGGGTCGAAATGACCAGTTGTACCTTTTTTTTTTTTTGGCACAAAAATCTCATAGGTAGGCTTGTTGAGTTAGCTTCGGAGCACAGCCGCCTACTTGTCATTTTCGTTATCAAAAAGTCCGGAAGCAGCCCTAAAACTTTAAAATTCGGATGCAGGGACATGCAAGGATGACTCAGGTACAAACCGCGTCTCTCTAGCATTTTTAGTTCCAGAATTATTCAAGAGCATAGCTGACAGTTTTTATAAGTCCGGGCTTTTTTTTCAATGATTATATTTTTTCCCATTTATCACCACGCGCCGTGTAAATCATGCATTAAATTCCCCGAATTTGGGGGTGTGTGTCGAGTCCACTCCCTGACCTCTAGCCTCGCTTTGAAAATGCCCACAACACTAAGTTTGATACGAGAGGAAAGCCCTTGATCATATCTATCCAATGGTGTTAAACTTGTTTAGATTGAGCAAGTATTTGGGGTCGAAATGACCAGTTGTACCTTTTTTTTTTTTTTGTGCACAAAAATCTCATAGGTAGGCTTGTTGAGTTAGCTTCGGAGCACAGCCGCCTACTTGTCATTTTCGTTATCAAAAAGTCCGGAAGCAGCCCTAAAACTTTAAAACTCGGATGCAGGGACATGCAAGGATGACTCAGGTACAAACCGCGTCTCTCTAGCATTTTTAGTTCCAGAATTATTCAAGAGCATAGCTGACAGTTTTTATAAGTCCGGGCTTTTTTTTCAATGATTATATTTTTTCCCATTTATCACCACGCGCCGTGTAAATCATGCATTAAATTCCCCGAATTTGGGGGTGTGTGTCGGGTCCACTCCGTGACCTCTAGCCTCGCTTTGAAAATGCCCACAACACTAAGTTTGATACGAGAGGAAAGCCCTTGATCATATCTATGTAATGGTGTTAAACTTGTTTAGATTGAGCAAGTATTTGGGGTCGAATTGACCAGTTGTAACTTTTTTTTTCTGTGCACAAAAATCTCATAGGTAGGCTTGTTGAGTTAGCTTCGGAGCACAGCCGCCTACTTGTCGTTTTCGTTATCAAAAAGTCCGGAAGCAGCCCTAAAACTTTAAAATTCGGATGCAGGGACATGCAAGGATGACTCAGGTACAAACCGCGTCTCTCTAGCATTTTTAGTTCCAGAATTATTCAAGAGCATAGCTGACAGTTTTTATAAGTCCGGGTTTGTTTTTCAATGATTATATTTTTTCCCATTTATCACCACGCGCCGTGTAAATCATGCATTAAATTCCCCGAATTTGGGGGTGTGTGTCGGGTCCACTCCCTGACCTCTAGCCTCGCTTTGAAAATGCCCACAACACTAAGTTTGATACGAGAGGAAAGCCCTTGATCATATCTATCCAATGGTGTTAAACTTGTTTAGATTGAGCAAGTATTTGGGGTCGAAATGACCAGTTGTACCTTTTTTTTTTTTTGTGCACAAAAATCTCATAGGTAGGCTTGTTGAGTTAGCTTCGGAGCACAGCCGCCTACTTGTCATTTTCGTTATCAAAAAGTCCGGAAGCAGCCCTAAAACTTTAAAACTCGGATGCAGGGACATGCAAGGATGACTCAGGTACAAACCGCGTCTCTCTAGCATTTTTAGTTCCAGAATTATTCAAGAGCATAGCTGACAGTTTTTATAAGTCCGGGCTTTTTTTTCAATGATT
The DNA here is from genome assembly GCF_032118995.1 of Asterias amurensis. Lineage (NCBI taxonomy): Eukaryota > Metazoa > Echinodermata > Asteroidea > Forcipulatida > Asteriidae > Asterias > Asterias amurensis. The sequence continues at coordinate 13,185,505 of NC_092661.1, forward strand.
ATATTTTTTCCCATTTATCACCACGCGCCGTGTAAATCATGCATTAAATTCCCCGAATTTGGGGGTGTGTGTCGGGTCCACTCCGTGACCTCTAGCCTCGCTTTGAAAATGCCCACAACACTAAGTTTGATACGAGAGGAAAGCCCTTGATCATATCTATGTAATGGTGTTAAACTTGTTTAGATTGAGCAAGTATTTGGGGTCGAATTGACCAGTTGTAACTTTTTTTTTCTGTGCACAAAAATCTCATAGGTAGGCTTGTTGAGTTAGCTTCGGAGCACAGCCGCCTACTTGTCGTTTTCGTTATCAAAAAGTCCGGAAGCAGCCCTAAAACTTTAAAATTCGGATGCAGGGACATGCAAGGATGACTCAGGTACAAACCGCGTCTCTCTAGCATTTTTAGTTCCAGAATTATTCAAGAGCATAGCTGACAGTTTTTATAAGTCCGGGTTTTTTTTTCAATGATTATATTTTTTCCCATTTATCACCACGCGCCGTGTAAATCATGCATTAAATTCCCCGAATTTGGGGGTGTGTGTCGGGTCCACTCCCTGACCTCTAGCCTCGCTTTGAAAATGCCCACAACACTAAGTTTGATACGAGAGGAAAGCCCTTGATCATATCTATCCAATGGTGTTAAACTTGTTTAGATTGAGCAAGTATTTGGGGTCGAAATGACCAGTTGTACTTTTTTTTTTTTTGTGCACAAAAATCTCATAGGTAGGCTTGTTGAGTTAGCTTCGGAGCACAGCCGCCTACTTGTCATTTTCGTTATCAAAAAGTCCGGAAGCAGCCCTAAAACTTTAAAATTCGGATGCAGGGACATGCAAGGATGACTCAGGTACAAACCGCGTCTCTCTAGCATTTTTAGTTCCAGAATTATTCAAGAGCATAGCTGACAGTTTTTATAAGTCCGGGCTTTTTTTTTTCAATGATTATATTTTTTCCCATTTATCACCACGCGCCGTGTAAATCATGCATTAAATTCCCCGAATTTGGGGGTGTGTGTCGGGTCCACTCCGTGACCTCTAGCCTCGCTTTGAAAATGCCCACAACACTAAGTTTGATACGAGAGGAAAGCCCGTGATCATATCTATCCAATGGTGTTAAACTTGTTTAGATTGAGCAAGTATTTGGGGTCGAATTGACCAGTTGTAACTTTTTTTTTCTGTGCACAAAAATCTCATAGGTAGGCTTGTTGAGTTAGCTTCGGAGCACAGCCGCCTACTTGTCGTTTTCGTTATCAAAAAGTCCGGAAGCAGCCCTAAAACTTTAAAATTCGGATGCAGGGACATGCAAGGATGACTCAGGTACAAACCGCGTCTCTCTAGCATTTTTAGTTCCAGAATTATTCAAGAGCATAGCTGACAGTTTTTATAAGTCCGGGCTTTTTTTTCAATGATTATATTTTTTCCCATTTATCACCACGCGCCGTGTAAATCATGCATTAAATTCCCCGAATTTGGGGGTGTGTGTCGGGTCCACTCCGTGACCTCTAGCCTCGCTTTGAAAATGCCCACAACACTAAGTTTGATACGAGAGGAAAGCCCTTGATCATATCTATTTAATGGTGTTAAACTTGTTTAGATTGAGCAAGTATTTGGGGTCGAAATGACCAGTTGTACCTTTTTTTTTTTGTGCACAAAAATCTCATAGGTAGGCTTGTTGAGTTAGCTTCGGAGCACAGCCGCCTACTTGTCATTTCCGTTATCAAAAAGTCCGGAAGCAGCCCTAAAACTTTAAAATTCGGATGCAGGGACATGCAAGGATGACTCAGGTACAAACCGCGTCTCTCTAGCATTTTTAGTTCCAGAATTATTCAAGAGCATAGCTGACAGTTTTTATAAGTCCGGGCTTTTTTTTCAATGATTATATTTTTTCCCATTGATCACCACGCGCCGTGTAAATCATGCATTAAATTCCCCGAATTTGGGGGTGTGTGTCGGGTCCACTCCCTGACCTCTAGCCTCGCTTTGAATATGCCCACAACACTAAGTTTGATACGAGAGGAAAGCCCTTGATCATATCTATCCAATGGTGTTAAACTTGTTTAGATTGAGCAAGTATTTGGGGTCGAATTGACCAGTTGTAACTCGTGTTTTTTCTGTGCACAAAAATCTCATTGGTAGGCTTGTTGAGTAAGCTTCGGAGCACAGCCGCCTACTTGTCATTTTCGTTATCAAGAAGTCCGGAAGCAGCCCGAAAACTTTGAAATTCGGATGCAGGGACATACAAGGATAACTCAGGTACAAACCGCGTCTCTCTAGCATTTTTAGTTCCAGAATTATTCAAGAGCATAGCTGACAGTTTTTATAAGTCCGGGCTTTTTTTTCAATGATTATATTTTTTTCCCATTTATCACCACGCGCCGTGTAAATCATGCATTAAATTCCCCGAATTTTGGAGGTGTGTGTCGGGTCCACTCCGTGACCTCTAGCCTCGCTTTGAATATGCCCACAACACTAAGTTTGATACAAGAGGAAAGCCCTTGATCATATCTATTCAATGGTGTTAAACTTGTTTAGATTGAGCAAGTATTTGGGGTCGAATTGACCAGTTGTAACTTTTTTTTTCTGTGCACAAAAATCTCATAGGTAGGCTTGTTGAGTTAGCTTCGGAGCACAGCCGCCTACTTGTCTTTTTCGTTATCAAAAAGTCCGGAAGCAGCCCTAAAACTTTAAAATTCGGATGCAGGGACATGCAAGGATGACTCAGGTACAAACCGCGTCTCTCTAGCATTTTTAGTTCCAGAATTATTCAAGAGCATAGCTGACAGTTTTTATAAGTCCGGGCTTTTTTTTCAATGATTATATTTTTTCCCATTTATCACCACGCGCCGTGTAAATCAAGCATTAAATTCCCCGAATTTGGGGGTGTGTGTCTGGTCCACTCCCTGACCTCTAGCCTCGCTTTGAATATGCCCACAACACTAAGTTTGATACGAGAGGAAAGCCCTTGATCATATCTATCCAATGGTGTTAAACTTGTTTAGATTGAGCAAGTATTTGGGGTCGAATTGACCAGTTGTAACTTGTGTTTTTTCTGTGCACAAAAATCTCATTGGTAGGCTTGTTGAGTTAGCTTCGGAGCACAGCCGCCTACTTGTCATTTTCGTTATCAAGAAGTCCGGAAGCAGCCCGAAAACTTTGAAATTCGGATGCAGGGACATACAAGGATAACTCAGGTACAAACCGCGTCTCTCTAGCATTTTTAGTTCCAGAATTATTCAGGATCATAGCTGACAGCTTTTATAAGTCCGGGCTTTTTGTTCAATGAATATATTTTTTCCCATTGATCACCACGCGCCGTGTACATCATGCATTAAATTCCCCGAATTTGGGGGTGTGTGTCGGGTCCACTCCCTGACCTCTAGCCTCGCTTTAAAAATGCCCACAACACTAAGTTTGATACGAGAGGAAAGCCCTTGATCATATCTATCCAATGGTGTTAAACTTGTTTAGATTGAGCAAGTATTTGGGGTCGAATTGACCAGTTGTAACTTTTTTTTTCTGTGCACAAAAATCTCATAGGTAGGCTTGTTGAGTTAGCTTCGGAGCACAGCCGCCTACTTGTCGTTTTCGTTATCAAAAAGTCCGGAAGCAGCCCTAAAACTTTAAAATTCGGATGCAGGGACATGCAAGGATGACTCAGGTACAAACCGCGTCTCTCTAGCATTTTTAGTTCCAGAATTATTCAAGAGCATAGCTGACAGTTTTTATAAGTCCGGGCTTTTTTTTCAATGATTATATTTTTTCCCATTTATCACCACGCGCCGTGTAAATCATGCATTAAATTCCCCGAATTTGGGGGTGTGTGTCGGGTCCACTCCCTGACCTCTAGCCTTGCTTTGAAAATGCCCACAACACTAAGTTTGATACGAGAGGAAAGCCCTTGATCATATCTATCCAATGGTGTTAAACTTGTTTAGATTGAGCAAGTATTTGGGGTCGAAATGACCAGTTGTACCTTTTTTTTTTTTTTGCACAAAAATCTCATAGGTAGGCTTGTTGAGTTAGCTTCGGAGCACAGCCGCCTACTTGTCATTTTCGTTATCAAAAAGTCCGGAAGCAGCCCTAAAACTTTAAAATTCGGATGCAGGGACATGCAAGGATGACTCAGGTACAAACCGCGTCTCTCTAGCATTTTTAGTTCCAGAATTATTCAAGAGCATAGCTGACAGTTTTTATAAGTCCGGGCTTTTTTTTCAATGATTATATTTTTTCCCATTTATCACCACGCGCCGTGTAAATCATGCATTAAATTCCCCGAATTTGGGGGTGTGTGTCGGGTCCACTCCCTGACCTCTAGCCTCGCTTTGAAAATGCCCACAACACTAAGTTTGATACGAGAGGAAAGCCCTTGATCATATCTATCCAATGGTGTTAAACTTGTTTAGATTGAGCAAGTATTTGGGGTCGAAATGACCAGTTGTACCTTTTTTTTTTTTTTGTGCACAAAAATCTCATAGGTAGGCTTGTTGAGTTAGCTTCGGAGCACAGCCGCCTACTTGTCATTTTCGTTATCAAAAAGTCCGGAAGCAGCCCTAAAACTTTAAAACTCGGATGCAGGGACATGCAAGGATGACTCAGGTACAAACCGCGTCTCTCTAGCATTTTTAGTTCCAGAATTATTCAAGAGCATAGCTGACAGTTTTTATAAGTCCGGGCTTTTTTTTCAATGATTATATTTTTCCCATTTATCACCACGCGCCGTGTAAATCATGCATTAAATTCCCCGAATTTGGGGGTGTGTGTCGGGTCCACTCCGTGACCTCTAGCCTCGCTTTGAAAATGCCCACAACACTAAGTTTGATACGAGAGGAAAGCCCTTGATCATATCTATGTAATGGTGTTAAACTTGTTTAGATTGAGCAAGTATTTGGGGTCGAATTGACCAGTTGTAACTTTTTTTTTCTGTGCACAAAAATCTCATAGGTAGGCTTGTTGAGTTAGCTTCGGAGCACAGCCGCCTACTTGTCGTTTTCGTTATCAAAAAGTCCGGAAGCAGCCCTAAAACTTTAAAATTCGGATGCAGGGACATGCAAGGATGACTCAGGTACAAACCGCGTCTCTCTAGCATTTTTAGTTCCAGAATTATTCAAGAGCATAGCTGACAGTTTTTATAAGTCCGGGTTTTTTTTTCAATGATTATATTTTTTCCCATTTATCACCACGCGCCGTGTAAATCATGCATTAAATTCCCCGAATTTGGGGGTGTGTGTCGGGTCCACTCCCTGACCTCTAGCCTCGCTTTGAAAATGCCCACAACACTAAGTTTGATACGAGAGGAAAGCCCTTGATCATATCTATCCAATGGTGTTAAACTTGTTTAGATTGAGCAAGTATTTGGGGTCGAAATGACCAGTTGTACTTTTTTTTTTTTTTGTGCACAAAAATCTCATAGGTAGGCTTGTTGAGATAGCTTCGGAGCACAGCCGCCTACTTGTCATTTTCGTTATCAAAAAGTCCGGAAGCAGCCCTAAAACTTTAAAATTCGGATGCAGGGACATGCAAGGATGACTCAGGTACAAACCGCGTCTCTCTAGCATTTTTAGTTCCAGAATTATTCAAGAGCATAGCTGACAGTTTTTATAAGTCCGGGCTTTTTTTTTTCAATGATTATATTTTTTCCCATTTATCACCACGCGCCGTGTAAATCATGCATTAAATTCCCCGAATTTGGGGGTGTGTGTCGGGTCCACTCCGTGACCTCTAGCCTCGCTTTGAAAATGCCCACAACACTAAGTTTGATACGAGAGGAAAGCCCTTGATCATATCTATGTAATGGTGTTAAACTTGTTTAGATTGAGCAAGTATTTGGGGTCGAATTGACCAGTTGTAACTTTTTTTTTCTGTGCACAAAAATCTCATAGGTAGGCTTGTTGAGTTAGCTTCGGAGCACAGCCGCCTACTTGTCGTTTTCGTTATCAAAAAGTCCGGAAGCAGCCCTAAAACTTTAAAATTCGGATGCAGGGACATGCAAGGATGACTCAGGTACAAACCGCGTCTCTCTAGCATTTTTAGTTCCAGAATTATTCAAGAGCATAGCTGACAGTTTTTATAAGTCCGGGTTTTTTTTTCAATGATTATATTTTTTCCCATTTATCACCACGCGCCGTGTAAATCATGCATTAAATTCCCCGAATTTGGGGGTGTGTGTCGGGTCCACTCCCTGACCTCTAGCCTCGCTTTGAAAATGCCCACAACACTAAGTTTGATACGAGAGGAAAGCCCTTGATCATATCTATCCAATGGTGTTAAACTTGTTCAGATTGAGCAAGTATTTGGGGTCGAATTGACCAGTTGTACTTTTTTTTTTTTGTGTGCACAAAAATCTCATAGGTAGGCTTGTTGAGTTAGCTTCGGAGCACAGCCGCCTACTTGTCATTTTCGTTATCAAAAAGTCCGGAAGCAGCCCTAAAACTTTAAAATTCGGATGCAGGGACATGCAAGGATGACTCAGGTACAAACCGCGTCTCTCTAGCATTTTTAGTTCCAGAATTATTCAAGAGCATAGCTGACAGTTTTTATAAGTCCGGGCTTTTTTTTTTCAATGATTATATTTTTTCCCATTTATCACCACGCGCCGTGTAAATCATGCATTAAATTCCCCGAATTTGGGGGTGTGTGTCGGGTCCACTCCGTGACCTCTAGCCTCGCTTTGAAAATGCCCACAACACTAAGTTTGATACGAGAGGAAAGCCCGTGATCATATCTATCCAATGGTGTTAAACTTGTTTAGATTGAGCAAGTATTTGGGGTCGAATTGACCAGTTGTAACTTTTTTTTTCTGTGCACAAAAATCTCATAGGTAGGCTTGTTGAGTTAGCTTCGGAGCACAGCCGCCTACTTGTCTTTTTCGTTATCAAAAAGTCCGGAAGCAGCCCTAAAACTTTAAAATTCGGATGCAGGGACATGCAAGGATGACTCAGGTACAAACCGCGTCTCTCTAGCATTTTTAGTTCCAGAATTATTCAAGAGCATAGCTGACAGTTTTTATAAGTCCGGGCTTTTTTTTCAATGATTATATTTTTTCCCATTTATCACCACGCGCCGTGTAAATCAAGCATTAAATTCCCCGAATTTGGGGGTGTGTGTCGGGTCCACTCCCTGACCTCTAGCCTCGCTTTGAAAATGCCCACAACACTAAGTTTGATACGAGAGGAAAGCCCTTGATCATATCTATCCAATGGTGTTAAACTTGTTTAGATTGAGCAAGTATTTGGGGTCGAATTGACCAGTTGTAACTTTTTTTTTCTGTGCACAAAAATCTCATAGGTAGGCTTGTTGAGTTAGCTTCGGAGCACAGCCGCCTACTTGTCGTTTTCGCTATCAAAAAGTCCGGAAGCAGCCCTAAAACTTTAAAATTCGGATGCAGGGACATGCAAGGATGACTCAGGTACAAACCGCGTCTCTCTAGCATTTTTAGTTCCAGAATTATTCAAGAGCATAGCTGACAGTTTTTATAAGTCCGGGCTTTTTTTTCAATGATTATATTTTTTCCCATTTATCACCACGCGCCGTGTAAATCATGCATTAAATTCCCCGAATTTGGGGGTGTGTGTCGGGTCCACTCCGTGACCTCTAGCCTCGCTTTGAATATGCCCACAACACTAAGTTTGATACGAGAGGAAAGCCCTTGATCATATCTATTCAATGGTGTTAAACTTGTTTAGATTGAGCAAGTATTTGGGGTCGAATTGACCAGTTGTAACTTTTTTTTTCTGTGCACAAAAATCTCATAGGTAGGCTTGTTGAGTTAGCTTCGGAGCACAGCCGCCTACTTGTCATTTTCGTTATCAAAAAGTCCGGAAGCAGCCCTAAAACTTTAAAATTCGGATGCAGGGACATGCAAGGATGACTCAGGTACAAACCGCGTCTCTCTAGCATTTTTAGTTCCAGAATTATTCAAGAGCATAGCTGACAGTTTTTATAAGTCCGGGCTTTTTTTTCAATGATTATATTTTTTCCCATTTATCACCACGCGCCGTGTAAATCATGCATTAAATTCCCCGAATTTGGGGGTGTGTGTCGGGTCCACTCCCTGACCTCTAGCCTCGCTTTGAAAATGCCCACAACACTAAGTTTGATACGAGAGGAAAGCCCTTGATCATATCTATCCAATGGTGTTAAACTTGTTTAGATTGAGCAAGTATTTGGGGTCGAAATGACCAGTTGTACCTTTTTTTTTGTTTTGTGCACAAAAATCTCATAGGTAGGCTTGTTGAGTTAGCTTCGGAGCACAGCCGCCTACTTGTCGTTTTCGTTATCAAAAAGTCCGGAAGCAGCCCTAAAACTTTAAAATTCGGATGCAGGGACATGCAAGAATGACTCAGGTACAAACCGCGTCTCTCTAGCATTTTTAGTTCCAGAATTATTCAAGAGCATAGCTGACAGTTTTTATAAGTCCGGGCTTTTTTTTTCAATGATTATATTTTTTCCCATTTATCACCACGCGCCGTGTAAATCATGCATTAAATTCCCCGAATTTGGGGGTGTGTGTCGGGTCCACTCCGTGACCTCTAGCCTCGCTTTGAAAATGCCCACAACACTAAGTTTGATACGAGAGGAAAGCCCTTGATCATATCTATCCAATGGTGTTAAACTTGTTTAGATTGAGCAAGTATTTGGGGTCGAATTGACCAGTTGTAACTTTTTTTTTCTGTGCACAAAAATCTCATAGGTAGGCTTGTTGAGTTAGCTTCGGAGCACAGCCGCCTACTTGTCGTTTTCGTTATCAAAAAGTCCGGAAGCAGCCCTAAAACTTTAAAATTCGGATGCAGGGACATGCAAGGATGACTCAGGTACAAACCGCGTCTCTCTAGCATTTTTAGTTCCAGAATTATTCAAGAGCATAGCTGACAGTTTTTATAAGTCCGGGCTTTTTTTTCAATGATTATATTTTTTCCCATTTATCACCACGCGCCGTGTAAATCATGCATTAAATTCCCCGAATTTGGGGGTGTGTGTCGGGTCCACTCCGTGACCTCTAGCCTCGCTTTGAAAATGCCCACAACACTAAGTTTGATACGAGAGGAAAGCCCTTGATCATATCTATCCAATGGTGTTAAACTTGTTTAGATTGAGCAAGTATTTGGGGTCGAAATGACCAGTTGTACCTTTTTTTTTTTTGTGCACAAAAATCTCATAGGTAGGCTTGTTGAGTTAGCTTCGGAGCACAGCCGCCTACTTGTCATTTTCGTTATCAAAAAGTCCGGAAGCAGCCCTAAAACTTTAAAATTCGGATGCAGGGACATGCAAGGATGACTCAGGTACAAACCGCGTCTCTCTAGCATTTTTAGTTCCAGAATTATTCAAGAGCATAGCTGACAGTTTTTATAAGTCCGGGCTTTTTTTTCAATGATTATATTTTTTCCCATTTATCACCACGCGCCGTGTAAATCATGCATTAAATTCCCCGAATTTGGGGGTGTGTGTCGGGTCCACTCCGTGACCTCTAGCCTCGCTTTGAAAATGCCCACAACACTAAGTTTGATACGAGAGGAAAGCCGTTGATCATATCTATCCAATGGTGTTAAACTTGTTTAGATTGAGCAAGTATTTGGGGTCGAATTGACCAGTTGTAACTTTTTTTTTCTGTGCACAAAAATCTCATAGGTAGGCTTGTTGAGTTAGCTTCGGAGCACAGCCGCCTACTTGTCATTTTCGTTATCAAGAAGTCCGGAAGCAGCCCTAAAACTTTGAAATTCGGATGCAGGGACATACAAGGATAACTCAGGTACAAACCGCGTCTCTCTAGCATTTTTAGTTCCAGAATTATTCATTAGCATAGCTGACAGTTTTTATAAGTCCGGGCTTTTTTTTCAATGATTATATTTTTTCCCATTTATCACCACGCGCCGTGTAAATCATGCATTAAATTCCCCGAATTTGGGGGTGTGTGTCGGGTCCACTCCGTGACCTCTAGCCTCGCTTTGAATATGCCCACAACACTAAGTTTGATACGAGAGGAAAGCCCTTGATCATATCTATCCAATGGTGTTAAACTTGTTTAGATTGAGCAAGTATTTGGGGTAGAATTGACCAGTTGTAACTTGTGTTTATTTCTGTGCACAAAAATCTCATAGTTAGGCTTGTTGAGTTAGCTTCGGAGCACAGCCGCCTACTTGTCATTTTCGTTATCAAGAAGTCCGGAAGCAGCCCTAAAACTTTGAAATTCGGATGCAGGGACATACAAGGATAACTCAGGTACAAACCGCGTCTCTCTAGCATTTTTAGTTCCAGAATTATTCATTAGCATAGCTGACAGTTTTTATAAGTCCGGGCTTTTTTTTCAATGATTATATTTTTTCCCATTTATCACCACGCGCCGTGTAAATCATGCATTAAATTCCCCGAATTTGGGGGTGTGTGTCGGGTCCACTCCGTGACCTCTAGCCTCGCTTTGAATATGCCCACAACACTAAGTTTGATACGAGAGGAAAGCCCGTGATCATATCTTTTCAATGGTGTTAAACTTGTTTAGATTGAGCAAGTATTTGGGGTCGAATTGACCAGTTGTAACTTTTTTTTTCTGTGCACAAAAATCTCATAGGTAGGCTTGTTGAGTTAGCTTCGGAGCACAGCCGCCTACTTGTCATTTTCGTTATCAAAAAAGCCGGAAGCAGCCCTAAAACTTTAAAATTCGGATGCAGGGACATGCAAGGATGACTCAGGTACAAACCGCGTCTCTCTAGCATTTTTAGTTCCAGAATTATTCAAGAGCATAGCTGACAGTTTTTATAAGTCCGGGCTTTTTTTTCAATGATTATATTTTTTCCCATTTATCACCACGCGCCGTGTAAATCATGCATTAAATTCCCCGAATTTGGGGGTGTGTGTCGGGTCCACTCCGTGACCTCTAGCCTCGCTTTGAAAATGCCCACAACACTAAGTTTGATACGAGAGGAAAGCCCTTGATCATATCTATCCAATGGTGTTAAACTTGATTAGATTGAGCAAGTATTTGGGGTCGAATTGACCAGTTGTAACTTTTTTTTTTCTGTGCACAAAAATCTCATAGGTAGGCTTGTTGAGTTAGCTTCGGAGCACAGCCGCCTACTTGTCGTTTTCGTTTTCAAGAAGTCCGGAAGCAGCCCTAAAACTTTAAAATTCGGATGCAGGGACATGCAAGGATGACTCAGGTACAAACCGCGTCTCTCTAGCATTTTTAGTTCCAGAATTATTCAAGAGCATAGCTGACAGTTTTTATAAGTCCGGGCTTTTTTTTCAATGATAATATTTTTTCCCATTTATCACCACGCGCCGTGTAAAGCATGCATTAAATTCCCCGAATTTGGGGGTGTGTGTCGGGTCCACTCCGTGACCTCTAGCCTCGCTTTGAAAATGCCCACAACACTAAGTTTGATACGAGAGGAAAGCCCTTGATCATATCTATCCAATGGTGTTAAACTTGTTTAGATTGACCAAGTATTTGGGGTCGAATTGACCAGTTGTAACTTTTTTTTTCTGTGCACAAAAATCTCATAGGTAGGCTTGTTGAGTTAGCTTCGGAGCACAGCCGCCTACTTGTCGTTTTCGTTATCAAAAAGTCCGGAAGCAGCCCTAAAACTTTAAAATTCGGATGCAGGGACATGCAAGGATGACTCAGGTACAAACCGCGTCTCTCTAGCATTTTTAGTTCCAGAATTATTCAAGAGCATAGCTGACAGTTTTTATAAGTCCGGGCTTTTTTTTCAATGATTATATTTTTTCCCATTTATCACCACGCGCCGTGTAAATCATGCATTAAATTCCCCGAATTTGGGGGTGTGTGTCGGGTCCACTCCGTGACCTCTAGCCTCGCTTTGAAAATGCCCACAACACTAAGTTTGATACGAGAGGAAAGCCCTTGATCATATCTATCCAATGGTGTTAAACTTGTTTAGATTGAGCAAGTATTTGGGGTCGAAATGACCAGTTGTACCTTTTTTTTTGTTTTGTGCACAAAAATCTCATAGGTAGGCTTGTTGAGTTAGCTTCGGAGCACAGCCGCCTACTTGTCGTTTTCGTTATCAAAAAGTCCGGAAGCAGCCCTAAAACTTTAAAATTCGGATGCAGGGACATGCAAGAATGACTCAGGTACAAACCGCGTCTCTCTAGCATTTTTAGTTCCAGAATTATTCAAGAGCATAGCTGACAGTTTTTATAAGTCCGGGCTTTTTTTTTCAATGATTATATTTTTTCCCATTTATCACCACGCGCCGTGTAAATCATGCATTAAATTCCCCGAATTTGGGGGTGTGTGTCGGGTCCACTCCGTGACCTCTAGCCTCGCTTTGAAAATGCCCACAACACTAAGTTTGATACGAGAGGAAAGCCCTTGATCATATCTATCCAATGGTGTTAAACTTGTTTAGATTGAGCAAGTATTTGGGGTCGAATTGACCAGTTGTAACTTTTTTTTTCTGTGCACAAAAATCTCATAGGTAGGCTTGTTGAGTTAGCTTCGGAGCACAGCCGCCTACTTGTCGTTTTCGTTATCAAAAAGTCCGGAAGCAGCCCTAAAACTTTAAAATTCGGATGCAGGGACATGCAAGGATGACTCAGGTACAAACCGCGTCTCTCTAGCATTTTTAGTTCCAGAATTATTCAAGAGCATAGCTGACAGTTTTTATAAGTCCGGGCTTTTTTTTCAATGATTATATTTTTTCCCATTTATCACCACGCGCCGTGTAAATCATGCATTAAATTCCCCGAATTTGGGGGTGTGTGTCGGGTCCACTCCGTGACCTCTAGCCTCGCTTTGAAAATGCCCACAACACTAAGTTTGATACGAGAGGAAAGCCCTTGATCATATCTATCCAATGGTGTTAAACTTGTTTAGATTGAGCAAGTATTTGGGGTCGAAATGACCAGTTGTACCTTTTTTTTTTTTGTGCACAAAAATCTCATAGGTAGGCTTGTTGAGTTAGCTTCGGAGCACAGCCGCCTACTTGTCATTTTCGTTATCAAAAAGTCCGGAAGCAGCCCTAAAACTTTAAAATTCGGATGCAGGGACATGCAAGGATGACTCAGGTACAAACCGCGTCTCTCTAGCATTTTTAGTTCCAGAATTATTCAAGAGCATAGCTGACAGTTTTTATAAGTCCGGGCTTTTTTTTCAATGATTATATTTTTTCCCATTTATCACCACGCGCCGTGTAAATCATGCATTAAATTCCCCGAATTTGGGGGTGTGTGTCGGGTCCACTCCGTGACCTCTAGCCTCGCTTTGAAAATGCCCACAACACTAAGTTTGATACGAGAGGAAAGCCGTTGATCATATCTATCCAATGGTGTTAAACTTGTTTAGATTGAGCAAGTATTTGGGGTCGAATTGACCAGTTGTAACTTTTTTTTTCTGTGCACAAAAATCTCATAGGTAGGCTTGTTGAGTTAGCTTCGGAGCACAGCCGCCTACTTGTCATTTTCGTTATCAAGAAGTCCGGAAGCAGCCCTAAAACTTTGAAATTCGGATGCAGGGACATACAAGGATAACTCAGGTACAAACCGCGTCTCTCTAGCATTTTTAGTTCCAGAATTATTCATTAGCATAGCTGACAGTTTTTATAAGTCCGGGCTTTTTTTTCAATGATTATATTTTTTCCCATTTATCACCACGCGCCGTGTAAATCATGCATTAAATTCCCCGAATTTGGGGGTGTGTGTCGGGTCCACTCCGTGACCTCTAGCCTCGCTTTGAATATGCCCACAACACTAAGTTTGATACGAGAGGAAAGCCCTTGATCATATCTATCCAATGGTGTTAAACTTGTTTAGATTGAGCAAGTATTTGGGGTAGAATTGACCAGTTGTAACTTGTGTTTATTTCTGTGCACAAAAATCTCATAGTTAGGCTTGTTGAGTTAGCTTCGGAGCACAGCCGCCTACTTGTCATTTTCGTTATCAAGAAGTCCGGAAGCAGCCCTAAAACTTTGAAATTCGGATGCAGGGACATACAAGGATAACTCAGGTACAAACCGCGTCTCTCTAGCATTTTTAGTTCCAGAATTATTCATTAGCATAGCTGACAGTTTTTATAAGTCCGGGCTTTTTTTTCAATGATTATATTTTTTCCCATTTATCACCACGCGCCGTGTAAATCATGCATTAAATTCCCCGAATTTGGGGGTGTGTGTCGGGTCCACTCCGTGACCTCTAGCCTCGCTTTGAATATGCCCACAACACTAAGTTTGATACGAGAGGAAAGCCCGTGATCATATCTTTTCAATGGTGTTAAACTTGTTTAGATTGAGCAAGTATTTGGGGTCGAATTGACCAGTTGTAACTTTTTTTTTCTGTGCACAAAAATCTCATAGGTAGGCTTGTTGAGTTAGCTTCGGAGCACAGCCGCCTACTTGTCATTTTCGTTATCAAAAAAGCCGGAAGCAGCCCTAAAACTTTAAAATTCGGATGCAGGGACATGCAAGGATGACTCAGGTACAAACCGCGTCTCTCTAGCATTTTTAGTTCCAGAATTATTCAAGAGCATAGCTGACAGTTTTTATAAGTCCGGGCTTTTTTTTCAATGATTATATTTTTTCCCATTTATCACCACGCGCCGTGTAAATCATGCATTAAATTCCCCGAATTTGGGGGTGTGTGTCGGGTCCACTCCGTGACCTCTAGCCTCGCTTTGAAAATGCCCACAACACTAAGTTTGATACGAGAGGAAAGCCCTTGATCATATCTATCCAATGGTGTTAAACTTGATTAGATTGAGCAAGTATTTGGGGTCGAATTGACCAGTTGTAACTTTTTTTTTTCTGTGCACAAAAATCTCATAGGTAGGCTTGTTGAGTTAGCTTCGGAGCACAGCCGCCTACTTGTCGTTTTCGTTTTCAAGAAGTCCGGAAGCAGCCCTAAAACTTTAAAATTCGGATGCAGGGACATGCAAGGATGACTCAGGTACAAACCGCGTCTCTCTAGCATTTTTAGTTCCAGAATTATTCAAGAGCATAGCTGACAGTTTTTATAAGTCCGGGCTTTTTTTTCAATGATAATATTTTTTCCCATTTATCACCACGCGCCGTGTAAAGCATGCATTAAATTCCCCGAATTTGGGGGTGTGTGTCGGGTCCACTCCGTGACCTCTAGCCTCGCTTTGAAAATGCCCACAACACTAAGTTTGATACGAGAGGAAAGCCCTTGATCATATCTATCCAATGGTGTTAAACTTGTTTAGATTGACCAAGTATTTGGGGTCGAATTGACCAGTTGTAACTTTTTTTTTCTGTGCACAAAAATCTCATAGGTAGGCTTGTTGAGTTAGCTTCGGAGCACAGCCGCCTACTTGTCGTTTTCGTTATCAAAAAGTCCGGAAGCAGCCCTAAAACTTTAAAATTCGGATGCAGGGACATGCAAGGATGACTCAGGTACAAACCGCGTCTCTCTAGCATTTTTAGTTCCAGAATTATTCAAGAGCATAGCTGACAGTTTTTATAAGTCCGGGCTTTTTTTTCAATGATTATATTTTTTCCCATTTATCACCACGCGCCGTGTAAATCATGCATTAAATTCCCCGAATTTGGGGGTGTGTGTCGGGTCCACTCCGTGACCTCTAGCCTCGCTTTGAAAATGCCAACAACACTAAGTTTGATACGAGAGGAAAGCCCTTGATCATATCTATCCAATGGTGTTAAACTTGTTTAGATTGAGCAAGTATTTGGGGTCGAATTGACCAGTTGTAACTTGTGTTTTTTTCTGTGCACAAAAATCTCCTAGTTAGGCTTGTTGAGTTAGCTTCGGAGCACAGCCGCCTACTTGTCATTTTCGTTATCAAGAAGTCCGGAAGCAGCCCTAAAACTTTGAAATTCGGATGCAGGGACATACAAGGATAACTCAGGTACAAACCGCGTCTCTCTAGCATTTTTAGTTCCAGAATTATTCATTAGCATAGCTGACAGTTTTTATAAGTCCGGGCTTTTTTTTCAATGATTATATTTTTTCCCATTTATCACCACGCGCCGTGTAAATCATGCATTAAATTCCCCGAATTTGGGGGTGTGTGTCGGGTCCACTCCGTGACCTCTAGCCTCGCTTTGAATATGCCCACAACACTAAGTTTGATACGAGAGGAAAGCCCGTGATCATATCTTTTTAATGGTGTTAAACTTGTTTAGATTGAGCAAGTATTTGGGGTCGAATTGACCAGTTGTAACTTTTTTTTTCTGTGCACAAAAATCTCATAGGTAGGCTTGTTGAGTTAGCTTCGGAGCACAGCCGCCTACTTGTCATTTTCGTTATCAAAAAAGCCGGAAGCAGCCCTAAAACTTTAAAATTCGGATGCAGGGACATGCAAGGATGACTCAGGTACAAACCGCGTCTCTCTAGCATTTTTAGTTCCAGAATTATTCAAGAGCATAGCTGACAGTTTTTATAAGTCCGGGCTTTTTTTTCAATGATTATATTTTTTCCCATTTATCACCACGCGCCGTGTAAATCATGCATTAAATTCCCCGAATTTGGGGGTGTGTGTCGGGTCCACTCCGTGACCTCTAGCCTCGCTTTGAAAATGCCCACAACACTAAGTTTGATACGAGAGGAAAGCCCTTGATCATATCTATCCAATGGTGTTAAACTTGTTTAGATTGAGCAAGTATTTGGGGTCGAATTGACCAGTTGTAACTTTTTTTTTCTGTGCACAAAAATCTCATAGGTAGGCTTGTTGAGTTAGCTTCGGAGCACAGCCGCCTACTTGTCGTTTTCGTTATCAAAAAGTCCGGAAGCAGCCCTAAAACTTTAAAATTCGGATGCAGGGACATGCAAGGATGACTCAGGTACAAACCGCGTCTCTCTAGCATTTTTAGTTCCAGAATTATTCAAGAGCATAGCTGACAGTTTTTATAAGTCCGGGCTTTTTTTTCAATGATTATATTTTTTCCCATTTATCACCACGCGCCGTGTAAAGCATGCATTAAATTCCCCGAATTTGGGGGTGTGTGTCGGGTCCACTCCGTGACCTCTAGCCTCGCTTTGAAAATGCCCACAACACTAAGTTTGATACGAGAGGAAAGCCCTTGATCATATCTATCCAATGGTGTTAAACTTGTTTAGATTGAGCAAGTATTTGGGGTCGAATTGACCAGTTGTAACTTTTTTTTTTCTGTGCACAAAAATCTCATAGGTAGGCTTGTTGAGTTAGCTTCGGAGCACAGCCGCCTACTTGTCGTTTTCGTTATCAAAAAGTCCGGAAGCAGCCCTAAAACTTTAACATTCGGATGCAGGGACATGCAAGGATGACTCAGGTACAAACCGCGTCTCTCTAGCATTTTTAGTTCCAGAATTATTCAAGAGCATAGCTGACAGTTTTTATAAGTCCGGGCTTTTTTTTCAATGAGTATATTTTTTCCCATTTATCACCACGCGCCGTGTAAATCATGCATTAAATTCCCCGAATTTGGGGGTGTGTGTCGGGTCCACTCCGTGACCTCTAGCCTCGCTTTGAAAATGCCCACAACACTAAGTTTGATACGAGAGGAAAGCCCTTGATCATATCTATCCAATGGTGTTAAACTTGTTTAGATTGAGCAAGTATTTGGGGTCGAATTGACCAGTTGTAACTTTTTTTTTCTGTGCACAAAAATCTCATAGGTAGGCTTGTTGAGTTAGCTTCGGAGCACAGCCGCCTACTTGTCGTTTTCGTTATCAAAAAGTCCGGAAGCAGCCCTAAAACTTTAAAATTCGGATGCAGGGACATGCAAGGATGACTCAGGTACAAACCGCGTCTCTCTAGCATTTTTAGTTCCAGAATTATTCAAGAGCATAGCTGACAGTTTTTATAAGTCCGGGCTTTTTTTTCAATGATTATATTTTTTCCCATTTATCACCACGCGCCGTGTAAAGCATGCATTAAATTCCCCGAATTTGGGGGTGTGTGTCGGGTCCACTCCGTGACCTCTAGCCTCGCTTTGAAAATGCCCACAACACTAAGTTTGATACGAGAGGAAAGCCCTTGATCATATCTATCCAATGGTGTTAAACTTGTTTAGATTGAGCAAGTATTTGGGGTCGAATTGACCAGTTGTAACTTTTTTTTTTCTGTGCACAAAAATCTCATAGGTAGGCTTGTTGAGTTAGCTTCGGAGCACAGCCGCCTACTTGTCGTTTTCGTTTTCAAAAAGTCCGGAAGCAGCCCTAAAACTTTAAAATTCGGATGCAGGGACATGCAAGGATGACTCAGGTACAAACCGCGTCTCTCTAGCATTTTTAGTTCCAGAATTATTCAAGAGCATAGCTGACAGTTTTTATAAGTCCGGGCTTTTTTTTCAATGATTATATTTTTTCCCATTTATCACCACGCGCCGTGTAAAGCATGCATTAAATTCCCCGAATTTGGGGGTGTGTGTCGGGTCCACTCCGTGACCTCTAGCCTCGCTTTGAAAATGCCCACAACACTAAGTTTGATACGAGAGGAAAGCCCTTGATCATATCTATCCAATGGTGTTAAACTTGTTTAGATTGACCAAGTATTTGGGGTCGAATTGACCAGTTGTAACTTTTTTTTTTCTGTGCACAAAAATCTCATAGGTAGGCTTGTTGAGTTAGCTTCGGAGCACAGCCGCCTACTTGTCGTTTTCGTTATCAAAAAGTCCGGAAGCAGCCCTAAAACTTTAACATTCGGATGCAGGGACATGCAAGGATGACTCAGGTACAAACCGCGTCTCTCTAGCATTTTTAGTTCCAGAATTATTCAAGAGCATAGCTGACAGTTTTTATAAGTCCGGGCTTTTTTTTCAATGATTATATTTTTTCCCATTTATCACCACGCGCCTTGTAAATCATGCATTAAATTCCCCGAATTTGGGGGTGTGTGTCGGGTCCACTCCGTGACCTCTAGCCTCGCTTTGAAAATGCCAACAACACTAAGTTTGATACGAGAGGAAAGCCCTTGATCATATCTATCCAATGGTGTTAAACTTGTTTAGATTGAGCAAGTATTTGGGGTCGAATTGACCAGTTGTAACTTTTTTTTTCTGTGCACAAAAATCTCATAGGTAGGCTTGTTGAGTTAGCTTCGGAGCACAGCCGCCTACTTGTCATTTTCGTTATCAAAAAAGCCGGAAGCAGCCCTAAAACTTTAGAATTCGGATGCAGGGACATGCAAGGATGACTCAGGTACAAACCGCGTCTCTCTAGCATTTTTAGTTCCAGAATTATTCAAGAGCATAGCTGACAGTTTTTATAAGTCCGGGCTTTTTTTTCAATGATTATATTTTTTCCCATTTATCACCACGCGCCGTGTAAATCATGCATTAAATTCCCCGAATTTGGGGGTGTGTGTCGGGTCCACTCCGTGACCTCTAGCCTCGCTTTGAAAATGCCCACAACACTAAGTTTGATACGAGAGGAAAGCCCTTGATCATATCTATCCAATGGTGTTAAACTTGATTAGATTGAGCAAGTATTTGGGGTCGAATTGACCAGTTGTAACTTTTTTTTTTCTGTGCACAAAAATCTCATAGGTAGGCTTGTTGAGTTAGCTTCGGAGCACAGCCGCCTACTTGTCGTTTTCGTTTTCAAAAAGTCCGGAAGCAGCCCTAAAACTTTAAAATTCGGATGCAGGGACATGCAAGGATGACTCAGGTACAAACCGCGTCTCTCTAGCATTTTTAGTTCCAGAATTATTCAAGAGCATAGCTGACAGTTTTTATAAGTCCGGGCTTTTTTTTCAATGATTATATTTTTTCCCATTTAACACCACGCGCCGTGTAAATCATGCATTAAATTCCCCGAATTTGGGGGTGTGTGTCGGGTCCACTCCGTGACCTCTAGCCTCGCTTTGAATATGCCCACAACACTAAGTTTGATACGAGAGGAAAGCCCTTGATCATATCTATCCAATGGTGTTAAACTTGTTTAGATTGAGCAAGTATTTGGGGTCGAATTGACCAGTTGTAACTTTTTTTTTTCTGTGCACAAAAATCTCATAGGTAGGCTTGTTGAGTTAGCTTCGGAGCACAGCCGCCTACTTGTCGTTTTCGTTATCAAAAAGTCCGGAAGCAGCCCTAAAACTTTAAAATTCGGATGCAGGGACATGCAAGGATGACTCAGGTACAAACCGCGTCTCTCTAGCATTTTTAGTTCCAGAATTATTCAAGAGCATAGCTGACAGTTTTTATAAGTCCGGGCTTTTTTTTCAATGATTATATTTTTTCCCATTTAACACCACGCGCCGTGTAAATCATGCATTAAATTCCCCGAATTTGGGGGTGTGTGTCGGGTCCACTCCGTGACCTCTAGCCTCGCTTTGAATATGCCCACAACACTAAGTTTGATACGAGAGGAAAGCCCTTGATCATATCTATCCAATGGTGTTAAACTTGTTTAGATTGAGCAAGTATTTGGGGTCGAATTGACCAGTTGTAACTTTTTTTTTTCTGTGCACAAAAATCTCATAGGTAGGCTTGTTGAGTTAGCTTCGGAGCACAGCCGCCTACTTGTCGTTTTCGTTATCAAAAAGTCCGGAAGCAGCCCTAAAACTTTAAAATTCGGATGCAGGGACATGCAAGGATGACTCAGGTACAAACCGCGTCTCTCTAGCATTTTTAGTTCCAGAATTATTTAAGAGCATAGCTGACATTGTTTATAAGTCCGGGCTTTTTTTTCAATGATTATATTTTTTCCCATTTATCACCACGCGCCGTGTAAATCATGCATTAAATTCCCCGAATTTGGGGGTGTGTGTCGGGTCCACTCCGTGACCTCTAGCCTCGCTTTGAAAATGCCCACAACACTAAGTTTGATACGAGAGGAAAGCCCTTGATCATATCTATCCAATGGTGTTAAACTTGTTTAGATTGAGCAAGTATTTGGGGTCGAATTGACCAGTTGTAACTTTTTTTTTCTGTGCACAAAAATCTCATAGGTAGGCTTGTTGAGTTAGCTTCGGAGCACAGCCGCCTACTTGTCGTTTTCGTTATCAAAAAGTCCGGAAGCAGCCCTAAAATTTTAAAATTCGGATGCAGGGACATGCAAGGATGACTCAGGTACAAACCGCGTCTCTCTAGCAATTTTAGTTCCAGAATAATTCAAGAGCATAGCTGACAGTTTTTATAAGTCCGGGCTTTTTTTTCAATGATTATATTTTTTCCCATTTATCACCACGCGCCGTGTAAATCATGCATTAAATTCCCCGAATTTGGGGGTGTGTGTCGGGTCCACTCCGTGACCTCTAGCCTCGCTTTGAAAATGCCAACAACACTAAGTTTGATACGAGAGGAAAGCCATTGATCATATCTATCCAATGGTGTTAAACTTGTTTAGATTGAGCAAGTATTTGGGGTCGAATTGACCAGTTGTAACTTTTTTTTTTCTGTGCACAAAAATCTCATAGGTAGGCTTGTTGAGTTAGCTTCGGAGCACAGCCGCCTACTTGTCGTTTTCGTTATCAAAAAGTCCGGAAGCAGCCCTAAAACTTTAAAATTCGGATGCAGGGACATGCAAGGATGACTCAGGTACAAACCGCGTCTCTCTAGCATTTTTAGTTCCAGAATTATTCAAGAGCATAGCTGACAGTTTTTATAAGTCCGGGCTTTTTTTTCAATGATTATATTTTTTCCCATTTAACACCACGCGCCGTGTAAATCATGCATTAAATTCCCCGAATTTGGGGGTGTGTGTCGGGTCCACTCCGTGACCTCTAGCCTCGCTTTGAATATGCCCACAACACTAAGTTTGATACGAGAGGAAAGCCCTTGATCATATCTATCCAATGGTGTTAAACTTGTTTAGATTGAGCAAGTATTTGGGGTCGAATTGACCAGTTGTAACTTTTTTTTTTCTGTGCACAAAAATCTCATAGGTAGGCTTGTTGAGTTAGCTTCGGAGCACAGCCGCCTACTTGTCGTTTTCGTTATCAAAAAGTCCGGAAGCAGCCCTAAAACTTTAAAATTCGGATGCAGGGACATGCAAGGATGACTCAGGTACAAACCGCGTCTCTCTAGCATTTTTAGTTCCAGAATTATTTAAGAGCATAGCTGACATTTTTTATAAGTCCGGGCTTTTTTTTCAATGATTATATTTTTTCCCATTTATCACCACGCGCCGTGTAAATCATGCATTAAATTCCCCGAATTTGGGGGTGTGTGTCGGGTCCACTCCGTGACCTCTAGCCTCGCTTTGAAAATGCCCACAACACTAAGTTTGATACGAGAGGAAAGCCCTTGATCATATCTATCCAATGGTGTTAAACTTGTTTAGATTGAGCAAGTATTTGGGGTCGAATTGACCAGTTGTAACTTTTTTTTTCTGTGCACAAAAATCTCATAGGTAGGCTTGTTGAGTTAGCTTCGGAGCACAGCCGCCTACTTGTCGTTTTCGTTATCAAAAAGTCCGGAAGCAGCCCTAAAATTTTAAAATTCGGATGCAGGGACATGCAAGGATGACTCAGGTACAAACCGCGTCTCTCTAGCAATTTTAGTTCCAGAATAATTCAAGAGCATAGCTGACAGTTTTTATAAGTCCGGGCTTTTTTTTCAATGATTATATTTTTTCCCATTTATCACCACGCGCCGTGTAAATCATGCATTAAATTCCCCGAATTTGGGGGTGTGTGTCGGGTCCACTCCGTGACCTCTAGCCTCGCTTTGAATATGCCCACAACACTAAGTTTGATACGAGAGGAAAGCCCGTGATCATATCTTTTTAATGGTGTTAAACTTGTTTAGATTGAGCAAGTATTTGGGGTCGAATTGACCAGTTGTAACTTTTTTTTTCTGTGCACAAAAATCTCATAGGTAGGCTTGTTGAGTTAGCTTCGGAGCACAGCCGCCTACTTGTCATTTTCGTTATCAAAAAAGCCGGAAGCAGCCCTAAAACTTTAAAATTCGGATGCAGGGACATGCAAGGATGACTCAGGTACAAACCGCGTCTCTCTAGCATTTTTAGTTCCAGAATTATTCAAGAGCATAGCTGACAGTTTTTATAAGTCCGGGCTTTTTTTTCAATGATTATATTTTTTCCCATTTAACACCACGCGCCGTGTAAATCATGCATTAAATTCCCCGAATTTGGGGGTGTGTGTCGGGTCCACTCCGTGACCTCTAGCCTCGCTTTGAATATGCCCACAACACTAAGTTTGATACGAGAGGAAAGCCCTTGATCATATCTATTCAATGGTATTAAACTTGTTTACATTGAGCAAGTATTTGGGGTCGAATTGACCAGTTGTAACTTTTTTTTTCTGTGCACAAAAATCTCATAGGTAGGCTTGTTGAGTTAGCTTCGGAGCACAGCCGCCTACTTGTCATTTTCGTTATCAAAAAGTCCGGAAGCAGCCCTAAAACTTTAAAATTCGGATGCAGGAATGCAAGGATGACTCAGGTACAAACCGCGTCTCTCTAGCATTTTTAGTTCCAGAATTATTCAAGAGCATAGCTGACAGTTTTTATAAGTCCGGGCTTTTTTTTCAATGAATATATTTTTTCCCATTTATCACCACGCGCCGTGTAAATCATGCATTAAATTCCCCGAAATTGGGGGTGTGTGTCGGGTCCACTCCGTGACCTCTAGCCTCGCTTTGAAAATGCCAACAACACTAAGTTTGATACGAGAGGAAAGCCCTTGATCATATCTATCCAATGGTGTTAAACTTGTTTAGATTGAGCAAGTATTTGGGGTCGAATTGACCAGTTGTAACTTGTGTTTTTTTCTGTGCACAAAAATCTCATAGGTAGGCTTGTTGAGTTAGCTTCGGAGCACAGCCGCCTACTTGTCGTTTTCGTTTTCAAAAAGTCCGGAAGCAGCCCTAAAACTTTAAAATTCGGATGCCGGGACATGCAAGGATGACTCAGGTACAAACCGCGTCTCTCTAGCATTTTTAGTTCCAGAATTATTCAAGAGCATAGCTGACAGTTTTTATAAGTCCGGGCTTTTTTTTCAATGATTATATTTTTTCCCATTTATCACCACGCGCCGTGTAAATCATGCATTAAATTCCCCGAATTTGGGGGTGTGTGTCGGGTCCACTCCGTGACCTCTAGCCTCGCTTTGAAAATGCCCACAACACTAAGTTTGATACGAGAGGAAAGCCCTTGATCATATCTATCCAATGGTGTTAAACTTGATTAGATTGAGCAAGTATTTGGGGTCGAATTGACCAGTTGTAACTTTTTTTTTTCTGTGCACAAAAATCTCATAGGTAGGCTTGTTGAGTTAGCTTCGGAGCACAGCCGCCTACTTGTCGTTTTCGTTTTCAAAAAGTCCGGAAGCAGCCCTAAAACTTTAAAATTCGGATGCAGGGACATGCAAGGATGACTCAGGTACAAACCGCGTCTCTCTAGCATTTTTAGTTCCAGAATTATTCAAGAGCATAGCTGACAGTTTTTATAAGTCCGGGCTTTTTTTTCAATGATTATATTTTTTCCCATTTAACACCACGCGCCGTGTAAATCATGCATTAAATTCCCCGAATTTGGGGGTGTGTGTCGGGTCCACTCCGTGACCTCTAGCCTCGCTTTGAATATGCCCACAACACTAAGTTTGATACGAGAGGAAAGCCCTTGATCATATCTATCCAATGGTGTTAAACTTGTTTAGATTGAGCAAGTATTTGGGGTCGAATTGACCAGTTGTAACTTTTTTTTTTCTGTGCACAAAAATCTCATAGGTAGGCTTGTTGAGTTAGCTTCGGAGCACAGCCGCCTACTTGTCGTTTTCGTTATCAAAAAGTCCGGAAGCAGCCCTAAAACTTTAAAATTCGGATGCAGGGACATGCAAGGATGACTCAGGTACAAACCGCGTCTCTCTAGCATTTTTAGTTCCAGAATTATTCAAGAGCATAGCTGACATTTTTTATAAGTCCGGGCTTTTTTTTCAATGATTATATTTTTTCCCATTTATCACCACGCGCCGTGTAAATCATGCATTAAATTCCCCGAATTTGGGGGTGTGTGTCGGGTCCACTCCGTGACCTCTAGCCTCGCTTTGAAAATGCCCACAACACTAAGTTTGATACGAGAGGAAAGCCCTTGATCATATCTATCCAATGGTGTTAAACTTGTTTAGATTGAGCAAGTATTTGGGGTCGAATTGACCAGTTGTAACTTTTTTTTTCTGTGCACAAAAATCTCATAGGTAGGCTTGTTGAGTTAGCTTCGGAGCACAGCCGCCTACTTGTCGTTTTCGTTATCAAAAAGTCCGGAAGCAGCCCTAAAATTTTAAAATTCGGATGCAGGGACATGCAAGGATGACTCAGGTACAAACCGCGTCTCTCTAGCAATTTTAGTTCCAGAATAATTCAAGAGCATAGCTGACATTTTTTATAAGTCCGGGCTTTTTTTTCAATGATTATATTTTTTCCCATTTATCACCACGCGCCGTGTAAATCATGCATTAAATTCCCCGAATTTGGGGGTGTGTGTCGGGTCCACTCCGTGACCTCTAGCCTCGCTTTGAAAATGCCCACAACACTAAGTTTGATACGAGAGGAAAGCCCTTGATCATATCTATCCAATGGTGTTAAACTTGTTTAGATTGAGCAAGTATTTGGGGTCGAATTGACCAGTTGTAACTTTTTTTTTCTGTGCACAAAAATCTCATAGGTAGGCTTGTTGAGTTAGCTTCGGAGCACAGCCGCCTACTTGTCGTTTTCGTTATCAAAAAGTCCGGAAGCAGCCCTAAAATTTTAAAATTCGGATGCAGGGACATGCAAGGATGACTCAGGTACAAACCGCGTCTCTCTAGCAATTTTAGTTCCAGAATAATTCAAGAGCATAGCTGACAGTTTTTATAAGTCCGGGCTTTTTTTTCAATGATTATATTTTTTCCCATTTATCACCACGCGCCGTGTAAATCATGCATTAAATTCCCCGAATTTGGGGGTGTGTGTCGGGTCCACTCCGTGACCTCTAGCCTCGCTTTGAATATGCCCACAACACTAAGTTTGATACGAGAGGAAAGCCCTTGATCATATCTATCCAATGGTGTTAAACTTGTTTAGATTGAGCAAGTATTTGGGGTAGAATTGACCAGTTGTAACTTGTGTTTTTTTCTGTGCACAAAAATCTCATAGTTAGGCTTGTTGAGTTAGCTTCGGAGCACAGCCGCCTACTTGTCATTTTCGTTATCAAGAAGTCCGGAAGCAGCCCTAAAACTTTGAAATTCGGATGCAGGGACATACAAGGATAACTCAGGTACAAACCGCGTCTCTCTAGCATTTTTAGTTCCAGAATTATTCATTAGCATAGCTGACAGTTTTTATAAGTCCGGGCTTTTTTTTCAATGATTATATTTTTTCCCATTTATCACCACGCGCCGTGTAAATCATGCATTAAATTCCCCGAATTTGGGGGTGTGTGTCGGGTCCACTCCGTGACCTCTAGCCTCGCTTTGAATATGCCCACAACACTAAGTTTGATACGAGAGGAAAGCCCGTGATCATATCTTTTTAATGGTGTTAAACTTGTTTAGATTGAGCAAGTATTTGGGGTCGAATTGACCAGTTGTAACTTTTTTTTTCTGTGCACAAAAATCTCATAGGTAGGCTTGTTGAGTTAGCTTCGGAGCACAGCCGCCTACTTGTCATTTTCGTTATCAAAAAAGCCGGAAGCAGCCCTAAAACTTTAAAATTCGGATGCAGGGACATGCAAGGATGACTCAGGTACAAACCGCGTCTCTCTAGCATTTTTAGTTCCAGAATTATTCAAGAGCATAGCTGACAGTTTTTATAAGTCCGGGCTTTTTTTTCAATGATTATATTTTTTCCCATTTAACACCACGCGCCGTGTAAATCATGCATTAAATTCCCCGAATTTGGGGGTGTGTGTCGGGTCCACTCCGTGACCTCTAGCCTCGCTTTGAATATGCCCACAACACTAAGTTTGATACGAGAGGAAAGCCCTTGATCATATCTATTCAATGGTGTTAAACTTGTTTAGATTGAGCAAGTATTTGGGGTCGAATTGACCAGTTGTAACTTTTTTTTTCTGTGCACAAAAATCTCATAGGTAGGCTTGTTGAGTTAGCTTCGGAGCACAGCCGCCTACTTGTCATTTTCGTTATCAAAAAGTCCGGAAGCAGCCCTAAAACTTTAAAATTCGGATGCAGGAATGGAAGGATGACTCAGGTACAAACCGCGTCTCTCTAGCATTTTTAGTTCCAGAATTATTCAAGAGCATAGCTGACAGTTTTTATAAGTCCGGGCTTTTTTTTCAATGAATATATTTTTTCCCATTTATCACCACGCGCCGTGTAAATCATGCATTAAATTCCCCGAAATTGGGGGTGTGTGTCGGGTCCACTCCGTGACCTCTAGCCTCGCTTTGAAAATGCCCACAACACTAAGTTTGATACGAGAGGAAAGCCCTTGATCATATCTATCCAATGGTGTTAAACTTGTTTAGATTGAGCAAGTATTTGGGGTCGAATTGACCAGTTGTAACTTGTGTTTTTTTCTGTGCACAAAAATCTCATAGGTAGGCTTGTTGAGTTAGCTTCGGAGCACAGCCGCCTACTTGTCGTTTTCGTTTTCAAAAAGTCCGGAAGCAGCCCTAAAACTTTAAAATTCGGATGCCGGGACATGCAAGGATGACTCAGGTACAAACCGCGTCTCTCTAGCATTTTTAGTTCCAGAATTATTCAAGAGCATAGCTGACAGTTTTTATAAGTCCGGGCTTTTTTTTCAATGATTATATTTTTTCCCATTTATCACCACGCGCCGTGTAAATCATGCATTAAATTCCCCGAATTTGGGGGTGTGTGTCGGGTCCACTCCGTGACCTCTAGCCTCGCATTGAATATGCCCACAACACTAAGTTTGATACGAGAGGAAAGCCCTTGATCATATCTATTCAATGGTGTTAAACTTGTTTAGATTGAGCAAGTATTTGGGGTCGAATTGACCAGTTGTAACTTTTTTTTTCTGTGCACAAAAATCTCATAGGTTGGCTTGTTGAGTTAGCTTCGGAGCACAGCCGCCTACTTGTCGTTTTCGTTTTCAAAAAGTCCGGAAGCAGCCCTAAAACTTTAACATTCGGATGCAGGGACATGCAAGGATGACTCAGGTACAAACCGCGTCTCTCTAGCATTTTTAGTTCCAGAATTATTCAAGAGCATAGCTGACAGTTTTTATAAGTCCGGGCTTTTTTTTCAATGATTATATTTTTTCCCATTTATCACCACGCGCCGTGTAAATCATGCATTAAATTCCCCGAATTTGGGGGTGTGTGTCGGGTCCACTCCGTGACCTCTAGCCTCGCTTTGAATATGCCCACAACACTAAGTTTGATACGAGAGGAAAGCCCGTGATCATATCTATTCAATGGTGTTAAACTTGTTTAGATTGAGCAAGTATTTGGGGTCGAATTGACCAGTTGTAACTTTTTTTTTCTGTGCACAAAAATCTCATAGGTAGGCTTGTTGAGTTAGCTTCGGAGCACAGCCGCCTACTTGTCATTTTCGTTATCAAGAAGTCCGGAAGCAGCCCTAAAACTTTTAAATTCGGATGCAGGGACATGCAAGGATGACTCAGGTACAAACCGCGTCTCTCTAGCATTTTTAGTTCCAGAATTATTCAAGAGCATAGCTGACAGTTTTTATAAGTCCGGGCTTTTTTTTCAATGATTATATTTTTTCCCATTTATCACCACGCGCCGTGTAAATCATGCATTAAATTCCCCGAATTTGGGGGTGTGTGTCGGGTCCACTCCGTGACCTCTAGCCTCGCTTTGAATATGCCCACAGCACTAAGTTTGATACGAGAGGAAAGCCCTTGATCATATCTATCCAATGGTGTTAAACTTGTTTAGATTGAGCAAGTATTTGGGGTCGAATTGACCAGTTGTAACTTTTTTTTTTCTGTGCACAAAAATCTCATAGGTAGGCTTGTTGAGTTAGCTTCGGAGCACAGCCGCCTACTTGTCGTTTTCGTTATCAAAAAGTCCGGAAGCAGCCCTAAAACTTTAAAATTCGGATGCAGGGACATGCAAGGATGACTCAGGTACAAACCGCGTCTCTCTAGCATTTTTAGTTCCAGAATTATTTAAGAGCATAGCTGACAGTTTTTATAAGTCCGGGCTTTTTTTTCAATGATTATATTTTTTCCCATTTATCACCACGCGCCGTGTAAATCATGCATTAAATTCCCCGAATTTGGGGGTGTGTGTCGGGTCCACTCCGTGACCTCTAGCCTCGCTTTGAAAATGCCAACAACACTAAGTTTGATACGAGAGGAAAGCCATTGATCATATCTATCCAATGGTGTTAAACTTGTTTAGATTGAGCAAGTATTTGGGGTCGAATTGACCAGTTGTAACTTTTTTTTTTCTGTGCACAAAAATCTCATAGGTAGGCTTGTTGAGTTAGCTTCGGAGCACAGCCGCCTACTTGTCGTTTTCGTTATCAAAAAGTCCGGAAGCAGCCCTAAAACTTTAAAATTCGGATGCAGGGACATGCAAGGATGACTCAGGTACAAACCGCGTCTCTCTAGCATTTTTAGTTCCAGAATTATTCAAGAGCATAGCTGACAGTTTTTATAAGTCCGGGCTTTTTTTTCAATGATTATATTTTTTCCCATTTATCACCACGCGCCGTGTAAATCATGCATTAAATTCCCCGAATTTGGGGGTGTGTGTCGGGTCCACTCCGTGACCTCTAGCCTCGCATTGAATATGCCCACAACACTAAGTTTGATACGAGAGGAAAGCCCTTGATCATATCTATTCAATGGTGTTAAACTTGTTTAGATTGAGCAAGTATTTGGGGTCGAATTGACCAGTTGTAACTTTTTTTTTCTGTGCACAAAAATCTCATAGGTTGGCTTGTTGAGTTAGCTTCGGAGCACAGCCGCCTACTTGTCGTTTTCGTTTTCAAAAAGTCCGGAAGCAGCCCTAAAACTTTAACATTCGGATGCAGGGACATGCAAGGATGACTCAGGTACAAACCGCGTCTCTCTAGCATTTTTAGTTCCAGAATTATTCAAGAGCATAGCTGACAGTTTTTATAAGTCCGGGCTTTTTTTTCAATGATTATATTTTTTCCCATTTATCACCACGCGCCGTGTAAATCATGCATTAAATTCCCCGAATTTGGGGGTGTGTGTCGGGTCCACTCCGTGACCTCTAGCCTCGCTTTGAATATGCCCACAACACTAAGTTTGATACGAGAGGAAAGCCCGTGATCATATCTATTCAATGGTGTTAAACTTGTTTAGATTGAGCAAGTATTTGGGGTCGAATTGACCAGTTGTAACTTTTTTTTTCTGTGCACAAAAATCTCATAGGTAGGCTTGTTGAGTTAGCTTCGGAGCACAGCCGCCTACTTGTCATTTTCGTTATCAAGAAGTCCGGAAGCAGCCCTAAAACTTTTAAATTCGGATGCAGGGACATGCAAGGATGACTCAGGTACAAACCGCGTCTCTCTAGCATTTTTAGTTCCAGAATTATTCAAGAGCATAGCTGACAGTTTTTATAAGTCCGGGCTTTTTTTTCAATGATTATATTTTTTCCCATTTATCACCACGCGCCGTGTAAATCATGCATTAAATTCCCCGAATTTGGGGGTGTGTGTCGGGTCCACTCCGTGACCTCTAGCCTCGCTTTGAATATGCCCACAGCACTAAGTTTGATACGAGAGGAAAGCCCTTGATCATATCTATCCAATGGTGTTAAACTTGTTTAGATTGAGCAAGTATTTGGGGTCGAATTGACCAGTTGTAACTTTTTTTTTCTGTGCACAAAAATCTCATAGGTAGGCTTGTTGAGTTAGCTTCGGAGCACAGCCGCCTACTTGTCGTTTTCGTTATCAAAAAGTCCGGAAGCAGCCCTAAAACTTTAAAATTCGGATGCAGGGACATGCAAGGATGACTCAGGTACAAACCGCGTCTCTCTAGCATTTTTAGT
Source organism: Asterias amurensis (assembly GCF_032118995.1). Lineage (NCBI taxonomy): Eukaryota > Metazoa > Echinodermata > Asteroidea > Forcipulatida > Asteriidae > Asterias > Asterias amurensis. The sequence goes on from NC_092661.1 coordinate 13,216,322, forward strand.
TCCAGAATTATTTAAGAGCATAGCTGACAGTTTTTATAAGTCCGGGCTTTTTTTTCAATGATTATATTTTTTCCCATTTATCACCACGCGCCGTGTAAATCATGCATTAAATTCCCCGAATTTGGGGGTGTGTGTCGGGTCCACTCCGTGACCTCTAGCCTCGCTTTGAAAATGCCAACAACACTAAGTTTGATACGAGAGGAAAGCCATTGATCATATCTATCCAATGGTGTTAAACTTGTTTAGATTGAGCAAGTATTTGGGGTCGAATTGACCAGTTGTAACTTTTTTTTTTCTGTGCACAAAAATCTCATAGGTAGGCTTGTTGAGTTAGCTTCGGAGCACAGCCGCCTACTTGTCGTTTTCGTTATCAAAAAGTCCGGAAGCAGCCCTAAAACTTTAAAATTCGGATGCAGGGACATGCAAGGATGACTCAGGTACAAACCGCGTCTCTCTAGCATTTTTAGTTCCAGAATTATTCAAGAGCATAGCTGACAGTTTTTATAAGTCCGGGCTTTTTTTTCAATGATTATATTTTTTCCCATTTAACACCACGCGCCGTGTAAATCATGCATTAAATTCCCCGAATTTGGGGGTGTGTGTCGGGTCCACTCCGTGACCTCTAGCCTCGCTTTGAATATGCCCACAACACTAAGTTTGATACGAGAGGAAAGCCCTTGATCATATCTATCCAATGGTGTTAAACTTGTTTAGATTGAGCAAGTATTTGGGGTCGAATTGACCAGTTGTAACTTTTTTTTTCTGTGCACAAAAATCTCATAGGTAGGCTTGTTGAGTTAGCTTCGGAGCACAGCCGCCTACTTGTCGTTTTCGTTTTCAAAAAGTCCGGAAGCAGCCCTAAAACTTTAAAATTCGGATGCAGGGACATGCAAGGATGACTCAGGTACAAACCGCGTCTCTCTAGCATTTTTAGTTCCAGAATTATTTAAGAGCATAGCTGACATTTTTTATAAGTCCGGGCTTTTTTTTCAATGATTATATTTTTTCCCATTTATCACCACGCGCCGTGTAAATCATGCATTAAATTCCCCGAATTTGGGGGTGTGTGTCGGGTCCACTCCGTGACCTCTAGCCTCGCTTTGAAAATGCCCACAACACTAAGTTTGATACGAGAGGAAAGCCCTTGATCATATCTATCCAATGGTGTTAAACTTGTTTAGATTGAGCAAGTATTTGGGGTCGAATTGACCAGTTGTAACTTTTTTTTTCTGTGCACAAAAATCTCATAGGTAGGCTTGTTGAGTTAGCTTCGGAGCACAGCCGCCTACTTGTCGTTTTCGTTATCAAAAAGTCCGGAAGCAGCCCTAAAATTTTAAAATTCGGATGCAGGGACATGCAAGGATGACTCAGGTACAAACCGCGTCTCTCTAGCAATTTTAGTTCCAGAATAATTCAAGAGCATAGCTGACAGTTTTTATAAGTCCGGGCTTTTTTTTCAATGATTATATTTTTTCCCATTTATCACCACGCGCCGTGTAAATCATGCATTAAATTCCCCGAATTTGGGGGTGTGTGTCGGGTCCACTCCGTGACCTCTAGCCTCGCTTTGAATATGCCCACAACACTGAGTTTGATACGAGAGGAAAGCCCTTGATCATATCTATCCAATGGTGTTAAACTTGTTTAGATTGAGCAAGTATTTGGGGTAGAATTGACCAGTTGTAACTTGTGTTTTTTTCTGTGCACAAAAATCTCATAGTTAGGCTTGTTGAGTTAGCTTCGGAGCACAGCCGCCTACTTGTCATTTTCGTTATCAAGAAGTCCGGAAGCAGCCCTAAAACTTTGAAATTCGGATGCAGGGACATACAAGGATAACTCAGGTACAAACCGCGTCTCTCTAGCATTTTTAGTTCCAGAATTATTCATTAGCATAGCTGACAGTTTTTATAAGTCCGGGCTTTTTTTTCAATGATTATATTTTTTCCCATTTATCACCACGCGCCGTGTAAATCATGCATTAAATTCCCCGAATTTGGGGGTGTGTGTCGGGTCCACTCCGTGACCTCTAGCCTCGCTTTGAAAATGCCCACAACACTAAGTTTGATACGAGAGGAAAGCCCTTGATCATATCTATCCAATGGTGTTAAACTTGTTTAGATTGAGCAAGTATTTGGGGTCGAATTGACCAGTTGTAACTTTTTTTTTCTGTGCACAAAAATCTCATAGGTAGGCTTGTTGAGTTAGCTTCGGAGCACAGCCGCCTACTTGTCGTTTTCGTTATCAAAAAGTCCGGAAGCAGCCCTAAAATTTTAAAATTCGGATGCAGGGACATGCAAGGATGACTCAGGTACAAACCGCGTCTCTCTAGCAATTTTAGTTCCAGAATAATTCAAGAGCATAGCTGACAGTTTTTATAAGTCCGGGCTTTTTTTTCAATGATTATATTTTTTCCCATTTATCACCACGCGCCGTGTAAATCATGCATTAAATTCCCCGAATTTGGGGGTGTGTGTCGGGTCCACTCCGTGACCTCTAGCCTCGCTTTGAATATGCCCACAACACTGAGTTTGATACGAGAGGAAAGCCCTTGATCATATCTATCCAATGGTGTTAAACTTGTTTAGATTGAGCAAGTATTTGGGGTAGAATTGACCAGTTGTAACTTGTGTTTTTTTCTGTGCACAAAAATCTCATAGTTAGGCTTGTTGAGTTAGCTTCGGAGCACAGCCGCCTACTTGTCATTTTCGTTATCAAGAAGTCCGGAAGCAGCCCTAAAACTTTGAAATTCGGATGCAGGGACATACAAGGATAACTCAGGTACAAACCGCGTCTCTCTAGCATTTTTAGTTCCAGAATTATTCATTAGCATAGCTGACAGTTTTTATAAGTCCGGGCTTTTTTTTCAATGATTATATTTTTTCCCATTTATCACCACGCGCCGTGTAAATCATGCATTAAATTCCCCGAATTTGGGGGTGTGTGTCGGGTCCACTCCGTGACCTCTAGCCTCGCTTTGAATATGCCCACAACACTAAGTTTGATACGAGAGGAAAGCCCGTGATCATATCTTTTTAATGGTGTTAAACTTGTTTAGATTGAGCAAGTATTTGGGGTCGAATTGACCAGTTGTAACTTTTTTTTTCTGTGCACAAAAATCTCATAGGTAGGCTTGTTGAGTTAGCTTCGGAGCACAGCCGCCTACTTGTCATTTTCGTTATCAAAAAAGCCGGAAGCAGCCCTAAAACTTTAAAATTCGGATGCAGGGACATGCAAGGATGACTCAGGTACAAACCGCGTCTCTCTAGCATTTTTAGTTCCAGAATTATTCAAGAGCATAGCTGACAGTTTTTATAAGTCCGGGCTTTTTTTTCAATGATTATATTTTTTCCCATTTAACACCACGCGCCGTGTAAATCATGCATTAAATTCCCCGAATTTGGGGGTGTGTGTCGGGTCCACTCCGTGACCTCTAGCCTCGCTTTGAATATGCCCACAACACTAAGTTTGATACGAGAGGAAAGCCCTTGATCATATCTATTCAATGGTGTTAAACTTGTTTAGATTGAGCAAGTATTTGGGGTCGAATTGACCAGTTGTAACTTTTTTTTTCTGTGCACAAAAATCTCATAGGTAGGCTTGTTGAGTTAGCTTCGGAGCACAGCCGCCTACTTGTCATTTTCGTTATCAAAAAGTCCGGAAGCAGCCCTAAAACTTTAAAATTCGGATGCAGGAATGCAAGGATGACTCAGGTACAAACCGCGTCTCTCTAGCATTTTTAGTTCCAGAATTATTCAAGAGCATAGCTGACAGTTTTTATAAGTCCGGGCTTTTTTTTCAATGAATATATTTTTTCCCATTTATCACCACGCGCCGTGTAAATCATGCATTAAATTCCCCGAAATTGGGGGTGTGTGTCGGGTCCACTCCGTGACCTCTAGCCTCGCTTTGAAAATGCCCACAACACTAAGTTTGATACGAGAGGAAAGCCCTTGATCATATCTATCCAATGGTGTTAAACTTGTTTAGATTGAGCAAGTATTTGGGGTCGAATTGACCAGTTGTAACTTGTGTTTTTTTCTGTGCACAAAAATCTCATAGGTAGGCTTGTTGAGTTAGCTTCGGAGCACAGCCGCCTACTTGTCGTTTTCGTTTTCAAAAAGTCCGGAAGCAGCCCTAAAACTTTAAAATTCAGATGCAGGGACATACAAGGATGACTCAGGTACAAACCGCGTCTCTCTAGCATTTTTAGTTCCAGAATTATTCAAGAGCATAGCTGACAGTTTTTATAAATCCGGGCTTTTTTTTCAATGAATATAATTATTTTTTCCCATTTATCACCACGCGCCGTGTAAATCATGCATTAAATTCCCCGAAATTGGGGGTGTGTGTCGGGTCCACTCCGTGACCTCTAGCCTCGCTTTGAAAATGCCCACAACACTAAGTTTGATACGAGAGGAAAGCCCTTGATCATATCTATCTAATGGTGTTAAACTTGTTTAGATTGAGCAAGTATTTGGGGTCGAATTGACCAGTTGTAACTTGTGTTTTTTTCTGTGCACAAAAATCTCATAGGTAGGCTTGTTGAGTTAGCTTCGGAGCACAGCCGCCTACTTGTCGTTTTCGTTTTCAAAAAGTCCGGAAGCAGCCCTAAAACTTTAAAATTCGGATGCCGGGACATGCAAGGATGACTCAGGTACAAACCGCGTCTCTCTAGCATTTTTAGTTCCAGAATTATTCAAGAGCATAGCTGACAGTTTTTATAAGTCCGGGCTTTTTTTTCAATGATTATATTTTTTCCCATTTATCACCACGCGCCGTGTAAATCATGCATTAAATTCCCCGAATTTGGGGGTGTGTGTCGGGTCCACTCCGTGACCTCTAGCCTCGCATTGAATATGCCCACAACACTAAGTTTGATACGAGAGGAAAGCCCTTGATCATATCTATTCAATGGTGTTAAACTTGTTTAGATTGAGCAAGTATTTGGGGTCGAATTGACCAGTTGTAACTTTTTTTTTCTGTGCACAAAAATCTCATAGGTAGGCTTGTTGAGTTAGCTTCGGAGCACAGCCGCCTACTTGTCGTTTTCGTTTTCAAAAAGTCCGGAAGCAGCCCTAAAACTTTAACATTCGGATGCAGGGACATGCAAGGATGACTCAGGTACAAACCGCGTCTCTCTAGCATTTTTAGTTCCAGAATTATTCAAGAGCATAGCTGACAGTTTTTATAAGTCCGGGCTTTTTTTTCAATGATTATATTTTTTCCCATTTATCACCACGCGCCGTGTAAATCATGCATTAAATTCCCCGAATTTGGGGGTGTGTGTCGGGTCCACTCCGTGACCTCTAGCCTCGCTTTGAATATGCCCACAACACTAAGTTTGATACGAGAGGAAAGCCCGTGATCATATCTATTCAATGGTGTTAAACTTGTTTAGATTGAGCAAGTATTTGGGGTCGAATTGACCAGTTGTAACTTTTTTTTTCTGTGCACAAAAATCTCATAGGTAGGCTTGTTGAGTTAGCTTCGGAGCACAGCCGCCTACTTGTCATTTTCGTTATCAAGAAGTCCGGAAGCAGCCCTAAAACTTTTAAATTCGGATGCAGGGACATGCAAGGATGACTCAGGTACAAACCGCGTCTCTCTAGCATTTTTAGTTCCAGAATTATTCAAGAGCATAGCTGACAGTTTTTATAAGTCCGGGCTTTTTTTTCAATGATTATATTTTTTCCCATTTATCACCACGCGCCGTGTAAATCATGCATTAAATTCCCCGAATTTGGGGGGGTGTGTCGGGTCCACTCCGTGACCTCTAGCCTCGCTTTGAATATGCCCACAACACTAAGTTTAAAACGAGAGGAAAGCCCGTGATCATATCTATTCAATGGTGTTAAACTTGTTTAGATTGAGCAAGTATTTGGGGTCGAATTGACCAGTTGTAACTTTTTTTTTCTGTGCACAAAAATCTCATAGGTAGGCTTGTTGAGTTAGCTTCGGAGCACAGCCACCTACTTGTCATTTTCGTTATCAAGAAGTCCGGAAGCAGCCCTAAAACTTTTAAATTCGGATGCAGGGACATGCAAGGATGACTCAGGTACAAACCGCGTCTCTCTAGCATTTTTAGTTCCAGAATTATTCAAGAGCATAGCTGACAGTTTTTATAAGTCCGGGCTTTTTTTTCAATGAATATATTTTTTCCCATTGATCACCACGCGCCGTGTAAATCATGCATTAAATTCCCCGAATTTGGGGGTGTGTGTCGGGTCCACTCCGTGACCTCTAGCCTCGCTTTGAAAATGCCCACAACACTAAGTTTGATACGAGAGGAAAGCCCTTGATCATATCTATCCAATGGTGTTAAACTTGTTTAGATTGAGCAAGTATTTGGGGTCGAATTGACCAATTGTAACTTTTTTTTTCTGTGCACAAAAATCTCATAGGTAGGCTTGTTGAGTTAGCTTCGGAGCACAGCCGCCTACTTGTCGTTTTCGTTTTCAAAAAGTCCGGAAGCAGCCCTAAAACTTTAAAATTCGGATGCCGGGACATGCAAGGATGACTCAGGTACAAACCGCGTCTCTCTAGCATTTTTAGTTCCAGAATTATTCAAGAGCATAGCTGACAGTTTTTATAAGTCCGGGCTTTTTTTTCAATGATTATATTTTTTCCCATTTATCACCACGCGCCGTGTAAATCATGCATTAAATTCCCCGAATTTGGGGGTGTGTGTCGGGTCCACTCCGTGACCTCTAGCCTCGCTTTGAATATGCCCACAACACTAAGTTTGATACGAGAGGAAAGCCCGTGATCATATCTATTCAATGGTGTTAAACTTGTTTAGATTGAGCAAGTATTTGGGGTCGAATTGACCAGTTGTAACTTTTTTTTTCTGTGCACAAAAATCTCATAGGTAGGCTTGTTGAGTTAGCTTCGGAGCACAGCCGCCTACTTGTCATTTTCGTTATCAAGAAGTCCGGAAGCAGCCCTAAAACTTTAACATTCGGATGCAGGGACATGCAAGGATGACTCAGGTACAAACCGCGTCTCTCTAGCATTTTTAGTTCCAGAATTATTCAAGAGCATAGCTGACAGTTTTTGTAAGTCCGGGCTTTTTTTTCAATGATTATATTTTTTCCCATTTATCACCACGCGCCGTGTAAATCATGCATTAAATTCCCCGAATTTGGGGGTGTGTGTCGGGTCCACTCCGTGACCTCTAGCCTCGCTTTGAATATGCCCGCAACACTAAGTTTGATACGAGAGGAAAGCCCGTGATCATATCTATTCAATGGTGTTAAACTTGTTTAGATTGAGCAAGTATTTGGGGTCGAATTGACCAGTTGTAACTTTTTTTTTCTGTGCACAAAAATCTCATAGGTAGGCTTGTTGAGTTAGCTTCGGAGCACAGCCACCTACTTGTAATTTTCGTTATCAAGAAGTCCGGAAGCAGCCCTAAAACTTTTAAATTCGGATGCAGGGACATGCAAGGATGACTCAGGTACAAACCGCGTCTCTCTAGCATTTTTAGTTCCAGAATTATTCAAGAGCATAGCTGACAGTTTTTATAAGTCCGGGCTTTTTTTTCAATGAATATATTTTTTCCCATTGATCACCACGCGCCGTGTAAATCATGCATTAAATTCCCCGAATTTGGGGGTGTGTGTCGGGTCCACTCCGTGACCTCTAGCCTCGCTTTGAAAATGCCCACAACACTAAGTTTGATACGAGAGGAAAGCCCTTGATCATATCTATCCAATGGTGTTAAACTTGTTTAGATTGAGCAAGTATTTGGGGTCGAATTGACCAGTTGTAACTTGTATTTTTTCTGTGCACAAAAATCTCATAGGTAGGCTTGTTGAGTTAGCTTCGGAGCACAGCCGCCTACTTGTCGTTTTCGTTTTCAAAAAGTCCGGAAGCAGCCCTAAAACTTTAACATTCGGATGCAGGGACATGCAAGGATGACTCAGGTACAAACCGCGTCTCTCTAGCATTTTTAGTTCCAGAATTATTCAAGAGCATAGCTGACAGTTTTTATAAGTCCGGGCTTTTTTTTCAATGATTATATTTTTTCCCATTTATCACCACGCGCCGTGTAAATCATGCATTAAATTCCCCGAATTTGGGGGTGTGTGTCGGGTCCACTCCGTGACCTCTAGCCTCGCTTTGAATATGCCCACAACACTAAGTTTGATACGAGAGGAAAGCCCGTGATCATATCTATTCAATGGTGTTAAACTTGTTTAGATTGAGCAAGTATTTGGGGTCGAATTGACCAGTTGTAACTTTTTTTTTCTGTGCACAAAAATCTCGCAGGTAGGCTTGTTGAGTTAGCTTCGGAGCACAGCCGCCTACTTGTCATTTTCGTTATCAAGAAGTCCGGAAGCAGCCCTAAAACTTTAAAATTCGGATGCAGGGACATGCAAGGATGACTCAGGTACAAACCGCGTCTCTCTAGAATTTTTAGTTCCAGAATTATTCAAGAGCATAGCTGACAGTTTTTATAAGTCCGGGCTTTTTTTTCAATGATTATATTTTTTCCCATTTATCACCACGCGCCGTGTAAATCATGCATTAAATTCCCCGAATTTGAGGGTGTGTGTCGGGTCCACTCCGTGACCTCTAGCCTCGCTTTGAATATGCCCACAACACTAAGTTTGATACGAGAGGAAAGCCCTTGATCATATCTATCCAATGGTGTTAAACTTGTTTAGATTGAGCAAGTATTTGGGGTCGAATTGACCAATTGTAACTTTTTTTTTCTGTGCACAAAAATCTCATAGGTAGGCTTGTTGAGTTAGCTTCGGAGCACAGCCGCCTACTTGTCGTTTTCGTTATCAAAAAGTCCGGAAGCAGCCCTAAAACTTTAACATTCGGATGCAGGGACATGCAAGGATGACTCAGGTACAAACCGCGTCTCTCTAGCATTTTTAGTTCCAGAATTATTCAAGAGCATAGCTGACAGTTTTTATAAGTCCGGGCTTTTTTTTCAATGATTATATTTTTTCCCATTTATCACCACGCGCCGTGTAAATCATGCATTAAATTCCCCGAATTTGGGGGTGTGTGTCGGGTCCACTCCGTGACCTCTAGCCTCGCTTTGAATATGCCCACAACACTAAGTTTGATACGAGAGGAAAGCCCTTGATCATATCTATTCAATGGTGTTAAACTTGTTTAGATTGAGCAAGTATTTGGGGTCGAATTGACCAGTTGTAACTTGTGTTTTTTTCTGTGCACAAAAATCTCATAGGTAGGCTTGTTGAGTTAGCTTCGGAGCACAGCCGCCTACTTGTCGTTTTCGTTATCAAAAAGTCCGGAAGCAGCCCTAAAACTTTAAAATTCGGATGCAGGGACATGCAAGGATGACTCAGGTACAAACCGCGTCTCTCTAGCATTTTTAGTTCCAGAATTATTCAAGAGCATAGCTGACAGTTTTTATAAGTCCGGGCTTTTTTTTCAATGATTATATTTTTTCCCATTTATCACCACGCGCCGTGTAAATCATGCATTAAATTCCCCGAATTTGGGGGTGTGTGTCGGGTCCACTCCGTGACCTCTAGCCTCGCTTTGAATATGCCCACAACACTAAGTTTGATACGAGAGGAAAGCCCTTGATCATATCTATCCAATGGTGTTAAACTTGTTTAGATTGAGCAAGTATTTGGGGTCGAATTGACCAGTTGTAACTTGTGTTTTTTCTGTGCACAAAAATCTCATAGGTAGGCTTGTTGATTTAGCTTCGGAGCACAGCCGCCTACTTGTCATTTTCGTTATCAAGAAGTCCGGAAGCAGCCCTAAAACTTTGAAATTCGGATGCAGGGACATACAAGGATAACTCAGGTACAAACCGCGTCTCTCTAGCATTTTTAGTTCCAGAATTATTCAGGATCATAGCTGACAGTTTTTATAAGTCCGGGCTTTTTTTTCAATGAATATATTTTTTCCCATTGATCACCACGCGCCGTGTAAATCATGCATTAAATTCCCCGAATTTGGGGGTGTGTGTCGGGTCCACTCCGTGACCTCTAGCCTCGCTTTGAATATGCCCACAACACTAAGTTTGATACGAGAGGAAAGCCCTTCATCATATCTATTCAATGGTGTTAAACTTGTTTAGATTGAGCAAGTATTTGGGGTCGAATTGACCAGTTGTAACTTTTTTTTTCTGTGCACAAAAATCTCATAGGTAGGCTTGTTGAGTTAGCTTCGGAGCACAGCCGCCTACTTGTCATTTTCGTTATCAAAAAGTCCGGACGCAGCCCTAAAACTTTAAAATTCGGATGCAGGGACATGCAAGGATGACTCAGGTACAAACCGCGTCTCTCTAGCATTTTTAGTTCCAGAATTATTCAAGAGCATAGCTGACAGTTTTTATAAGTCCGGGCTTTTTTTTCAATGATTATATTTTTTCCCATTTATCACCACGCGCCGTGTAAATCATGCATTAAATTCCCCGAATTTGGGGGTGTGTGTCGGGTCCACTCCGTGACCTCTAGCCTCGCTTTGAAAATGCCCACAACACTAAGTTTGATACGAGAGGAAAGCCCTTGATCATATCTATCCAATGGTGTTAAACTTGTTTAGATTGAGCAAGTATTTGGGGTCGAATTGACCAGTTGTAACTTTTTTTTTTTCTGTGCACAAAAATCTCATAGGTAGGCTTGTTGAGTTAGCTTCGGAGCACAGCCGCCTACTTGTCGTTTTCGTTTTCAAAAAGTCCGGAAGCAGCCCTAAAACTTTAAAATTCGGATGCAGGGACATGCAAGGATGACTCAGGTACAAACCGCGTCTCTCTAGCATTTTTAGTTCCAGAATTATTCAAGAGCATAGCTGACAGTTTTTATAAGTCCGGGCTTTTTTTTCAATGATTATATTTTTTCCCATTTATCACCACGCGCCGTGTAAATCATGCATTAAATTCCCCGAATTTGGGGGTGTGTGTCGGGTCCACTCCCTGACCTCTAGCCTCGCTTTGAAAATGCCCACAACACTAAGTTTGATACGAGAGGAAAGCCCTTGATCATATCTATCCAATGGTGTTAAACTTGTTTAGATTGAGCAAGTATTTGGGGTCGAATTGACCAGTTGTAACTTGTTTTTTTTTCTGTGCACAAAAATCTCATAGGTAGGCTTGTTGAGTTAGCTTCGGAGCACAGCCGCCTACTTGTCATTTTCGTTATCAAGAAGTCCGGAAGCAGCCCTAAAACTTTGAAATTCAGATGCAGGGACATACAAGGATGACTCAGGTACAAACCGCGTCTCTCTAGCATTTTTAGTTCCAGAATTATTCAAGAGCATAGCTGACAGTTTTTATAAGTCCGGGCTTTTTTTTCAATGATTATATTTTTTCCCATTTATCACCACGCGCCGTGTAAATCATGCATTAAATTCCCCGAATTTGGGGGTGTGTGTCGGGTCCACTCCGTGACCTCTAGCCTCGCTTTGAAAATGCCCACAACACTAAGTTTGATACGAGAGGAAAGCCCTTGATCATATCTATCCAATGGTGTTAAACTTGTTTAGATTGAGCAAGTATTTGGGGTCGAATTGACCAGTTGTAACTTGTGTTTTTTCTGTGCACAAAAATCTCATAGGTAGGCTTGTTGATTTAGCTTCGGAGCACAGCCGCCTACTTGTCATTTTCGTTATCAAGAAGTCCGGAAGCAGTCCTAAAACTTTGAAATTCGGATGCAGGGACATACAAGGATAACTCAGGTACAAACCGCGTCTCTCTAGCATTTTTAGTTCCAGAATTATTCAGGATCATAGCTGACAGTTTTTATAAGTCCGGGCTTTTTTTTCAATGAATATATTTTTTCCCATTGATCACCACGCGCCGTGTAAATCATGCATTAAATTCCCCGAATTTGGGGGTGTGTGTCGGGTCCACTCCGTGACCTCTAGCCTCGCTTTGAATATGCCCACAACACTAAGTTTGATACGAGAGGAAAGCCCTTCATCATATCTATTCAATGGTGTTAAACTTGTTTAGATTGAGCAAGTATTTGGGGTCGAATTGACCAGTTGTAACTTTTTTTTTCTGTGCACAAAAATCTCATAGGTAGGCTTGTTGAGTTAGCTTCGGAGCACAGCCGCCTACTTGTCATTTTCGTTATCAAAAAGTCCGGACGCAGCCCTAAAACTTTAAAATTCGGATGCAGGGACATGCAAGGATGACTCAGGTACAAACCGCGTCTCTCTAGCATTTTTAGTTCCAGAATTATTCAAGAGCATAGCTGACAGTTTTTATAAGTCCGGGCTTTTTTTTCAATGATTATATTTTTTCCCATTTATCACCACGCGCCGTGTAAATCATGCATTAAATTCCCCGAATTTGGGGGTGTGTGTCGGGTCCACTCCGTGACCTCTAGCCTCGCTTTGAAAATGCCCACAACACTAAGTTTGATACGAGAGGAAAGCCCTTGATCATATCTATCCAATGGTGTTAAACTTGTTTAGATTGAGCAAGTATTTGGGGTCGAATTGACCAGTTGTAACTTTTTTTTTTTCTGTGCACAAAAATCTCATAGGTAGGCTTGTTGAGTTAGCTTCGGAGCACAGCCGCCTACTTGTCGTTTTCGTTTTCAAAAAGTCCGGAAGCAGCCCTAAAACTTTAAAATTCGGATGCAGGGACATGCAAGGATGACTCAGGTACAAACCGCGTCTCTCTAGCATTTTTAGTTCCAGAATTATTCAAGAGCATAGCTGACAGTTTTTATAAGTCCGGGCTTTTTTTTCAATGATTATATTTTTTCCCATTTATCACCACGCGCCGTGTAAATCATGCATTAAATTCCCCGAATTTGGGGGTGTGTGTCGGGTCCACTCCGTGACCTCTAGCCTCGCTTTGAAAATGCCCACAACACTAAGTTTGATACGAGAGGAAAGCCCTTGATCATATCTATCCAATGGTGTTAAACTTGTTTAGATTGAGCAAGTATTTGGGGTCGAATTGACCAGTTGTAACTTGTTTTTTTTTCTGTGCACAAAAATCTCATAGGTAGGCTTGTTGAGTTAGCTTCGGAGCACAGCCGCCTACTTGTCATTTTCGTTATCAAGAAGTCCGGAAGCAGCCCTAAAACTTTGAAATTCAGATGCAGGGACATACAAGGATGACTCAGGTACAAACCGCGTCTCTCTAGCATTTTTAGTTCCAGAATTATTCAAGAGCATAGCTGACAGTTTTTATAAGTCCGGGCTTTTTTTTCAATGATTATATTTTTTCCCATTTATCACCACGCGCCGTGTAAATCATGCATTAAATTCCCCGAATTTGGGGGTGTGTGTCGGGTCCACTCCGTGACCTCTAGCCTCGCTTTGAATATGCCCACAACACTAAGTTTGATACGAGAGGAAGCCCTTAATCATTTATATTCAATGGTGTTAAACTTGTTTAGATTGAGCAAGTATTTGGGGTCGAATTGACCAGTTGTAACTTTTTTTTTTCTGTGCACAAAAATCTCATAGGTAGGCTTGTTGAGTTAGCTTCGGAGCACAGCCGCCTACTTGTCGTTTTCGTTATCAAAAAGTCCGGAAGCAGCCCTAAAACTTTAAAATTCGGATGCAGGGACATGCAAGGATGACTCAGGTACAAACCGCGTCTCTCTAGCATTTTTAGTTCCAGAATTATTCAAGAGCATAGCTGACAGTTTTTATAAGTCCGGGCTTTTTTTTTCAATGATTATATTTTTTCCCATTTATCACCACGCGCCGTGTAAATCATGCATTAAATTCCCCGAATTTGGGGGTGTGTGTCGGGTCCACTCCGTGACCTCTAGCCTCGCTTTGAAAATGCCCACAACACTAAGTTTGATACGAGAGGAAAGCCCTTGATCATATCTATCCAATGGTGTTAAACTTGTTTAGATTGAGCAAGTATTTGGGGTCGAATTGACCAGTTGTAACTTGTGTTTTTTTCTGTGCACAAAAATCTCATAGGTAGGCTTGTTGAGTTAGCTTCGGAGCACAGCCGCCTACTTGTCATTTTCGTTATCAAAATGTCCGGAAGCAGCCCTAAAACTTTGAAATTCGGATGCAGGGACATACAAGGATAACTCAGGTACAAACCGCGTCTCTCTAGCATTTTTAGTTCCAGAATTATTCAGGATCATAGCTGACAGTTTTTATAAGTCCGGGCTTTTTTTTCAATGATTATATTTTTTCCCATTGATCACCACGCGCCGTGTAAATCATGCATTAAATTCCCCGAATTTGGGGGTGTGTGTCGGGTCCACTCCGTGACCTCTAGCCTCGCTTTGAAAATGCCCACAACACTAAGTTTGATACGAGAGGAAAGCCCTTGATCATTTCTATCCAATGGTGTTAAACTTGTTTAGATTGAGCAAGTATTTGGGGTCTAATTGACCAGTTGTAACTTTTTTTTTCTGTGCACAAAAATCTCATTGGTAGGCTTGTTGAGTTAGCTTCGGAGCACAGCCGCCTACTTGTCGTTTTCGTTATCAAAAAGTCCGGAAGCAGCCCTAAAACTTTAAAATTCGGATGCAGGGACATGCAAGGATGACTCAGGTACAAACCGCGTCTCTCTAGCATTTTTAGTTCCAGAATTATTCAAGAGCATAGCTGACAGTTTTTATAAGTCCGGGCTTTTTTTTCAATGATTATATTTTTTCCCATTTATCACCACGCGCCGTATAAATCATGCATTAAATTCCCCGAATTTGGGGTTGTGTGTCGGGTCCACTCCGTGACCTCTAGCCTCGCTTTGAAAATGCCCACAACACTAAGTTTGATACGAGAGGAAAGCCCTTGATCATATCTATATAATGGTGTTAAACTTGTTTAGATTGACCAAGTATTTGGGGTCGAAATGACCAGTTGTAACTTTTTTTTTTCTGTGCACAAAAATCTCATAGGTAGGCTTGTTGAGTTAGCTTCGGAGCACAGCCGCCTACTTGTCATTTTCGTTATCAAAAAGTCCGGAAGCAGCCCTAAAACTTTAAAATTCGGATGCAGGGACATGCAAGGATGACTCAGGTACAAACCGCGTCTCTCTAGCATTTTAAGTTCCAGAATTATTCAAGAGCATAGCTGACAGTTTTTATAAGTCCGGGCTTTTTTTTTTCAATGATTATATTTTTTCCCATTTATCACCACGCGCCGTGTAAATCATGCATTAAATTCCCCGAATTTGGGGGTGTGTGTCGGGTCCACTCCCTGACCTCTAGCCTCGCTTTGAAAATGCCCACAACACTAAGTTTGATACGAGAGGAAAGCCCTTGATCATATCTATCCAATGGTGTTAAACTTGTTTAGATTGAGCAAGTATTTGGGGTCGAATTGACCAGTTGTAACTTTTTTTTTCTGTGCACAAAAATCTCATAGGTAGGCTTGTTGAGTTAGGTTCAGAGCACAGCCGCCTACTTGTCATTTTCGTTATCAAAAAGTCCGGAAGCAGCCCTAAAACTTTAAAATTCGGATGCAGGGACATGTAAGGATGACTCAGGTACAAACCGCGTCTCTCTAGCATTTTTAGTTCCAGAAATATTCAAGAGCATAGCTGACAGTTTTTATAAGTCCGGGCTTTTTTTTTCAATGATTATATTTTTTCCCATTTATCACCACGCGCCGTGTAAATCATGCATTAAATTCCCCGAATTTGGGGGTGTGTGTCGGGTCCACTCCCTGACCTCTAGCCTCGCTTTGAAAATGCCCACAACACTAAGTTTGATACGAGAGGAAAGCCCTTGATCATATCTATTCAATGGTGTTAAACTTGTTTAGATTGAGCAAGTATTTGGGGTCGAATTGACCAGTTGTAACTTGTGTTTTTTTCTGTGCACAAAAATCTCATAGGTAGGCTTGTTGAGTTAGCTTCGGAGCACAGCCGCCTACTTGTCATTTTCGTGATCAAAAAGTCCGGAAGCAGCCCTAAAACTTTAAAACTCGGATGCAGGGACATGCAAGGATGACTCAGGTACAAACCGCGTCTCTCTAGCATTTTTAGTTCCAGAATTATTCAAGAGCATAGCTGACAGTTTTTATAAGTCCGGGCTTTTTTTTCAATGATTATATTTTTTCCCATTTATCACCACGCGCCGTGTAAATCATGCATTAAATTCCCCGAATTTGGGGTTGTGTGTCGGGTCCACTCCGTGACCTCTAGCCTCGCTTTGAAAATGCCCACAACACTAAGTTTGATACGAGAGGAAAGCCCTTGATCATATCTATCCAATGGTGTTAAACTTGTTTAGATTGAGCAAGTATTTGGGGTCGAATTGACCAGTTGTAACTTTTTTTTTCTGTGCACAAAAATCTCATTGGTAGGCTTGTTGAGTTAGCTTCGGAGCACAGCCGCCTACTTGTCGTTTTCGTTATCAAAAAGTCCGGAAGCAGCCCTAAAACTTTAAAATTCGGATGCAGGGACATGCAAGGATGACTCAGGTACAAACCGCGTCTCTCTAGCATTTTTAGTTCCAGAATTATTCAAGAGCATAGCTGACAGTTTTTATAAGTCCGGGCTTTTTTTTTCAATGATTATATTTTTTCCCATTGATCACCACGCGCCGTGTAAATCATGCATTAAATTCCCCGAATTTGGGGTTGTGTGTCGGGTCCACTCCGTGACCTCTAGCCTCGCTTTGAAAATGCCCACAACACTAAGTTTGATACGAGAGGAAAGCCCTTGATCATATCTATCCAATGGTGTTAAACTTGTTTAGATTGAGCAAGTATTTGGGGTCGAATTGACCAGTTGTAACTTTTTTTTTCTGTGCACAAAAATCTCATTGGTAGGCTTGTTGAGTTAGCTTCGGAGCACAGCCGCCTACTTGTCATTTTCGTTATCAAAAAGTCCGGAAGCAGCCCTAAAACTTTAAAATTCGGATGCAGGGACATGCAAGGATGACTCAGGTACAAACCGCGTCTCTCTAGCATTTTTAGTTCCAGAATTATTTAAGAGCATAGCTGACAGTTTTTATAAGTCCGGGCTTTTTTTTCAATGATTATATTTTTTCCCATTTATCACCACGCGCCGTGTAAATCATGCATTAAATTCCCCGAATTTGGGGGTGTGTGTCGGGTCCACTCCGTGACCTCTAGCCTCGCTTTGAATATGCCCACAACACTAAGTTTAATACGAGAGGAAAGCCCTTGATCATATCTATCCAATGGTGTTAAACTTGTTTAGATTGATCAAGTATTTGGGGTCGAATTGACCAGTTGTAACTTGTGTTTTTTTCTGTGCACAAAAATCTCATAGGTAGGCTTGTTGAGTTAGGTTCGGAGCACAGCCGCCTACTTGTCATTTTCGTTATCAAAAAGTCCGGAAGCAGCCCTAAAATTTTAAAATTCGGATGCAGGGACATGCAAGGATGACTCAGGTACAAACCGCGTCTCTCTAGCATTTTTAGTTCCAGAATTATTCAAGAGCATAGCTGACAGTTTTTATAAGTCCAGGCTTTTTTTTTCAATGATTATATTTTTTTCCCATTGATCACCACGCGCCGTGTAAATCATGCATTAAATTCCCCGAATTTGGGGTTGTGTGTCGGGTCCACTCCGTGACCTCTAGCCACGCTTTGGAAATGCCCACAACACTAAGTTTGATACGAGAGGAAAGCCCTTGATCATATCTATCCAATGGTGTTAAACTTGTTTAGATTGAGCGAGTATTTGGGGTCGAATTGACCAGTTGTAACTTTTTTTTCTGTGCACAAAAATCTCATTGGTAGGCTTGTTGAGTTAGCTTCGGAGCACAGCCGCCTACTTGTCATTTTCGTTATCAAAAAGTCCGGAAGCAGCCCTAAAACTTTAAAATTCGGATGCAGGGACATGCAAGGATGACTCAGGTACAAACCGCGTCTCTCTAGCATTTTTAGTTCCAGAATTATTTAAGAGCATAGCTGACAGTTTTTATAAGTCCGGGCTTTTTTTTCAATGATTATATTTTTTCCCATTGATCACCACGCGCCGTGTAAATCATGCATTAAATTCCCCGAATTTGGGGGTGTGTGTCGGGTCCACTCCGTGACCTCTAGCCTCGCTTTGAATATGCCCACAACACTAAGTTTAATACGAGAGGAAAGCCCTTGATCATATCTATCCAATGGTGTTAAACTTGTTTAGATTGATCAAGTATTTGGGGTCGAATTGACCAGTTGTTACTTGTGTTTTTTTCTGTGCACAAAAATCTCATTGGTAGGCTTGTTGAGTTAGCTTCGGAGCACAGCCGCCTACTTGTCGTTTTCGTTATCAAAAAGTACGGAAGCAGCCCTAAAACTTTGAAATTCGGATGCAGGGACATACAAGGATAACACAGGTACAAACCGCGTCTCTCTAGCATTTTTAGTTCCAGAATTATTCAGGATCATAGCTGACAGTTTTTATAAGTCCGGGCTTTTTTTTCAATGATTATATTTTTTCCCATTGATCACCACGCGCCGTGTAAATCATGCATTAAATTCCCCGAATTTGGGGGTGTGTGTCGGGTCCACTCTCTGACCTCTAGCCTCGCTTTGAAAATGCCCACAACACTAAGTTTGATACGAGAGGAAAGCCCTTGATCATATCTATCCAATGGTGTTAAACTTGTTTAGATTGAGCAAGTATTTGGGGTCGAATTGACCAGTTGTAACTTTTTTTTTCTGTGCACAAAAATCTCATTGGTAGGCTTGTTGAGTTAGCTTCGGAGCACAGCCGCCTACTTGTCGTTTTCGTTATCAAAAAGTACGGAAGCAGCCCTAAAACTTTGAAATTCGGATGCAGGGACATACAAGGATAACACAGGTACAAACCGCGTCTCTCTAGCATTTTTAGTTCCAGAATTATTCAGGATCATAGCTGACAGTTTTTATAAGTCCGGGCTTTTTTTTCAATGATTATATTTTTTCCCATTGATCACCACGCGCCGTGTAAATCATGCATTAAATTCCCCGAATTTGGGGTTGTGTGTCGGGTCCACTCCGTGACCTCTAGCCTCGCTTTGAAAATGCCCACAACACTAAGTTTGATACGAGAGGAAAGCCCTTGATCATATCTATCCAATGGTGTTAAACTTGTTTAGATTGAGCAAGTATTTGGGGTCGAAATGACCAGTTGTAACTTTGTTTTTTCTGTGCACAAAAATCTCATAGGTAGGCTTGTTGAGTTAGCTTCGGAGCACAGCCGCCATCAAAAAGTCCGGAAGCAGCCCTAAAACTTTAAAATTCGGATGCAGGGACATGCAAGGATGACTCAGGTACAAACCGCGTCTCTCTAGCATTTTAAGTTCCAGAATTATTCAAGAGCATAGCTGACAGTTTTTATAAGTCCGGGCTTTTTTTTTCAATGATTATATTTTTTTCCCATTTATCACCACGCGCCGTGTAAATCATGCATTAAATTCCCCGAATTTGGGGGTGTGTGTCGGGTCCACTCCCTGACCTCTAGCCTCGCTTTGAAATTGCCCACAACACTAAGTTTGATACGAGAGGAAAGCCCTTGATCATATCTATCCAATGGTGTTAAACTTGTTTAGATTGAGCAAGTATTTGGGGTCGAATTGACCAGTTGTAACTTTTTTTTTCTGTGCACAAAAATCTCATTGGTAGGCTTGTTGAGTTAGCTTCGGAGCACAGCCGCCTACTTGTCGTTTTCGTTATCAAAAAGTACGGAAGCAGCCCTAAAACTTTAAAATTCGGATGCAGGGACATACAAGGATAACACAGGTACAAACCGCGTCTCTCTAGCATTTTTAGTTCCAGAATTATTCAGGATCATAGCTGACAGTTTTTATAAGTCCGGGCTTTTTTTTCAATGATTATATTTTTTCCCATTGATCACCACGCGCCGTGTAAATCATGCATTAAATTCCCCGAATTTGGGGGTGTGTGTCGGGTCCACTCTCTGACCTCTAGCCTCGCTTTGAAAATGCCCACAACACTAAGTTTGATACGAGAGGAAAGCCCTTGATCATATCTATCCAATGGTGTTAAACTTGTTTAGATTGAGCAAGTATTTGGGGTCGAATTGACCAGTTGTAACTTTTTTTTTCTGTGCACAAAAATCTCATTGGTAGGCTTGTTGAGTTAGCTTCGGAGCACAGCCGCCTACTTGTCGTTTTCGTTATCAAAAAGTACGGAAGCAGCCCTAAAACTTTGAAATTCGGATGCAGGGACATACAAGGATAACACAGGTACAAACCGCGTCTCTCTAGCATTTTTAGTTCCAGAATTATTCAGGATCATAGCTGACAGTTTTTATAAGTCCGGGCTTTTTTTTCAATGATTATATTTTTTCCCATTGATCACCACGCGCCGTGTAAATCATGCATTAAATTCCCCGAATTTGGGGTTGTGTGTCGGGTCCACTCCGTGACCTCTAGCCTCGCTTTGAAAATGCCCACAACACTAAGTTTGATACGAGAGGAAAGCCCTTGATCATATCTATCCAATGGTGTTAAACTTGTTTAGATTGACCAAGTATTTGGGGTCGAAATGACCAGTTGTAACTTTTTTTTTTCTGTGCACAAAAATCTCATAGGTAGGCTTGTTGAGTTAGCTTCGGAGCACAGCCGCCTACTTGTCATTTTCGTTATCAAAAAGTCCGGAAGCAGCCCTAAAACTTTAAAATTCGGATGCAGGGACATGCAAGGATGACTCAGGTACAAACCGCGTCTCTCTAGCATTTTAAGTTCCAGAATTATTCAAGAGCATAGCTGACAGTTTTTATAAGTCCGGGCTTTTTTTTTCAATGATTATATTTTTTTCCCATTTATCACCACGCGCCGTGTAAATCATGCATTAAATTCCCCGAATTTGGGGGTGTGTGTCGGGTCCACTCCCTGACCTCTAGCCTCGCTTTGAAAATGCCCACAACACTAAGTTTGATACGAGAGGAAAGCCCTTGATCATATCTATCCAATGGTGTTAAACTTGTTTAGATTGAGCAAGTATTTGGGGTCGAATTGACCAGTTGTAACTTTTTTTTTCTGTGCACAAAAATCTCATTGGTAGGCTTGTTGAGTTAGCTTCGGAGCACAGCCGCCTACTTGTCGTTTTCGTTATCAAAAAGTCCGGAAGCAGCCCTAAAACTTTAAAATTCGGATGCAGGGACATGCAAGGATGACTCAGGTACAAACCGCGTCTCTCTAGCATTTTTAGTTCCAGAATTATTCAAGAGCATAGCTGACAGTTTTTATAAGTCCGGGCTTTTTTTTCAATGATTATATTTTTTCCCATTTATCACCACGCGCCGTGTAAATCAAGCATTAAATTCCCCGAATTTGGGGGTGTGTGTCGGGTCCACTCCCTGACCTCTAGCCTCGCGTTTAAAATGCCCACAACGCTAAGTTTGATACGAGAGGAAAGCCCTTGATCATATCTATCCAATGGTGTTAAACTTGTTTAGATTGAGCAAGTATTTGGGGTCGAATTGACCAGTTGTAACTTTTTTTTTCTGTGCACAAAAATCTCATAGGTAGGCTTGTTGAGTTAGGTTCGGAGCACAGCCGCCTACTTGTCATTTTCGTTATCAAAAAGTCCGGAAGCAGCCCTAAAACTTTAAAATTCGGATGCAGGGACATGCAAGGATGACTCAGGTACAAACCGCGTCTCTCTAGCATTTTTAGTTCCAGAATTATTCAAGAGCATAGCTGACAGTTTTTATAAGTGCGGGCTTTTTTTTCAATGATTATATTTTTTCCCATTTATCACCACGCGCCGTGTAAATCAAGCATTAAATTCCCCGAATTTTGGGGTGTGTGTCGGGTCCACGCCGTGACCTCTAGCCTCGCTTTGACTAGCCCACAACACTAAGTTTGATACGAGAGGAAAGCCCTTGATCATATCTATCCAATGGTGTTAAACTTGTTTAGATTGAGCAAGTATTTGGGGTCGAATTGACCAGTTGGACCTTTTTTTTTCTGTGCACAAAAATCTCATAGGTAGGCTTGTTGAGTTAGCT
Source organism: Asterias amurensis (assembly GCF_032118995.1). NCBI lineage: Eukaryota > Metazoa > Echinodermata > Asteroidea > Forcipulatida > Asteriidae > Asterias > Asterias amurensis. The sequence goes on from NC_092661.1 coordinate 13,238,180, forward strand.
TCGGAGCACAGCCGCCTACTTGTCATTTTCGTTATCAAAAAGTCCGGAAGCAGCCCTAAAACTTTGAAATTCGGATGCAGGGACATACAAGGATAACACAGGTACAAACCGCGTCTCTCTAGCATTTTTAGTTCCAGAATTATTCAGGATCATAGCTGACAGTTTTTATAAGTCCGGGCTTTTTTTTCAATGATTATATTTTTTCCCATTGATCACCACGCGCCGTGTAAATCATGCATTACATTCCCCGAATTTGGGGGTGTGTGTCGGGTCCACTCCGTGACCTCTAGTCTCGCTTTGAATATGCCCACAACACTAAGTTTGATACGAGAGGAAAGCCCTTGATCATATCTATCCAATGGTGTTAAACTTGTTTAGATTGAGCAAGTATTTGGGGTCGAATTGACCAGTTGTAACTTTTTTTTTCTGTGCACAAAAATCTCATAGGTAGGCTTGTTGAGTTAGGTTCGGAGCACAGCCGCCTACTTGTCATTTTCGTTATCAAAAAGTCCGGAAGCAGCCCTAAAACTTTAAAATTCGGATGCAGGGACATGCAAGGATGACTCAGGTACAAACCGCGTCTCTCTAGCATTTTTAGTTCCAGAATTATTCAAGAGCATAGCTGACAGTTTTTATAAGTGCGGGCTTTTTTTTCAATGATTATATTTTTTCCCATTCATCACCACGCGCCGTGTAAATCAAGCATTAAATTCCCCGAATTTTGGGGTGTGTGTCGGGTCCACGCCGTGACCTCTAGCCTCGCTTTGACTAGCCCACAACACTAAGTTTGATACGAGAGGAAAGCCCTTGATCATATCTATCCAATGGTGTTAAACTTGTTTAGATTGAGCAAGTATTTGGGGTCGAATTGACCAGTTGTAACTTTTTTTTTCTGTGCACAAAAATCTCATAGGTAGGCTTGTTGAGTTAGGTTCGGAGCACAGCCGCCTACTTGTCATTTTCGTTATCAAAAAGTCCGGAAGCAGCCCTAAAACTTTAAAATTCGGATGCAGGGACATGCAAGGATGACTCAGGTACAAACCGCGTCTCTCTAGCATTTTTAGTTCCAGAATTATTCAAGAGCATAGCTGACAGTTTTTATAAGTGCGGGCTTTTTTTTCAATGATTATATTTTTTCCCATTTATCACCACGCGCCGTGTAAATCAAGCATTAAATTCCCCGAATTTTGGGGTGTGTGTCGGGTCCACGCCGTGACCTCTAGCCTCGCTTTGACTAGCCCACAACACTAAGTTTGATACGAGAGGAAAGCCCTTGATCATATCTATCCAGTGGTGTTAAACTTGTTTAGATTGAGCAAGTATTTGGGGTCGAATTGACCAGTTGTAACTTTTTTTTTCTGTGCACAAAAATCTCATTGGTAGGCTTGTTGAGTTAGCTTCGGAGCACAGCCGCCTACTTGTCATTTTCGTTATCAAAAAGTCCGGAAGCAGCCCTAAAACTTTAAAATTCGGATGCAGGGACATGCAAGGATGACTCAGGTACAAACCACGTCTCTCTAGCATTTTTAGTTCCAGAATTATTCAAGAGCATAGCTGACAGTTTTTATAAGTCCGGGCTTTTTTTTCAATGATTATATTTTTTCCCATTTATCACCACGCGCCGTGTAAATCATGCATTAAATTCCCCGAATTTGGGGTTGTGTGTCGGGTCCACTCCGTGACCTCTAGCCTCGCTTTGAAAATGCCCACAACACTAAGTTTGATACGAGAGGAAAGCCCTTGATCATATCTATCCAATGGTGTTAAACTTGTTTAGATTGACCAAGTATTTGGGGTCGAAATGACCAGTTGTAACTTTTTTTTTTCTGTGCACAAAAATCTCATAGGTAGGCTTGTTGAGTTAGCTTCGGAGCACAGCCGCCTACTTGTCATTTTCGTTATCAAAAAGTCCAGAAGCAGCCCTAAAACTTTAAAATTCGGATGCAGGGACATGCAAGGATGACTCAGGTACAAACCGCGTCTCTCTAGCATTTTAAGTTCCAGAATTATTCAAGAGCATAGCTGACAGTTTTTATAAGTCCGGGCTTTTTTTTTCAATGATTATATTTTTTTCCCATTTATCACCACGCGCCGTGTAAATCATGCATTAAATTCCCCGAATTTGGGGGTGTGTGTCGGGTCCACTCCCTGACCTCTAGCCTCGCTTTGAAAATGCCCACAACACTAAGTTTGATACGAGAGGAAAGCCCTTGATCATATCTATCCAATGGTGTTAAACTTGATTAGATTGAGCAAGTATTTGGGGTCGAATTGACCAGTTGTAACTTTTTTTTTCTGTGCACAAAAATCTCATTGGTAGGCTTGTTGAGTTAGCTTCGGAGCACAGCCGCCTACTTGTCGTTTTCGTTATCAAAAAGTCCGGAAGCAGCCCTAAAACTTTAAAATTCGGATGCAGGGACATGCAAGGATGACTCAGGTACAAACCGCGTCTCTCTAGCATTTTTAGTTCCAGAATTATTCAAGAGCATAGCTGACAGTTTTTATAAGTCCGGGCTTTTTTTTCAATGATTATATTTTTTCCCATTTATCACCACGCGCCGTGTAAATCATGCATTAAATTCCCCGAATTTGGGGTTGTGTGTCGGGTCCACTCCGTGACCTCTAGCCTCGCTTTGAAAATGCCCACAACACTAAGTTTGATACGAGAGGAAAGCCCTTGATCATATCTATCCAATGGTGTTAAACTTGTTTAGATTGAGCAAGTATTTGGGGTCGAATTGACCAGTTGTAACTTTTTTTTTCTGTGCACAAAAATCTCATTGGTAGGCTTGTTGAGTTAGCTTCGGAGCACAGCCGCCTACTTGTCGTTTTCGTTATCAAAAAGTACGGAAGCAGCCCTAAAACTTTGAAATTCGGATGCAGGGACATACAAGGATAACACAGGTACAAACCGCGTCTCTCTAGCATTTTTAGTTCCAGAATTATTCAGGATCATAGCTGACAGTTTTTATAAGTCCGGGCTTTTTTTTCAATGATTATATTTTTTCCCATTGATCACCACGCGCCGTGTAAATCATGCATTAAATTCCCCGAATTTGGGGGTGTGTGTCGGGTCCACTCCGTGACCTCTAGCCTCGCTTTGAAAATGCCCACAACACTAAGTTTGATACGAGAGGAAAGCCCTTGATCATATCTATCCAATGGTGTTAAACTTGATTAGATTGAGCAAGTATTTGGGGTCGAATTGACCAGTTGTAACTTTTTTTTTCTGTGCACAAAAATCTCATTGGTAGGCTTGTTGAGTTAGCTTCGGAGCACAGCCGCCTACTTGTCGTTTTCGTTATCAAAAAGTCCGGAAGCAGCCCTAAAACTTTAAAATTCGGATGCAGGGACATGCAAGGATGACTCAGGTACAAACCGCGTCTCTCTAGCATTTTTAGTTCCAGAATTATTCAAGAGCATAGCTGACAGTTTTTATAAGTCCGGGCTTTTTTTTCAATGATTATATTTTTTCCCATTTATCACCACGCGCCGTGTAAATCATGCATTAAATTCCCCGAATTTGGGGTTGTGTGTCGGGTCCACTCCGTGACCTCTAGCCTCGCTTTGAAAATGCCCACAACACTAAGTTTGATACGAGAGGAAAGCCCTTGATCATATCTATCCAATGGTGTTAAACTTGTTTAGATTGAGCAAGTATTTGGGGTCGAATTGACCAGTTGTAACTTTTTTTTTCTGTGCACAAAAATCTCATTGGTAGGCTTGTTGAGTTAGCTTCGGAGCACAGCCGCCTACTTGTCGTTTTCGTTATCAAAAAGTACGGAAGCAGCCCTAAAACTTTGAAATTCGGATGCAGGGACATACAAGGATAACACAGGTACAAACCGCGTCTCTCTAGCATTTCTAGTTCCAGAATTATTCAGGATCATAGCTGACAGTTTTTATAAGTCCGGGCTTTTTTTTCAATGATTATATTTTTTCCCATTGATCACCACGCGCCGTGTAAATCATGCATTAAATTCCCCGAATTTGGGGGTGTGTGTCGGGTCCACTCCGTGACCTCTAGCCTCGCTTTGAAAATGCCCACAACACTAAGTTTGATACGAGAGGAAAGCCCTTGATCATATCTATCCAATGGTGTTAAACTTGATTAGATTGAGCAAGTATTTGGGGTCGAATTGACCAGTTGTAACTTTTTTTTTCTGTGCACAAAAATCTCATTGGTAGGCTTGTTGAGTTAGCTTCGGAGCACAGCCGCCTACTTGTCGTTTTCGTTATCAAAAAGTCCGGAAGCAGCCCTAAAACTTTAAAATTCGGATGCAGGGACATGCAAGGATGACTCAGGTACAAACCGCGTCTCTCTAGCATTTTTAGTTCCAGAATTATTCAAGAGCATAGCTGACAGTTTTTATAAGTCCGGGCTTTTTTTTCAATGATTATATTTTTTCCCATTTATCACCACGCGCCGTGTAAATCATGCATTAAATTCCCCGAATTTGGGGTTGTGTGTCGGGTCCACTCCGTGACCTCTAGCCTCGCTTTGAAAATGCCCACAACACTAAGTTTGATACGAGAGGAAAGCCCTTGATCATATCTATCCAATGGTGTTAAACTTGTTTAGATTGAGCAAGTATTTGGGGTCGAATTGACCAGTTGTAACTTTTTTTTTCTGTGCACAAAAATCTCATTGGTAGGCTTGTTGAGTTAGCTTCGGAGCACAGCCGCCTACTTGTCGTTTTCGTTATCAAAAAGTCCGGAAGCAGCCCTAAAACTTTAAAATTCGGATGCAGGGACATGCAAGGATGACTCAGGTACAAACCGCGTCTCTCTAGCATTTTTAGTTCCAGAATTATTTAAGAGCATAGCTGACATTTTTTATAAGTCCGGGCTTTTTTTTCAATGATTATATTTTTTCCCATTGATCACCACGCGCCGTGTAAATCATGCATTAAATTCCCCGAATTTGGGGGTGTGTGTCGGGTCCACTCCGTGACCTCTAGCCTCGCTTTGAAAATGCCCACAACACTAAGTTTGATACGAGAGGAAAGCCCTTGATCATATCTATCCAATGGTGTTAAACTTGTTTAGATTGAGCAAGTATTTGGGGTCGAATTGACCAGTTGTAACTTTTTTTTTCTGTGCACAAAAATCTCATTGGTAGGCTTGTTGAGTTAGCTTCGGAGCACAGCCGCCTACTTGTCGTTTTCGTTATCAAAAAGTACGGAAGCAGCCCTAAAACTTTGAAATTCGGATGCAGGGACATACAAGGATAACACAGGTACAAACCGCGTCTCTCTAGCATTTTTAGTTCCAGAATTATTCAGGATCATAGCTGACAGTTTTTATAAGTCCGGGCTTTTTTTTCAATGATTATATTTTTTCCCATTGATCACCACGCGCCGTGTAAATCATGCATTAAATTCCCCGAATTTGGGGGTGTGTGTCGGGTCCACTCCGTGACCTCTAGCCTCGCTTTGAAAATGCCCACAACACTAAGTTTGATACGAGAGGAAAGCCCTTGATCATATCTATCCAATGGTGTTAAACTTGATTAGATTGAGCAAGTATTTGGGGTCGAATTGACCAGTTGTAACTTTTTTTTTCTGTGCACAAAAATCTCATTGGTAGGCTTGTTGAGTTAGCTTCGGAGCACAGCCGCCTACTTGTCGTTTTCGTTATCAAAAAGTCCGGAAGCAGCCCTAAAACTTTAAAATTCGGATGCAGGGACATGCAAGGATGACTCAGGTACAAACCGCGTCTCTCTAGCATTTTTAGTTCCAGAATTATTCAAGAGCATAGCTGACAGTTTTTATAAGTCCGGGCTTTTTTTTCAATGATTATATTTTTTCCCATTTATCACCACGCGCCGTGTAAATCATGCATTAAATTCCCCGAATTTGGGGTTGTGTGTCGGGTCCACTCCGTGACCTCTAGCCTCGCTTTGAAAATGCCCACAACACTAAGTTTGATACGAGAGGAAAGCCCTTGATCATATCTATCCAATGGTGTTAAACTTGTTTAGATTGAGCAAGTATTTGGGGTCGAATTGACCAGTTGTAACTTTTTTTTTCTGTGCACAAAAATCTCATTGGTAGGCTTGTTGAGTTAGCTTCGGAGCACAGCCGCCTACTTGTCGTTTTCGTTATCAAAAAGTACGGAAGCAGCCCTAAAACTTTGAAATTCGGATACAGGGACATACAAGGATAACACAGGTACAAACCGCGTCTCTCTAGCATTTTTAGTTCCAGAATTATTCAGGATCATAGCTGACAGTTTTTATAAGTCCGGGCTTTTTTTTCAATGATTATATTTTTTCCCATTGATCACCACGCGCCGTGTAAATCATGCATTAAATTCCCCGAATTTGGGGGTGTGTGTCGGGTCCACTCCGTGACCTCTAGCCTCGCTTTGAAAATGCCCACAACACTAAGTTTGATACGAGAGGAAAGCCCTTGATCATATCTATCCAATGGTGTTAAACTTGTTTAGATTGAGCAAGTATTTGGGGTCGAATTGACCAGTTGTAACTTGTTTTTTCTGTGCACAAAAATCTCATTGGTAGGCTTGTTGAGTTAGCTTCGGAGCACAGCCGCCTACTTGTCATTTTCGTTATCAAAAAGTCCGGAAGCAGCCCTAAAACTTTAAAATTCGGATGCAGGGACATGCAAGGATGACTCAGGTACAAACCACGTCTCTCTAGCATTTTTAGTTCCAGAATTATTCAAGAGCATAGCTGACAGTTTTTATAAGTCCGGGCTTTTTTTTCAATGATTATATTTTTTCCCATTGATCACCACGCGCCGTGTAAATCATGCATTAAATTCCCCGAATTTGGGGGTGTGTGTCGGGTCCACTCCGTGACCTCTAGCCTCGCTTTGAATATGCCCACAACACTAAGTTTAATACGAGAGGAAAGCCCTTGATCATATCTATCCAATGGTGTTAAACTTGTTTAGATTGATCAAGTATTTGGGGTCGAATTGACCAGTTGTAACTTGTGTTTTTTTCTGTGCACAAAAATTTCATAGGTAGGCTTGTTGAGTTAGGTTCGGAGCACAGCCGCCTACTTGTCATTTTCGTTATCAAAAAGTCCGGAAGCAGCCCTAAAACTTTAAAATTCGGATGCAGGGACATGCAAGGATGACTCAGGTACAAACCACGTCTCTCTAGCATTTTTAGTTCCAGAATTATTCAAGAGCATAGCTGACAGTTTTTATAAGTCCGGGCTTTTTTTTCAATGATTATATTTTTTCCCATTGATCACCACGCGCCGTGTAAATCATGCATTAAATTCCCCGAATTTGGGGGTGTGTGTCGGGTCCACTCCGTGACCTCTAGCCTCGCTTTGAATATGCCCACAACACTAAGTTTAATACGAGAGGAAAGCCCTTGATCATATCTATCGAATGGTGTTAAACTTGTTTAGATTGATCAAGTATTTGGGGTCGAATTGACCAGTTGTAACTTGTGTTTTTTTCTGTGCACAAAAATCTCATAGGTAGGCTTGTTGAGTTAGGTTCGGAGCACAGCCGCCTACTTGTCATTTTCGTTATCACGTTATCAAAAAGTCCGGAAGCAGCCCTAAAACTTTAAAATTCGGATGCAGGGACATGCAAGGATGACTCAGGTACAAACCGCGTCTCTCTAGCATTTTTAGTTCCAGAATTATTCAAGAGCATAGCTGACAGTTTTTATAAGTCCGGGCTTTTTTTTCAATGATTATATTTTTTCCCATTTATCACCACGCGCCGTGTAAATCATGCATTAAATTCCCCAAATTTGGGGTTGTGTGTCGGGTCCACTCCCTGACCTCTAGCCTCGCTTTGAAAATGCCCACAACACTAAGTTTGATACGAGAGGAAAGCCCTTGATCATATCTATCCAATGGTGTTAAACTTGTTTAGATTGAGCAAGTATTTGGGGTCGAATTGACCAGTTGTAACTTGTGTTTTTTTCTGTGCACAAAAATCTCGTAGGTAGGCTTGTTGAGTTAGCTTCGGAGCACAGCCGCCTACTTGTCATTTTCGTTATCAAGAAGTCCGGAAGCAGCCCTAAAACTTTGAAATTCGGATGCAGGGACATACAAGGATAACTCAGGTACAAACCGCGTCTCTCTAGCATTTTTAGTTCCAGAATTATTCAGGATCATAGCTGACAGTTTTTATAAGTCCGGGCTTTTTTTTCAATGATTATATTTTTTTCCCATTGATCACCACGCGCCGTGTAAATCATGCATTAAATTCCCCGAATTTGGGGTTGTGTGTCGGGTCCACTCCGTGACCTCTAGCCTCGCTTTGAAAATGCCCACAACACTAAGTTTGATACGAGAGGAAAGCCCTTGATCATATCTATCCAATGGTGTTAAACTTGTGTAGATTGAGCAAGTATTTGGGGTCGAATTGACCAGTTGTAACTTTTTTTTTCTGTGCACAAAAATCTCATAGGTAGGCTTGTTGAGTTAGCTTCGGAGCACAGCCGCCTACTTGTCGTTTTCGTTATCAAAAAGTCCGGAAGCAGCCCTAAAACTTTAAAACTCGTATGCAGGGACATGCAAGGATGACTCAGGTACAAACCGCGTCTCTCTAGCATTTTTAGTTCCAGAATTATTTAAGAGCATAGCTGACAGTTTTTATAAGTCCGGGCTTTTTTTTCAATGATTATATTTTTTCCCATTTATCACCACGCGCCGTGTAAATCATGCATTAAATTCCCCGAATTTGGGGGTGTGTGTCGGGTCCACTCCCTGACCTCTAGCCTCGCTTTGAAAATGCCCACAACACTAAGTGTGATACGAGAGGAAAGCCCTTGATCATATCTATCCAATGGTGTTAAACTTGTTTAGATTGAGCAAGTATTTGGGGTCGAAATGACCAGTTGTAACTTTTTTTTTTCTGTGCACAAAAATCTCATAGGTTGGCTTGTTGAGTTAGGTTCGGAGCACAGCCGCCTACTTGTCATTTTCGTTATCAAAAAGTCCGGAAGCAGCCCTAAAACTTTAAAATTCGGATGCAGGGACATGCAAGGATGACTCAGGTACAAACCGCGTCTCTCTAGCATTTTTAGTTCCAGAATTATTCAAGAGCATAGCTGACAGTTTTTATAAGTCCGGGCTTTTTTTTCAATGATTATATTTTTTCCCATTTATCACCACGCGCCGTGTAAATCATGCATTAAATTCCCCGAATTTGGGAATGTGTGTCGGGTCCACTCCGTGACCTCTAGCCTCGCTTTGAATATGCCCACAACACTAAGTTTGATACGAGAGGAAAGCCCTTGATCATATCTATCCAATGATGTTAAACTTGTTTAGATTGAGCAAGTATTTGGGGTCGAAATGACCAGTTGTAACTTTTTTTTTTCTGTGCACAAAAATCTCATAGGTAGGCTTGTTGAGTTAGCTTCGGAGCACAGCCGCCTACTTGTCGTTTTCGTTATCAAAAAGTCCGGAAGCAGCCCTAAAACTTTAAAATTCGGATGCAGGGACATGCAAGGATGACTCAGGTACAAACCGCGTCTCTCTAGCATTTTTAGTTCCAGAATTATTCAAGAGCATAGCTGACAGTTTTTATAAGTCCGGGCTTTTTTTTCAATGATTATATTTTTTCCCATTTATCACCACGCGCCGTGTAAATCATGCATTAAATTCCCCGAATTTGGGGTTGTGTGTCGGGTCCACTCCCTGACCTCTAGCCTCGCTTTGAAAATGCCCACAACACTAAGTTTGATACGAGAGGAAAGCCCTTGATCATATCTATCCAATGGTGTTAAACTTGTTTAGATTGAGCAAGTATTTGGGGTCGAATTGACCAGTTGTAACTTTTTTTTTCTGTGCACAAAAATCTCATAGGTAGGCTTGTTGAGTTAGCTTCGGAGCACACCCGCCTACTTGTCGTTTTCGTTATCAAAAAGTCCGGAAGCAGCCCTAAAACTTTAAAATTCGGATGCAGGGACTTGCAAGGATGACTCAGGTACAAACCGCGTCTCTCTAGCATTTTTAGTTCCAGAATTATTCAAGAGCATAGCTGACAGTTTTTATAAGTCCGGGCTTTTTTTTCAATGATTATATTTTTTCCCATTTATCACCACGCGCCGTGTAAATCATGCATTAAATTCCCCGAATTTGGGGTTGTGTGTCGGGTCCACTCCCTGACCTCTAGCCTCGCTTTGAAATTGCCCACAACACTAAGTTTAATACGAGAGGAAAGCCCTTGATCATATCTATCCAATGGTGTTAAACTTGTTTAGATTGAGCAAGTATTTGGGGTCGAAATGACCAGTTGTAACTTTTGTTTTTCTGTGCACAAAAATCTCATAGGTAGGCTTGTTGAGTTAGCTTCGGAGCACAGCCGCCTACTTGTCGTTTTCGTTATCAAAAAGTCCGGAAGCAGCCCTAAAACTTTAAAATTCGGATGCAGGGACATGCAAGGATGACTCAGGTACAAACCGCGTCTCTCTAGCATTTTTAGTTCCAGAATTATTCAAGAGCATAGCTGACAGTTTTTATAAGTCCGGGCTTTTTTTTCAATGATTATATTTTTTCCCATTTATCACCACGCGCCGTGTAAATCATGCATTAAATTCCCCGAATTTGGGGTTGTGTGTCGGGTCCACTCCCTGACCTCTAGCCTCGCTTTGAAAATGCCCACAACACTAAGTTTGATACGAGAGGAAAGCCCTTGATCATATCTATCCAATGGTGTTAAACTTGTTTAGATTGAGCAAGTATTTGGGGTCGAAATGACCAGTTGTAACTTTTTTTTTCTGTGCACAAAAATCTCATAGGTAGGCTTGTTGAGTTAGCTTCGGAGCACAGCCGCCTACTTGTCGTTTTCGTTATCAAAAAGTCCGGAAGCAGCCCTAAAACTTTAAAATTCGGATGCAGGGACATGCAAGGATGACTCAGGTACAAACCGCGTCTCTCTAGCATTTTTAGTTCCAGAATTATTCAAGAGCATAGCTGACAGTTTTTATAAGTCCGGGCTTTTTTTTCAATGATTATATTTTTTCCCATTTATCACCACGCGCCGTGTAAATCATGCATTAAATTCCCCGAATTTGGGGGTGTGTGTCGGGTCCACTCCCTGACCTCTAGCCTCGCTTTGAAAATGCCCACAACACTAAGTTTGATACGAGAGGAAAGCCCTTGATCATATCTATCCAATGGTGTTAAACTTGTTTAGATTGAGCAAGTATTTGGGGTCGAAATGACCAGTTGTAACTTTTTTTTTTCTGTGCACAAAAATCTCATAGGTAGGCTTGTTGAGTTAGGTTCGGAGCACAGCCGCCTACTTGTCATTTTCGTTATCAAAAAGTCCGGAAGCAGCCCTAAAACTTTCAAATTCGGATGCAGGGACATGCAAGGATGACTCAGGTACAAACCGCGTCTCTCTAGCATTTTTAGTTCCAGAATTATTCAAGAGCATAGCTGACAGTTTTTATAAGTCCGGGCTTTTTTTTCAATGATTATATTTTTTCCCATTTATCACCACGCGCCGTGTAAATCATGCATTAAATTCCCCGAATTTGGGGGTGTGTGTCGGGTCCACTCCGTGACCTCTAGCCTCGCTTTGAATATGCCCACAACACTAAGTTTGATACGAGAGGAAAGCCCTTGATCATATCTATCCAATGGTGTTAAACTTGTTTAGATTGAGCAAGTATTTGGGGTCGAATTGACCAGTTGTAACTTTTTTTTTCTGTGCACAAAAATCTCATAGGTAGGCTTGTTGAGTTAGCTTCGGAGCACAGCCGCCTACTTGTCGTTTTCGTTATCAAAAAGTCCGGAAGCAGCCCTAAAACTTTAAAATTCGGATGCAGGGACATGCAAGGATGACTCAGGTACAAACCGCGTCTCTCTAGCATTTTTAGTTCCAGAATTATTCAAGAGCATAGCTGACAGTTTTTATAAGTCCGGGCTTTTTTTTCAATGATTATATTTTTTCCCATTTATCACCACGCGCCGTGTAAATCATGCATTAAATTCCCCGAATTTGGGGTTGTGTGTCGGGTCCACTCCCTGACCTCTAGCCTCGCTTTGAAAATGCCCACAACACTAAGTTTAATACGAGAGGAAAGCCCTTGATCATATCTATCCAATGGTGTTAAACTTGTTTAGATTGAGCAAGTATTTGGGGTCGAAATGACCAGTTGTAACTTTTTTTTTTCTGTGCACAAAAATCTCATAGGTAGGCTTGTTGAGTTAGGTTCGGAGCACAGCCGCCTACTTGTCATTTTCGTTATCATAAAGTCCGGAAGCAGCCCTAAAACTTTAAAATTCGGATGCAGGGACATGCAAGGATGACTCAGGTACAAACCGCGTCTCTCTAGCATTTTTAGTTCCAGAATATTCAAGAGCATAGCTGACAGTTTTTATAAGTCCGGGCTTTTTTTTCAATGATTATATTTTTTCCCATTTATCACCACGCGCCGTGTAAATCATGCATTAAATTCCCCGAATTTGGGGGTGTGTGTCGGGTCCACTCCGTGACCTCTAGCCTCGCTTTGAATATGCCCACAACACTAAGTTTGATACGAGAGGAAAGCCCTTGATCATATCTATCCAATGGTGTTAAACTTGTTTAGATTGAGCAAGTATTTGGGGTCGAAATGACCAGTTGTAACTTTTTTTTTTCTGTGCACAAAAATCTCATAGGTAGGCTTGTTGAGTTAGCTTCGGAGCACAGCCGCCTACTTGTCGTTTTCGTTATCAAAAAGTCCGGAAGCAGCCCTAAAACTTTAAAATTCGGATGCAGGGACATGCAAGGATGACTCAGGTACAAACCGCGTCTCTCTAGCATTTTTAGTTCCAGAATTATTCAAGAGCATAGCTGACAGTTTTTATAAGTCCGGGCTTTTTTTTCAATGATTATATTTTTTCCCATTTATCACCACGCGCCGTGTAAATCATGCATTAAATTCCCCGAATTTGGGGTTGTGTGTCGGGTCCACTCCCTGACCTCTAGCCTCGCTTTGAAAATGCCCACAACACTAAGTTTGATACGAGAGGAAAGCCCTTGATCATATCTATCCAATGGTGTTAAACTTGTTTAGATTGAGCAAGTATTTGGGGTCGAAATGACCAGTTGTAACTTTTTTTTTTCTGTGCACAAAAATCTCATAGGTAGGCTTGTTGAGTTAGCTTCGGAGCACAGCCGCCTACTTGTCGTTTTCGTTATCAAAAAGTCCGGAAGCAGCCCTAAAACTTTCAAATTCGGATGCAGGGACATGCAAGGATGACTCAGGTACAAACCGCGTCTCTCTAGCATTTTTAGTTCCAGAATTATTCAAGAGCATAGCTGACAGTTTTTATAAGTCCGGGCTTTTTTTTCAATGATTATATTTTTTCCCATTTATCACCACGCGCCGTGTAAATCATGCATTAAATTCCCCGAATTTGGGGGTGTGTGTCGGGTCCACTCCGTGACCTCTAGCCTCGCTTTGAATATGCCCACAACACTAAGTTTGATACGAGAGGAAAGCCCTTGATCATATCTATCCAATGGTGTTAAACTTGTTTAGATTGAGCAAGTATTTGGGGTCGAATTGACCAGTTGTAACTTTTTTTTTCTGTGCACAAAAATCTCATAGGTAGGCTTGTTGAGTTAGCTTCGGAGCACAGCCGCCTACTTGTCGTTTTCGTTATCAAAAAGTCCGGAAGCAGCCCTAAAACTTTAAAATTCGGATGCAGGGACATGCAAGGATGACTCAGGTACAAACCGCGTCTCTCTAGCATTTTTAGTTCCAGAATTATTCAAGAGCATAGCTGACAGTTTTTATAAGTCCGGGCTTTTTTTTCAATGATTATATTTTTTCCCATTTATCACCACGCGCCGTGTAAATCATGCATTAAATTCCCCGAATTTGGGGTTGTGTGTCGGGTCCACTCCCTGACCTCTAGCCTCGCTTTGAAAATGCCCACAACACTAAGTTTGATACGAGAGGAAAGCCCTTGATCATATCTATCCAATGGTGTTAAACTTGTTTAGATTGAGCAAGTATTTGGGGTCGAAATGACAAGTTGTAACTTTTTTTTTCTGTGCACAAAAATCTCATAGGTAGGCTTGTTGAGTTAGGTTCGGAGCACAGCCGCCTACTTGTCATTTTCGTTATCATAAAGTCCGGAAGCAGCCCTAAAACTTTAAAATTCGGATGCAGGGACATGCAAGGATGACTCAGGTACAAACCGCGTCTCTCTAGCATTTTTAGTTCCAGAATATTCAAGAGCATAGCTGACAGTTTTTATAAGTCCGGGCTTTTTTTTCAATGATTATATTTTTTCCCATTTATCACCACGCGCCGTGTAAATCATGCATTAAATTCCCCGAATTTGGGGGTGTGTGTCGGGTCCACTCCGTGACCTCTAGCCTCGCTTTGAATATGCCCACAACACTAAGTTTGATACGAGAGGAAAGCCCTTGATCATATCTATCCAATGGTGTTAAACTTGTTTAGATTGAGCAAGTATTTGGGGTCGAAATGACCAGTTGTAACTTTTTTTTTTCTGTGCACAAAAATCTCATAGGTAGGCTTGTTGAGTTAGCTTCGGAGCACAGCCGCCTACTTGTCGTTTTCGTTATCAAAAAGTCCGGAAGCAGCCCTAAAACTTTAAAATTCGGATGCAGGGACATGCAAGGATGACTCAGGTACAAACCGCGTCTCTCTAGCATTTTTAGTTCCAGAATTATTCAAGAGCATAGCTGACAGTTTTTATAAGTCCGGGCTTTTTTTTCAATGATTATATTTTTTCCCATTTATCACCACGCGCCGTGTAAATCATGCATTAAATTCCCCGAATTTGGGGTTGTGTGTCGGGTCCACTCCCTGACCTCTAGCCTCGCTTTGAAAATGCCCACAACACTAAGTTTGATACGAGAGGAAAGCCCTTGATCATATCTATCCAATGGTGTTAAACTTGTTTAGATTGAGCAAGTATTTGGGGTCGAAATGACCAGTTGTAACTTTTTTTTTTCTGTGCACAAAAATCTCATAGGTAGGCTTGTTGAGTTAGCTTCGGAGCACAGCCGCCTACTTGTCGTTTTCGTTATCAAAAAGTCCGGAAGCAGCCCTAAAACTTTCAAATTCGGATGCAGGGACATGCAAGGATGACTCAGGTACAAACCGCGTCTCTCTAGCATTTTTAGTTCCAGAATTATTCAAGAGCATAGCTGACAGTTTTTATAAGTCCGGGCTTTTTTTTCAATGATTATATTTTTTCCCATTTATCACCACGCGCCGTGTAAATCATGCATTAAATTCCCCGAATTTGGGGGTGTGTGTCGGGTCCACTCCGTGACCTCTAGCCTCGCTTTGAATATGCCCACAACACTAAGTTTGATACGAGAGGAAAGCCCTTGATCATATCTATCCAATGGTGTTAAACTTGTTTAGATTGAGCAAGTATTTGGGGTCGAATTGACCAGTTGTAACTTTTTTTTTCTGTGCACAAAAATCTCATAGGTAGGCTTGTTGAGTTAGCTTCGGAGCACAGCCGCCTACTTGTCGTTTTCGTTATCAAAAAGTCCGGAAGCAGCCCTAAAACTTTAAAATTCGGATGCAGGGACATGCAAGGATGACTCAGGTACAAACCGCGTCTCTCTAGCATTTTTAGTTCCAGAATTATTCAAGAGCATAGCTGACAGTTTTTATAAGTCCGGGCTTTTTTTTCAATGATTATATTTTTTCCCATTTATCACCACGCGCCGTGTAAATCATGCATTAAATTCCCCGAATTTGGGGTTGTGTGTCGGGTCCACTCCCTGACCTCTAGCCTCGCTTTGAAAATGCCCACAACACTAAGTTTGATACGAGAGGAAAGCCCTTGATCATATCTATCCAATGGTGTTAAACTTGTTTAGATTGAGCAAGTATTTGGGGTCGAAATGACAAGTTGTAACTTTTTTTTTCTGTGCACAAAAATCTCATAGGTAGGCTTGTTGAGTTAGCTTCGGAGCACAGCCGCCTACTTGTCGTTTTCGTTATCAAAAAGTCCGGAAGCAGCCCTAAAACTTTAAAATTCGGATGCAGGGACATGCAAGGATGACTCAGGTACAAACCGCGTCTCTCTAGCATTTTTAGTTCCAGAGTTATTCAAGAGCATAGCTGACAGTTTTTATAAGTCCGGGCTTTTTTTTCAATGATTATATTTTTTCCCATTTATCACCACGCGCCGTGTAAATCATGCATTAAATTCCCCGAATTTGGGGGTGTGTGTCGGGTCCACTCCCTGACCTCTAGCCTCGCTTTGAAAATGCCCACAACACTAAGGTTGATACGAGAGGAAAGCCCTTGATCATATCTATCCAATGGTGTTAAACTTGTTTAGATTGAGCAAGTATTTGGGGTCGAATTGACCAGTTGTAACTTTTTTTTTTCTGTGCACAAAAATCTCATAGGTAGGCTTGTTGAGTTAGCTTCGGAGCACAGCCGCCTACTTGTCGTTTTCGTTATCAAAAAGTCCGGAAGCAGCCCTAAAACTTTAAAATTCGGATGCAGGGACATGCAAGGATGACTCAGGTACAAACCGCGTCTCTCTAGCATTTTTAGTTCCAGAATTATTCAAGAGCTTAGCTGACAGTTTTTATAAGTCCGGGCTTTTTTTTCAATGATTATATTTTTTCCCATTTATCACCACGCGCCGTGTAAATCATGCATTAAATTCCCCGAATTTGGGGTTGTGTGTCGGGTCCACTCCCTGACCTCTAGCCTCGCTTTGAAAATGCCCACAACACTAAGTTTGATACGAGAGGAAAGCCCTTGATCATATCTATCCAATGGTGTTAAACTTGTTTAGATTGAGCAAGTATTTGGGGTCGAAATGACAAGTTGTAACTTTTTTTTTCTGTGCACAAAAATCTCATAGGTAGGCTTGTTGAGTTAGCTTCGGAGCACAGCCGCCTACTTGTCGTTTTCGTTATCAAAAAGTCCGGAAGCAGCCCTAAAACTTTAAAATTCGGATGCAGGGACATGCAAGGATGACTCAGGTACAAACCGCGTCTCTCTAGCATTTTTAGTTCCAGAGTTATTCAAGAGCATAGCTGACAGTTTTTATAAGTCCGGGCTTTTTTTTCAATGATTATATTTTTTCCCATTTATCACCACGCGCCGTGTAAATCATGCATTAAATTCCCCGAATTTGGGGGTGTGTGTCGGGTCCACTCCCTGACCTCTAGCCTCGCTTTGAAAATGCCCACAACACTAAGGTTGATACGAGAGGAAAGCCCTTGATCATATCTATCCAATGGTGTTAAACTTGTTTAGATTGAGCAAGTATTTGGGGTCGAATTGACCAGTTGTAACTTTTTTTTTTCTGTGCACAAAAATCTCATAGGTAGGCTTGTTGAGTTAGCTTCGGAGCACAGCCGCCTACTTGTCGTTTTCGTTATCAAAAAGTCCGGAAGCAGCCCTAAAACTTTAAAATTCGGATGCAGGGACATGCAAGGATGACTCAGGTACAAACCGCGTCTCTCTAGCATTTTTAGTTCCAGAATTATTCAAGAGCTTAGCTGACAGTTTTTATAAGTCCGGGCTTTTTTTTCAATGATTATATTTTTTCCCATTTATCACCACGCGCCGTGTAAATCATGCATTAAATTCCCCGAATTTGGGGGTGTGTGTCGGGTCCACTCCCTGACCTCTAGCCTCGCTTTGAAAATGCCCACAACACTAAGGTTGATACGAGAGGAAAGCCCTTGATCATATCTATCCAATGGTGTTAAACTTGTTTAGATTGAGCAAGTATTTGGGGTCGAATTGACCAGTTGTAACTTTTTTTTTTCTGTGCACAAAAATCTCATAGGTAGGCTTGTTGAGTTAGCTTCGGAGCACAGCCGCCTACTTGTCGTTTTCGTTATCAAAAAGTCCGGAAGCAGCCCTAAAACTTTAAAATTCGGATGCAGGGACATGCAAGGATGACTCAGGTACAAACCGCGTCTCTCTAGCATTTTTAGTTCCAGAATTATTCAAGAGCATAGCTGACAGTTTTTATAAGTCCGGGCTTTTTTTTCAATGATTATATTTTTTCCCATTTATCACCACGCGCCGTGTAAATCATGCATTAAATTCCCCGAATTTGTGGGTGTGTGTCGGGTCCACTCCCTGACCTCTAGCCTCGCTTTGAAAATGCCCACAACACTAAGTTTAATACGAGAGGAAAGCCCTTGATCATATCTATCCAATGGTGTTAAACTTGTTTAGATTGAGCAAGTATTTGGGGTCGAAATGACCAGTTGTAACTTTTTTTTTTCTGTGCACAAAAATCTCATAGGTAGGCTTGTTGAGTTAGGTTCGGAGCACAGCCGCCTACTTGTCATTTTCGTTATCATAAAGTCCGGAAGCAGCCCTAAAACTTTAAAATTCGGATGCAGGGACATGCAAGGATGACTCAGGTACAAACCGCGTCTCTCTAGCATTTTTAGTTCCAGAATATTCAAGAGCATAGCTGACAGTTTTTATAAGTCCGGGCTTTTTTTTCAATGATTATATTTTTTCCCATTTATCACCACGCGCCGTGTAAATCATGCATTAAATTCCCCGAATTTGGGGGTGTGTGTCGGGTCCACTCCGTGACCTCTAGCCTCGCTTTGAATATGCCCACAACACTAAGTTTGATACGAGAGGAAAGCCCTTGATCATATCTATCCAATGGTGTTAAACTTGTTTAGATTGAGCAAGTATTTGGGGTCGAAATGACCAGTTGTAACTTTTTTTTTTCTGTGCACAAAAATCTCATAGGTAGGCTTGTTGAGTTAGCTTCGGAGCACAGCCGCCTACTTGTCGTTTTCGTTATCAAAAAGTCCGGAAGCAGCCCTAAAACTTTAAAATTCGGATGCAGGGACATGCAAGGATGACTCAGGTACAAACCGCGTCTCTCTAGCATTTTTAGTTCCAGAATTATTCAAGAGCATAGCTGACAGTTTTTATAAGTCCGGGCTTTTTTTTCAATGATTATATTTTTTCCCATTTATCACCACGCGCCGTGTAAATCATGCATTAAATTCCCCGAATTTGGGGTTGTGTGTCGGGTCCACTCCCTGACCTCTAGCCTCGCTTTGAAAATGCCCACAACACTAAGTTTGATACGAGAGGAAAGCCCTTGATCATATCTATCCAATGGTGTTAAACTTGTTTAGATTGAGCAAGTATTTGGGGTCGAAATGACCAGTTGTAACTTTTTTTTTTCTGTGCACAAAAATCTCATAGGTAGGCTTGTTGAGTTAGCTTCGGAGCACAGCCGCCTACTTGTCGTTTTCGTTATCAAAAAGTCCGGAAGCAGCCCTAAAACTTTCAAATTCGGATGCAGGGACATGCAAGGATGACTCAGGTACAAACCGCGTCTCTCTAGCATTTTTAGTTCCAGAATTATTCAAGAGCATAGCTGACAGTTTTTATAAGTCCGGGCTTTTTTTTCAATGATTATATTTTTTCCCATTTATCACCACGCGCCGTGTAAATCATGCATTAAATTCCCCGAATTTGGGGGTGTGTGTCGGGTCCACTCCCTGACCTCTAGCCTCGCTTTGAAAATGCCCACAACACTAAGTTTGATACGAGAGGAAAGCCCTTGATCATATCTATCCAATGGTGTTAAACTTGTTTAGATTGAGCAAGTATTTGGGGTCGAAATGACCAGTTGTAACTTTTTTTTTTCTGTGCACAAAAATCTCATAGGTAGGCTTGTTGAGTTAGGTTCGGAGCACAGCCGCCTACTTGTCATTTTCGTTATCAAAAAGTCCGGAAGCAGCCCTAAAACTTTCAAATTCGGATGCAGGGACATGCAAGGATGACTCAGGTACAAACCGCGTCTCTCTAGCATTTTTAGTTCCAGAATTATTCAAGAGCATAGCTGACAGTTTTTATAAGTCCGGGCTTTTTTTTCAATGATTATATTTTTTCCCATTTATCACCACGCGCCGTGTAAATCATGCATTAAATTCCCCGAATTTGGGGGTGTGTGTCGGGTCCACTCCGTGACCTCTAGCCTCGCTTTGAATATGCCCACAACACTAAGTTTGATACGAGAGGAAAGCCCTTGATCATATCTATCCAATGGTGTTAAACTTGTTTAGATTGAGCAAGTATTTGGGGTCGAATTGACCAGTTGTAACTTTTTTTTTCTGTGCACAAAAATCTCATAGGTAGGCTTGTTGAGTTAGCTTCGGAGCACAGCCGCCTACTTGTCGTTTTCGTTATCAAAAAGTCCGGAAGCAGCCCTAAAACTTTAAAATTCGGATGCAGGGACATGCAAGGATGACTCAGGTACAAACCGCGTCTCTCTAGCATTTTTAGTTCCAGAATTATTCAAGAGCATAGCTGACAGTTTTTATAAGTCCGGGCTTTTTTTTCAATGATTATATTTTTTCCCATTTATCACCACGCGCCGTGTAAATCATGCATTAAATTCCCCGAATTTGGGGTTGTGTGTCGGGTCCACTCCCTGACCTCTAGCCTCGCTTTGAAAATGCCCACAACACTAAGTTTGATACGAGAGGAAAGCCCTTGATCATATCTATCCAATGGTGTTAAACTTGTTTAGATTGAGCAAGTATTTGGGGTCGAAATGACAAGTTGTAACTTTTTTTTTCTGTGCACAAAAATCTCATAGGTAGGCTTGTTGAGTTAGCTTCGGAGCACAGCCGCCTACTTGTCGTTTTCGTTATCAAAAAGTCCGGAAGCAGCCCTAAAACTTTAAAATTCGGATGCAGGGACATGCAAGGATGACTCAGGTACAAACCGCGTCTCTCTAGCATTTTTAGTTCCAGAGTTATTCAAGAGCATAGCTGACAGTTTTTATAAGTCCGGGCTTTTTTTTCAATGATTATATTTTTTCCCATTTATCACCACGCGCCGTGTAAATCATGCATTAAATTCCCCGAATTTGGGGGTGTGTGTCGGGTCCACTCCCTGACCTCTAGCCTCGCTTTGAAAATGCCCACAACACTAAGGTTGATACGAGAGGAAAGCCCTTGATCATATCTATCCAATGGTGTTAAACTTGTTTAGATTGAGCAAGTATTTGGGGTCGAATTGACCAGTTGTAACTTTTTTTTTTCTGTGCACAAAAATCTCATAGGTAGGCTTGTTGAGTTAGCTTCGGAGCACAGCCGCCTACTTGTCGTTTTCGTTATCAAAAAGTCCGGAAGCAGCCCTAAAACTTTAAAATTCGGATGCAGGGACATGCAAGGATGACTCAGGTACAAACCGCGTCTCTCTAGCATTTTTAGTTCCAGAATTATTCAAGAGCTTAGCTGACAGTTTTTATAAGTCCGGGCTTTTTTTTCAATGATTATATTTTTTCCCATTTATCACCACGCGCCGTGTAAATCATGCATTAAATTCCCCGAATTTGGGGGTGTGTGTCGGGTCCACTCCCTGGCCTCTAGCCTCGCTTTGAAAATGCCCACAACACTAAGGTTGATACGAGAGGAAAGCCCTTGATCATATCTATCCAATGGTGTTAAACTTGTTTAGATTGAGCAAGTATTTGGGGTCGAATTGACCAGTTGTAACTTTTTTTTTTCTGTGCACAAAAATCTCATAGGTAGGCTTGTTGAGTTAGCTTCGGAGCACAGCCGCCTACTTGTCGTTTTCGTTATCAAAAAGTCCGGAAGCAGCCCTAAAACTTTAAAATTCGGATGCAGGGACATGCAAGGATGACTCAGGTACAAACCGCGTCTCTCTAGCATTTTTAGTTCCAGAATTATTCAAGAGCATAGCTGACAGTTTTTATAAGTCCGGGCTTTTTTTTCAATGATTATATTTTTTCCCATTTATCACCACGCGCCGTGTAAATCATGCATTAAATTCCCCGAATTTGTGGGTGTGTGTCGGGTCCACTCCCTGACCTCTAGCCTCGCTTTGAAAATGCCCACAACACTAAGTTTAATACGAGAGGAAAGCCCTTGATCATATCTATCCAATGGTGTTAAACTTGTTTAGATTGAGCAAGTATTTGGGGTCGAAATGACCAGTTGTAACTTTTTTTTTTCTGTGCACAAAAATCTCATAGGTAGGCTTGTTGAGTTAGGTTCGGAGCACAGCCGCCTACTTGTCATTTTCGTTATCATAAAGTCCGGAAGCAGCCCTAAAACTTTAAAATTCGGATGCAGGGACATGCAAGGATGACTCAGGTACAAACCGCGTCTCTCTAGCATTTTTAGTTCCAGAATATTCAAGAGCATAGCTGACAGTTTTTATAAGTCCGGGCTTTTTTTTCAATGATTATATTTTTTCCCATTTATCACCACGCGCCGTGTAAATCATGCATTAAATTCCCCGAATTTGGGGGTGTGTGTCGGGTCCACTCCGTGACCTCTAGCCTCGCTTTGAATATGCCCACAACACTAAGTTTGATACGAGAGGAAAGCCCTTGATCATATCTATCCAATGGTGTTGAACTTGTTTAGATTGAGCAAGTATTTGGGGTCGAATTGACCAGTTGTAACTTTTTTTTTCTGTGCACAAAAATCTCATAGGTAGGCTTGTTGAGTTAGCTTCGGAGCACACCCGCCTACTTGTCGTTTTCGTTATCAAAAAGTCCGGAAGCAGCCCTAAAACTTTAAAATTCGGATGCAGGGACTTGCAAGGATGACTCAGGTACAAACCGCGTCTCTCTAGCATTTTTAGTTCCAGAATTATTCAAGAGCATAGCTGACAGTTTTTATAAGTCCGGGCTTTTTTTTCAATGATTATATTTTTTCCCATTTATCACCACGCGCCGTGTAAATCATGCATTAAATTCCCCGAATTTGGGGTTGTGTGTCGGGTCCACTCCCTGACCTCTAGCCTCGCTTTGAAAATGCCCACAACACTAAGTTTAATACGAGAGGAAAGCCCTTGATCATATCTATCCAATGGTGTTAAACTTGTTTAGATTGAGCAAGTATTTGGGGTCGAAATGACCAGTTGTAACTTTTTTTTTTCTGTGCACAAAAATCTCATAGGTAGGCTTGTTGAGTTAGCTTCGGAGCACAGCCGCCTACTTGTCGTTTTCGTTATCAAAAAGTCCGGAAGCAGCCCTAAAACTTTAAAATTCGGATGCAGGGACATGCAAGGATGACTCAGGTACAAACCGCGTCTCTCTAGCATTTTTAGTTCCAGAATTATTCAAGAGCATAGCTGACAGTTTTTATAAGTCCGGGCTTTTTTTTCAATGATTATATTTTTTCCCATTTATCACCACGCGCCGTGTA